>NC_140478.1:5441646-6075396 GCF_051167445.1 Perissodus microlepis | reverse complement strand
AGAACATACAGAATCTTCTACCCAGTGCCATAGGGTCAGTGTGCAGAAATGTTCAGAAATAAGTTCACTTTCAAACTTATCTTCAGATTAACAATAAAACACAGCTTTCTTAACTTTGTTAAGAACAAAAACGTGCCAAAAGCGCCAAGAACTGTGCTTCCTTTAGTGGTCAACTGCAGCTGGATTCAAAGTGAGCTATCCCATTGACTACCATGTTATAAAATGTCCAACTTTAAAGCATTAATGTGCTGTAAATGTGCCTTTGTGTAACAGCCTGGTACACAAAGAGATTTTTTTTTAACCAACTGGAAACTAGAGTTAGATTTTTGACTCAGACTTTGACTAAAGTCAGCAGCATTGTTGGCAGCTGAAATGGTTCCAGCTGCCATTGTTGGCAGCTGGAACCATTCCTGCCTGCTGGGCCTCACCTCACAAAATTATGTGATAAATAACACAATAAACTTCAACACAATAAACTAAAACTGACAAGCACAAGTAGAAAGGACTGTTGAAACTCAATAATTTTAACAATTAGGTTTCTTCTTAATAGAACAATATGGAAAATAAATGTAGCAGATGTTATACTTAAAATAAGTGTCACAAGTGCAGCTGGTCAAATCGCCTACTAGTACTGTAGTTTGTGCAGTAGTAGTTTGTGTCTGTGTAGTTAGGCAGGGTCTTTGCACTAATTAGCCAATATGTGTGTGCAGCTTGCTAAGCAAACAGGTGAAATTAGCACTCCACCTTTTCATCTGAATATGGAAAACAACAACATAGCGGCCTCTATGGTTCTTACCATTTAGCATGTGTTTGTGAATTAGTTGTTCTAGATTCACAGGTGGGCGCGAGCATTGGCCACTAAAACAACAAAGAAAATCAAAGAAACTGAAGTAATTGTGGTGTAAAGTGGAAGTGATTCACTGGAAGTGGGATGTCTAAAAATGACCAAGAGACAGTGACCGGGTTTAAAAAAAGATCCTCACCTCACCTGTAGGTGAGATATTGGCAAGAACTTAAACTAAAAGTCAGACATCTATCAAGAATGAAAAGGTATACATTTCATGGTTATTTCATGGTTTTAGCAATTCATTAGTAACTAAATTGTTTCAAATATTGTTCATTATTAAGGTGTTATTTGATTAGCTTTAATAAGCTATGAGTAGGGCCAGTTTCTATAGTAAGCCTTTAAAAGGTTGGGCAAGGTTGGCAAGCTGCATTGTGACACTGTAACTGTAACTGCACTGGCCCATCTGTCACTGAAGGCTTAACCAACTGCTCTGAACCTCCTTTAGGATCTGACCTTCAGTGTCTTACTGGGTTTTAAGAGCTGGACCATGCTCAGCTGATCTGACAGAAAAACCAGATATCAGTGATAGAGCAGGATGATGATAGCATTCTTTTACTCAAAGCAGGCATAAAGGGTGTCATAAGAAAATCACAGGTGTGTAATATTTTGTTTTGCACTTTCAAATTATTTAAATTTAAAATTGCTTGAGGTGTGTAATCTGACACAGTGAATGGTGTGCTTGCATAAATGTTTGTCAAAGTTCTATCATATCTGTATACAACTGAATTATGACCGAAACCTCAGTGCTGCACAGCTGTCACGAGTCATCGCATATCTTGTAAGCATATTCTTATATGTCTTTTTGAAGACTATGTGCTGATAGCCACCCAGGCACTTTTAATAGATGCTTTTTTTTAAATCAAGCAGTCTACCTTAATATGGTTTTGTTATTGTTTGTAAAGTTAAGTCGAGACCAAGGTAAGACCTACTGACACATTACATGTACAGAAGCAAAGGTACTTATGAACACAACTGTACTAATGACGTTGAAAGACAGCAGTGCAGTTTTGTATTTGTACTGCTATTAATTTCTTCATAAAAAAACATTATTTGTGAATAAAAAGGTGCGTGAGACTTTGTCAAAGACGTTATTCTAATAAATGCACAGATACCAACTCTTCTGTTTCTGTCCGTCTCCTTCACTTCCTCTTCAGTCACTCCTTGTCTGATCATGATCTTGACAATGACGGCATTGTTGTTGCAGCAGGCCTTGAAGAAGGAGATGGGCTCTGGACTGTCAGAGCTAAACGAGTAGCGCATGTGAGAGGTGACTGAATTGTCGAGGGGATAGAAGGAGTCATCTGAGGCAATGCTCTGTGTGTCTGAGCGATCGGGCAAGGTCTCAAAGTCCAACTCTTCAAATTCCTGGTAGATATCATCCTCATCCTCCCAGTAATTTCGAGTGTAATCGATTTCAAGTTCCTCATTATCTGCCTCGCTTGATTCCTCGCTCTCATCGTCGTCTTTGCCAGCCTTGGTGATGGACATGACAGGAATATCCATATCCACTTTATTGGTTCTATACTCAGTCTTACTAATTCTGACTCCTCCAGCCACTCCATTCTCTTGAACCTTTGAACCTTTACCTTGTTCCTCCGTTATTAGCACCATTTAAATCCTCCTCCGTCCAAAACACTCTTGGAAAATCCAGAAGAAGTCTAGGAATTCTCAATTACCTTGGAGTCCATTGGCTCTCTGAAATATGATGATTCCTTCTACCCCCCAGGAAACTCAATCCTGCCAGTTTCCCGACTTCCATCAGTTTTTTGCTGTGTTGGATTTCCCAAATGAACAAGGACAATCCTTTATCACTACTGATAAGTCTTTGTCGGTGCCAAAGAGGCTAGGATTCCTGAAGACTCCAAAACACAGTGTCATCAAAGGCTTGATCGTGTGCATGATCAGTTGCTCTGGGCTGTTAAAGTGATGAAAAAAAGAGTAAAGCAGAATAAAGCATCCTAATTTTTCTCTGATGATATTGTCAAATTTCCATTTTCAAAAAAAGTCAGAGAAAATTTTGAAATGCATGAAAGCCACTGCGCTTCTCCGTGTGACTCTTTGCAAAGGCACCACCAGCCCCGTTCATCAGATTGTATGATCATTGCACTGGAAATCCAACATGCAGCTTAAATTTTCCAAGTCTCGATTAGAAGTTAAAGCTGAAGTTGTCTTTTTGAAAGCAGAAGAACCAGCGCGGTCGTATTGGTTCAAAACTGACACAACTGAGCAGTTAATCCCGTGTTTGCTCACGGGGGAACACTGGGTTTTCTTTGATGATCGCCAGCAGTGGGATCGGGAGAGATATTCTGTTGAAGTACTGCGTGGTAATCCAATTAGATTTCTCTCTAGCTCTAGCCATTTGGTTACATTCACCTCCCCAGAAACGTTCAAACGTCTTCGTTTGAACGTCTTCTGCTTCAACACAATAAACTAAAACTGACAAGCACAAGTAGAAAGGACTGTTGAAACTCAATAATTTTAACAATTAGGTTTCTTCTTAATAGAACAAAATAAGCATTACTCTTTTATTTCCACAAGAAAGGCTATTGAAAGCACGTAAGACAAACCATATGGAAAATAAATGTAGCAGATGTTATACTTAAAATAAGTGTCACAAGTGCAGCTGGTCAAGCTGACGCCATCTCCCCCACCTCTGCTCTCAACGTCTTCTGCACTTAACACTGCCAGCTTAAATTGGATTTCTCAGCCACATGATCTCATTTGTATACAGGGCACTTTGGAAGGACTGGAATCACTCAGGCCTAAGAGAGTTTACGAATGTCACCTTCAACAACAACTAAGCTACAGCCTAGTTTGATACAATACACTTTATTCACATCACCTTGTGATACCAGCATTCCCTGAATAAATACATTATCTCTGACAAAGGACAAAAGTGTATCAAAAATAGCATTACAGGAGGAAAATCTCAACGTCTAGAGGTGGTTGTTAAGTTATAGGCTTGGTTTTGTAAGTCATGTGATCCAAGCCATTTCTATTTTAAAAAATCAGATTTTGAATAAATGGATTTGATTAACTAGATTTTTCAACTTTAATATTTCAACTGACATTAAAAACCTCCCAAAGAGTCAATATGAACTCATTTTGGTGAGACTGCTACTTTCGGTTTTGCACCATAATGGCCGTATCATTTTACATGAATGCTAAATAACATGCTAAATAACTACAATAACATTTTGTGCACATATTTCTATGCAGTGTGTTGTAGTAACATTGACCTTCACTACTAACTGTCAGCATGGTAAAATTGCACATGATACACCTGTTTACTAAGCATACTGATTAGCATGCATTTTGGTATGGCTGTGAACTTTTTTTAATTTTGTTAATCCAAAACTTTTCTTATCGGCAGTTGTAAGTGGCTGGAAATATCAACGAGTTAACGGCTGAAAAATTGCCATTTAGCTAGCTCTTGTACACTTATAGTAATCTCTTCCACAGCATGTCTTATATCCTGTCTTCCTTCTTTCTCCCCAACCAGTCGCAGCAGATGGCCCCTCCCCTCCCTGAGCCTGGTTCTGCCGGAGGTTTCTTCCTTTTAAAAGGGAGTTTTTCCTCCCCACTGTTGCCAAAGTGCTTGCTCATAGGGGGTCATATAATTGTTGGGTTTTTCTCTGTATGTATTACGCTCTACCTTACAATATAAAGCGCTGTATAAATAAAATTGAATTGAACTGAATTGAATTGATAAATAAAGGAATAAACACAAAATTATACCACACAGTGAAACGTCTTTTGTTAAATTTTGTTTATTTGCTCCCATTACCAGTTTGTAGATCAGTATACTTGGTTACAATCTGGACATCTGTATCAGACAGCTTGGGATTAATTCCACGTAGTCCAATCTTTGCCAAGTAGGTTACAGTACCTCAGGCAGGTAACATTATTAGCTATTATTAGGATAAAGTTTAGGCAGCTGAAATTCTATCAGGCACAGGAACATTGATCTGTAGCTGTTAAATCCATCTGTTAACTGTTTTAATTTCCAATGAGCATAATACTTTTTTTTTCTCCAAGTCTGAAATTATTGTTATGCAAAGTAGAAATCTGTCAGAGAAACCTTACACTTGTTTTCTGCCTGAAGTCTGAAGGTTTTACAATAGAGCAGAAAAGGAAATGCTTTTTTTGACAGTGCTAATCTCTTCTGAACCACAGCCGCTTACTCCATGATTTAATCGGCATGAAAACGTTGAGCCCATTGTGCTTGTTAAAAAATGAAGCACAGGTTGGGAAAATCAGATTTAGCTTGACAGCAGAGATCAGGTTTCCACTGCATATGCTCCTAATCTGTATTTGGGCTACCTGTTAAGACTGTGCATTAGCACAAAGGTAATTGGATTTGGCCCCATATCCTATTTTGTAGCTGTTTTTTTTTCCTTAGACATCATTCCAGTTTGGATTTAGACTGTTCTGAACCACTGACACTCACGTATGTGATTGATGTTGTTTTAATTATGAAATAAATTTATGTGAATAAATATTTAGAACACCTGCATGTTTCCACAAAGTAGCACCATGAAACGTGCAGGGGTACTCATATAACATGACTTATATGAGTAACCTCCGATTGGAACAAGGGTTTCTTCAGCAATGAGTCTTCGTACCAAAATATGAATTCTAACATAACATTACCACATGGGAGGCCACAAGCCTGTATACTCCTAGTGCCCAGATAAATGGGGAGGGTTGTGTTAGGGAGGGCATCTGGCATAAAATCTTTGCCAAACCAAACATGCGGATGAAGAAGAATGAGATTTCCATACCAGATCGGTTGGGGCTCGGGTTAACGATCATCACTAGAGTGCCGGTGGAAACTGTTGGCCAAAGACAAAGGAAGAGGGGAGGTGAAGGTGTGTTTGGAGGCAACACGAGAGAAGGAAAAGCAGGAGTGAGGAGGTGATTGTGGGGCCTGGTTCTGCCAGAAGTTTTAACTGTTAAAAGTTCTTCCTTCCCATTGTCACCAAGTCTCATCTGATTGTTGGGGTTTTTCTCTGGATAGTTGTAAGGCTCTTTAAAATGCAATTTAAAGTGCCTTGAGGTGACTGTTGTGAGTTGGCACTAAAAAATCTAAATGAAATTTATTGTTTTTTCCAGTGCCTTTAACATCATCCAATCACTTTTGCTGAATGAGAAGCTCCTCGGGATCAGTGACAGCACTTCAGCTGTCTCCTGTTTCCCAAGGCTGAAACCATCATTGGTCAGAATTTGGATGCGTTCAAGTCTTTGAGGGGCAGGAGGTCACTGAACAAACTGCTCTCCATCATGGACAACCCATCTCTCCCACTCTACACTACTGAGGCAGCAGAGCTCACTGCCATAAAGAACCCTTCAGGAAATCATTCCTACTGTTCTCCAAGAAAGTGTACAGTAACTCTTCCGTCTGCGACGGGTGAAGACACCTGTTAGGTATCAGATTCCACATATATTTCTGTATTATACCTTCGACTCCACCACCTGGCCTGGCCGTTCTGTGTGGAGTTTGCTTGTTCTCCCTGGATTTGCACGAGTTCTCTCTGGTGCTCAGTCTTCCTCCCAGTGTTTAAAGACATGCAGTTAGTGGGTTAAGTTCAATGGTAAATCTAAATTGGCTGTGAGTGTGAATGGGTGCCTTTCTCTCTGTGTAAGCCCTGTGTTTGGTTGGCGATCTGTCCAAGGTGTATCCAGCCTCTCACCCTATGGTAGCTGGGATACACCAGCGACCCTGAGAAGTGGACGAAAATAGACGGATATTATTTAAAAATGCAATTTGCAAAACCTCAGTCTTAGTTTTTAATCTGAAGTTAAAAAAAAAAATACAAAATGTGAAAGTTTAACAACACAGACTTTAGACTGTGTGGTGTCTCACACAGGTTCGCACATTTCGCACTTAAAACTATTTATGCTACTGCTGTAAAACCAATAATTGCCCTTGTGGGATCTCTTTCTCTCCATTTATAAAGGACAGCACAGGTTGAACAGGTTGGAGAGGCAAGTCTGAGATGATCTGGACACCTGAGGAGGGATAGTGGAAAGCAGACAGTCGGACAATAGGAAAAACAAAAAACAAACTAGTATTTATACAGTAAATATGAAGGAGGGCAGGAAGAGGGTTGGTATGACAGGATGATGCTAAGGATAGGGTGCCCATATGTAATTCTTCAAATTTCAATATCGATCTGATACAAATGAAATAAAATACCAGTGTTGGTACTGATACGATTTGGGCCTAAGGGTACATCTGTCACCATCTTCAAATGCTGTGATTGCAGCCAATCCCCAACTCTCTGTGAATGGTACTCATGGCCATTGATCAGTGGTTGTTGATCAAAGGTCATGAGATTTTTCATAATCATGATGAATGAACTGATCTCCCAGCCCACTGTTCCTTCACTGGGCTGGTTTCAGTCATTATGCAAATGTACTGTTTATAACACTGGGGAAATCTGCAGTCAGCTGACACTGAAGAAGTCACTTGGATGAGTGACGAAACGTTTCTCCCACTGAAAATGCTACGTGCAGATGAACAGAATCAACCTTTGGTCCAAATATCAATCGTATCAGTATCTCTCCAATCTGCCCACTTCAAATATCTACATGTGTATTAAGATGTACTGGTAGGTCCTCATTATCAGAATACTTTATTGATCCCTAGGGGAAATTATTTTGTTACAGTGCTCCATTATAAACAAACACATCCCAGCCTGTCTGGGCCTGTTGGCAGTGCGACAAGTTTAACACCTATTGGAAAAAGAGGTTAAGTGTCTTTAAGGACTTCACATGTAGCTTGGGTCCCAGACTAAACATTTGTTTAAAGGAGACATTGGCCACAACTTGAAGAAACAACAATCTTGAGGAATCTTTTCAAGCATTTATTATGTTTCATATGACTGAACCAACAATCAGAGCTTTAAGTATATATCTTTATGTTACAGTACATGCCACTGCCTTTTTCCACATATAAAAATAGAAATAATTTCTTCTAAAAATTCAGCACTAAAATTCAAAGTGTCCAGCTCAGTTGAAAGACTAAAAAGGTCACTTTATAGCATCATATATTTATACAAGTTGAGCACTTCACACAGCAGTAGCACTACAGCTAAAGTAGCACTAAAGTTGATGTCATTCACAATCGATAGAAAAGCAGTTTGTACTCATTACACTAATAATTCAGTGTGTTGGGGAAAACCTATGATTTAAGTAAAAGCCACTGTATACAGCCAGTTAGATACGGACACATTTCAGTCTCATTGGGGCTAAAATAAATGGAGCTAGCATGACTGTGTTACAGTGGATTCTGAAATGATTGTAAAGTGTGGTACAAGGTGCAAAACATTAAAACATTTGCATAAAAAAAATAAGTAGTTACCAAATCAAGTCGCTTAAAATGGTAAAAACGATTCTTTTGAGATTTTAAACATCAGAATTCGTTTTATGTTCTCATTAGTAACAAAAATGATTCAGAAAATAGCCGGAGCTCGTTTCACTCAGTGAAAAGAAATCTTTTCTAAAACCCAATTGTCTGCTTTCGTTCTGGATCTACACATAGGACACATCACAACTCTGTCATGTCAAAGGAGAAACGCTGGGCAGCATAGCAAACAATGTGGTCACACAAGTAAGACAGTGGGAGGACAAATCTCAGACAATGACTTTTCCACATGCACAGTGAGTATAGCTATTTGTAGAAAGTGAAATGTGACTCTGGGGAAACGATTCTTCACATTTAGGCCACATGTTACATGAGAATACCTCCTACAGTCTTCAGACGTCACTGCACTTAGTCAACACGTATAGTGATCTAAGAAAATCCAAGGAGATTACATGGAACATGTTGGCTTTTTCATAAAAGTCATTTTTGTGACTTGTTCCAGTTAGTGAAACTGAAAAATTGTACAATTAATTTATTAATCAGTCATTAACTACAGGTGCAGTGGGTGGCGTCTGTTGCCATTTGACTTAAAGCTAACAGTTTCACTACTCTGACTTTACTGTGGTATCAATGTTCTCATGAAACCAGCCCATCAAAGAATGTTCAACTACTCCTTAAAATTGTAAAATTGCAAACTAGTTTCACAGATACAAAAATCAGCATCATGCAGGTGTCATTCAAACTTCTCATTTCTATTTAAGACAGTTTCTTTGCAGTACTTATGCTGGTTTACAGATACAGTCTGCTCATTTCATGCATGCCAATGCTAAGTATGCAGGACACAAGAACAACCAGAGGTGAATGTTAGTGTTACATAATCGAGGACGAGCCACCTTCTTCCAGCTTCCTGCTATTCAAGGCTTATTTTCAATTAACAGTGAATTTCTTACATGAGAGTGCAGAGAATAATCCGTTTCTCCCTCTGAAATCACCTTAAGGACCTGTGAGCAGGTGAAGACGTGAATGTGGGTCAGTTTCAGCTCATTTGTTCTCTCCTCTTCTGCCAGAGAAGCTAGCATATTTATCATGTTCCCGGAGAGAAAAAAAAAAAAAAAAAAAAAACAACCCCAAACCCCTCTTTTACTTCACCACAAACTGCTCTACTTAATGTTAACTATGCAACAGTAACACCTGGAAGTCCTAATAATATTTAGTAGCAGCTAAGCTAAAAACTACTTTGTAGGTAGGTTAACTCATTTTAAATCAGGGATGCAGAAAACTCTCAGCTCCATCAAAGCTCGTCTCAGTAACCTAAAAGATGTGGTACCCTACACCCTCAGTTGTGCTGTGAAGACTTTTCTGTAAACATATGACACTGTCTTTAACCAATTGTCTCACTCCGCGGTACACTAACCAACAGGAGCACAATTGTAGGGACACTGCAGTGATGGGGCAAACCCCCCCCCCCCAAAAAAAACCCCTAAGAATCTATGGATACACCATTAGCAATTCCTGCTTTGCAGGTCCTGCAGTGACAGTCAGTTGGGCAAGCTGCACCCGTCTCTCAGTGGAGACACGAAACACATCAGACATCACAACGAGCCCATTTCCATCTACCCTACAAATATAGACAAAAGTTTAATGTGAAGCCAGCATTAGGGTGTTACTTGGTAACTAAATTGATTTGATGTGCTACGTCTTGACCTGACTGAGCTTAGCAAGTCACAGCAATTACATGATTAATCAGAGCAAGTAAATCAGGAAGTAAATAAAGCACCGACACAAGCTGGCTCTGTGTGAAGGGTGCTTGAGTTTTCCAGTTCAGTTCATTAGTCATGTTCCTTTTTTTATACAGCTGATTTTCAGGTTAGTGTGAGTAGCTGATTAGCAGCACTGCCAGCTCTGTCATCTCTAAGTCCCTCTCAGAGTGGTGTACTAAAAACAAACAAACAAACAAAAAAAACAAAAAAAACAAAACAAAACACAATAGTCAGTCCACATTAAGCTGGGAAGAACATTTTGCCTCCAGTTATGTCCCACTTTCTCTGCTGAAACCTTTTCTATTTCAGGCTGCAGGGTGTGTAAATGTAAAAAAGCCCAGTCCAGGGATTTAGCATAAAGAAATGCAGTCACATCACTTGCAAAGCAGCCGGTGGTAGCCATAGTGTAAACAGTTTGCCTATGTGCTGTGACTTTTTCTATTCTCAGGTTTAGACACTCTCCTTTGTAGAAGGTGAATTTGCTTCATTTTAAAAATCAGACTGATGTCCAAACTTACAGGCCCATGCCTCCAAAAACAAACAAACAAACAAACAAACAAACAAACAAACAAACCACAGGAGCCCGTCCTTGGCGAGTGCGGCCATAAAGAAATGCAATTTTCATTTTTTCTAATTCTCAAAGGGTCATCTACCAGCTCACTCAAGAAATACACAAGACTAAAAATATATGAACGCACACATCTAATAAAAACTACTAAAAAAAGAAAAAAATACAATCACATTGCTACGTCATTCATGTCTCTCCTCATCACTGACTACTTCATTCTGATAAAGGGAGGTGAGGAAAACTTGTTGATGCACACAGGAACAGAGAGGGATTCTTGTTGTGGTTATGTACAGGTCTAAACAAAGTGACCCAGACACTACTTTACAACATTCACTCAAAGGGAAGCACAGTCTGAGGTAAAAAATCTGACTTCAACACAAAGCCTTTTAAAAACAAGTGAAATAACAAATGAAAACTTCAGCTGCGTTGGACATGAACGTTTACCAGGATGGACAGTTGACGAGTTTCAGTCACTCTGACAGCTTCTGCAGGTTTGGTGATCAGGATCCGTCTGCCTTCCCTCTCTAACCTGTCCCTGTGACTGCGGTGTGTGGGGCCGAATTAAAGGACTCGGCTGCACTGTTTACAGGCTGCGTTTGAAGCAGACAGCCGAGCAGGAAGAAAACAAAAGAGGTTTCACCACAATACGTTGATGGTGGCTACTGGTGGTGGGCTAGTGTGAGTGTGCTCCACTGATCCCACAGCACGGTTCAGTCTATGAGGAGGTGCTGTAGGAGGACACGCTCCTGCCCGCCTTACGTTCATAGTTCACCAGTCGCTGTCCAACCAGGTACCTGCAGGAGGGATGGAAACAGTTAGCTAGTCAGTGGTGTGCCCTTCCATGCTGCTCTTTAAATTGTTTGCAAAGCTAACAAATAAGCTAAGATCTTTCCTCGTATTCCCACTGCAGAGCTACAACTGCACTAACACGCTAGTAGGGACAGCCCTGGAAGCCGTGCAGACATTTTACACTGTTTAATTTTATGTTGAAATATTTTAGGCAAAATAAAAAAAAAAATGAACCACTATAAAAAAATTTTTTTTTTCATGGCGACTTTAAAGTAAAAGGTTTGACTTGAAGACCAACGGCCTCCATTTGTGGTTCGTGTTAGACTGTTTGCAGACAGGTGGCATGCAGAACAGCGGAAATCTGCTCACAACAAAAGCGATCGCAGGGAAGTTTTATGTGCAGTCCTGTGTATGTCTGTGAGACCGATTTCATCTAACGACAGCAAGCAATGTCCCACGACCACTTGCCAATGTTCATTTTTCTGTAGTAAACAGTGGTTGCTATGGTTACCAGTGGTAACCAGTCTCCAAGCCAATGTAACTGAGGCCTTAAAAGTTGTCTTCTCGGAAAATAAACTTCTCAGTGTCGCTCACACCTCCCTACTCTCTCCTTCAGAATTACTGATCAGCTTTACTGATCAGAGCGTGAATACGCATCAATGAATTCAAACATGACCCTGACCAAACCTTTTTCCTGTCAATATTTGACAAACATGAATGGAATCGTGTTTCCACACCAAGATTCCGCTACTGGATTTTCTCTGAATCCTACTAGAACACCAAGCCCCCCCCCGTGTAAAAAAAAAAAAAAAAAAAAAAAAAAAAAAAAAAGTATCACCACTACTCACTTGTCATTTTTGATGTGTTCGTAGAGGCGTTTGAACTGTCGTATCTGAAACGACAGGATGGCCAACAGGATGAAGACCATGAGCAGGAACGGATAGATTCTCCTCTCCACAAGTGTCTGCATCTCTGGCTGTACTCCTACATACAGAGAGAGAGAGAGAACAAGCAGTGAAACAGGAGCTGCTGTTTGGGTCGTCTTCAGGAATTGATGGGCTATAACAGAGAGGGTGAGGTAAGTGCCAGAGAGCAAGTCACTTAACATTTGTCAAGAGTAAACGTTGAGGAAAGACTAAACCAATCAGCTGCTTAGAGAACAGCTAACAGTTTATTCCAAGGAGAGGACTGGGAATTCTTAATTGACAGGTTGTTTAAATGCATGTGTTGTCTGTGTGAACATCAGAAATCCCTGTTTAAACCACAGCTACCTTTAATAGGCTTTGCATAAAAAGCAGATTTTAAATGCACCCTGTCTAAATTAGTGAGGCTCTGCCGGTACCCTGGCCTCTGTGCCTGAATTTTGATCAGTTTCTAATTTAATCAACAACCAACAACATTCATTTTCATTCTCAAAGTTGCAGAGTCTCAGTCTGCTCTAAATTATCAGTATCAGCAAAAGTTGTGTTAAAGGCAGAGGCCTTAAAGAAAGAAGAGTTAGAAGGGCTCATTTTAAACTAGAGGATGAACTGAGGGGCTACACTAAAGCTGTCCCTCTGATGTACTCAGAAGTTAAATAAAGGTCATGTTGAACTGTGAATCATCTAAAGCTACTCTAGCGGAGTCCAAGAATGAGTATAATAGGTCTACTTTATGGATCACTGCTATTTCAAATGCTGTTATATCTAGGGAAAAATGACAGTTCATTACTAATAATCATAAAATAATAATTATGTTTAAGTTACACAATTTGGCCATAAGTTCATTTTCTTGTATTACAGAGAATTATAAGAAATACCACATAATGTAAACATAAACAAAGAAACCTGTTCATCTGTACTGCACAGACTGACTGTAAAGGTTTTGGCTGTTCCCTTTAGAAGCCCCCACTCTGCTTCCATCTACCCAGCATCCTCATCTGTCACACCAACCCTCTGTATTTCCTCCTTAACTACATCCATGACACTTATGAGTTCTTCCTGTATTCCTTCGTCTAGTACAGGTGTGGGGGAACTCCAGGCCTCAAGGGCCGGTGTCCTTCAGATTTTAGATGTGTCCTTGATCCAACACTGATTTAAATGGCTAAATGACCTCCTCAACATGTCTTGAAGTTCTCCAGAAACCAGGTAATGAACTAATCATTTGATTCAGGTGTGTTGACCCAGGGTGATATCTAAAACCTGCAGGACACCGGCCCTCGAGGCCTGGAGTTTGACACCCCCTGTTACAGCAGGTCTCCCTTTCACTCTTCCTGCCATCCTTCAAATCACCCCTCACATTCGTCCGCACCCTCTCCACCCTGCCTGCAGTGTTCTGCACCGTCCATTGCTTTGTATTGACTTCAGTTATTCTGAAATCTTCTACCTTCACATTTTCACCTTCTATGCATTTTGCACCTCTCTCCCTCCACCTGTTCCCTACTCTCAGTACAGATCACGATGTTGTCTGCAAAAATAGTCCCTCAAATCCATCTCTAACTCGTACTTTACCACTGAATTGCTGTCCTCATGTACTGCACCACCCTGATGCAGTCCCACAGTTCCTCTCTTGGCACCTTATCATATGCTTTCTCTGGATGCACACAAGACACAGTGTAACTTCTGACCTTCTCTGTACTTCTCCAGCAACACTTTCAAAGCAAACAGCGCACCTGTAACGCTCTTTCTCAGCATGAAGCCATACTCCTGCTTCTTAACCCAGCTTCAGCATCTCTTTCCCACAGCCTCACAGTGTGGCTCATCAACTTGATTCCTCTTTAGTTACTACAGTTGTGCACATCAGCCTTGTTCTTGGGGGGGGGGAGAGGAGAATCAGGACAAGTACACTTCTCCATTCTTCAGGGTTCCTCTCACTCTCCAAGATTGTGTTTCTGTTTTTTTTTTTTGTTTTTTTTTAAATAAACCCTCCAGTGGTTTTGGTCTCCCTCTCCTTGTACTCTTTCCATCTGCATCCCGAATTATCCTGACCTGCTGCTTGATCGATCTAACTTGCTCCCTTTGACTAGCCAGTCGATGCAAGTGCTTTTCTCTTTCCTCAGTGTCCAGCTTGACATAACTCACTATAAGCCTTTTCCTGTGTCACCTCATTCTCAATGCAATGCTCCTGTTTACTTTCTTCAATTCCCTGAGTTTCACACTTTATTCATCACGAACCACTTCCTTTGAACACATTTGTGTAGTAGATTCTCACCACACACCATCTTGCAGTCTCCCAACACAGTTGATATTAAAATCTTAGATGAGGGGGTATAATTTTTTTTTTTCCCCATTAGGCCATCTCCTATTCCAATTACAGAAGGAAAACTTTACCAGAAACATGAACACACCAGAAATCAGTCCTCTAACCACTAAAAAGTGATCTTTGTTGTGTACACTAAGGTACAAGAATATCCATACATCCCTGAAAGACACAGACATTTCAAGCAACATACCTAACAGTGGTATAACACCTTTAGAGACTGTGTAGGGCAAACAGAGACACAGCAGCAACACACAGATGACTGGGGCAGCCAGCCTACGCACAATGAAATGGAGGTCAATATTTCTGATGCCGTTAGCATACACCTGCAGGAAGGAAGGAGGGAGAGAGGGAGATTAGTTCCTTCATTCCAGTGTGGGAAAACAGGATCTTATCAGTTTGATGATACTGACATTTTTGCACATTTCTCATTTGCATTGTTTAAGTGTTTATTCGTTATTTTGACTGCAACTTTGAAGAATGCAAGACTGACCTGCTCAATAACGGTTTTAAGCCACCATTGAGGGCCCATCAGTGTTATAGCAGCGATGATTTTAGCATGAAGCACACCCAACGCCCAGTCCTGTCACACAAAGAGAAGCAGTCAGTACATAACCAGGACACAAAGACACCATCGCAAAATGTCATCACGTGAATGCTTCTAATGTTGACATGCCAACATCCTCAAAACGGACACAAGGTGTTGATTTGTTGCTGTGATTAGATCAATTCATTTATCACAAGCAGCATTAACAAGAAAATAAAATGGTTGAGAAGAATAAAAATAATGCAGTGACTAAATCCAAGAAGTAACAATTTAGTTCACCATTTAGAAATTTATTCACATTTTCTTAGGTAAGTGTTCCTACCTGCCAGGGGTAGAAGAGAGGCGTCTGGTCTAGTGGCACTCTGAGAGGAGCAACAATGACCAGCTCAAACAGCAGACCCAACAGCAGAGGAATTACCGCAGCTAACAGCAGGGCTACCACCACCGTCTTAAGGATCTGTTCACATCAGGACATCACACCCAATCCATAAATCAGAATACAACTTGCCACAGAACAGCTGAGAAATGATATATTTGCAGTCGGTGGGACAGAAATCCACATTACCATGAGCGTCCACTCGTGGACTTTGAGCATGATGACTGTCCGTCCCTGTGGCATCCAAGACAGCAACACCGTGGCAGCTCGAATGGACAGCCAGCAGACGTATAGACCACTGGCTGCTGTGTACAGCTCATGAACCATGGCGCTGCCCATCCAGAAGGACATCAACCAACGACCCACAAACACTGAGAGAGAAGGTAGAGGGGGAAAAAAATGACTAGCTGAAAACTAGGACCAGGAGACATCATGTACACGAGATAATTTGCCTGCTTGCGTCTTACCTGGCAGTGTGAGGCAGATCAGACTTGCTAATAACAGTGTGACACACATGAAGACAACCAACAGAATGATCTGAACAAGAGGAAACACAAAACAGTTAACATTCAATATGAGCAGAGGCTTCAAAAGTGACAGGACTCTTGCGATGAGCACCCACCTTTAGGGGGAAGTTGATGGGCCGGTGGTACGGCTGGAAACCAACGGGGCCACCCTGCTGCAGAATGGCCTGATGGGCAGCGTGAAGCCCTTCCCCGAGGCCCGGGATCCGGTTGTTGTTAACGCGACCAGGATGGTTATTTTGTTGGTTGTCATCTTCTTCATGGTCTCCTAGCAGGTAGGAGTGAAGATCACTGTGGGAGAGCCATTTGAGCAAATGCAGTCTTTTATTACCGTGTATGAGACTGAAGACAAAAACTAACACACACTGCGGTCTTTTTGTATGTCTCGTTGTTTCATTTCTCCAAATTACCACAGCCAAAGGTCATCATAAAAAGTCAAATTGGTGCTTAAATGCTTCAGATTTAAATTGGCAGTGTGTGCGAATGTGTGCATCTCCAGCCTACAGCACATATCCAGCTGTGAATGTCCAGGCGTGGATGAGGCGCTTGAGCCACTGGCGAGTGTGGCCCTGCTCCAACAGTGCTGGCAGAACCACCTGAAGCAGCAGCAGCTCCAACGACAGCTCACTGACCGGGGCGTCACTGCAGAGGAAGAACACAAACCAAACTTGTTTCATTTCACAATGTACATATCACGACCTTTGAGCAGTTCATTTTCTACAGATTTCCCATTTCCACAGTTTAAGTGCTTTAAAGACAAAGATAATGTGTATTTTAAATTATGTCAAGCGCTAGATCCCAAATCATGTTCTTGAAAATGTAACTGGATTATACGGTTTCTTTAATATAGTTAATCAAAATAGGAACCGCAGTTATAACTAAACTCTACAGTTTTCATCAGACGTCCAACATAACATGAAAACTAGACACTGCTCCTCAATTCAGACCAACTCATGATTATCGTATCCATTATGATTAGACTACAGTCATTAAGATCATCACAGTACATTTTAAACGATGACCTGGATGACTGAGAACCTTCACAGACATTTAAACAA
The DNA here is from genome assembly GCF_051167445.1 of Perissodus microlepis. Classification (NCBI taxonomy): domain Eukaryota; kingdom Metazoa; phylum Chordata; class Actinopteri; order Cichliformes; family Cichlidae; genus Perissodus; species Perissodus microlepis. The sequence goes on along the minus strand of NC_140478.1, from coordinate 6,058,321 downwards.
TGACATTTATCAGATCAAAAGCGTTATTGTAATAACATTTAGCTGTTAGAATATTTGGTATGCAGAACAGAACATGGTTGACTGCAAGTAGCACCCAGGGGTCTTTTTACAGTGACTTAGGAAAAACAAACAAACAAACAAAAAACAAACAACAAACAACGGTAAACTCTGCAGTTTGGGGTCATCAATAGTTTTCAGAATTTCAAATGTTTACTCTGTGTACCTATAAAGCATGACATTGTAGGGAAGAAAGTTTGGGAACAGCAGCTTGATGATTCTTATAGGAAGCCAAAGCATCAGGAGAACAATGGAGCCAAACACCACCTGAAAATGTGCACACACAGATATACATATGTAAGTCAACAACACCGTTAAATCATCAAATTTCAGAATGGATGATGGATCATTTAACAAACAAAAAAAAAAAAAAAAAAAAAAAAAAAAGAGGGGCATTCAAGTGTGCACAAATGTCTTATGAGAAAACATCTTATGACAGTTTGATTGCAGGGTCAGTTCAACCAAACATTAGGAGTGTTGAGATTAATGGATACAGTAAACAGATTTAAAAGTCAGGCATTCAACAGACTACACTTTAAACTCAAAATCTCAGTTCCTGTGAGTCTCTTACTAATTTGTACAATTCCTACACAGAGAGAAATGTCAGGACTACTGTGTACAACACTGCCTGACATGTTTACACGACATTAGCAGCTTACAAAATGTGCTCCGATAACTAAGTGCCTGGAACGCCACACACACTTTCCTAATATTTTAACAAGTTGATGTGTGCTAACAGTAAAAGAAGAGCAGCTCTCTATACAGGGAGTGCAGAATTATTAGGCAAATGAGTATTTTGTCCACATCATCCTCTTCATGCATGTTGTCTTACTCCAAGCTGTATAGGCTCGAAAGCCTACTACCAATTAAGCATATTAGGTGATGTGCATCTCTGTAATGAGAAGGGGTGTGGTCTAATGACATCAACACCCTATATCAGGTGTGCATAATTATTAGGCAACGTCCTTTCCTTTGGCAAAATGGGTCAAAAGAAGGACTTGACAGGCTCAGAAAAGTCAAAAATAGTGAGATATCTTGCAGAGGGATGCAGCAGTCTCAAAATTGCAAAGCTTCTGAAGCGTGATCATCGAACAATCAAGCGTTTCATTCAAAATAGTCAACAGGGTCGCAAGAAGCGTGTGGAAAAACCAAGGCGCAAAATAACTGCCCATGAACTGAGAAAAGTCAAGCGTGCAACTGCCAAGATGCCACTTGCCACCAGTTTGGCCATATTTCAGAGCTGCAACATCACTGGAGTGCCCAAAAGCACAAGGTGTGCAATACTCAGAGACATGGCCAAGGTAAGAAAGGCTGAAAGACGACCACCACTGAACAAGACACACAAGCTGAAACGTCAAGACTGGGCCAAGAAATATCTCAAGACTGATTTTTCTAAGGTTTTATGGACTGATGACATGAGAGTGAGTCTTGATGGGCCAGATGGATGGGCCCGTGGCTGGATTGGTAAAGGGCAGAGAGCTCCAGTCCGACTCAGACGCCAGCAAGGTGGAGGTGGAGTACTGGTTTGGGCTGGTATCATCAAAGATGAGCTTGTGGGGCCTTTTCGGGTTGAGGATGGAGTCAAGCTCAACTCCCAGTCCTACTGCCAGTTTCTGGAAGACACCTTCTTCAAGCAGTGGTACAGGAAGAAGTCTGCATCCTTCAAGAAAAACATGATTTTCATGCAGGACAATGCTCCATCACACGCGTCCAAGTACTCCACAGCGTGGCTGGCAAGAAAGGGTATGAAAGAAGAAAAACTAATGACATGGCCTCCTTGTTCACCTGATCTGAACCCCATTGAGAACCTGTGGTCCATCATCAAATGTGAGATTTACAAGGAGGGAAAACAGTACACCTCTCTGAACAGTGTCTGGGAGGCTGTGGTTGCTGCTGCACGCAATGTTGATGGTGAACAGATCAAAACACTGACAGAATCCATGGATGGCAGGCTTTTGAGTGTCCTTGCAAAGAAAGGTGGCTATATTGGTCGCTGATTTGTTTTTGAATGTCAGAAATGTATATTTGTGAATGTGGAGATGTTATATTGGTTTTACTGGTAAAAATAAATAATTGAAATGGGTATATATTTGTTTTTTGTTGAGTTGCCTAATAATTATGCACAGTAATAGTCACCTGCACACACAGATATCCCCCTAAAATAGCTCAAACTAAAAACAAACTAAAAACTACTTCTAAAAACATTCAGCTTTGATATTAATGAGTTTTTGGGGTTCATTGAGAACATGGTTGTTGTTCAATAATAACATTATTCCTCAAAAATACAACTTGCCTAATAATTCTGCACTCCCTGTAAATGAAATCATGTTGTGTGTCATAACCAGGTGTATGTGTCTATACACATTCATTAAAAGTGTCATTAGAATTAATATGATGCTGTAGTAAGCAATGCCCGGTCTGCGTCATCTCAGTAAAAAGATTATCCTCTTTGAGGTAAAGCCAAGAAGTATGCTACAGCTTCATCGCTGCATTAGTTATGCTTTTCTAGAATAAACCTGTATGTGAAATAGTGGAAATAATCAACCTTGTATCGTTTTTTGTTTTTTTTGTTTTTTTTTTAATTGCTACACTTCCTAAACCCTGAAAGGTTTGAAAACTTTGAGAATGCAGAATGGCTGGTTTATTTGTGCAGATCAAGAGAATATTTATTTCCATAAATGCAACGGAAATAAATCCAAATTTAATTTCCTCAAAGCACTGAGAAAAGAAACAATCTGCTAACTTGAATGAATTAGTCTGAAAGGAATTGGGCTGAAATTGATCTAAAGAGCTGAACTGAATGTATCTGTGTGTGCATCAGAGCTGTGGCAGTAAAGAAAAGTGAATATTCAAAAACAGATGGAGAGAGACAGAGTTGCTTCTGATAAGTACAATGTCAACTGACAGAATAGACATGGGTTAAAAATAACACCTCTGATGTTGGCTATTTTTCCATGTAATCTGTGTGTTCAGAGGGGTGACGTTAAAAGCAAAAGAACATATTGTCCAACAAACAAGAGTCCACTCAACTTCACTGTATTAAGATGGCAGGGAGGCAGAAATCTCAAAAACTTAAATATTTGCTGTAGGGAAATGAAAACAAAGTGCTTTGTACATTTTTATCTAGCCATTCCTATGCTTGTATATGCGCTCATACACATTTCTTCTTTTTTCAGAGACTAAATGTAAATCTGATTATTGTTCAATTCAATTTAAATAGCGCCAAATCACAACAACAGTCGCCTCAAGGCACTTTATATTATAAAGCAGACCCTACAATAATACATACAGAGAAAAACCCAACAATCATATGACCCGCTATAAGCAAGCACTTTGGCGACAGTGGGAAGGAAAAACTCCCTTTTAACAGGAAGAAACCTCCAGCAGAACCAGGCTCAGGGAGGGGTGGGGCCATCTGCTGCGATTGGTTGGTGTTCAGTCACGCTTCAGGTTAAACGTAAACTGGAGAATGTTTGACTGACCACAGAGAGTATGAACCTCCGCAGGTGTCTATAGATGGGCAGGTGGATCATCTCTTGGACTGGGTTAAAGTCTGGATCGTTCAGGTTCCTCAAGAACCACAGCACACCTGGCCGGAGCACCTGCACACAGCATGAGGGAAATCTCTAACTTTTTCAGAAAACATTGTTTGAGAGTTTTCCATGTCACTGTCCGTAACAACCCACTTGCCTCTCTGAGCAAAAGGATGAAGGAGGCAAAGTAGAAGACGTAGACCATACCGACCAGCCAGTGGAGGAACATGGTGGTGCCAGGAGCAGAGTCAAAGCTCTGCTCCCTGTCCTTCAGAGTGGCATCAAACATCTCCTTCAATAGATGAAGGCAAAGGTGTTTAAAATGTGACCAGCTATAAAGCAGTTTTTAGGAATTGTAGCATTCTGAGCATTTCACAATTTAACATCGTTTTTCCTTCTTGATCAAGTTGCTGCACATGCCGTCATTGTGAGTGCAATCAGTGTGTTTGGCTAGTCATTAAAAGCCAGCATGTGACTGTATCAACAGGATGAGCTGAGCTAACTCTGCATGTTTGTCTTACCAGTGAACAAATGTCGAGCCACCAGCCGCAAATAAGTGGGAACAAGCCTATCTCCATGGCAACCAGCAGGGACACCTGCAACATAGAAAACACTTGCAATTTAGCTTCCGTTTACAAGTAATCATAATTTCACTAATTATTCTTTCAGCTGAAAGCTTTGCTATTTAGACAAACAGAAAACCAAAACCAACACAGAGTGCTGCAGCGCTCTATTTTACCTTGACAACAATGTAGCAGACACCCAGCAGGCGTTTGGACCTCTGGAACTTCACTAATGAAGCCAGGGCCTAAAAGAGGGGCAGTTAAGGACTCACAGAAAGTTTGACAACCTGCACTTCTTAATCAGCACTATGAAACAAAGCCTCATCTGAGATACAAACAGCTTCAAGCTAAAGATGATCAATAGTTTCTCTTAAGGTTTTTTGGGACCGTGCTTAAAAGATGGCCTTAAGACCAAAAACCTCTCCAGATATTCACAGAAGTCCTACTGTAGCTAAATAATACCCCCCCTCCCCATTTTGTGACATTTTAGGTCGCATATATCCAAAAATATACGACGTTCATCAGGATTTGTAGTTACCCTATAGTATGTAGAAGTTAGATTGTATTCATGTTTTAGGACAATACATTTGATGAGGATTTAAATAAGTGGATAAGTTAAGAACTTATAGCAAAAATATTTAATAAAAACTGGACAAATTGTCCTTGTAGCAAACATTACCAAGTGATAAATCAACTACACTCTTAGTGTGTAAGATTCAAATACTTGTATTAGGTCAAGGATACATGGCAGACAATAAGGACTCCAGCCAGGAGGATGTACCCCAGTATGGTGGTGATAAGGCCGTGAAAGTGTGAGGCTTTGAGCTACAACCAAACACAAGAAATTCCATTAGTGTAGGTCAAACTCATGGTACAGTACAGTGTTCAAAATGTCTGTGAAGGTTCTCAGTCATCCAGGTCATACAGTGTTCAAAGTGTACACGTGTGTCCTAAGCACTTACATAGTCTTCAAAACCAAGTCCAACCACTGAGAAGTGACCAATGTGATATGGGCAAAATGCTAGAGGGAAATACAGAGGGTGTATTAGAAGTGAACCCATGACTCTCTCATAATGTACTCATCATATCATCATCACATTACTCAAACATACTGGGACTCACCAAAGACCAGAATGAAGAGTGTGTTGAGAGACACCACCCAAAACACATGTTCCTATAGAGGACACACAACAGAACTCCAGCTTTCACTTTATGAAAAAGTTTATTTTGAAATTCAGTTAAACTATTATTTCAAACTTTTAAAAGCAACTGCCACAGATCAAGTCAGCTCCATCATCCTGAACATCTTCCAACAAGATCAGGTGGCTACGCATTATTCTGTATTATTTTTAGTGATTTTAAAAAGGCTTTAAAGTGGTTTGAAAAACAAACAATGAATCAATCATTAATCTACACTGAATGACTAATTTTGGCAGAGAACATTTTAAACAGTGTATAAAATAGTGTCAGAAATGTAAATATGAAAGAAAGATGTAGAATTACCAAGAAAACTAGGGAACCATCCAGCCCCAGCATCTGGAACATAGTACAAAGTACTCGTTAGAGTCACCATTTAACACATGAATTCAGGTAGGGGTGCAACGATACACAAAATTCACGGTTCACTTTGATACTTTGGTGTCACGGTTCGATGTTTTTTCGATACAAAACAATGTTCATGCCTTTTTAATTTGTCATTTATTAAATTTATAAATATATATTTTAACTCAAAAGTACAGTTTGTAAATTTAATGTTGCTGAAACAACAAAGTAATAAAAAAATAAATCTATCAGATCGAGAAATCACTCATCTTTGGAAAAGAGAGTTTATTACAGAGAAATGGCTCTTTCCAAAATAAAAGCTATACTAGACGCTTCTTCTGGGGTATATTCTCAGCAGCATATTAAACATATCAGGTCCCCATAAGGAGAATCATGTGCTAACGGTTGTCTAAATGACTCGTGTAAAGTTTGTAGCATGCGTGCTTGTTGTTTTTGTCTGCTTCCACTTGTCTTTGCACTAGGATGATGTCAGCGTAAATGTGCAGTCATATTCATTGCGTTCCCACTAGTGCTGTCAGCGTTAATCTCGTTAAAATGACACTAACGCCATACCGCGGCAAATCTCCATTAACGAGTTATCGCGGACCGCCCAGTGGGTGGGGCTAGATGGTGTCACCACGTTAACGAGCTAACTGCGCTAACGCACTAGTTCCCACCAATGTAATTGAGCATTGCGTGGCACATCCGACATACTCTTTTACTTTTGTCCATGACGCGCTTACCATCAGGGTCATGCTTCACATGAAAACCAAAATAGTTCCAAACGCCAGATCTGAATGAGGGTGGGGGAGGTTCAATTTGCCATGTTGCAACGAGCTTAACTTATGTCTTGCTAGCTTGCGCTGCGCTCAGTGGATCTGCACTCGACAGTGCAGCCGAGGCGGAGTAGTCGAACGCAGATCCACTGAGCGCTCAACACAGACAGCATCGTCAGAAGAAAAGTTGATAAAATAAATAAAAATTTGTATTGTTCGATACATATGCGTACCAAACCAAAAGCACTGTATCAAATGGTTCAATATTGATACGAGTATTGCTGCACCCCTAAACTCCGGCTAATAAAAAATATATTATTATTATTATTATTATTATTATTATTATTATTATAATAATAATAATAATAATCTAAAACAGCCCTTAACAGGTGCAGTTTCAGTCACGTGGCTTTACAGAGCAGAAAAGAGAAGAAAAATAGATTCCTACCCTCTCCCAGGTCAGCTCCTCTGCTGCACGGTCCCACTCCAGTGCATTCCAGTTCAAATCTTCTGCAAAGGAGAACACAGACCAGAGAAACACTAAGAAACAACAGCAGCAGTGAACCCTCTTCCTTCCCTTATTACACAAGTACATAGTACTGAAGGGCTGGACTTTATCTTTAAAGTCATACCCAGACGCTTTTGGAAACCCCTCCAGTGTGCATCATCATGTGTAGTAAAGGTAGTCCAGACACATGTATTAAAAATATGATGAAGATAAAAAGGTGGCTACGAGGCACTCAGGATACTGAACAGAATTCAGCTGGAGAAGTAGTATAAGTGCTGACTTGTCCTCAAAGAGCAAACATGCAGCTGAAAAAGGAAACAGCCAATCATGTTGTTTCTCTGGCACACATGTACAGTAGAGGTTGGCACATCGAGTCCCCATTGTAGTTAACATGTAAACAAATACATTTTTTAAAACTTTCCTAGTTTACTGTAACTCTAATGCAAATTAGCTTTGCATTTATTCAGTGCAGAGATGCTGAATTTGCTGACACCCTCGATTTAGTGGTTACTGAAGCTGTGAGGATCTGTATCAGAAGTATAACCTGCAAAGAAAAAACAAAACAGAAACCCATTTTGAAGCTTTAGGGCAAAGACAAATATCTAAAGCTGGTTTTATTAGATCTAGCCTGTGGCTTTTATGTCCCTGTGACCACAAAAATCAATACTGAGGCTCTCTCCATTTATTTAGATAAGAGCTTACAAAAAACAACAACAATAAAACAAAAAAATAACCCAAACCCAAAGGCCTTCCAAGGACTTTGTAAGACTTAGTACACGTTGTGCTTCTTACTGAAGGCTTTTCAAACATTACTGATTCAAAGCCACAAACGTCCAGAACCACTCATCTGTCAAGAAATAGTAACGGTGCCACAGCAGAACAGCAAGTGTTTAAAACAAACACATTAAAAATAACGCTCCGAAAAATGCTCGCCTACCTTGTCCTCCATCATTGGCATCGGCAGCATCTTCCTCCCTCCCTTCATCATCCTCTTCTTCCTCGTCATCATCCTCCCCTTCATCATCATCATCATCGTCTTCATCATCATCCAGTTCTGCCTCATCATGGTTGCCAGCTACATGCACGTTAGCAGGCGCCAGCCCATCTGGACCAAGCTCTGCAGGATTCTGGGCAGCTTCAGCATCTGCAGGATCCTGAGCATTGGCTGCAGCGTTACCGCCCACACCCTGTGAATATAATGAAAGACATGACAGTTCATTAATAAAACCTGCTGAAAGTTAATAAAGTAATTTTGTGCTTATGTAAGCTCAGTATTTGAAAAACAGAAAGAGTATTTTAATCAAACTCCTGCCTTGGGGTCACTATGGAGTTTATATCCACATTGTCCAGATGTGACCACTAATGTTTGGGATGCAAAATGTAATTCATCACTCCATCGTTATCACATTAAATATTCACAGGGAGCTTTGAACACCATTAACGGGCTGCTGTGTTAGAATGGGACACATGTACAACCCGGTTGTGTTTTACAACACCTCTGGCCAAATCTGTCTGCTGCTGTCAGAGATTATAAAATGTATGATTTTAACTAGAAACTGTTTTGAGCGTTAACTAGCAAACTTTTACAGATATGAGTCTGTTGCTATGCCAACCATGTCAGAGTAATGGTAAACTGTGGCAGGAAGGTAACAGAATTTAGGAAGTCTTTATCAGCCCCACTCTTGCTCCGATTTACAGAGGATGGAAAAATGAATTAAAACAAAAACAAACAAAACTCACCTGATTAGCTGGTGCAGGGCCGTTGGGCTGATTAGGAACCAGTGGGGGTTGATTTTGCTCTAACCACTGAGGAGCGCCTCCATGCACAATCTGCTCTCTGAGCCACACCAGGCTGATGAAGGCACATAGTGTGCATGTGACCACAAAACAGCCTTGGAGGCAGTCAGCAAGCAGGTTTTGCCTGCGAGAAGGAGACATGGCATCAATTTTCAAAAAACATTCAGATTATTTAAGTAACACTATTTCTGCCACTAATGAGATTTTGCAACCATTACAAAGAAACATTTGACCGTCACTGACGAGATATTGTGTTGTTGGGATTTTGGAGGACTGCAGAGCAGAATGTTTGCATTGGACAAAACCAGTTCCACATTTGCTGTCTGTTCATGGACATGTAGATGGACACATTTGGAGGATGAAAATTACACATAAGTTTGAAAACAAGCAAAGATGCAGCACTGTGAACAGAGAGGAAAAGAGCAGCACTGCACCACACAGCAGAGCTAATTAGCATGCACGCTACAAAGCAGAGAAAATGTCAGTGCCCACAAAGAGGTCATCACAAGCCAAAATCCTATTTTGGCTTGTGATGACCTTAGACCAACGCTTAGACCAACTGAGACTGATTTAGGGGATTTAGTGGAAAATATATTGAGGTTCAGAATCTGCACCTTAAAAATGTTGTTGACATAATTTAACAACTGAATCTTTGAATTTTAACAGACTGTCAGCAGCCTGCATTTAAAGAGCGACTTTATGAATGAGGAAAAGAAATAAAGTATAAATCAGCTGGTTCTGGTGCAGTGGGAGGGAAGGAGTCTGAGATAAACTCAGAAGTAACAGTCTTTCTGGAACAGAAATTTATAGTTTCCCATGATCTCTGGGTTATTCAGAGTTGCTAGTGACAGTAGTTCAGCTTGATTGAGAGACAGAGGAGAAATAAAAGAAAAGGGTACGTTTTATGAACAACATTCGGGTCAAACTAATCCAAATGACGAAATGTGAAACATGCCATGCATTCTTCTGATAGGGCTGTGAGGAACATGAGAAGAACACAAAATAAATAAAAAGTGTTGGGACGCACCGATTTAAACAGCAACACTGTGCAAGCCATAAAGAAAATAAAGTACACAACAGGACAAACGCAGCTTGACTTTGTGAAAGAGGAGGCACAAAACCAAAAGCAGACACTTACGTTGAAAGCATATCTAATGGCAGGGTAAGGAGAGAGCTCACAGAGCCGGTAAATAAACACTTGTAGATACGACCTGTTGGGAAACACAGAATGAAAGCAAAATTGACGAGAAAAAAAACAAAACAAAAAAAAACACCCACACAAAACCCCCAACATGGCGATCACTTCTCAACTAGTTTATAACTAAAACCAAACTGCTTCAAATTTGTACATTTATGGTGTTACATTTCACGCTGTGCTGAAGTAAAACATCTAATTAGAGCACATGTGATTTATTTATGCTAGTTAAACATTAGTTCTCTGGACCTAAAGGGGCTATTTGTTTTCAAGCATCTTTTTTTTTTTTTTTTTTTTTTTTTAAATTATACTAAACTGGTTGCAAGTTCAGTCAATTAACCAATTCAAATGTTTTACCTCCACTTAAAACATAAAATTTCCCCAAATCTTTGTTTCACATTTGATACTGCGGTTTCATATGCAAACACTGGGAAGTGTGTTAGGACATGTTCAGGTGATGGAAAGCTTAATACATTTTTTAAATCCTCTTATGTTTAGAGTAAAATTATTATTTAAATATACTGACAAACTAACAAATAATGAAAGTAATCGTTAGTTGCAATTCCAAGATGTGGCTTACATGCTGTGAGCGGTACCACACCTAGCCAGGCAAAGGCCACCAGTGTGTAGTGGAACCAGTATCTGATGGCCGTTCCAATACTGGTGACCAGCCCTGCAAAGATGTCCTGCACAGGCAGGTGAGACGGCATGTCTGGAGAATAGACTGATGAGAAGAGCAATACAGAAATAAATTGTCAGACAATAATTGGGCATTTGAAGGCACTAACAACAAATGAATGCAGTCTTAAGACATTGAATGATTTGATAAAAACAACTTACTTGGTGTAAATGCAAACCTGTGTTTGCATAATTCACAGTATTCTTTTCTACTGTGTTTCAGCCACTGCAGTAAGCTGTGAAAACAAAATGAAACAGTGAATTTACCCATGTCTCACAGAGAATTGCACAAGAATCTTCCTCAGTAGTCTCTGAACATGTCCAGTGGTATCAAGGAACAAGATGTTAGCACACATCCTTAAGTCCTTAAGCAAGGTGGGTTCTCTGTGGATCACATTTGTTTTTCCAGCAAATCCTACATTAACCTTGGTAAGATTGCGATCTGGGGAATTCTGAGACCAAGTCAACACACTGAAACCTTTTTTTTTCCTTCATACTTTTAAAGCATTCCTGAAAAACTGTTGCAGTATGGCAGGGCAAATTACCCCTTTTGAAAGGGGCAGCTCTAGATTTATTTATTTTTAAATAGATGACCAAACATCATCCACATGAAAGGCAGATCTTACAGCATCACAGTGAGACTGCCCCCCTCCAAAAAAGACAAGGTCTGCAGGATAAATCCAACTGTTTGCAAATGTAATTGGAAATTCACATCTAGTAATTTCTGTGGACTGCACAACCACGTGCACTTGCATGTGACCAAAAACCAAAACCTGCAAGCCATGAAAAGCAAGCGAAAAGAGAAAACCATAAAGTTTGTACATGAACATCTTGCTCACTCGCATACCATTCCTGATGGATGAACTTGATGCTGCCGGTGCAAACACAAGGGTGGTAAAGGGGCTTGTCCTGGGTCCCCTCTGACCGACATACCCGGCAGATATCGGCTGTACAAAAGGCACACAGTGATAAGAATGTGCATAGCTAAAGACAGTCTGGCAGTGCTTTTTAAAAACAAACAAACAAACAAAAAAACAACAAAAAAAACCCCACCAAACACATACTGAGCCACACTAATAAACACATGTGAGCCGTAATACAAAACTACTAATACCTTTCTACAAAACGCTAACAGTGTACATGTGTCAGCACTGAATCTGTGCATTGGATTCGTATTTACAGTGACTGTAACAGTATGGGTCAGACTAGGGCAAACTGTAAATCCTTGGATTATCAGTGTCACTGCATGACAAAAATAAAATGACTATAATTAGCCCAAGAAGTAGGAGCATGACACCAGTTAGGATACCACCCTTAGCTATATATATATTTATGGTATATCCTTCAGATATATGCTAGTGGCTAAAAACAATTTCATTCTCGCTCAGGGAAAATATAATGGGCTTGTTGTCTGGAAGTCCAAATATACTATAAAATGCAGGCTTTTGGAGTATGTCGAGAGCATTCGTCATAATAACAATTTCTCTTTAGTTGAACTCGCAAAGTTGTGAATGAGCCTTATCAAATGGTAGCCTAAATGCGCTAACCTGCCAACCTTACCAACGTACCGCTAGCTTATTATGTCATACTGTTCGGTACGCTCCCATAACGGTTTCAATGGCTCAACTTATTAAAGGTTAACTCATAATTAGATAATTTTGCGTGTGGCTTCACTGTGAATTGGACTCCCTCTACAATTTCTACGTTGTAACCACTATCCAGTGCCCATGTAATGCGTTCTAGGATTTCTGGCTCCACATAGACCTGACAGCTTATAGGGTGTAAGCTAATGCCAGCTAGCTGGCTGGCTGGCTAACGCTAATTGGCTAGCGGTTTCTCTAATTCTGGCGAACCTTTGCCGAAGTTTAAGACAACGGAGCCGTGGTCGTTGCTACCAACAACAGTTAAGGGCCAGTTAGGTCACATGCAAAGTCAGCATGAATGGCTTTACCATTTAGCGCTAATAATTAAGGTAATCAAGTTTGGGCATTAGCTACCTTCCTCAGCGGTGTCCATCTTGGCTGGCTGCTAAAGCAGCCCTGCTCCACAGCAGTCCGGATTTAAGCAGTCCGTGCAGCAGCGATGACTGCCGGCTATTTACATGTAAACATTTATAGGAAGACTTTTTATTTCAGTGCCCTGTTAACTTTGACGTCATCATGCGTTTCAAATTAAATTCAGCTTGTTTTACTTCATGGCTCATCAGCTAGCGGTACACAAAACAACAAGTGTTAATGCGATAGTTTCACCACTAGATGGCAGCTCCGCGCAACAAGCCAGTTTCCCAGTTGCTCGTTTTTATTAATGCAAACATTATAAAAGAAACTAAACTTCCTTGGGAACCCCCCCCCCAAACGTTTTAGAACTATTTTTGGTATAAACATGTTGACTTGATTTTTAAATAAGACAATTAAAGCTAATGTATGTAAGCAGTTCATAATAATTGCCAAAATAATCGCCAAGATGTGTGTTCGCTGTTCAGCTTCCTCCTAGGACTCTGGTATAATCCCCGCAACTTGCACTGAAACTTATGGGCAACGTTATACAACAATAAACAGTAATACTTATTCTCAATCATCATTTTTTATTGTCATGGTCATTTCACATGGTCACACATTTCAAATGTACAGCACTGATCGTTTCCTTTTTTCCTGTTTTTGTAGTTTTAAATGTTAAGAGATATATGTAACTATTTCCAGTTACAGTTAGTTTTATCAAAATTTTTACAAAAGTTTTTAAAATAATCTGAGAGTAGAATGGTGTTCTAGACTTGATTTTCTTATGTTACAGGTGTGATTTAAATGTCTTTGCATCATACACCCATACAGTGTCTATGCCCTCCCCCGCGGTACTTTCAGGAATCCACGTAGGGAAGGGGAAGCGACAGGTCACCACCTTGGCTGTGCTAGGCAGCTCACTTGCCAATTTCAGCTCAAGCTTCTCCATCTGAAGATAAAAGCAGCAAACAAACATGATTAGCATGATGATTTGAACTCCACAAGTTTCTGCATTTTGGTGAGACACAGAGGTACTCACCATCTGAGGGACTCCAAAAATGACAACATTGGAGTATTGAGCAAAGCTGACCTAAGAAAGGAAAAAGGAAGTAACATGCTAAATGACTAACTTCATTACAGCAGATGTCTGTAAAACAAAGGTTTGTTTTCAGAAACCACTGACCTTCCACAAGTCTGAGATGTGAAATGAGGTGGAGCGGTAGACTCCCTCCCTCCAGGCCCTGTAGCGAGAGTACCACACCAACCAGGGGTTCAGCTCAAATCCTGACGCACGAAAACCATGTTTGGCTGCTGCAATCACCTGCAAGAAGCAAGGGGAAACAGTATAGTACACACACACGCGCGTTTGTAATCATGTTAGATTGGTTGCTACTGAAATTAAATTTTCACCCTTTAAGGCTGTTTGCAAAGACAGTTTAAATTTTTTTTAACCCTCTGGCCTTCATGCGTGGTAACCTTCAAGCCTAACACTGCACTAGCCCTGGATTTTTTTAAGCCTAGCCCAGCTGTCATAAGACCAGGACTATTTCAAAACTGTATAAAGAACAGACGATATCAGGACAACAGTTATGACCTGACCTGAAGCTTAGGAGAGGATGGCAAAAGGTGTAAGACACGATCCAAAGCACAAAAGTAAACCAACAACATAACAGTTGTTCAGCCACATGACATCCCAGATACTCATAAACTAAACAGTCTGTAGGGCGGAACTGGTCCCCTGTTCTCCTGAACAGCTACGGGACACACCTGCTGGAGCTTGTAGATGATAAAGAAGCCTTTTGCGATCACTAAGACATGATTGATCAGACATGATTTACGAGCTTTTTTTATTATTATTTTTAAGTTTGATTATATTTTGTTAATCTATAACTGCGCCTTGCATAAAATCATGGTTTCTCTAAAGGCTTTCAATACCTTTTTATTTTTCTTGCAACTATAACTTTATAGTTCTTGAGGGGGCTCAGAGGGCAGAACAGTACTTACTATCCTTCCATCTCCGCTCCCTATGTCCACCAGGGTTCCCGACCTTGCCCTTAACGCCTTGAGGACGTTTTCCACCTGGGTCGTGGTGGCCGGGACAAACGGGAGGCAGACTTTCCTCAGGGCAGGGGCTACAAACGGAGCAGCCGCTGCGTACAGAGCAACCAGCGACCCTCCCACTAAACCTGTTACGACGAGCCCAATGCGGCTCCTGCCCTTTCTGTCCCTGTTATCCTCATTAGGCTGTCCCGAGTCCAGCAGGAGCTCCTCTTCTGACATGACGCTAGTTTAACGCAACGTATGCAATCGTTCGCTGAACTCCATGAATGACAGCGGGGACTGTGTTTCAGCTAGCAAGCTCTTACTTATTCGACCTCAAGTTTTCATAAATGAAATTAAATATTGTTCGAACAAATTGCAAGTCTATGTTGTTCTTAGTTACGAAAAAAGATATTATCATAGTTCAAAGTCCTGCTATTTATATGTTATTGTAACATGTAAGCATTGTAATACACGACCTGTGCAAGGCTATAATCGGCCCGAGTGGATAACAAAGAGGAATTACAAACCGTTCCTCCCCGCTTTTGTTCCCATTCAAGCTAGCTTTCATTATGTTTCGAGCGTGGTTAAAAATAAATAAATAAAAAATATATATATAAAATAACAAATAATAATAAACACCAATTTCCAATTGCAAACTTAAAAGTAACTAGATAATGAATGGTTACATTTCACTGTGTGTTATACTTGTATAACTATGCATGTGACAAATAAAGAACCTTGAACCTTGAATATATTTTGTGAGATATTTTATGAAAATCACTGATAAACTTTGTGTGAAATGCCAGAATTCTGTGAATAATGTTCTGGTGGCTAAACTCTGACCTTTTATTCAAATGTATATTTAATGTTTTTCATTTGTGATGAACTGACTTTTACACACACACACACACACACACACACACACACACACAAATTAATATGCTGTGCATTGGTCAAATTCAAGCGGAGGTTAAATATTTAATTCAGTAAATAAACATGAAATAAATCAGCCACAATATGACCTGACATACATGTAAATCGGATGATAAATAACACTTATAATTGCATTTTTCTTGCTTTGGTGTTGTAGGCATGTTCATCCATATAGGAAACACTTCAAACATCAAAACAATTAATGAATTATATTATTTTAAATATGATTTGATCTATGTGACATATTCTAGCCTAGAGTGAAAACATTAAACAAACAAGGAACCTAAAAAGGAAAAAATGGAACTGTGATCCAGCAAAATAGGCCTACTCATCCTTGGAACCATCTCTCGTGAATTACATTGACAGAGCAGTGTACCATTCAAGATAGCTCCTAAACTCTTTGGTTTTTGGGAATTACTATTAAAAAGACTTTTGGATTGCATTCTTGGAAATTACTTGGAATGTCTGAGAAAAAGGAACTCTACTGACCATATTAGGTAAAAACGTTTTTAAAAAAAAAAAAATTGGCCACCTCTATTTGCAATATTAATTTTTAATGCAATTTCATTTGGGACCTTTTGTTGTTCTTTTAATTAGAAGTCATTAGACAGTGTACGATGGACCGTGTGGTCAAGCCCTGATGGGCCGTGGTGGATTGAATGATGGTACATGTGGTGCTGACTGGTGGTGGGACCATCATCCATCATTAAATCCTCCTCCTCCTCTGCCCTGTACCCTCCTGCAGCGTCCTGTGAGTAGCTGTGCTTCATCACCACAATGTTCCGTCGACTCGTCGGCGTGTTGTGGTGAGAGAGTCGGGGCGACTGTTGGTTCACCATCGCTGGCTGCAACTGGGGCACAAGAGCCCCCCCATCAGGTACAATGGTGGCGTCCCTCACGCTTAAGTTGCTGCGGCTACCGTGGACACTGCCCTGGTGAGAGCCACAGTGGTGGTCGCGGATGCATTTGCTTTCGGAGCGTCTCAGCTTGTGGAACTTGTCAAAGTCCTCGGCCAGGGCAGGATCGGTCAGTTCACCAGAGGGGGCACGGCGCAGAGTACAGAGTTCATAGTGAGGAGGCTCAAAACCGGGGTGGAGGAGGGCAGGATCAAAATCATCTCTGTGGATCCAAAGAGGGAAAGAGAGTACATGCACAGACATCCAGACCTACAGTTCCAGAGTACAGATACAATAAATGTTTAGGAATGTGCAACAGAAACTTTGAATGTAGCTACACAGACAATGATAAATGTGTATAAATTCCCATTAATGTGAATAAATTGTAAGATAAAAGTAGAAAGAACAAAATGCCAGCACGTGGTTTTTCAACATGCCTGGCTGCTCATGTGCAATTTGAAACTAAAGGTCTGAAATTCAAGCATTTATACATATGCACATCTCTAAACTGCAGTCAAAAAGCAAAAAAATTGAAAACCAGACAAATCCTTTCACGGACATCATCATTATCATCATACTGTAATGATCGTAGCATATCTATATATGTTTATTAGAACTTAATGAAACGTATTGCCTATAATCTGTCAAACGTATCTCTTATGAATGATATCAAGTCACTTTGAGCCACAAACTGCTGTTACAATTGCTGTTACAAGGTAGGTGCTGTAATCTGTTATTTATCCAGGTAAAATTGTCACTGACAATAAAAATTACTTTTTCAACAGAGATATGGCCAAGATTGCAGCAGAAATTGCAACAAATGTAACATTAGAGTTCTATTAAAAGATATTAAGTTTCCATAAAGGACTGAATTGATTATAATGTAGGTACAATAACACAGAGTCATAGAGACAAAGCAGGTTATTCCTTCATTTTATAACCTCTGTGGGAATCCAGCTGACTACAGTTTATTTAAGAATATAGGCAAAGGTGTTATGTGTAGAAAACATATAGAAACATCAGAAATCACTTTCTGGCAGAACACAGGTTTGTGAATGTACGCCTAGCACGTAAATTGAGTGTAACATTTGCAAATACATATGCACGTTACATGTACATTTTAACAGCAACCAGAAGGTTTAAGTATGAATAGCTGGCAGTTTTTATTTCCTATCTGGCGCGACTTCATCATTCTACACCATTAACTAAGGATGCAAGATGGTCACAACACATGGAAAAGAGTGGGGGAGTCTTCTTTTGGACATTTGGACGCGACCTCTGAAGTACTGTGATTGACAAAAAAGTCGACAATTCCTCAGAGATAAAGTATTGGCTTACCTTTTCAGTCATTTCCAATCTTCATTTTTATGTTTACAATTAAAAGCCCCTGTTATTGATATTAATGTGAGGGTTAAAATGTCTGACCTGTAACAGAATTTTGAAAGTCGTGCCCTTTACTCTTTTACAACTATGTAAATGTGCAGTTTTAAACACTGCTCAAATCAAGCAATTTTGGCTACTGAGTAAAGATAGATCAAGATCTACAAATTGATCAAATCGATAGTTAAAGGTATATCTCAGTCCCAGCAAAGCACACATGAAGCAGCATCAGCATTTATTAGGAACTGCACACTTGCGATTTTGGGCTATATTCTGATGTACACAGGTGTTTTGTTTATTATTTAAAAATCTGTTCTTATAAAAACACATCACACATCTACCAAGACAAAATCTTTGTTTCATGTGTAAATACTTCTGAAATGTTCACTCTGAAAGGAAGTTTTGGATATGTGGAGGTCAAAAAGTACAGAGAAAGCTAATATTACCAAAAAATACCCGCGTACGTGAACAGAGCCTTGATGTCTACAAAGTTCTATAGTTCTGAATGTTTTGGTTTATTTAACCACTAAAGTCTTTAATTCCCCTTGTTCTCTTTTTGACAATACTACTAAATAACAATTTACCGAGACTTTACCTGCGGATGATGTATTTCTTGCGAGGCTGTTTGACCTGGATGATGACAGAGATGATGAGCAGGATGACGACCAGACCACAGGTTACTCCAATGATAGTGAGGTTAGTGTTATCTAGCGTATCCAGGATGCTCGGTTTCCTCGTCTCTGGTTGAGGGGATGATACAGACAGAAATCACAGGCGTGTTTTGTGAAAACAGCATGTGGCTGGTGGTTGGAATTTCAACATACCTTTGCAGTGATTCTCATCCCATGGGTAAACACAGTTCTGGATGCCATTGCACACCAGAGTGTGATTTATGCACATGTTGCTATGGCAAAAGAAAGTGTCTCTCTCACACGGAGCTGAAACGAGACAGGCAGGAAAGATACGGCTGTAGCAATATGTTCTATTTCAAAGTCAGACTTTAACTATACTCACTTTTGGCTCCATTTCTGCCTAAACAGGCAACATTAGCTATGGGCTTGCTAAGGAACAGCACCACTCCTTTCCCTAGAAGCCAACAGCCAACACAGATAGCGTTCTGCTAGCTGCTCCTCCCTGAGCCTTGTTCTGCCAGAGGTTTCTTCCTGTTAAACAGGAGTTTTTCCTTCCCACTGTTACCAAGTGCTTGCTCACTGGCAGATGATGTATAGATGTATATACTTCATAAACTGTTGCAATCCCCTGAACACTTGTTATCTAAATTCTACTCATTATTTAACATTTTCCAATAAATCTTGATCTTTAAAAGAAACAAATCTCAGGCAGACAGATTTACTCACGTTCATGGAAGGTTGTAAAGAGGATTTTGAATCTGCTCTTCCTGCTGCCCTCGTCTGCCCACAGTCTCACCACCCCCACAGAGGTAACCAGCATGACATCGTTGGCCACAGTGGAGCAGAACTTATTCTTTAAGTGCTCAACGGAACTGCTGCCGTCATAGATGCCAACAAAGTTACGCTTACACTCATTGGAGTTATGCATCTCATACTCAAGAAAACGCATGTAGATCTGTGAGGAGACAAAAGGATGAGAAGAAAGAGTGCTGTGAATGGACCAGAGTTTAATAACACTGGGACATCTTTATGTTTTTCTCCTTTCATTTTTTTCATGACTTGAAGACCTTCTCTATTTATCACATAAAAATTCCTCGTTGAAATGGCTCAAATATCCAACAGTGACAAAAGAAATGTAGATGCGTAAATACTAACAGCAATACTATTTAACTGGCAAAATTTTGTTGACCTGCAGTCATTTATTGAGCTCTGAAAGGCTGACATCTTTGGACGTTTTGAAGATGGTTTTAAAAAATTCTACAGTGTTTGTCTGAAAACAACCAACTTCAACATCATTAAATGAGAACTGCTACAGCAGTTTCACATCAGTCATTGCTGAGCAGAATACTGTAAAAATGTGATGTTCACATTATGTTACAGGTAGAACACCGGCCTACTGTCTCAACAAGCAGACAATCAATCAATTCCAGGTATCTGAAGTTTGTAGTAGAGTCAAATTCCATCTGTGAGTAGCAGAGATTGTTTAAAAAAGAAAGAAAGAAATGGCACACAGTATGCAGACCTTGGCTCTCGGTGGAGCCCTGATGTACCATCTGCAGTCCACGGCTTCAGTCTGCTGCGCCCGGCCTTCCTTAGCTATCTGCGTTGAATCTACGTAGCCTTCTGGACCATTCATCTCAAACTCACAAACTGTGGAGAGCAGCAGTTTTACGTAACAGTTAAAGCAATGCTGTTGTAACAATGAGGCCTGTTTCAGTTGTAGAGACAAGTTTTCTGTAGTACTTGACGCTTCATATGAAGATTTATGCAACCTCAAATGCTGCGTAAAATGTAAAATAAAATGGAATCCAGTGGTCTGCAAGCCTCATAAACTATAAATCAAATGCTTAAACTGAGAAAATACAATTTAAGAAAAAAGATCATTTTGAATTTTAATGCCAGCCACATGTCTCAAAAAAGTTGGGCCATGCCATGTTTACTGTTGTGTAGCGTCCACTCTTCTTTTAACAACAGTCTGTTAACGTTGGAAACTGAGGAGACCAGAATGTTGCCTCATTCTTGTCTGATATAGGATTCTAGCTGTACTACAGTGCAGTGCCTTCTTTTTTGTATTTTTCATTCTATGATGTGCAAAATGTTTCCAACTGGTGTAAAGTCTGGACTATAGGTAGGCCAGTTCAGTCCAGCAAAGTTATGCTGTTCTAATAGATGCAGTAGGTTTGGTATTGCCTTGGTAAAATGGTGCCTTTTCCCCTGAAAACACGCTTTTCAACACTGATGATGCCTTTCTAGTAGATGTGCAAGCCCAGAGAAAATGGCAGTGTTTCTGGATCATATGGCTTCTTCTTTGCATCCTATAGCTCTAACCCGTGTTCATGGACGGCACAGTGAACTGTGTTCATTGACAATGACTTCTGGAAGTGTTCCTGAGACCGGGCACTGATTTCCATGACAGAATCATGCTTTTTTTTTTCTTTTTTTTTTTTTTTCACGATTTCCAGCCTTGTCCCCTTGTGCACAGAGATTCTTCCAGATTCTCTGAATATTTTGATTCACCCAATTAGCTGTAAAAGGTTTCTTTTTACCACCACTTACTTTTCTAGACCTCGTATTTTTTCAGATATGCTGTTGCCATCAATTTCAAAATGAACTAATATGTTTCATAACGTAAAAGGTTTGTGAGGTTTATGTTTTTATTGACATTTTACATAGCATCCCATCCTTTGTGGAGTTGGGCTTGCCCTTGGCAATGTGAAAATGTTAAACAGCACTTTATCTCATCATCTTATTACCTCTCAGAATGTTAAAGACAAGATATCTTTGAATAGATAAATGTGCAAACATTTTTATTTTACATAGGCTAGCTATGTGTCACCATGTCACTATGTGTTTCCCCTTTGACAGAAACGGTTCAAAACTGGTTGTGATGTCACAAATTAAGTTTCCAAATTCAAATTTTAGACTCTATTTAAATTTTCACATCTTGTAGCATCGAGTATGAAGGGTTTTCTAGTACTGTTATTAACAAAATTCTGAGGAAAATAACATGTATGTGTGGAGATGTACCTAAGTCAAAAATTTAAATACACCTCATTACATTTTTAGTTTTTTTAAAAACTCCAACATTGGTTCTCATGGCAGATTGGGAAACTGATACATTAATTTGGAAAGGTTAAAACTAGCAGTTAAAAACCTCCATTACTGTATGCACATTCCAGTTTCCAGTAATCACTAGTAACACTGCAGTAATGCTAACTTAGGATTTTGTCTCCATATAACATTATAATCATACTTGCTAACCTCTAGCTCACAGATTTATGTACTGTGAGCTCAGACTACTGTGTAACAAAGTCACCATGTACAAACGTCTCAGTTATTAAAACATGACACATGTAATGTACTGCAGTTTTCCAGCAACATGAAATCTTTCCTGCAGTATGCAAATTTGATTTAACAACTCGTTTCCTACTTTGATGTTAACACATATCAATTTAATCAAGCACTACACTGACTTTCTGCTTTGTGTCTAATATTATGTTGTATCATGATCACACACAAGTTTAATACTCACATGGTAGAGCTGGCAGTTCCCCAAGCCCTTTAAACTCGGGATCTGAAAGCAGAACATAACAGCGGTCTTGTAAGAGGCAAATAAATCTTTATAACATGATGTACTCCACGTATGTGATAAACACATGCATTTAAAATTGTCTACACATAAGGTGTTTAAAGATGTTTGTGTGGCAGATGTTCTGTGGACAATATCCCCAGATGTTTTGTGTCAAGGTGCCAGAGCTGTCATTGCAGAACAAGAAGGCTCACACAACATTTGCAGGTGGTCTTATTGTCGTGGATGATTGGTGTATAATGTTTAAATACATTTGCATGTGCTCAGTAAATGCAGTACAGTTGGAAGAAATGTCGAAACATGCAGACGCGTGACAAACTAACCAATACAGGCAATAGCCTGGGTGACTCTGTTTAATCAGTGGGTCCATTTTACTCACATGGTTTTTCGCCACTTGTTCCCTAAAGACGTAAGAGTCACTGCTAATGAATGCAAAGTTTTTCTCAGTGATAACCTTTCTCCTAAATTTTTATCTAACATTTCTATACTTACTGGAGTGATTACTCACAGGATGAAAACACACCCATTCATAGGGCACAAGGGTTCACTGTATGGTGTGATTGATGCAGATGATAATGATGTGAATCATTAGCCATGTCTCAACTGAACATCTAGGGGAGATTTTTTGGCCAGACTGTCCGTTAGACCCTCGACCATCATCGTCAAAAAACCAAATGCAAGAGTGCTGCATCCGTTTAACAGAGTTCCAGAGAATAGGAGAATCATTTGGTGCACATACTGACAAAAAGGAGCAGCGTAGAACTAAGAAGAGATTAGCAATGATGTGACCATGGACCATGAAATGTTGTTTAATTATGCAGCTTGCACTGATCACAGACAAAAATAATTAATAGCAACACAAAGTGGCTACATACCAAGTAAATTGACAACCAAAGGGAGGGAGGAATACCATTGGCTGACAATAGCCAGGATTAGGACAGAAATGTTCCCACCTGACCACTTCAAATTCAGCTGATTTAATTTCTTTCTATTTTTTTGAACAATAAACTTTGTCTAGTTAACGAAGGCTTACAAAATCTTTATAGAATAAACACCTTGATAGTCCAAAATACAACAGTTTGGTGCTTTTTCAATTCAATTCAATTCAATTCAATTTTATTTATATAGCGCTAAATCACAACAAAAGTCGCCTCAAGGTGCTTCATAAATACAGAGAAAAACCCAACAATCATATGACCCCCTATGAGCAAGCACTTTGGCGACAGTGGGAAGGAAAAACTCCCTTTTAACAGGAAGAAACCTCCGGCAGAACCAGGCTCAGGGAGGGGCGCCCATCTGCTGCGACCGGTTGGGGTGAGAGAAGGAAGACAGGATAAAAGACATGCTGTGGAAGAGAGACAGAGGTTAATAACAGATATGATTCAATGCAGAGAGGTCTATTAATACATAGTGAGTGAGAAAGGTGACTGGAAAGGAAAAACTCAATGCATCATGGGAATCCCCCGGCAGCCTACGTCTATTGCAGCATAACTAAGGGAGGATTCAGGGTCACCTGGTCCAGCCCTAACTATATGCTTTAGCAAAAAGGAAAGTTTTAAGCCTAATCTTAAAAGTAGAGATAGTGTCTGTCTCCTGAATCCAAACTGAAAGCTGGTTCCACAGAAGAGGGGCCTGAAAACTGAAGGCTCTCCCTCCCATTCTACTTTTAAACACTCTAGGAACAACAAGTAGTTCTGCAGAGCGAGAGCGAAGTGCTCTAATAGGGTGATATGGTACTACAAGGTCATTAAGATAAGATGGGGCCTGATTATTTAAGACCTTGTATGTGAGGAGCAGGATTTTGAATTCAATTCTGGATTTAACAGGAAGCCAATGAAGGGAAGCCAAAACAGGAGAAATATGCTCTCTCCTTCTAGTCCCTGTCAGTACTCTTGCTGCAGAATTTTGGATTAGCTGAAGGCTTTTCAGCGAGTTTTTTGGACATCCTGGTAATAATGAATTACAGTAGTCCAGCCTGGAAGTAATAAATGCATGAACTAGTTTTTCAGCGTCACTCTGAGACAGGATATTTCTAATTTTAGAGATGTTGCGCAAATGGAAGAACGTAGTCTTACATATTTGTTTAATATGTGTGTTGAAGGACATATCCTGGTCAAAAAGGACTCCAAGGTTCCTCACAGCATTACTGGAGGCCAAGGTAATGCCATCCAGAGTAAGAATCAGGTTAGATACCATATTTCTAAGATTTTCAGGGCCGAGTACAATAACCTCAGTTTTATCTGAATTAAGAAGCAGAAAGTTAGCGGTCATCCAGGTCTTTATGTCTTTAAGACATTCCTGCAGTTTAACTAATTGGTGTGTGTTATCTGGCTTCATAGATAGATAGAGCTGGTTGTCATCTGCATAGCAGTGAAAATTTATGCTATGTCTTCTAATGATACTGCCTAAGGGAAGCATGTATAGTGTAAACAGAATTGGTCCTAGCACTGAACCCTGTGGAACTCCATAATTAACCTCAGTGTGTGAAGAGGACTCTCCATTTACATGTACAAATTGGAGTCTATTAGATAGATATGATACAAACCACTGCAGTGCAGTACCTGTAATACCTACAGCATGTTCTAATCGCTCTAATAGGATATTATGGTCAACAGTATCGAATGCTGCACTAAGGTCTAGCAGGACAAGCACAGAGATGAGTCCACTGTCAGAAGCCATAAGAAGATCATTTGTAACCTTCACTAAAGCTGTTTCTGTGCTGTGATGAGCTCTGAAACCTGACTGAAACTCTTCAAATAAGCCATTCCTCTGCAGATGATCTGTTAGCTGTTTGACAACTACTCTTTCAAGGATGTTTGATATGAAAGGAAGGTTGGAGGTTGGCCTATAATTAGCTAAGACTGCTGGGTCTAGAGATGGCTTTTTGAGTAAAGGTTTAACTACAGCCAGCTTGAAGGCCTGTGGTACATAGCCGACCATTAGAGATAGGTTGATCATATTTAAGATCGAAGAATTAATTAATGGCAGGACTTCTTTGGGCAGTTTTGTAGGAATGGGGTCTAAAAGACACGTTGATGGTTTGGAGGAAGTAATTATTGAAGTTAACTCAGAAAGATCAATTGGAGAAAAAGAGTCTAACTTAACATCAATGGTACTAAGAGTAGCTGTAGATAATATTACATCTGTGGGATGATTATTGGTAATTTTTTCTCTAATGATAAAAATTTTATTTGTGAAGAAGTTCATGAAGTCATTACTAGTTAACGTTAAAGGGATGGTTGGCTCAGTAGAGCTCTGACTTTTTGTCAGCCTGGCTACAGTGCTGAAGAGAAAGCTGGGGTTGTTCTTATTTTCTTCAATCAGTGACGAATAGTAAGATGTTCTGGCTTTGCGGAGGGCTTTCTTATAAAGCAACAAACTATTTCTCCAGGCTAAATGATGATCCTCTAAATTTGTGACACGCCATTTCCTCTCCAGATTACGGGTCAACTGCTTTAGGGTACGTGTTTGAGAATTATACCACGGAGTCAGGTACTTCTGATTAGAGACCTTAGTTTTCACAGGAGCTACAGCATCCAGAGTCGTACGTAGTGAGGAGGTAAAATTATTAACAAGATAATCGACCTCTGTTGGAGTAGCGTTCGGATAGCTGCTCTGCTCTATGTTGGTACAGGTCATTGAAGATGATAACAGTGGGTGGATTATATTCTTAAACTTAGTTACAGCACTTTCAGAAAGACATCTACTTTGATAAAGTCTACTCTCCACTGCTGTGTAATCAATTATTGTAAATGTAAATGTTATCAGGAAATGATCAGACAGGAGAGGGTTTTCAGGAAACACTGTTAAATGTTCAGTTTCTATGCCATATGTTAAAACAAGATCTAGAGTGTGATTAAAGTGGTGGGTGGGTTCTTTTACATTTTGAGAGAAGCCAATTGAGTCTAATAACAGATTAAATGCTATGTTGAGGCTGTCATTTTTAGCATCTACATGGATGTTAAAATCACCCACAATAATTATTTTATCTGAGCTCAGAACTAAATTAGATACAAAGTCTGAGAAATCAGACAGAAACTCTGTGTAAGACTGGTTTCTGAGTTTTACAGCTGGGGTGGACAAGGCTAAGCATCAGGCTTTCAAATGAATTAAAAGTCTGTCTTGGTCTTTCATTAATTAATAGGCTGGTGTGAAAAATTGCTGCCACACTGCCCCCTCGGCCTGTGCTTTGAGATTTCTGGTAGTTAGAATGTCTCGGGGGTGTTGATTCATTTAAACTAACATAATCATCCTGCTGCAACCAGGTTTCTGTAAGGCAGAGTAGATCAATTTATTGATCAATTATTAAGTCATGTACTAACAGAGACTTGGAGGAGAGAGACCTAATATTTAATAATTCACATTTCACTGTTTTACTCTTTGGTTGAGATGTGGATACTGTATTGTTCTTTCTTTGTAATTGCTTATGTTTAAGTTGCTTTTTAGTTTATCTAGTTTTTTTCAGTGTTTCTGAGCTGTCATACCTTCATATAGGAAACAGTAAGATGAAATTTTCAAGGCTGAAAAACCGCCAAATCAATTTTACAATCAGTCTAAGTACTTTTAAGTCCCTTTCTATAACCCACTTTGAACATTAATCAACAAAACTGCACCAATTTAACACTCTGAGGTCTAAGTCATCATATGTGCTCAAACTGAACCAAATCCCTCAATCACAAATATCTGTAAAGGGGATCTAAAATAAAGCACTAAATGTGACACAGAACATTTTTAATTTTGTATAGTTTAACAGTAACTTTATCACGTAAATATCTGCAAGGCTTTTGCGTTATTTACGGTTAGATGTGTCCACAACATAGGCATGGTTATTTTGTCAGCTTCAATCTATTTTTATAGTGCAGAACTTATATGCACCATACTGTTAGGATTAAAAGCTGCTACATAGTTTGAATTCCATACTTTGGACACAAGTGGAGACGGAGACTTAGTGAGGCTGCAATGTGCTGGGGCGTCCGTTGGCTCCAGAGGGTTAACGTCTGTGAATCAGTGTGATGCCATATTAACTCTATTTAATCTACATTTCAATACAGGCTCATCTTGGCTATCCTCAATTCCTTCTGTGCCAAAATTATTTTCTACTAAAGTCTTATTTTACCCTCAAAAATGTGTTAGTTACAAATGGGTTATTTAAATGTGTTTTAAAGCCCTAAGTGTCAGGATCCTGGATCTCCTGACCCAGTGTTTTGAGTTTCTTGTGTCTCAGGGTTTTTGTATTATGATGTATGTTCTAAGTTCTCTTTGTTGCCCCAGTTTATTCTATAGTCTAGTGTCTTGGTTTGGGTTTCTTGTATTCTGTTTAGTATTTAGTAGCTGCCCTCTGTGCCTCCTTTTTGTTGGTCTCTGTGTTTCTTAGTTGCTCTGTCTCCCCTAGTCAAGTCCGCGTCTGTGTTACATTTCCTGTTTCACTTTGAAGGTCTGTGCCCTATGTGAATGTATTGAGTTTCGCTTCCCTTGGGTCTCGTTATGTCAGATTTCTCACAGCTGTGTGTGTGTGTGTGTGTTGTTAGATTCTTCCCAGTTTAGGTTTTGTACAGTTTTCTGGTCAGCAATAAAAGCTGCCATTTTGAGTTCAGTTCTGTTTCCAGTGAGTTCGCGTTTGGGTCCAATTCCTGCCTGCACACAGCCGGATCATGACACTGAGATTGTATTTTTTATTTCCTAGACTTAAGCCAACCCTTTGAGCCACTGATATTTAGGGGTCAGACTGATTGTTCATGGCTTGACCCACATATATTTTGTCAGGGCTTAAGGCTCTTCATTTTGTTTTGTTTTTTTGACAAATAAAGGTCAACCTCTATTCTGTAATACACGAGATATGTGCACCAATTTTGTCAAGAAAAACAGATTAAACAAAATCTCTGAGCTTCAGTCGTTAGATAAAGTAAGTGCAAAATAACACAGACTAAAAATGACAACGTTAAAGATATACTGCAAAATAAAATAAAAACACGGCTGGCCTAAGCTTACGTAATCTATGTGCCAGTTCATTTCCTCTGCCCTTATTTAAACCCACCATCCCCCCTCTACAAAAAGAAACCCTGATGCTCCTCATCAAAAACAGAGAAACACATTTAGCACGAGGAAGGGAGCAGACAGATATTTTGTTCTAAACCTTTGTGCTGATGAATCTACTCGCTAGGTGGATTATAAATTCTGACGTACCAGCTTAGTTGTTGAGGTCAGATTAGACTCCAGCAAAAATAAAACAAACGGTTTATTTTCCAAGCATAAATTCTCACTTTTTCCATTATTTTTCCATAACCTTTGGTCAGGGGTTGCGATGTAGGAAGACCAGGTGATGGACGCAACTCAGCCTCAAATACACAAGGACTCTCATTAATTCTCTCATGTTTCTAACCTATTTCCTCTCCAAGCTCAGCCAGATTAATCACGTTCATTCCTGTGTGTTTGGGTGTGTTTGTGCGTTTGTGATACACCAATACCTTACCAGGGGTTTTACGCCTAATGTAAGATGGAAAAAAGGGGAATACAAAGCCTGTTTTATGAAAATTACTTGTATATTCATCTCATTCAGCGAAAATGAGTGAAAACTTTTGCAGAAATATTTATGTGCATATATCTATATGTGACTGTGTATATTTAGTTAGTTAAACTGTGGCACTGCTTTGCTACACAAACACATCACAGATCATAGGCTGTATATTAAGATGGACACAGCCACTCTGACATCATCAATTAGTTTACAAAGACTATTGTGAAACATCAGCATTGTGCAGCATTTTTGGCCATCTCTGCTTTAGCTTTTGTTTGTTTCTTTCTTTCTTTGCTTGTTTTTGTACCACAACTGACCAGATTAAGTCATGAAGGTGAAGTGCTAAGTTATTAGCTAAAGCTTAGTTAGCAAAGCATCCACAGACTGAGTGCAAAAAACACAGAGCGACAGAGCTAATCAGCCATTAATAACATACAAATTAAATGCTATATAGTACAATATAAACATGGAAATGTACTGCATGGGCTTTTAGTGAAGCTAACTAGTGTCCATCAATAATTTTATTAACCAAAAACTTGTGCATTATCAATAAATACTTGTGGCCATAATATGCTTAAATAGAAATGACTCTAGAGTCAGTCTAGAGTGTGCACTCTTGTTAAATATTCTTTGCAAGCTTGTGTGCATAAGGATGAATTTATTCTCTCCTGCCAACCCCGACGGGTGGAATTAGATGGGAGATTAACATTTGGTATTAAGGACTCATTACATTTGATGTAAACACAGAAAACAGCTTCTCCTGATCTGCTAATAATGCAAAACATCTTCTTAAAGGGACATGTTAGGAGGCTGTTTGGAAAAAAAGTGCTTCGGTGTACAAAATATATATCCAAATCACCCTAATTAGCTGTAAAAACTGAAAGGGCATGTATATTATCTGAAAAATGTGGAATAGCTAATATTGCTAATGACATGCACATTTGGCAAACAAATTGTGGCAAACAATTTTGGAAAAAACAAAGAAAGAAGAAACAGAAGAAGAGAGTCGAAAAGTGGAACATTCCTTTGTGGAATAAAAAGAATTATGTACTGAGACGCAATCAAATTAAAAAAGAAAAAGGAAAGATGGATAGATAACAAACAGACAAAGAGATGCAGATTAGGCTTTGCCCCGTCAGTGTAGGTGGCCTATAAAATCTGCAGTTAATAAAGCATCTGTCTCAGACTCCCTTAAGCTGCTGCTGCGGCTCAGCGCTGACAAGCTGTATTCCCCTGAAGACAAGCTTTCATTAACTGTCCTGTGGGAAGGACTGCAGGAACAAGCCCCTCTGCGTGCGTGTGTGCACGAGTGCATACGCGTGCGTTTCCCTCCTCGTCTCTTGTTAGCTGCAGCTGGTGTGCCTGCACTGCAAATGGAAATGTGAGCACATTCCCAGCAGCATACTGCCAGACTACTATTAAAATTGCAACAGAATGCAACTTTTTTGACATCATGCTGTCAATTAGCACGAGGGTGTGGTGTATATTTTTTCGCATCCTTTAATGCAATCTGGGGATATAAAAAAAAGCTTCTGATGAGTTGAACTTGCAATTTAAGTGCACTGAAAAATACAAGCGTTGATTTGTTTTAACTGCACTCTCAATGACCAGGCAAACAAAAAGATGGGGGTCAGAAGGGGTAAAAGAGGTGGCTGACTATGCTTTGGGTAGACAACAATGCCAAAGTCACAGCAGTGAAGACTGAAAGCGTGCCAAGGAAAGGAGACACAGGCTTAGAGCTGTGGTGATATTCTGAACAGCCAGCGGCCGCGACAGATGGAGCTACAGCCAGTATGATGTAAGAACAGCAAGATGACAGAACTCAGGACAAAGTCTGAAAGACACGTTTTCCACTATTTTGTCATGCTCTCCAAAGAGGGTGAGTTCTGTTATAGGTTATTTAGTGAGTCTCCTTATTCACCGTTCGATCAGCTGCATAGAAACTCGCTTCACTTCACTCATCAGTTTCTTATGCTTTTATAAGAAACACACAGAACTACAGCACAGAACTACAGGCAAAGGTCAACACTTAGTTTGGATAAAACCAGCCTATTAAAGTGGCTCCAGAGCTAAAAACAGCATGTCTTTTGTCCAGTCTCCCTCATCTCACCCCCAACCAATTGCAGCAGATGGCTCTCTGATAGTGGTGGGCGGATCAATCCAAATATCGATAGTATCGATCCCAAGTCGATCGATATCGATACTAGCCTGGTTAGATCGATTCTTTACTTTGAGTTCTGCTTGTTTGCTATGCTGTGCTTTCGGCAAAAACGAAAGCCAGGTCGCTGGACTCGCCGCTCCTGTGTCAGCGGAGAGCAGGCACACTTTGCTCCCCCCCCCCCCCCTCTTATGTTTCAGTGTTGCGCTGACACGTCACGTGACTTAGACACTTTGGGGGTTATTAAGTTGTTTACATATTAATTATATTTATACCAATTGTTTTTATTGTTGAGAATTTTAATTGTAATTTTTGTATTATAGTTTACCAACAGTATTTGTTTTAATTTGTTTACTGGTTTGCGTGCACTTAAGATTAACAAAAAAAAAAAAAAAGATCACCACCACGGCAGACCCGATGGCATTTTCATTTATTTATTCTTACAATAATCACACGGTTGCTGTAACAGTACATTAAACGGCTGCAGCTCTCACGCTGGCAGCCGTACACATCACCACTAGTGATGGTAAATTTGATTCTTTTTACTGAATCGAGTTTTAATGAGTCACTCACCAAAGTGAATCGGGTTTTTTGAGTCATTTGATTCACTGAGTCGGTTGACCAGAGAGTGCAAAAAATGTAAATTTTCACTCAAACTTAATTTGTTTCTCTTTTCATGTAAATCCTACTGCTAAGATGATTGATCCTAAAAAAAAACAACTATTTTATAGAGAAAAAAAGAGCAAAAACATTTCTAAAATTAAGCAATTTCCTATCAAATTTGCTTAATAAACATTTATTTTGTTTATTTGTATTTTATTAGTATTTTCCTTAAATGTGTCAAATATATATTTTCTCATCTAAATGTCCACTGAGCTGTGAGCCAGGGGGCGGTAATGCGCCTTAACATTGGTTGCCAACCAAGAAGAAGAAGAAGAAGCTGTGAGCCAGGAGGGAGGGAGGGAGGGAGTGAGTGAGTGAGTGATTCGTTCGCTCTATGATTCAGCACAGGAGGGAGGGGGTGAGCGAGTCCTGAGTGATTCGTTCGCTCTATGACTCAGCACAGGAGGGAGGGGGTGAGCGAGTCCTGAGTGATTCGCTTACGCTTACGATTCAGCACAGAAGGGAGGGGGTGAGTAGCTCAAATGTGCTGTTAGCATGTTAGCAGAGCGATGCTACTGTGAACCGAGGAGCTATTTTCTTGATGTGAGCTTCTACTCAGGGTTTTTTCTTCCAGTTCAGAGCAGAAATGCTTTTGTTAAGAAACTGGCTGTTGTTTTTCCCCCCCACAATTTTAATTATAAGCTAGATATATTTCTACTAATGGAATTAGTTTGCTAACAGCAACAGGGGTGAGTCAGTTGGGCTTGTGAATCATGATTCACGAGTCAGTAAAGTGATTCTCGAGTATTGAACGATTCGTTCACGAATCGAACATCACTAATCACCACCACCAAACCTGCAGCGGCATCGCAGAACACGCCCTGCCACGTACCCCCATCGCCCGCTTCACCCCACCCCGCGAGCAGGCGAGGGAATCGGCTGGACCATCGGTGCCCCATGCCCCGGCCCAGCGACGGGGAAGTGTCCACTCTGGCGGTCGCCCGCGCCTCCAGCGGAAGCCCGGGAGCTGCCTGATGGCCACCCATATGGCAAGCAGCGGTGGCGCAGCAGGAGTGGAAGTGAGCCGGGGCTCAGAGGCAGCTGGGCAGACTGGGCAGATGGAGGTGCGCCAGGTGCTTGGGGGTCCTGCCTGTTTTAGAGAGGAGCGATGCTTCAAAGGATAGTTGCAGATTTCTGTCAGAATCTGCAGATTACACAGTACAAATAAAATGTTCACGTTGTCTTCCCAACAGTTTCACTAACATCTACACTGGATGGCCAGGAAGCATTCACGATGTCTTCTCCGGCGCTGATAATTGGCGTCTGTCTTGTGTCAGTGACGTAAAAGACGGATTTAATGCGACATGACCGTTCAAACAGCAGTCGCTTTCTAAAACATCGGATATGTATCGGATTCAGTACCACATACGAAAGTGACCCAGATCGGATTTGAAAATATCGGATTTGTGCCGTTCACACTGTCATACCATGATCGGATATGGGTCGCATAGGGTCAAAAAATCGGATTTGATGCGCTTTCGCCTGCAGTGTGAACATAGCCTAAGAGCCATTTCGTTCGCGACCGACCCATCACTAGGTAGTACATCGTAGCGGGAGGGGCTACGAGCTCACATGGCTTGTAGCTGTGCCAGAGAGCAAGCTTGGGTGAGCTAGCGGGGAATATCTCCTTCTGCAGTGGCCTTAAAAAAAGACTATTGTTCGTTCTCCTGCCAGGTAAAAATCTGTTTCGTATGTATATTATAGTGATGGGATTTCCGGCTCTTTTTAAAGAACTCTTTCGGCTCTTTCGGCTCTGAACTGGCTCTTCAGGTTGTTTTGTTGCTTTAATTAATGTATTATTAACAATAATATAAAATTATGCACAAAAGGAATCACTAATGTAAAAAAAAGGGGTTTTATATATATATTTTTATATATAAATATATGTGGTGGCTCCTAGAGACAAAGCACGTACAAACTCCAAAAAGCACGTACAAACTCCAAAAAGCACGTACAAATTCCAAAACACATTAACAAAAAAAACACACAGAGTTAACTGAACTTCCAAAACAGAGCTATCTACATCACTTAAATTACACAATTGAAAGCATATGTGTATGGTTTGTGTATTTATACACAAGCACTCATATATATTCAAATAATTTAAAAAAAAAAAAGTTAATTTACCTGTTACTACCACACACCAAATCAGGTCGTTGGTACTTGCTGGCTTGTGTAGCCACTAGGTAACAAAAGCTCAACACTGCGCCTAGCATCCTGGAGCACTTCTGTTGTGTTTTGTACGTGTTTTGGAGTTTTTACGTGTTTTGGAGTTTTGTTGTTGTCCCTGGCTCTCTTTCTCTCTGTGTGCTACTGCCAGTGTAACTACCGCCCCTTCCCCCTCTTCCCAGCGCAAAGCACAAGGCTCTCGTGCGGAGTGAAGCGGGAAAAAAGTGCGAGAGAGAGGGTGAGAGAAAGGAAAAAAAAACAACCCATGGCTTGCGATAAGGAGCCGGCTCACGTCGTTCATGTCAAAGACTCGGCTCAAAGAGCCATTTCGTTCGCGACCGACCCATCACTAGTATATTATACTATTCCATGTGTTATCATCAGTGTTGGTCAAGTTACTTGAAAAAAGTAATCAGTAACTAATTACTGATTACTTCCCCAAAAGTAATCCCGTTACTTTACTGATTACTTATTTTCAAAAGTAATTAATTACTTAGTTACTTAGTTACTTTTTAAAAACGATTTACAACCTGAATAGGTGATAAAGCAATAGATCTTTCAGCCCAATTCTACTTTTTCTGCATAATCCATCATACAAAATGTAATCAAATGGAAAAGTCCCTTTTTAAAACTTGTTTTATCAGTTTTAATCTTTTAACTTTATGCATCAAGCAAAAATTTAATTATATGCAACATTCTCTGACTGGAAGAAATTTGTTTAATATTTAAACCTATTTTCTGCACATTCCAGCACATAAAATATATATATATATTTTTGTGTTTACACTCACTCTTTCAAATAGATGCAAGTAAAACACAGCAGAAAATAAATAAAGTCAAAGACTAGCGGTCCTGTTGCTCTATTTTCACCTGTAAAGCAGGAGTAGGGTAGGCGGAGGTTTACCCTGGTGCAGTTGTGCACTGGTGTCAAGCCAGCCTCCAATTCCAGCATTGCAGTCAAGTCAGCCTCCACTTTGTTTTACGTTCCCTGTGTATTCAAAGTATTATGGCAAAAGACGTGGAAACCTGATTTCAAAATAAAATATCCTGAAGCATGACTTCTAAATAAAAGCCAACTTGCAGTAAATTAAGAGCACATTCATAAATATCAATTAGTCTTGTTTGCACACTCTAATGTTGGATACAAATGACATACCCTAGTATTCTAGTAGCAACATGTCAATATTAAAGCCATCTCCTTTTGGATTTCAAAGTAAAAGCCCTCTAAATGTTTATTTTTTAACTACTTTTTCAATTAATTCAGAATGGAAAATTCACGTTTCCACAGACTAGTTGCAGTCTATATTGACAGTATACACCCCCATAGTGATACCATGTCAATATCAATCATTCTTATTTTCCCTTTCAAAATAATGACCCTTTCAAATTGACCATATATTGGTGTTCGTTTTCAATGACTTCAGAAAGCTATGAAATGGAAAATTGCTGTTTCTATCTATATTGACAGTATTCCATCCCACAGTGATACCAGGTTAATCTCAAGTCATTATGATTTTGCCTTTCAAAATAAGAGCCCTTTCAAATGACACATACGGGAAATAATCTTTCAATGAATTCTGATATCTCTAAAAAGACAAATTCTTGTTTCCACAGGAGAATTTCAATCTGGGTCAAGAGTATGCAAACCCACAATGATACCATATCAATATCAAGTCAGTCTGATTTTGCCTTCCAAATTAATGGCCTGTTGAAATTGCCCATTTAAGACCTAACTTTCAGTGATTTCAGAATGCCTTAAAAAGGAAAATTGCTGTTTCCACAGGGTAATTCCACTTTAGATCAAGAGTATACAGCCCCACAGTGATACCATATCAATATCAAGTCAGTCTGATTTTGCCTTCCAAAATAAAAGCCGTTTCAAATTGCCCATATACAACCTACTCTTTTAATGATTTTAGAATGCTCTAAAAATGAAAATTTCTGTTTCCACAGGATAATTTTACTTTAGATCAACAGTATACAACCGCACAGTGACACCATATAAATATCAAGTCAGTCTGATTTTGCCTTCCAAAATAAAACACTTTTCAAATTGACCATATACAACCTACTCTTGGAGCGATTTCAAAATGCTCTAAAATGAAAATTTCTGTTTCCACAGGATAATTTCACTTCAGATCAACAGTATCCAACCCCACAGTGATACCATATCAATATCAAGTCAGTCTGATTTTGCTTTCCAAAATAAAAGCCTTTTCAAATTGCCCATATACAACCTACTCTTTTAACGATTTCAAAATGCTCTAAAAATGAAAATTGCTGTTTCCACGGGATAATTTCACTCAAGATCGACAGTGTACACTATCACGGGGATATCAAATCAATTTCGAGTCGCCTTGATTTTGCCTTTCAAAGTAATGGCCCGTTGAAATTGCCCATGTATGACCCACTCTTTCACTGACTTCAGAATCCCATTAAAAGCAAAGTTGCTGTTTCCACAAGATCTTTTCACTCTACATTGACAGTATACAACCCCACAGTTTTATCACGTCAATATCGTAATTATAATTGTTTATTTGGTACTTTTAATAATTAAACGCGGATGCTGTTAACAGGACAATTACTGTTTCCACTAAGTAATTGGAGTTCATGCAAACCATACACAACCTCTACAGTGGTAACATCTCCATCTCAAATCAATCTCGTTTTGCATTTCAGAGTAAAAGCCTTTTGACTTTGTTTATAGGAGCTTGTCTTTCCATAACTTCAGAATGGCATTAAATAGAAAGTTCCAGCTTCCACGAATTAATACCAGTTCAACACATATCATTGCATATAATCTAACAGTGGAGTTGGTGACCATACTTTTCGGTGACTTCAGAATGCTGTTTAATAGGAAAATCCCTGTTCCAATGGACTAATTTTTCTCTAAATCAATAATATACTCCCTCAAAGTTGTACACTGTAAAAATCAAGTCTTTCTTATTTTGGATTTAAAAATAATTGCCCTGGAAATGTTTTACAAGCTGTTTTGTAATGTCTTTATTTTCTGGGAAAACTGAGGATCAAGGATATTAAAGGGATATTCAATAACTAATACAATATCAGTGCCTGGAGCTCAAATGTCAGTAAAAAGGCATGACGGATGCGCAGGAATTAATAAAGATCATTACTGGGATTAAGGGGACAGGCAACCAGTCAGCAGCCTTAACATACAGTATATGAGGCGTATAAAATTCTCAAAAGGATTCAGTTTGCAGCTCTCCATTTCCTCTTCCACACCAAGCAATGGCCTCCAAACATCACTAAGCCTTTGATTATTTAATCATGTGTTGATCCTTTTCCTTGACTGTATTTTGTGGCTTTAAACCTGACAAACACCCCTAACTTGACTATGACTTCTGGCCTGGTTATGCTACATACAACTTGAGAAACTAGACCAGGGCAAGGAAGGTTACAGGTTATGGTGGTATCAGCCAGTGTTCTCAGGACTAGCCCAGTAAAATCCACAATCTGTTTCTGAAGCCAGACAAGATGCTTGTGTTATGGAACTTATTTTGTCTGGCTCCTGTATTGATGAAGTCAACACCATCACGGTTTAAGAACTATCAGCCAAATGCCATCATGCGAGATGAAAGTGCCAGGGAGCCAAATTCTCATTTATCTGAGACTGCAATTTAAAACATCTACTGACCCACACCAGGGCCAAGTATCTGGTTAGACACCATGTTTCGAAGGCCTTTGGTAATTGTGTTATATTTGAATTTTGAAGCCGAATATTACAGGTCACCATGGCATTATGATTTTAGTTTAGCTAATTGATTCGTGTGATCTAGCGTCATAGATAAATATATAGATAAAAGATATACAGCAATAGCAATGAACTGGAACAAAATCTGTAGTGTTTCCAAATAATACTGCTTCATGGAAACATGCATAAAATGAAAATGTTGAAAAGGTCCTTAAAAAGAAGTCTAATATTAATTTCTGCAACTGAAGACTTTTATAAGTACTGTAGAATCAGTTAGCTTCATCCATCCATTCTCTTCCACTTATACTATCCAGGGTCGTGGGGGGTGCTGGAGCATATCCCAGGGAGACGCAGGGTACATATAGCGAGAGGCAAGGTACACCCTGGACAGGTCACCAGTCTGTTGCAGGGCTAACACACAGAGACAGACAATCATTTGCGCTCACATTCACATTCACATCTATTGGCAGTTTGGATTAATCAATTAACCTATCCCCACAAACTGCATGTCTTTGGACTGAGGAAAATGAAAACCAACGCAAACACGGGGAGAACATGCAAACTTCACACAGAAAGACCCCGGCCTGATGGTGGAATTGAACTGCTGTGAGGCAACAGTGCTAACCAAGCACACAGTAAAGTAAAAATTTTAGCTATTACATCAGCTCTAGTGCATATGATTACAAAGTTATATAAATATAGAGAAAACAGAGCTGGTTCGACAGAAACAACACAACTTTGTCAGGTTGGGGAACAGCATTTCTGGAACATTACTGAGCAGCATGGGGGCTCTAGAGGGATTGTCCTGGCTCCACTTTTTTTATATTGTATACAGCAGACTTCAAATATATATCTTTAGTCTTGCCAAATCCAGAAATACTCAGATGACACTGCAATTATAACGTGTCTCGGGAATGGGCAGGAAATCTAAAGACTGGGACCTTTTCTTGCCTTGAGCAACTGGATTCAACTGGATTCTCTGTGATCAGAAAAATTATTGTAATTATTGTTTTTGTACGTAGGGCACTGTCTGGCACCTCTGTTTTTTTTTTTTTTTTATAAAAACTGTTCCCGACTCCACTGTTAGATTATATGCAGTGATATGTGTTGGCATGAACTGGTATTAATTCGTGGAAGCTGGAACTTTCCATTTAATGCCATTCTGAAGTTATGGAAAGACAAGCTCCTATAAACAAAGTCAAAAGGCTTTTACTCTGAAATGCAAAACGAGATTGATTTGAGATGGAGATGTTACCACTGTAGAGGTTGTGTATGGTTTGCATGAACTCCAATTACTTAGTGGAAACAGTAATTGTCCTGTTAACAGCATCCGCGTTTAATTATTAAAAGTACCAAATAAACAATTATAATTACGATATTGACGTGATAAAACAGTGGGGTTGTATACTGTCAATGTAGAGTGAAATGATCCTGTGGAAACAGCAATTTTCATTTTTAGAGCATTTTGAAATCGTTAAAAGAGTAGGTTGTATATGGCCAATTTGAAACGGCTTTTATTTTGGAAAGCAAAATCAGACTGACTTGATATTGATATGGTATCACTGTGGGGTTGTATACTGTTGATCTAAAGTGGAATTACCCTGTGGAAACAGCAATTTTCATTTTTAGAGCATTCTGAAACCACTGAAAGTTGGGTCTTAACTGGGCAATTTCAACAGGCCATTAGTTTGGAAGGTAAAATCACAATGACTTGAAATTGATATGGTAACATCGTGAGGTTGTATACTGTTGATCTAAGGTGAAATTATCCTGTGGAAACAGGATTTTTTTCTATTTAGAGCATTTCGAAATCGTTACAAAAGTAAGTCATAAATGGGCAATTTCAATGGGCCATTACTTTGGAAAGTAAAATCAGACTGACTTGATATTGACATGGTATCACTGTGGGGCTTTATACTGTAAATACAGAGTGAAATTACCCTGTGGAAACAAGAAATTTTCTTTTTAGAGCATTTTGAAATCGTTAGAAGAGTAAGTCAAATATGGGCAATTTCAAATTTCTGTGGTTGGATAGTGTTGATACAAAATGCAACTACTCTTTGGAAATATGACTTTTGCTTTTAAGAGCATTCTGAAGTCATTGAAAGAGTAGTTCAAAAATGAAAATTCACAGGGCTTTTACTTTGAAATCCAAAATAAGATGGCCTTTATATTGACAGGGCGCTATTAGGGTACAATGTTGTGTCATGTAGATCTAACATTAAAATTTGTAAACAAGCCTAAATCATATGTTATTATGTTCTTAACATATCTGTTAATTCACTCGAAGTTGGCTTTTATTTTGAAATCCGGTTTCCACATCCATTCCCGTAATACTTTGAATACACAGGGAACAGAAAACAAACTGGAGGCTGGCTTGACTGCAAGTCTCGAACTGGAGGCTGGCTTGACACAAGTAGGTGACCCGCAGCAGTCAGTGGAAGAATCCACGAGTTTCTCTGTGAATTTCCCATTACGTCGTAGCGCACTCGGTGCTTGTTTGGAAGTTTAGGGGTTTTTTTCGCTGTAAAAAGAAGTTTTCTTCCCATGCACAACAGACGCTAATGTTTTTGTCACTTTTTATGGAATCAAACTCAAAATAAGGTCAGTACTTCCACGCTTTAAACGCTGCACGCTCATACTCTCTCCCACACTCGATATATTATCCATTGTTGATCTGCACACAGCTGTTGTCACGAATGTTGCACTTGCTTACATCACTGTCATGAGACATTCTCGCAAAATAATCACGGTTTTAGTAACGCAGTAACGCAGCGTTCCTACGGGAAAGTAACGGTAATCTAATTACCGTTTTTGCAACAGTAATCCCTTACTTTACTCGTTACTTGAAAAAAGTAATCGGA
Organism: Perissodus microlepis; assembly: GCF_051167445.1. Lineage (NCBI taxonomy): Eukaryota > Metazoa > Chordata > Actinopteri > Cichliformes > Cichlidae > Perissodus > Perissodus microlepis. Next base: position 6,018,122 of record NC_140478.1, on the reverse strand, counting down.
TTACAGTAACGCGTTACTGCCCATCTCTGATTATCATGTGTTTGCTATGATGTGATGTGTAGTAATGGTTATTAAGGTGCTAATCGCTAATTGGGGATAAGCTAGCAAGCTCGACAATTAGCCGCCATGCTAAGCAGACGTTGGTAGCCAAGTTCATATGTCACTGTGGGGTTACGAGCTCACATGGCTTGTAGCTGTGCCAGAGAGCAAGCTTGGGTGAGCTAGCCTTAAAAAAAGACTATTGTTCGTTCTCCTGCCAGACGCCTCGCTGCTGTGCTGCCTAACCACTTGTCTCCTGGTTAGGAGAAGTGGCTATTGATGGAAATATTTTTTTTCTTTTTTCTTCTTCTTGTCTTTGTTTACATTGTATCCCAGAGAAGTTTTAAGTTGTTCAGGTTGAAACATTTGCACTTAGAGTCGGTTAAGTTTCCTTTGATGTATCAGCGTCAAGCTGATGTTTAAGAGGGTAGGTTAAGGACGTATGTGCTCCAGTCCATCAATCCTTTAAAGTGCTGGACACAGATGGTAAATTGCCATCAGACCCTAAATAAATTGTCCTCTGCTGTTATCCATATTGCTTCACTCATTCTTTGGTGAGTAGACGTATTGGTTACATAGGTCTATTAGGTTATGTTGTGGTGATCCTCGGGTTGGGGAATGGGTGTTCCTACTGGAGTGCAAAATTAAAACCAAGATGGACAAGAAAAGTTCAAAGCCATCAGGTGCTCAGCTTAGAAAAAAGAGAAAAGAAGAGGAGGAGAAACAAGTAAAAGATACAGGTAAGCAGATGTGTCATTGGATAATGGCAGGTCATGTATCCTGAAACTATCAGAATCAGAATACTTTATTAACCCCTAAAGAAATGATGTGGGCTACAGTTGCTCCAAGAAGAAATGGTAAAAATAGTAACAGTAACAGATTGAACTCCAAACAATACATTATGTTACAGATTATGTTTTAATATTAATTAGTCATTGTCAATTGTTGACTTGTCCTGTTTTCATTGTATGACAAATTATGATGGCTGTCTGGTAGCTGTTTGCATACTATGCATACTCACTCTCTCTCTCTTCATATGTGTGCGTGTGTGTATGTTTCTCTGGTGAAATTCAGTATGGTTCCGACAACAGTTTTATGTTTGTTATGTTTTATGTACAATCCTTAATATTTATACACACATTTATACACACACATACACATAAAGTTTAATGTGTGTGTGTGTGGGGGGGGATGTTCGCCCAGGGCGCCAAACAGGCTAGGACCGCCACTGTAAATGATTAATAAAATACATACAATAAATGATTAATACACTCATCAGTCATCAGACATTATACTCGCAAATTATCCCTGATTTGATTGATCGACCTTCCTCAATAAATTAGATTATACAGAACAATCTGCATTTTTCTTTTATTTTTCCTTCCTTTTTTCCAACCATGTTAGCATTCAGTCACATTTCTATTTAAACATACAAGTAAATGCAATCATATCTGTTTTGTCGATGTCAAGCAACGTTTTAGTCTGTGCTGAACCATTTGCATTTGGCAAACAGTGTCTGTTTGCCAAATGCTGAGTTATATTCTCCACCTAGCTATGCCTTTGACTCCGGGGAAGGTAATGTGCTTCAAATTTATTTAAACATTTTAATGCTTTGTTGATGGAGAACACTTGAGTACATCCTGACCTTAAAACTGAAAGAATGTGCTAGGCAATGCTCAAACTGAAGAGAACTTGTTGGGCTACAGTTCTCTTTGAGTGACTGATTTAAAAAATGGTGCTTAATATTAACAATAATTGTTTAGTGTAAAATACAGCTTTCATGAAGACGAAACTTGCTCACGGCTTCATTCACTCACCTTTTGTGAAGTTATACCGTGCTGAGAAACCAATGGCCTCCAGTTCACTATCAGCCACAAATTTGATGTACAAGTACCTCCCACTGGAGCGGACATATGACGGGCTTTCCTGCCCACAGTAGCGACCAATTATGGGAGAGAAACCAAAGGGACCATCGCGGACTTCAATGTGGTCGAATTTACACTCCCAGGAGGGCTCGATGGAATACTTCTCATCAAAGAACAGGTCGATGCACTGCCGAGGAGAGGCTACAACAGGCCAAGAGGTTGAGAGAAGGTGAAGTTAACAGCAGGAGGAGTGGGAAGTGGTACTGTAAGGATGCTAAAAAACAAAACAAGATAAGGTCTCACCTTCTATAATATAGATGCATTCCCTCTCAGGTGGGTATTTCTCAGGGTAATTCGGTGATGTGAAATACCCTCCATCAGGCTTCTTTACCCAGGTCCCACACTCCCCAGCTGGTGTCACACCCGAGTTGTTCTTTACTAGAAGCGGGTACACAGGCAATATAAAGTACACAGTTTACCAAAAGTAGATCACATCCTTGTATCTTTAGTTTTAAAACATCCATATTTTTGTAGCACAAATTGGATTTGTCAAACTTTTCCATCTTTTGAGACGATACTGCCAGAAACAATGGAAAAAAGGTTAAAATAGAAGACTTTCAGCATTACAGGTTATATTCTTATATTAACACTACAAAGCAAATGCAAAGATTATTATTTACTATCTAATTAAAGACTCCCCAGAGAGATGAAGAATCAGGTGGAGCACTTTGATCCAGGAATACACACACCTTTCCCATTTGACTACTTTCAACGTAATCTAATATATAAAATAATTTGGATTAAGCATTTCTCCTCAAAAATTATTGTTATAATGTAAGTATGAACCAGGAATTATGAATGATCATGGTTAACTTTGTGTGTGGGTTGTCTTTTTTGACAAGTTCTACAAGACTGTGTAGATCATGAGAGATTCTGGAAAAGTAACTGTAGAAACGAATTCCAGAAGCTGAATTAGCTAATTATTTACTATACTGTGCTACAGTAATTTTTGGCACTATATTGATATTTTATTAGTTTAATATTATCACTGCACTTTTCTCATGAGATCATTATCACAAAATCTAATCCATCCATCCGCTTCCGCTTATCCTTTTCAGGGTCGCGGGGGGCGCTGGAGCCTATCCCAGCTGTCATAGGGCGAGAGGCGTGGTACACCCTGGACAGGTCGCCAGTCTGTCGCAGGGCCAACACACAGGGACAGACAACCATTCGCACTCACATTCACTCGCACATTCACACCTAGTGGCAATTTGGATTATCCAATTAATCTATCCCCACAAGCTGCATGTCTTTGGACGGTGGGAGGAAGCCGGAGTACCTGGAGGGAACCCACGCAAACACGGGGAGAAGATGCAAAGTCCACACAGAAAGACCCCAGCCTGATGGTGGAATTGAACTCAGGACCTTTTTGCTGTGCGGCAGCAGTGCTAACCACCATGTAGTATTCGAGTATCAGGCCACCTGCCCTCTGCAGCTACATGAATGATATGGCAAGATGTGATAGATTACCTTGAGCTTTTGTTTTAGTAGCTGTGGTACTTGATAGCTCAGGTGAGAGGACGCTTGCTGCTAAAGCTGACAGGACACAAAAAAGAAGACGTTAAAGATGACGTTGTTCGTCGGGAGTTGCTTGTATTTACTTTGAAAAAGCAACAACAGATAACTAAACCAGCATAAACACCGGTTAGACTAGGAGACAGTAAATCGGTGGCTGCTGTTTTTACTTTCTTATAGATAAAAGCTATTTGACATATTTATTTTTTAAATCACATGCACGAACAACAAGGGTCGCTTACTTACTGAACTATGTTCAATAAGTGAACATGTTTCAGGGAACTTACCGATTTGCAGCATAAGTTTGTGCAGCATGTCTGTTCCCCGAGGATGTGTAGTTCAGTTTGCTGTTGGTTAAAGAGTGTCGATCAACCCATCAATTCCTCAGAGAATTCGCCAAATCCGAGAGCTGGCTTGTCCATCTCTCCCGCCGTGCGTCCCCGTCGGCTCAAAAGATTACACTCTCGTCCGCCACCAACCTTCACAATTTTTGCTCCACCTTTAGGCTGCATTAATCCTCTGAAAAGATACAGCCTCCAGTCATTCACAAGGCTGCGCTGTCCCGAGGCTTGGTGCCTTAATCCAGCCTCCAGTAACGCAGTCAGCGCAGTTATCAATACAGTTCACTGGAATCAATTCAAAAATATTAATAATAGTAAAAAATTTTACTATAACAAAAATGCAGTTGTACCCATTAAATGGTTTCATGTTTAATTGGATGAAATAAAATGTTCAGCACTTATCAAACAGGCAAATTTATGTCTGTTTTCATGAAATCTGACGCAAAGGTATATCCAGTGGCGGTCCTAGCCTGTTTGGCGCCCTGGGCGAACCCCCCCCCCCACACACACACACACATAAACTTTATGTGTATGTGTGTGTATAAATGTGTGTATAAATATTAAGGATTGTACATAAAACATAACAAACATAAAACTGTTGTCGGAACCATACTGAATTTCACCAGAGAAACATACACACATGCACACATATGAAGAGAGAGAGAGTGAGTATGCATAGTATGCAAACAGCTACCAGACAGCCATCATAATTTGTCATACAATGAAAACAGGACAAGTCAACAATTGACAATGACTAATTAATATTAAAACATAATCTGTAACAGAATGTCGAAAAAAACATTGGTGCAAATTATAAGTCTGTATCATAATGTCTGGTGTTTTCGTGTTTGTTGGTTTGTTTTTATTTTGTTTTTATTTTGTTTTATTTTGCGAGTTGGTTATTAGATGCTGCTCCAGCCAGCCAGAGAATCCCCCGCCGCCCCGCCCTCTCCTACCTGTTCTGCAAGCAGCAGGCGCACCTCGCAAACGGAGGGCACCCTTACTCCCAGCAAATGGGCGATAGAAAACCGATCGGTGCCTATGCCATCCCCAGTATGCACTGGCATGACGTCGGGGCAGCATGAGTACGAGCAATTTTTTTTTTTTTTCCGATGCCCGTGATGCCGCCCCCCACCATGATACCACACCGGGCAACCGCCCGTGTCGCCCGTATCAAAAACCACTACTGTATCTGAGTCTTTTATCAAAAGTTAGAAGACTCTGACTGTGAAATGCATTTGAATGGAGTTCTCGCCAGAAACAAACTATAGGTTTTCATTTTCATTCATTTTCATTTCATTTCACTTTCGTCAACACAGTGCGTTTCATACGATTACATGCATTTGAATGGGGAACTCGCCCGAAACAAAGTACAGGTTTTCATTATGTGAATAACTTGAAAATCGTAGCTCAAACAGCTGCAAAACGTGTTTGCCCAGCACGGGGATATTGAATTCTATAAGATAAATCCATAAATATGTGTGTCTGAGTCTTCTATCAAAAGTTACAGCTATTTATATGAAGTTGTACAAAAACGCTTTCTTTCGTCAACACAGTGTGTTTCTTACGATTACATGCATTTGAATGGGGAACTCGCCCGAAACAAAGTATAGCTTTTCATTATGTGAATAACTTGAAAATCTTAGCTCAAACAGCTGCAAAACCTGTTTGCCCAGCACCGGGATATTGAATTCTATAAGATAAAGCCGTACATATGTGTGTCTGAGTCTTCTATCAAAAGTTACAGCTATTTATATGAAGTTGTACAAAAACGCTTTCTTTTGTCAACACAGTGCGTTTCTTACGATTACATGCATTTGAATGGGGAACTCGCCCGAAACAAAGTATAGGTTTTCATTATGTGCTACTGGCTGATGCCATCCACATTACACCAGGTCCAGTGGTGTTTGGCTGAGGACATTCACATTACACCAGGGCCTGTTGTGCCGGCCAATACCATCCACATTTCACCAGGTCCTGTGCTTCTGTCTGATGCCATACACATTACACCAGGGCCTGTGCTTCCTGTGAGGCCATCTTCACCACACCAGTGCCTGTGCTGTTGTCTGACACCATCCACATTACACCCCAGGGCCTGTGCTGCTGGCCAATACAATCCACATTTCACCAGGGCCTGTGCTACTCGTTGATGCCATCCAAATTACACCAGGGCATGGGGTGTTGGCTGGTGACATTCACATTACACCTGGGCCTGTGGTGCTGGCCAATACAATACACATTTCACCAGTACCAGTGTTATTGGCTGAGGCCATCCACATTACACCACTGCCAGTGCTTCCTGTGAGGCCATCATCACCACACCAGGGCCTGTGCTGTTGGCTGAGGCTATCCACATTACACCAGGGCCTGTGGTGCTGGCCAATACCATCCACATTTCACCAGGGCCACTGTTGTTGACTGAGGCCATACACATTACACCAGGGCCTGTGGTGCTGGCCAATACCATCCACATTTCACCAGGGCCACTGTTGTTGACTGAGGCCATACACATTACACCAGGGCCTGTGATAACGGCTTCTACCATCCACATTACACCAGGGCCAGTGCTCCCTTTGAGGTCATCTTCACCACACCAGGGCCTGTGCTCCCTGTGAGGCCATATTCACCAAACCAGGGTCTGTGCTACTGTGCAACATTACACCAGAACCAGTGCTTCCTGTGAGGCCATCTTCCCCACACCAGGGCTGGTGCTTCTGGCTGAGGCCAACTACATTTCACCAGGGCCTGTGTTGGTGGCTGATACCATCCACAATACACAATAGTCTGTGCTACTGGCTGATGCCATCCACATTACACCAGGGCTAGTGGTGTTGGCCAATACCATCCACATTTCACCAGGGCCAGTGGTGTTGGCTAAGGCCATTCACAGTACACCAGGGTGTGTGGTGCTGACCAATACCATCCATATTTCACCAGGGACACTGTTGTTAGATCAGGCCATCCACATTACAACATGGCCTGTGCTACTGGCTGAGGCCATTTACATTTCACCAGGGCCTGTGTTCATGGCTGAGGCCAACTACATTTCACCAGGGCCTGTGTTGGTGGCTGATGCCATCCACAATACACAAAGGCCTATGCTACTGGCTGATGCCATCCATATTAAACCAGGGCCAGTGCTGCCTGTAAGGCCATCTTCATCACACCAGGGCCTGCGTTGCTGGCTCATGCCATCCACATTACACCAGGGCCTGTGCTACTCGTTGATGCCATCCACATTACACCAGGGCATGGTGGTGCTGTCCGAAACCATCGACAATACACAAGGGCCTGTGATACTGGCTGATGCCATCCACATTACACCAGGGCCAGTGGTGTTGGCTGAGGACATTCACATTACACCTGGGCCTGTTGTGCTGGCCAATACCATCCACATTGCACCAGAGCCAGTGCTCCCTGTGAGGACATCTTCCCCACACCAGGGCCTGTGCTCCCTGTGAGGCCATATCCACCAAACCAGTGTCTGTGCTACTGGCAGATGCCATCAATATTACACCAGAACCATTGCTTCCTGTGAGGCCATCTTCCCGACACCAGGGCCTGTGCTTCTGGCTGATGCCATCCACATTACATCAGGGCCACTGCTTCCTGTGAGGCCATCTACATTTCACCAGAACCTGCGTTGCTGGCTGATGCCATGCACAATACACAAGGGCCAGTGTTGCTGGCTGATGCCATCCACAAAAAAAAGGGCCTGTGCTACTTGTTGATGCCATGTTGTACAAAAACGCTTTCTTTCGTCAAGACAGTGCGTTTCTTACGATTACATGCATTTGAATGGGGAACTCGCCCGAAACAAAGTATAGGGTTTCATTATGTGAATAACTTGAAAATCGTAGCTCAAACAGCTGCAAAACCTGTTTGCCCAGCACGGGGATATTGAATTCTACAAGATAAAGCCATAAATATGTGTGTCTGAGTCTTCTATCAAAAGTTACAGCTATTTATTTGAAGTTGTACAAAAACTCTTTCTTTCGTCAAGACAGTCCGTTTCTTACGATTACATGCATTTGAATGGGGAACTCGCCCGAAACAAAGCATAGGTTTTCATTATGTGAATAACTTGAAAATCTTAGCTCAAACAGCTGCAAAGCCTGTTTGCCCAGCACGGGGATATTAAATTCTATAAGATAAAGCCAGAAATATGTGTGTCTGAGTCTTCTATCAAAAGTTACAGCTATTTATATGAAGTTGTACAAAAACGCTTTCTTTCGTCAAGACAGTGCGTTTCTTACGATTACATGCACAATGCATCCTCTCCTGTCTGATCATTTCCTGATAACATTTACATTTACAATAATTGATTACACAGCAGTGGAGAGTAGATTTTATCAAAGTAGATGTCTTTCTGAAAGCGCTGTAACTAAGTTTAAGAATATAATCCACCCACTGTTATCATCTTCAATGCCCTGTACCAACACAGAGCAGAGCAGCTATCTGAACGCTACCCCAACAGAGGTTGATTATCTTGTTAATAATTTCACCTCCTCACTACGTACGACTCTGGATACTGTAGCTCCAGTGAAAACTAAGGTCTCTAATCAGAAGTACCTGACTCCGTGGTATAATTCTCAAACACGTACCCTAAAGCAGATGACTCGTAATCTGGAGAGGAAATGGCGTGTCACAAATTTAGAGGATCATCATTTAGCCTGGAGAAATAGTTTGCTGCTTTATAAGAAAGCCCTCCGCAAAGCCAGAACATCTTACTATTCATCACTGATTGAAGAAAATAAGAACAACCCCAGGTTTCTCTTCAGCACTGTAGCCAGGCTGACAAAGAGTCAGAGCTCTGTTGAGCCAACCATCCCTTTAACGTTAACTAGTAATGACTTCATGAACTTCTTCACAAATAAAATTTTTATCATTAGAGAAAAAATTACCAGTAATCATCCCACAGATGTAATATTATCTACAGCTACTCTTAGTACCATTGATGTTAAGTTAGACTCTTTTTCTCCAATTGATCTTTCTGAGTTAACTTCAATAATTACTTCCTCCAAACCATCAACGTGTCTTTTAGACCCCATTCCTACAAAACTGCTCAAAGAAGTCCTGCCATTGATTAATTCTTCGATCTTAAATATGATCAACCTATCTCTAATGGTCGGCTATGTACCACAGGCCTTCAAGCTGGCTGTGGTTAAACCTTTACTCAAAAAGCCATCTCTAGACCCAGCAGTCTTAGCTAATTATAGGCCAATCTCCAACCTTCCTTTCATATCAAAAATCCTTGAAAGAGTAGTTGTCAAACAGCTAACAGATCATCTGCAGAGGAATGGTTTATTTGAAGAGTTTCAGTCAGGTTTCAGAGCTCATCACAGCACAGAAACAGCTTTAGTGAAGGTTACAAATGATCTTCTTATGGCCTCTGACAGTGGACCCATCTCTGTGCTTGTCCTGCTAGACCTTAGTGCAGCGTTTGATACTGTTGACCATAATATCCTATTAGAGCGATTAGAACATGCTGTAGGTATTACAGGTACTGCACTGCAGTGGTTTGTATCATATCTATCTAATAGACTCCAATTTGTGCATGTAAATGGAGAGTCCTCTTCACACACTGAGGTTAATTATGGAGTTCCACAGGGTTCAGTGCTAGGACCAATTCTGTTTACATTATACATGCTTCCCTTAGGCAGCATCATTAGAAGACATAGCATACATTTTCACTGCTATGCAGATGACATCCAGCTCTATCTGTCCATGAAGCCAGATAACACACACCAATTAGTTAAACTGCAGGAATGTCTTAAAGACATAAAGACCTGGATGGCCGCTAACTTTCTGCTTCTTAATTCAGATAAAACTGAGGTTATTGTACTCGGCCCTGAAAATCTTAGAAATATGGTATCTAACCAGATTCTTCCTCTGGATGGCATTACCTTGGCCTCCAGTAACGCTGTGAGGAACCTTGGAGTCATTTTTGACCAGGACATGTCCTTCAACGCACATATTAAACAAATATGTAAGACTGCTTTCTTCCATTTGCGCAACATCTCTAAAATTAGAAATATCCTGTCTCAGAGTGACGCTGAAAAACTAGTTCATGCATTTATTACTTCCAGGCTGGACTACTGTAATTCATTATTATCAGGATGTCCAAAAAACTCACTGAAAAGCCTTCAGCTAATCCAAAATGCTGCAGCAAGAGTACTGACAGGGACTAGAAGGAGAGAGCATATTTCTCCTGTTTTGGCTTCCCTTCATTGGCTTCCTGTTAAATCCAGAATTGAATTCAAAATCCTGCTCCTCACATACAAGGTCTTAAATAATCAGGCCCCATCTTATCTTAATGACCTTGTAGTACCATATCACCCGATTAGAGCACTTCGCTCTCGCTCTGCAGGCCTACTTGTTGTTCCTAGAGTATTTAAAAGTAGAATGGGAGGCAGAGCCTTCAGTTTTCAGGCCCCTCTTCTGTGGAACCAGCTTCCAGTTTGGATTCGGGAGACAGAAACTATCTCTACTTTTAAGATTAGGCTTAAAACTTTCCTTTTTGCTAAAGCATATAGTTAGGGCTGGACCAGGTGACCCTGAATCCTCCCTTAGTTATGCTGCAATAGACGTAGGCTGCCGGGGGATTCCCAAGATGCATTGAGTTTTTCCTTTCCAGTCACCTTTCTCACTCACTATGTATTAATAGACCTCTCTGCATTGAATCATATCTGTTATTAACCTCTGTCTCTCTTCCACAGCATGTCTTTTATCCTGTCTTCCTTCTCTCACCCCAACCGGTCGCAGCAGATGGCCGCCCCTCCCTGAGCCTGGTTCTGCCGGAGGTTTCTTCCTGTTAAAAGGGAGTTTTTCCTTCCCACTGTCGCCAAAGTGCTTGCTCATAGGGGGTCATATGATTGTTGGGTTTTTCTCTGTATCTATGAAGCGCCTTGAGGCGACTTTTGTTGTGATTTGGCGCTATATAAATAAAATTGAATTGAATTGAATTGAATTGAATTGAAAAATTGAATTTGAATGGGGAACTCGCCCGAAACAAAGTATAGGTTTTCATTATGTGAATAACTTGAAAATCGTAGCTCAAACAGCTGCAAAACCTGTTTGCCCAGCACGGGGATATTAAATTCTATAAGATAAAGCCATAAATATGTGTGTCTGAGTCTTCTATCAAAAGTTACAGCTATTTATATGAAGTTGTACAAAAACGCTTTCTTTCGACAAGACAGTGCGTTTCTTACGATTACATGCATTTGAATGGGGAACTCGCCCGAAACAAAGTATAGGTTTTCATTATGTGCTACTGGCTGATGCCATCCACATTACACCAGGTCCAGTGGTGTTTGGCTGAAGACATTCACATTACACCAGGGCCTGTTGTGCCGGCCAATGCCATCCACATTTCACCAGGTCCTGTGCTTCTGTCTGATGCCATACACATTACACCAGGGCCTGTGCTTCCTGTGAGGCCATCTTCACCACACCAGGGCCTGTGCTGCTGGCCAATACAATCCACATTTCACCAGGGCCTGTGCTACTCGTTGATGCCATCCAAATTACACCAGGGCATGGGGTGTTGGCTGGTGACATTCACATTACACCTGGGCCTGTGGTGCTGGCCAATACAATACACATTTCACCAGTACCAGTGTTATTGGCTGAGGCCATCCACATTACACCACTGCCAGTGCTTCCTGTGAGGCCATCATCACCACACCAGGGCCTGTGCTGTTGGCTGAGGCTATCCACATTACACCAGGGCCTGTGGTGCTGGCCAATACCATCCACATTTCACCAGGGCCACTGTTGTTGACTGAGGCCATACACATTACACCAGGGCCTGTGATAACGGCTTCTACCATCCACATTACACCAGGGCCAGTGCTCCCTTTGAGGTCATCTTCACCACACCAGGGCCTGTGCTCCCTGTGAGGCCATATTCACCAAACCAGGGTCTGTGCTACTGTGCAACATTACACCAGAACCAGTGCTTCCTGTGAGGCCATCTTCCCCACACCAGGGCTGTGCTTCTGGCTGAGGCCAACTACATTTCACCAGGGCCTGTGTTGGTGGCTGATGCCATCCACAATACACAATAGTCTGTGCTACTGGCTGATGCCATCCACATTACACCAGGGCTAGTGGTGTTGGCTGAGGACATTCACAATACACCAGGGCCTGTGGTGCTGACCAATACCATCCATATTTCACCAGGGACAGTGTTGTTAGATCAGGCCATCCACATTACAACATGGCCTGTGCTACTGGCTGAGGCCAACTACATTTCACCAGGGCCTGTGTTGGTGGCTGATGCCATCCACAATACACAAAGGCCTATGCTACTGGCTGATGCCATCCATATTAAACCAGGGCCAGTGCTGCCTGTAAGGCCATCTTCACCACACCAGGGCCTGCGTTGCTGGCTCATACCATCCACATTACACCAGGGCCTGTGCTACTCGTTGATGCCATCCACATTACACCAGGGCATGGTGGTGCTGTCCGAAACCATCGACAATACACAAGGGCCTGTGATACTGGCTGATGCCATCCACATTACACCAGGGCCAGTGGTGTTGGCTGAGGACATTCACATTACACCTGGGCCTGTTGTGCTGGCCAATACCATCCACATTGCACCAGAGCCAGTGCTCCCTGTGAGGACATCTTCCCCACACCAGGGCCTGTGCTCCCTGTGAGGCCATATCCACCAAACCAGTGTCTGTGCTACTGGCAGATGCCATCAATATTACACCAGAACCATTGCTTCCTGTGAGGCCATCTTCCCGACACCAGGGCCTGTGCTTCTGGCTGATGCCATCCACATTACATCAGGGCCACTGCTTCCTGTGAGGCCATCTACATTTCACCAGAACCTGCGTTGCTGGCTGATGCCATGCACAATACACAAGGGCCAGTGTTGCTGGCTGATGCCATCCACAAAAAAAAGGGCCTGTGCTACTTGTTGATGCCATCCACATTTCATCAGGGCCAGTGCTCTCTGTGAGACCACACCAGGGACTGTGCTACGCGTTGATGCCATGCACATTACACCAGGGCCTGTGGTTTTGGCTGTTACCATCCACATTTTTACCAGAGCCTGTGTTGCTGGCTGATGCCATCCACAATACACAAGGGCCTGTGCCTGTGCTGATGCAATCCACATTGCAGCAGGGCCAGTTCTCCCTGTGAGGTGTTACGGATTCAAATATTGGGGATGGATACAAGAGGAAAAACCACAATAACAACACTGGTCCGGCCGGGTTGAGTCAAACGATGATTTTAATGATCACATGCGTGGGAGATGGACACCGTACGCAGACAGCGTCAGATCTCAAAATGGTGGAGCATTGATCAAACTCTTATAGCCTCTAGTGGCCCCCACCTAATCATAAAAGCCTAAACATTCACATTCTCTCTCTCACACAGTGCCTAAGCTACAACCTTGGCTCCCTGTTTATCTGCTCCTGCTGAGATGGGGCAGAAAACTCCAGTATGTTCTGTTCTCTTCTAATCAGACAAATAAGGCGATGACTTTCTGCAAACAGTATTTGTCATAACTCAGCAGTATAATGCATCATAAAACAATATCATTCATTCACAATAAACCAGCAGTCTAATATAATGCAACTCAGCTTAACAAATGCAATAGTTATCACCTTCTTCTAATTCAGGAGAATAATGCAAACTAAAACTACATAATAATTCACCATCTTTAATTAAGGGTCTAACATGGCATAAAATAATATTATAATCTGACACTCCCCCTTTTGTGCTCTTTAGAACAAAGAGCACACCTACACCCTGTAGTCCAATGCCGGGTTCATTTCTTCTTAGGCCTGAGGCCCTTTGTCCCCCCGTTGGGCGAACCATATGTGAGATGACCTCTGTGTTTGTGCAGTCCAGGTGCAAGAAGAACTATTATTCCAACACTAGCAGGTACAGATGACACTCCCCAGTTCTCCCACAGCTTTATTTTGGTGCTACCTTATACCCTTCAAACGTACTCAGACTAGAACCTCTGTCCGAGGAGCTTTTAGCCTTTATTTTATTGCTGCAGCCACCAGTGTCTTCCAGTTGGGTGATCCACTGCTCTTCTTTCTTTAACCTCAGGGGTTAGACAACCCTTCAGTCGTTGCACAGATCAGGGGATTATTCTGCCCCGATGTCAAACAACAATCTGTGTATCCTCGGGTCCTGTGTATCCCGTGTATTCCCCAGAAAAAGGAACAGGAACGCGTCCCCCTTTTGCCCAAGAGCCTCTCGAACCTCGTTGGTCTGGTGTTCCTGGATCTCCGCCAACCCATTCATGGTTATTGCTGTGTTTATGGGATCCATCCTTTTGAGGTGACTAATCAGAGGCCAAACGCCATGACACTTGGACCCAGTTGGTGTCTCGGCAGTCACTGTGTTTGCCTCTGCTGCGAAGGATCCTCGTATATCTGTGACCTCGTCTGGTGTCTGTTCCTTTCTCTGTAAGAGACAGAAAACCAAAACACCTCTCTGCCTAGCCCTAATAATCTACTGTTGTTATCTACTGATCTTCTGGTGATTCAGAATTGGTTTAGAATATTCAGAATGTCCCAGGGACTTATTCTAATCATATCCTATGTGTGTGTAAGCGTGTTTGCATTTAGCCCTCTGCACTCAAAGTCAATACCTGCAATATATCAGTCCGGACCATCACGCCGAACGAAGCTTATGACCTTCAAAAGACCAAGTGCCAACTCCTTATAAGCACATTTGCAAGGTGTGTAAGAAATTATTAAAACCACTCATGTGTTTCCTCTCCAGTGTGGTACTCAGCTTCTCGTGAACACAGGCATTTTATCTTCTAAACGCTATTCAGTTATTTCAATGATTAATGCTTAAACATGGATTAAAAATGATTTATGCTTCTCACTGGTTCTCTAAAAAAGGTCCGGAGACCTCTTGGGTCACTATTGGCTTAAGCTTTACCATACCTAAGTTATTAAAACAAATATAGTCATAAAAATGTTCATATAACCCTTGTTTGATGTTAAAACCCAACTTCCCCCCCCTTTTTTGACACATTCCAATGTGTCAAATCAACGGAGCTAGAAAATTAAAAGAAAAGGTTAGTGACCCTATCTCTCAGAAAGTCTCAGACTTTCTTCTATCCAGTGTCGTAGCTCCAGTAGGCTCCGCCCGGAGCCAAGAAAAGCATGATATTTGTGTTGTGTAAGCGCGTGCGGCCTTCTATGCTCAAAGTCACTCCAGTCCATAGATCAGCCAGACATCGCGCTGACTGTAGCTTTCAACCCTTATTAACTTGAGCACAACTCTATAATGAGCAACAAACTGCAATATGTATAAAAATGATCATGGTTACACCTGCAATGAAAGATCATACGATTATCCTGACACCTGTAAATAGAAGATTAACCTGAGGTTATGACAATCACCGGAACACAAATGTTAATATAATGTCAAAAGCTTCAATAAATCATTAATGCAATGCTTGTTATATGATTCTGATGCAATAATAATGCTGATGCTAAAATAACAGTAAAACACCCCCTTTTATCCCGTTTACAAACTTCACAAATAAACGTTTATCCATGCCTCTTTTAATTTCATTTCCCCCTGTTTTCCCCTCACTGACCACAGCAGGGGAACCTTTGTTTTGCTTCAGCCATGAATCCAGCTCACCTGATTCATCACTGAGCCCCATCGCCACTGGCGTCTGACAGGGTGGCGCTGCATATTCTTCCTTTAATGTCTCTATTTTCAATCTGTTAATTAGAGTGCTTAAACATGAAGTAGACTACGTCCACAACAAGTCAATACAGCTGTAAATGTGGCCAATTATCAATCTATTACCAATCAATAATGAAAAATAGCTTTTATCTTATGCATGTTTTTAGTCAACCACTCACCCAGAGGATCTTCAATCCCAGAAAATTTCTTCTCCTCATTTAATAAGTCAGTCCTCCTTCCATGCCCTGGTAACTGGTCCATCCAGAGCCATATCATCTCGAAATATACATACAACAAGCCAAACCACACCTTGGTCACACCAACCCTCTTCCGCCCTGAAGATGTCCAACGCCATCTTAGTCTGGATCAGGGTTCTAATAGATTTGCAATTTTCGTTAGTTTTTATTTTTATTTAGCTTCGACTTCAGATTTTCAATTTTATGTCAGTTGTAATTAGTTTTTACCAATTGTTTGCTAGTTTAGTTTAGTTTCTATTTTTTTTGAAAATCCTTAGTTTCAGTTTAGTTTTGATCAGTTTCAGTTATAGTTTCAGTTGTGTTTGCAATACTTAAATGTAACAAAATCCCAGTTTCATCCTATCAGTCATGCTCTTCTGCTTATCCTTGGGTATTGAGACCATTAACTCTTGCAGCACCGGGTGTTTGCAATTTTGGTTCAAGTGAATTGATAAACTTTTTGTAGGCGATTGACTCACACAGTTATGTAGATGTCCCAGTCCTGCTGTCTCGGGATGCATCACGCTGCCTTGCATGGGGTTAGCTTCTGTTTTCTGGGGATGAGGGTTGAGTGGGGGGAGCTCTCTGAGGAGGGGGAGTGTGCTCCCCCTTACCTTTTCAAGGTAACCTGGGTTAGCCTTCTTGTGTGAGCTTCTCAAGTGCATTTTAAGGTCTGTGGGATTTTTTTCCCCTTAGAAGTGTCCCTCATAATTTGTCTCTTTTCACTACAAGACACTTGCTTTATACTAAACACAGTCATATTTAAAGTAATTCCAAATTGGACTCTGGCGCTTTCTCCCGACTTTTCCTGACATGATTCTGCACGTGGACGGCGCAGCAACACAGACGACTCGCCTAACGTACTGGTCACCTGCTGGCCTAATGAGACACAGCAAGAAAAAATCTGGAAACTAAACTTCATTTTCACCCATGACTATTGTAGGACACGCACACCTCAATGAAAACTAAACACATTTTGCTATAACTTCAGTTAATTTTAGTTAGTTTTGTGAACGCTCATTACAGTTTTAGTTAATTTTCCTTTTTTTGTTTTTATTTTTACTTCCGTTAACGAAAATGTTTTTTCTTTCACTTCTAGTTTTCGTTACTTCGTTTACATGTACTCTATTTGAACAGGGATTTATCAGTGTCAACTGGGATTTTTTTTAGTGTGTGTCTGTAAATGCAAATCAATTTATTTATTTATTTATTTTTCTGAAAGGCAAATGTTAAACGGGCTCTAACAAATCCACTTTATTGCGTGCTCATAGATTTTCTTTTGTCAGGGTCGCTCACCCAATGTGGTTTATTTAAATTTGTGAATTATGTCACGCTTATTAGTGGCTCATGGTTGCTTAAGGCCTATGTCTGAACTTGACTACAGAGGCAGAGCATCACTCCATCCTTTCAGGGTGAAGGACTCCACTTTCTTTGTGTCAAGGCAGCTCATAATTATCTTAATAGCTTTACCTAATCAAGTTATGGCTTACCATCACTTGTGTTATAAGTATGAAGTGTCCTAAATTCATTCAAATTTTGTTTCCAATTCACTTGCAGCAGTTTAGACCGAATTATTAACGATAATAACCTTGCTCTGGACTGTCAAAGGTGACTTTAACGCTGACTGTTCCGACAATTCATTTTATAACATTTTCTTGTCAGATTAGCCAATCTCTGCACACTTGAATAAACATAATCAACATGGTCAATATTTTCCTGCGTGTTATTTCACCATCTTATCGATTCCAGCTCTCCATCCGCATGTGGTTTGGCACATTATATTTATCTAAAACTCCACTCTGTCTCTAAATGCTTTGAAGAATTTTTCAAGGCGGGGATCAAATTTTGAGAATTTGACCATAAGTGAAAGTTATGGTGTTATCACCCCCTTTTGGGGCTTACCTTTCCCAGTTTTGATGATATTCCTCCCTATTCTTTGCAAGTACCCCCTTTTGGCGGTGAGAAACTGTTGGTGTGGTCAAGTGGGTGCTGTAAAAACAAAAGCTCAGGACAGAACAGTCACCAGTCATGTACTCACATACAAAATTAGCATATATTTGATTTCATATTGAACCTCTGAGTGTAATGGTACATTTTAATTTGAATTTATCAAAGCTAAACACAATAATTTTTCCTTGTTTATTTTTCTCTTGTTCTTGTGCAGCACCACCTCTCAGCACATGCCCCTGTCAGTCATATCTCTATTTTTCTGAGTTATTGACTATTTCAATGAAAGGACCTAAAAGATGGGGACCAGTGTTTATCCTTACATATCTCCATTTTGAATGTGACACGCCTATCATTCCCCTGTTATTCATAGACATCAATAGAGGGTTTTTTTTTTTTTTGGCTTTTTTCTTTTCTTTTTTCCTCTATAAAAGTTAATTGACTTTTTGCAGTGGCCTGCTGTGGTTAATAACAACATGTTCAGTCATGAGTGAAATCAAACCTTTTCTTCAATTTAGCATTTAACCTTCCCAACAATATAATGTGATACATTAATCGAAACACAGCTACTAAAACACAATTTTCTTAATGCAAACCTCAGTAACTCAAAATTAGCCACCAAAGGGTTCATGTGAAGATACAGCCTCCCCCTTTTGTCTCTGTCATCCTTCTGTTCTTGTAAAAACAAATCAAAGCAAGACAAAACATCCACCTTTTTTTTTTTTTTTTTTTTTTTTTTATAGGCTGGGTGAATTGTTTGTGTACATTTACTAATCCTAAAGTCGGTACCGTTTTTGTCTCAGTATCAAATCAGTTAAAACTTTTAGTCGTCAGTCCATCACAGTCCAGCCACATGCATACATCCACACACATTCATACCAGAAGTTGCTGATAATGGAGTCTCACGCGCAACCTATTCGAGCCTCCCTCACCAGCAAGATGACGTCATCATTTTAAAGGAAAACAGTTCCTTGTTTTTTGACTGGATTGATTCGCTGCAATCCTTTTAGGCTCAGGACTTCTCATGTGATCAATGTCCCATATAAGTGAATTTCTCCCAAGCCCATTATAATCATGGAGAAAAATACTTTGCGACTGTTTCCAGTAAGAATATTTTATAGCGCTTTAAAGTTCAATCTCTCAGGCCTGGATTAAAAGAGCTGATTTGTTAAATCAGGAACTCACAAAATACCAAAATATCACCACCGGTGGATCACACCTCTCAGATGTTCTTATTTCAGTGCACTGTAACAAAAGCAAAAACAAACGTAACCAATAAAATACTCATATAATAACAAATACTGGGGCCCATTGCAAACATGTCGAAGCATAAAACCATCTTTCTCTCTCTTAGAGAAAGAAAACAATCCAAACCTCACTGATGAAATCAACCTAGTGTTAAGCAAAACCCAAAAATCAACCAAAACTTCGCCAGAAGGTTTTTCTCCCTCCTGGGACAATTATTGTGTAGGGATACAGGTACCGTAACTCCTTTTTGCCCTGACAAAAGCATGTTGGATTTACTTGATTTAACAGTGGACACTGGTTGCACACAAATGTTTTGCTTTGGCAGAAACTTAAACAACTGAGTTAAATCAACACAACCTATTCATATTCAGTAAACCTGCATTTTGTGTTCATAAAACACGATTGAAACATGTTCAGATGGAGTAAGTTGAGCTCCTGGAATATTTTGATCCTTCAATTCTGTCAGTTTATTTCAACACTATTCAATAACTTTTATTCAAATTCTACTTGGTCACTTAAATACTACATGTTGTCTTCATATTACATACGGCTCAACAAAGTCTAGATCCTGGTTACCATAAAAATTTAATGGGTCTACAACAACTACCATCCTCCTATCTTTCTCCTGGTTGCACCAGGGCTGGGAAATAACCCTGAAGTAATAGGTTGCCAGGCAGGGTACACCCTGGACAGCTGACCAGTCTATCAGATAGAAACAAACAGCCATTCACACTCACATTCATGGATAATTTAGAATCATCAATTAACCTAGCTCTAATAGCTGCATGACTTTTCACTGTGGCAGGAAACCAGAATACCCAGAGAGAAACCACTGCAAACTAGCCAGACTGTGGACCTGCACCCAAGACCTTCTTAATGTGGAGCAACAGCACCAACCAGCATGCCAACAATGTAGGAAATACAGGAAAGCTATGATTTCCGGTATTTGATGCAGAATTATTTTGTTCTTGCCCTTGACAGGTTAATTCACAATAAATAGCAATAGCATGCATGTGGTGTGTGTGTCGCTGTCTGCCTCTTATAACTCCAGTAATTTTCCTGTAGTTTGAAATCTTATGCGGTGTTGTGAATTCCGTGAGTTCAGCAGCTAACCACTCTTATTAGATTGTATCGTGTCATCTCAATGAGAACAAATTGAGTTGTTGAATTTCGTACAGAGCTTTAAAGCCTGAGGCAATTGTGTTAACACACGCGAGATGCTTACGTAAATCCAAGGGCTGGCCCCCTTTTTTTTTTTTTTTTTTTTTTCAGTGTGTTCCTCCTTCAATTAAATCTCAATCACAAAAAATGTGGCGCTCTGAAATAAAACTCACACCGTTAATTCATCATTTTCACTCTGTACCACTGCTCCTTATCAAGCTGTGTGAAGCACAGTAAACAATTCAGTCGAGGCCTTGAGCCATAGACAGACATCACGCACAGACATTGTTTTCATAACCAAACTGCTTTAGACCCTGTCCCCTAAATCTACACAAACGTCCTCTGGGTGACATGAAATGCATTTAACCAATAAACAATCAATGGCTTCTTGTTGTTGTAACAGATTCTGTATTTGGACGTTTGTGTGCAGCATTTTGCGTGTCAGCATAAGCATTTGTTAGTAAAGCATTCTTCATTGCAGCAGCGTGTGTGTGTGTGTATCACTCTTCATTGCACAAGCGTGTGCATATGTGTGTGTGTGTGTGTGGATCACTTCTCAGTGAACTGAATCAGCATTTCGATTTGTGTGCGTGTGTGTGTCATTTCTCACTCAATTGACTCAGCGCGTGTGTGTGTGTGTGTCAGTGAATCAACGAGTGCATATGTGTTCATATGTGTGTTTCTCTTCATTCTGAGTCAGTGCATGTAGATGTGTGTGTGTTTGTGTTCATCACTTTCCTGTTCTGGTGTTCTGGGTAAACCACGGCCTGAGGCGTGCCCTGGGGTCCTGCCCTCCTCCATTTCAGTCCGTTTGCATCCATTGGTGCTGCTGCTCAAAGTTCTGTCCATACTGGTTCTGGCCCCAATTGAGGCAGTCCTTTTCTCCAGTGTCCTGCATCTTCTCCTTGTCCAGCTCCTCCTTAACTTGACCCTTTTGGTTCTGTAGCTCCTTCAGGGCTTGCTCCTGCTGTAGGAGCTTCTTGTCAGGTTTGGCGACCTCCAGCAAGCTCCAGCCTGGTTTCAAGTCCTGTGTCTGGGACTCCAAGCCTGACTGATGGGTTCGATTATCAGCCAGCTCCTCCTGAGCCATGCTCAGTTTCTGCTCTGATGCCTTGAGCTCTTACTGAGGGCAGAAACCTCAGAGTCTTTTCCATACACGTCAGATTAAAGTCCATTGATGTTTTCCTTGCTTTGCTCCACGGCCTTCTGCGGCTCTGCTGTTCGGCTCTTCTCAGACACCTGTGCCTTCAGCTTATTTTCTTCTGGTGCTTTTGTCCATTCTGAGGTGCCTCCTGACCTCAGTTACTCCTCCTGTCTCTGGCACGCCCTTTTTGCTGCCCCATCATCCGTGTTGGTCAGTCACTGTCCTGCACAGTTTTAATGCAGAGTTGTTAAGGTCAGCATTCTTTTGCTCGGCCTCACTTTTCATCTGGGCTTAATGGGCGTCTCGTCACAGCTCTGTCAGCTGAAGCTGTCTGGAAATCTCCCCCGTGTAGTGAAACGGGCCTTGGATTTAACGCTCTTCGTCTCCGCTGCATGAGATCGTTTTCCTGCAGCACTGTTGACATTTTCAGGTTGTTGTTGTGGGTCCAGCTGCTGTAGCATTTGGTCAGAGTCACATCAAAGATGGTAGAGGAGTGAGCAAAGATGGTAGAGGGGAGAGCAGGAGTCCAGGTCAGCCTCGGCAAAGCAGCCTGTAATCAAGCATAAAGAGAAAAAACAAAAACAAAACAAAAACAGACGAACAGGAAAATGATGTTGTGTTGGCTGTGTTATTCAGAGAGGGGAGAAACAACGGGCCAGGCCCTGTGTCAGCCTTCTCTCCCCCTTTTTTTTGTTTTTTCTCACTATATAATCAACTCATAACCCACCAAGCTGACAGGACAACACAGGTACATGTTAAAATTTTTAAAATCATGTTTAAAAGCCCAAAAAGGAATTTTCTTTCATTCAGTAATCACTTGTATTAATCAATCAGCGGGAAACATGTCACAATTTGAATCTTCTAACCACTAAATTTGTCGTGTCGTCACTGGTTGGTCAGACCAGTGTCTCTTTTTTGAAGTTAAGTTGTTGTCCTGCAACCCAGAGAGTTTATTTGTTAGTAGTGGATAAACTTTATCATTTAATAACAGGTGTATGTTAAATTTCGCTGCTTTAACCTTGCTGGAAAATCTTCACGTGTTCATGAATGTAAGCTGTTTCTTCATTGCGTGTGTGTGTGTTTGTGGGTGGGTTATTTTAACTTTTTCTCAAACAAGGCATTTCTCTAACACGTGCCTTTCTCATACATTTCTCTGGTTGTGTGTGTGTTTTTATTTTGTTTCCCAAATTTTGATTTCCCACCTTAAATAACAGCATTCCATGTCTACAGCCAGGAGTTAGAGCTTGCTTTTGAGATTCAGGGACACATGGTGCCAATAACAATTCAGTCAAAAACTTGCCTGCAAATTTACAGTGATGGTAACCGATAACTGGAGGACAAGATGTCCTTTAAGCTTCTTTTCCGGGTGGGGACAAAGTGAGGTCAAGCTGTAAACTTTTGAGCCAAAGCTTGGCCTGTCTGTCGTCCCAATTCTGTTTATGCTTTTGCCGCTGTACTCAGGTTTCCAGGTTGAGAGAAATCCACCTGTATTAACACACTAAAACATTCACTTAGTATTTCTTTTCTGAAAACATTCACTTACTATTTCTTTTCTGAAAACATCCACTTACTATTTCCTTTCTGAAGACCTTCACTTACTATTTATTTTCTGAAAACATCCACTCACTTCATCTGACTAGATTTTACTCTCTCTCTCTCGGTGCATACTTCTCACAGTCTGGCCGTTGCCTTTTATGGGCATGCAGAGTTCCTGTCACACACACAGCTGAAATTCGTGCTTGATCACACCCTATATTATGATAAAACCAACAGTAAATCAAATGTAACCGCTTATATTATTGGGCTGAACCAAGAGTCACTTTTAAAAAATCTTATAAATCCTGCTTCACACCATAAAACTGAAACAAATCACAGCTGTATTTATCACTCAGTCTTACTCTGCCGACTGAAGTGCCGGTCTAAATCATGCACGATTTGTCTTTTCTATATCAAAACCCAGCCAAACATCAAACATTCACCCTAGTCATTCAAAACCTTATTTGTAATATTATAATCAGCAAAATCAGCGTCTTATTTACAAGTCTTTAACAGTATTTGCAAATTATAATTATAAAACTAAAAAACACGCTAAACCGGAAGCAAAAGTCCTCTGTGCGCTTCACAGCAGCCACCTCATTTGCATGTTCACACACCGTCTAAAAATAGCTCGCAGCGCTGCAGCGCGCTCTCGTCACACACAGTCTCGTCTCACACACAGCTCTATTATTTTATATTACAAAGACGTCTTATATTTACAACCACTGTCAGGCCTGGCAGATTTAGCGCCTACACAATTTTGACAAATTTAAGTTAATGGGTCCAACCGAAGAAAGTCCAACTTTTTTGTGATCAATTAACCAGTATCAGCCTCTAACTGTATCTGGCCTCATCTCTAAAGTCCCTAACTCAATTTAACAGTGTCCAAAAAAGCGCAGATACCGTTTAACACGGTAAGGAGCCTCTAACTCCTAGCTTATTCCAGGATGCCCCGTACCCCACAGTTAAGCCAAACTGAACTAACCCTGTTCGCCGACAGGTCAAGGTCGCGCGTCCACGGCCAGGAGGGAGCGTAACCTCCGAGCTATGCGCTTCTTAGCAGCCTCTAACTGCCGTCCTATAATAATTTATAACACTTTGAAACAACAGTCAGCACCCCAAAACAAGAGTATGACTGAAGCAGGTGCAACCTAGTGATCAATGGAGCCTCTAACTCACAACATGACCAACTCAGGCCCAACCATAACCAATGGCGCCTCTAACTCACAAAATGACCAATTCCCTACCAAACTACTTGAGCCTCTAACTCAATTTCTTAGCAGCCTCTAACTGCATTTAATTTCTTAGCAGCCTTTAACTGCATTTAATTTCTTAGCAGCCTCTAACTGCTTCAACTCATGAGATTTTTTCATCAAAATCAAAACAGGCATTTACCAGTACTTTCAGTGAGTAGACTTCAATTTTGTCATGTCCAATTTGGCACACTTTGGAAATAATTCAACAGGTAGTGCCTTACCTTTGTTTAAGCCGGCTTATGCCCACTCACGTCAGACCACTGGCTTGTGCCTGTCCGTTCGACAACCTCGGACCGTCCAAACCTCCAAAATTCCACCCCAATACCACAGGACGAGCCCCCAAACTGTTACGGATTCAAATATTGGGGATGGATACAAGAGGAAAAACCACAATAACAACACTGGTCCGGCCGGGTTGAGTCAAACGATGATTTTAATGATCACACGCGTGGGAGATGGACACCGTACGCAGACAGCATCAGATCTCAAAATGGTGGAGCATTGATCAAACTCTTATAGCCTCTAGTGGCCCCCACCTAATCATAAAAGCCTAAACATTCACATTCTCTCTCTCACACAGTGCCTAAGCTACAACCTTGGCTCCCTGTTTATCTGCTCCTGCTGAGATGGGGCAGAAAACTCCAGTATGTTCTGTTCTCTTCTAATCAGACAAATAAGGCGATGACTTTCTGCAAACAGTATTTGTCATAACTCAGCAGTATAATGCATCATAAAACAATATCATTCATTCACAATAAACCAGCAGTCTAATGTAATGCAACTCAGCTTAACAAATGCAATAGTTATCACCTTCTTCTAATTCAGGAGAATACTGCAAACTAAAACTACATAATAATTCACCATCTTTAATTAAGGGTCTAACATGGCATAAAATAATATTATAATCTGACAGAGGCCATCTTCACCACACCAGGGCAAGTGGTGTTGGCTGAGGCCATCCACATTACACCAGGGCCTGTGCTGCTGTCCAATACCATCCACATTTCACCAGGGCCATTGTTGTTGGCTGTGGCCATCCAGATTACACCAGAGCCAGTGCTTCCTGTGAGGTCATCATCACCACACCAGGGCCTGTGATGCTGGCTGATACCATCCACATTACACCACGGCCAGTGCTTCCTGTGAGGCCATGTTCACCACACCAGGTCCTGTGCTTCTGGCTGAGGCCAACTACATTTCACCAGGGCCTGTGTTGGTGGCTGATGCCATCCACAATACACAAAGGTCTGTGCTACTGGCTGATGCCATCCACATTACACCAGGGCTAGTGGTGTTGGCTGAGGACATTCACAATACACCAGGGCCTGTGGTGCTGGCCAATACCATCCACATTTCACCAGGGCCAGTGGTGTTGGCTAAGGCCATTCACATTACACCAGGGTGTGTGGTGCTGGCCAATACCATCCACATTTCACCAGGGCCAGTGGTGTTGGCTGAGGACATTCACAATACACCAGGGTGTGTGGTGCTGACCAATACCATCCATATTTCACCAGGGACAGTGTTGTTAGATGAGGCCATCCACATTACAACATGGCCTGTGTTCATGGCTGAGGCCAACTACATTTCACCAGGGCCTGTGTTGGTGGCTGATCCCATCCACAATACACAAAGGCCTATGCTACTGGCTGATGCCATCCGTATTACACCAGGGCTAGTGCTCCCTGTAAGGCCATCATCGCCACACCAGGGCCTGCGTTGCTGGCTCATGCCATCCACATTCCACCAGGGCCTCTGCTACTCGTTGATGCCATCCACATTACACCAGGGCATGTGGTGCTGTCCGAAGCCATCGACAATACACAAGGGCCTGTGCTACTTGCTGATGAAATCCACATTGCAGCAGGGCCAGTTCTCCCTGTGAGGCCATCTTCACCACACCAGGGCCAGTGGTGTTGGCTGAGGCCATCCACATTACACCAGCGCCTGTGATGCTGGCTGTTACCATCCACATTACACCACGGCCAGTGCTTCCTGTGAGGTCATGTTCACCACACCAGTGCCTGTGCTTCTGGCTGAGGCCAACTACATTTCACCAGGGCCTGTGTTGGTGGCTGATGCCATCCACAATACACAAAGGTCTGTGCTACTGGCTGATGCCATCCACATTACACCAGGGCTAGTGGTGTTGGCTGAGGACATTCACATTACACCAGGGCCTGTGGTGCTGGCCAATACCATCCACATTTCACCAGGGCCAGTGGTGTTGGCTAAGGCCATTCACATTACACCAGGGTGTGTGGTGCTGACCAATACCATCCATATTGCACCAGGGACAGTGTTGTTAGATCAGGCCATCCACATTACAACATGGCCTGTGCTACTGGCTGAGGCCATGTACATTTCACCAGGGCCTGTGTTCATGGCTGAGGCCAACTACATTTCACCAGGGCCTGTGTTGGTGGCTGATCCCATCCACAATACACAAAGGCGTATGCTACTGGCTGATGCCATCCATATTACACCAGGGCCAGTGCTCCCTGTAAGGCCATCTTCACCACACCAGCGCCTGCGTTACTGGCTCATGCCATCCACATTACACCAGGGACAGTACTCCCTGTGAGGCCATCGTCACCACACCAGGGCCTGCGTTGCTGGCTGAGGCCGTCCACATTGCACCTGGGCCACTGCTCCCTGTTAGGCCATATTCACCACACCAGGGCCTGTGCTGCTGGCTGATACCATCCTCATTTCACCAGGGCCTGCGTTGTTGGCTCATGCCATCCACATTACACCAGGACCTGTGCTACTGACAAAGGCCAATTACATTCCACCAGGGTCTGTGCTACTCGTTGATGCCATCCACATTACACCAGGGCATGTGGTGCTGTCCGAAACCATCGACAATACACAAGGGCCTGTGATACTGGCTCATGCCATCCACATTACACCAGGGCCAGTGGTGTTGCCTGAGGACATTCACATTACACCTGGGTCTGTTGTGCTGGCCAATACCATCCACATTTCACCAGTGCCAGTGTCATTGGCAGAGGCCATTTACATTACACCAATGCCAGTGCTTCCTGTGAGGCCATCATCACCACACCAGGGCCTGTGCTGTTGGCTGAGGCCAACTACATTTCACCAGTGCCTGGGTTGGTGGCTGATCCCATCCACAATACACAAAGGCCTATGCTACTGGCTGATGCCATCCATATTACACCAGGGCCAGTGCTCCCTGTAAGGCCATCTTCACAACACCAGGGCCTGCGTTGCTGGCTCATGCCATCCACATTTCACCACGGCCAGTGCTTCCTGTGAGGCCATGTTCACCACACCAGTGCCTGTGCTTCTGGCTGAGGCCAACTACATTTCACCAGGGCCTGTGTTGATGGCTGATGCCATCCACAATACACAAAGGTCTGTGCTACTGGCTAATTCTATTCACATTACACCAGGTCAAGTGGTGTTGGCTGAGGACATTCACATTACACCAGGGCCTGTGGTGCTGGCCAATACCATCCACATTTCACCATTGCCACTGTTGTTGGCTGAAGCCATAAACATTACACCAGGGCCTGTGATGCCGGCTTCTACCATAAACATTACACCAGGGACAGTGCTCCCTGTGAGGCCATCGTCACCACACCAGGGCCTGCGTTGCTAGCTGAGGCCGTCCACATTGCACCTGGGCCACTGCTCCCTGTGAGGCCATATTCACCACACCAGGGCCTGTGCTGCTGGCTGATACCATCCTCATTTCACCAGGGCCTGCGTTGTTGGCTCATGCCATCCACATTACACCAGGGCCTGTGGTGCTGTCCGAAACCATGCACATTTCACCAGGGCTTGTGTTGCTGGCTGATGACATCCACAATACACAAGGTCCTGTGATACTGGCTGATGCTATCCACATTACACCAGGGCAAGTGGTGTTGGCTCTGTGTTCTTGGCTCAGTTCTTCCTGTCACTCGATCTCTTGGTGGCGCTGTCACTTGGTGTTCGCTCGCTCTGCGGTAGAGTATCACTTCCTGTTCCTGCTCAAACACAGTGGTGTTTCTGAGTAGCTTATTGCTTAGCAATTTAATTAACAACTTTTAAATACATTCTTCTTTCATAGTATAATCTTCACGTGCTTCATCCGAAGCACACTTTCTGTGTACTCACTACCTAATTTATAGCCAAAGTATTCACTCACTGTCTCTGTACTGTTTCGCTAGCTTAGCTTAGCTCGTAGCCGACTCGTTAGCACCATGGCTACTTCACCTGTCCCTCTTGCACTTTCTTGCTCATTTTGTCAGATGTTTAGTTACTCCTCGGCCTCCTTTAGCAGTAATGATATCTGTAACAAATGTAGCATATTTGCAGCTCTGGAGGCCAGGATTACTGAATTGGAGACTCGGCTTCACACCCTTCATTCACCCGTAGCTAGCCAGGCCCCTGTAGCTGGTGCAGCCGAAGATAGCGTAGGCCCCGCTAGCTGTTCCCCGGCAGACCCCAAGCAGCTGGGGAAAGAGGGCGGCTGGGTCACGGTGAGGAGGAAGCATAGTCCTAAACAGAAGCCCCAGGTATACCACCAACCCGTTCATGTGTCTAACCGTTTTTCCCCACTCGGTGACACACCCGCCGGGGGTCAAACTCTGGTAATTGGTGATTCTGTTCTCAGACATGTGAAGCTAGAGACACCGGCAACCATAGTCAATTGTCTTCCAGGGGCCAGAGCAGGCGACATTGAAGGAAATTTAAAACTGCTGGCTAAGGGTAAACGTAAATTCAGTAAAATCATAATTCACGTCGGCAGTAATGACACCCGGTTACGCCAATCGGAGGTCACTAAAATCAATATTGAATCGGTGTGCAACTTTGCTAAAACAATGTCGGACTCTGTAGTTTTCTCTGGTCCCCTCCCCAATCAGACCAGGAGTGACATGTTTAGCCGCATGTTCTCCTTAAATTGCTGGCTGTCTGAGTGGTGTCCCAGAAACGATGTGGGCTTCATAGATAATTGGCAAACCTTCTGGAGGAAACCTGGTCTTGTTAGGAGAGACGGCATCCATCCCACTTTGGATGGAGCAGCTCTCATTTCTAGAAATATGGACAAATTTATTAAACCCCCCAAAATATGACTATCCAGAGTTGGGACCAGGAAGCAGAGTTGCAGTCTTACACGCCTCTCTGCAGCTTCTCTCCTCCTGCTACCCCCCCAAAAACCCATCTCCATAGAGACTGTGTCAGCTTCCAAAAAGACAAAAAACAAACTAAAAACCAGCAACAAACAACTTAAACATAAACAATCAAAAAGAAAGAACAATACAGTATCCACATCTGAACCAAAGAGTAAAACAGTGAAATGTGGATTATTAAATATTAGGTCTCTCTCCTCCAAGTCTCTGTTAGTACATGACTTAATAATTGATCAACAAATTGATTTACTCTGCCTTACAGAAACCTGGTTGCAGCAGGATGATTATGTTAGTTTAAATGAATCAACACCCCCGAGTCATTCTAACTACCAGAAACCTCGAAGCACAGGCCGAGGGGGCGGTGTGGCAGCAATTTTTCACACCAGCCTATTAATTAATGAAAGACCAAGACAGACTTTTAATTCATTTGAAAGCCTGATGCTTAACATTGTCCACCCCAGCTGTGAAACTCAGAAACCAGTCTTACTTGTTATCATCTATCGTCCACCTGGGCCTTACACACAGTTTCTGTCTGATTTCTCAGACTTTGTATCTAATTTAGTTCTGAGCTCAAATAAAATAATTATTGTGGGTGATTTTAACATCCATGTAGATGCTAAAAATGACAGCCTCAACATGGCATTTAGTCTGTTATTAGACTCAATTGGCTTCTCTCAAAATGTAAAAGAACCCACCCACCACTTTAATCACACTCTAGATCTTGTTTTAACATATGGCGTAGAAACTGAACATTTAACAGTGTTTCCTGAAAACCCTCTCCTGTCTGATCATTTCCTGATAACATTTACATTTACAATAATTGATTACACAGCGGTGGAGAGTAGATTTTATCACAGTAGATGTCTTTCTGAAAGCGCTGTAACTAAGTTTAAGAATATAATCCACCCACTGTTATCATCTTCAATGCCCTGTACCAACACAGAGCAGAGCAGCTATCTGAACGCTACCCCAACAGAGGTCGATTATCTTGTTAATAATTTCACCTCCTCACTACGTATGACTCTGGATACTGTAGCTCCAGTGAAAACTAAGGTCTCTAATCAGAAGTACCTGACTCCGTGGTATAATTCTCAAACACATACCCTAAAGCAGATGACTCGTAATCTGGAGAGGAAATGGCGTGTCACAAATTTAGAGGATCATCATTTAGCCTGGAGAAATAGTTTGCTGCTTTATAAGAAAGCCCTCCGCAAAGCCAGAACATCTTACTATTCATCACTGATTGAAGAAAATAAGAACAACCCCAGGTTTCTCTTCAGCACTGTAGCCAGGCTGACAAACAGTCAGAGCTCTGTTGAGCCAACCATCCCTTTAACGTTAACTAGTAATGACTTCATGAACTTCTTCACAAATAAAATTTTTATCATTAGAGAAAAAATTACCAGTAATCATCCCACAGATGTAATATTATCTACAGCTACTCTTAGTACCATTGATGTTAAGTTAGACTCTTTTTCTCCAATTGATCTTTCTGAGTTAACTTCAATAATTACTTCCTCCAAACCATCAACGTGTCTTTTAGACCCCATTCCTACAAAACTGCTCAAAGAAGTCCTGCCATTAATTAATTCTTCGATCTTAAATATGATCAACCTATCTCTAATAATCGGCTATGTACCACAGGCCTTCAAGCTGGCTGTAGTTAAACCTTTACTCAAAAAGCCATCTCTAGACCCAGCAGTCTTAGCTAATTATAGGCCAATCTCCAACCTTCCTTTCATATCAAAAATCCTTGAAAGAGTAGTTGTCAAACAGCTAACAGATCATCTGCAGAGGAATGGTTTATTTGAAGAGTTTCAGTCAGGTTTCAGAGCTCATCACAGCACAGAAACAGCTTTAGTGAAGGTTACAAATGATCTTCTTATGGCCTCTGACAGTGGACTCATCTCTGTGCTTGTCCTGCTAGACCTCAGTGCAGCGTTCGATACTGTTGACCATAATATCCTATTAGAGCGATTAGAACATGCTGTAGGTATTACAGGTACTGCACTGCAGTGGTTTGTATCATATCTATCTAATAGACTCCAATTTGTGCATGTAAATGGAGAGTCCTCGTCACACACTGAGGTTAATTATGGAGTTCCACAGGGTTCAGTGCTAGGACCAATTCTGTTTACATTATACATGCTTCCCTTAGGCAGCATCATTAGAAGACATAGCATACATTTTCACTGCTATGCAGATGACACCCAGCTCTATCTGTCCATGAAGCCAGATAACACACACCAATTAGTTAAACTGCAGGAATGTCTTAAAGACATAAAGACCTGGATGGCCGCTAACATTCTGCTTCTTAATTCAGATAAAACTGAGGTTATTGTACTCGGCCCTGAAAATCTTAGAAATATGGTATCTAACCAGATTCTTCCTCTGGATGGCATTACCTTGGCCTCCAGTAACGCTGTGAGGAACCTTGGAGTCATTTTTGACCAGGACATGTCCTTCAAAGCACATATTAAACAAATATGTAAGACTGCTTTCTTCCATTTGCGCAACATCTCTAAAATTAGAAATATCCTGTCTCAGAGTGACGCTGAAAAACTAGTTCATGCATTTATTACTTCCAGGCTGGACTACTGTAATTCATTATTATCAGGATGTCCAAAAAACTCACTGAAAAGCCTTCAGCTAATCCAAAATGCTGCAGCAAGAGTACTGACAGGGACTAGAAGGAGAGAGCATATTTCTCCTGTTTTGGCTTCCCTTCATTGGCTTCCTGTTAAGTCCAGAATTGAATTCAAAATCCTGCTCCTCACATACAAGGTCTTAAATAATCAGGCCCCATCTTATCTTAATGACCTTGTAGTACCATATCACCCTATTAGAGCACTTCGCTCTCGCTCTGCAGAACTACTTGTTGTTCCTAGAGTATTTAAAAGTAGAATGGGAGGCAGAGCCTTCAGTTTTCAGGCCCCTCTTCTGTGGAACCAGCTTCCAGTTTGGATTCGGGAGACAGAAACTATCTCTACTTTTAAGATTAGGCTTACAAGTTTCCTTTTTGCTAAAGCATATAGTTAGGGCTGGACCAGGTGACCCTGAATCCTCCCTTAGTTATGCTGCAATAGACGTAGGCTGCCGGGGGATTCCCATGATTTATTGAGTTTTTCCTTTCCAGTCACCTTTCTCACTCACTATGTATTAATAGACCTCTCTGCATTGAATCATATCTGTTATTAACCTCTGTCTCTCTTCCATGGCATGTCTTTTATCCTGTCTTCCTTCTCTCACCCCAACCGGTCGCAGCAGATGGCCGCCCCTCCCTGAGCCTGGTTCTGCCGGAGGTTTCTTCCTGTTAAAAGGGAGTTTTTCCTTCCCACTGTCGCCAAAGTGCTTGCTCATAGGGGGTCATATGATTGTTGGGTTTTTCTCTGTATCTATGAAGCACCTTGAGGCAACTTTTGTTGTGATTTGGCGCTATATAAATAAAATTGAATTGAATTGAATTGAATTGAATTGAATTGAATTGAATTGAATTGAATTGAATTGAATTGAATTGGCTGAGGACATTGACATTACACCAGGGCCTGTGGTGCTGGCGAATACCATCCACTTTTCACCAGGGCCAGTGTTGTTGGCTGAGGCCATCCACATTACAACACTGCCAGTGCTTCCTGTGAGGCCATCATCACCACACCAGGGCCTGTGGTGCTGGCTGAGGCCATCCACATTACAACAGGGCCTGTGATGCTTGCCGATACCAAACACAATTCACCAGGGCCTGTGTTTCTGGATGATGCCATCCACATTTCACCAGGGCCAGTGCTCCCTGTGAGGTCATCTTCACCACACCAGGGCCTGTGCTTATGGCTGAGACCATCTTCACCAGACCAGGGTCTGTGCTACTGGCAGATGCCATCCACATTTCTCCAGGGCCAGTGCTCCCTGTGAGGTCATCTTCCCCACACCAGAACCAGTGCTTCCCGTGAGGCCATCTTCCCCACACCAGGGCCTGTGCTTCTGGCTGATGCCATCCACATTACATAAGGGCCACTGCTTTCTGTGAGGCCATCTACATTTCACCAGAACCTGCGTTGCTGGCTGATGCCATCCACATTACATCAGTGCCTGTGTTGGTGGCTTAGACCAACTACATTTCACCAGAACCTGCGTTGCTGGCTGATGCCATCCACACAAAAAAAGGGCCTGTGCTACTCGTTGATGCCATCCACATTTCATCAGGGCCAGTGCTCTCTGTGAGGCCATCTACACAACACCAGGGCCTGTGCTTATGGCTGAGACCATCCACATTTCACCAGGTACTGTGTTTCTGGTTTAGGCCAACTACATTTCACCAGGGACTGTGCTACTCGTTGATGCAATCCACATTGCAGCAGGGCCAGTTCTCCCTGTGAGGCCATCTTCACCACACCAGGGCCAGTGGTGTTGGCTGAGGCCATCCACATTACACCAGGGCCTGTGCTGCTGACCAATACCATCCACATTTCACCAGGGCCATTGTTGTTGGCTGCGGCCATCCAGATTGCACCACAGCCAGTGCTTCCTGTGAGGTCATCATCACCACACCAGGGCCTGTGCTTCTGACTGAGGCCAACTACATTTCACCAGGGCCAGTGATGCTGGCTGATACCATCCACATTACACCACTGCCAGTGCTTCCTGTGAGGCCATGTTCACCACACCAGTGCCTCTGCTTCTGGCTGAGGCCAACTACATTTCACCAGAGCCTGTATTGGTGGCTGATGCCATCCACAATACACAAAGGTCTGTGCTACTGGCTGATGCCATCCACATTACACCAGGCTAGTGTTGCTGGCTGATGCGATCCACAATAAACAAGGGCCTGTGATATTGGCTAATTCTATTCACATTACACCAGGTCAAGTGGTGTTGGCTGAGGACATTCACATTACACCAGGGCCTGTGGTGCTGGCCAATACCATCCACATTTCACCAGTGCCACTGTTGTTGGCTGAGGCCATCCACATTACACCAGGGCCTGTGATGCCGGCTTCTACCATAAACATTACACCAGGGACAGTGCTCCCTGTGAGGCCATCGTCACCACACCAGGGCCTGCGTTGCTAGCTGAGGCCGTCCACATTGCACCTGGGCCACTGCTCCCTGTGAGGCCATATTCACCACACCAGGGCCTGTGCTGCTGGCTGATACCATCCTCATTTCACCAGGGCCTGTGTTTCTGGATGATGCCATCCACATTTCACCAGGGCCAGTGCTCCCTGTGAGGTCATCTTCACCACACCAGGGCCTGTGCTTATGGCTGAGACCATCTTCACCAGACCAGGGTCTGTGCTACTGGCAGATGCCATCCACATTTCTCCAGGGCCAGTGCTCCCTGTGAGGTCATCTTCCCCACACCAGGGCCTGTGCTTCTGGCTGATGCCATCCACATTACATAAGGGCCACTGCTTTCTGTGAGGCCATCTACATTTCACCAGAACCTTCGTTGCTGTCTGATGCCATCCACAATACACAAAGTCTATGCTACTGGCTGATGCCATCCACATTACACCAGGGCTAGTGGTGTTGGCTGAGGACATTCACGTTACACCAGGGCCTGTGGTGCTGACCAATACCATCCATATTTCACCAGGGACAGTGTTGTTAGATGAGGCCATCTACATTACAACCTGGCCTGTGCTACTGGCTGAGGCCATTTACATTTCACCAGGGCCTGTGTTGGTGGCTGATGCCATCCACAATACACAAAGGCCTATGCTACTGACTCATGCCATCCACATTACACCAGGGCCTGTGCTACTGACTGAGGCCAACTACATTCCACCAGGGCCTCTGCTACTCGTTGATGCCATCCACATTACACCAGGGCATGTGGTGCTGTCCGAAGCCATCGACAATACACAAGGGCCTGTGCTACTTGCTGATGAAATCCACATTGCAGCAGGGCCAGTTCTCCCTGTGAGGCCATCTTCACCACACCAGGGCCAGTGGTGTTGGCTGAGGCCATCCACATTACACCAGCGCCTGTGATGCTGGCTGTTACCATCCACATTACACCACAGCCAGTGCTTCCTGTGAGGTCATGTTCACCACACCAGTGCCTGTGCTTCTGGCTGAGGCCAACTACATTTCACCAGGGCCTGTGTTGGTGGCTGATGCCATCCACAATACACAAAGGTCTGTGCTACTAGCTGATGCCATCCACATTACACCAGGGCTAGTGGTGTTGGCTGAGGACATTCACATTACACCAGGGCCTGTGGTGCTGGCCAATACCATCTACATTTCACCAGGGCCAGTGGTGTTGGCTAAGGCCATTCACATTACACCAGGGCCTGTGCTACTGACTGAGGCCAACTACATTCCACCAGAGCCTGTGATACTGGCTGATGCCATCCACATTACACCAGGGCCAGTGGTGTTGGCTGAGGACATTCACATTACACCAGGGTGTGTGTTGCTGACCAATACCATCCATATTGCACCAGGGACAGTGTTGTTAGATGAG
This sequence comes from Perissodus microlepis, assembly GCF_051167445.1. Classification (NCBI taxonomy): domain Eukaryota; kingdom Metazoa; phylum Chordata; class Actinopteri; order Cichliformes; family Cichlidae; genus Perissodus; species Perissodus microlepis. Next base: position 5,982,467 of record NC_140478.1, on the reverse strand, counting down.
GCCATCCACATTACAACATGGCCTGTGCTACTGGCTGAGGCCATTTACATTTCACCAGGGCCTTTGTTCATGGCTGAGGCCAACTACATTTCACCAGGGCCTGTGTATGTGGCTGATCCCATCCACAATACACAAAGGCCTATGCTACTGGCTTCTACCATCCACATTACACCAGGGACAGTGCTCCCTTTGAGGCCATTGTCACCACACAAGGGCCTGCGTTGATGGCTGAGGCCGTCCACATTGCACCTGGGCCACTGCTCCCTGTGAGGCCATATTCACCACACCAGGGCCTGTGCTGCTGGCTGATACCATCCTCATTTCACCAGGGCCTGCGTTGTTGGCTCATGCCATCCACATTACACCAGGACCTGTGCTACTGACTGAAGCCAATTACATTCCAACTGGGCCTGTGCTACTCGTTCATGCCATCCACATTACACCAGGGCATGTGGTGCTGTCCGAAACCATCGAAAATACACAAGGGCCTGTGATACTGGCTCATGCCATCCACATTACACCAGGGCCAGTGGTGTTGGCTGAGGACATTCACATTACACCAATGCCAGTGCTTCCTGTGAGGTCATCATCACCACACCAGGGCCTGTGCTTCTGGCTGAGGCCAACTACATTTCACCAGGGCCTGTGATGCTGGCTGATACCATCCACATTACACCACGGCCAGTGCTTCCTGTGAGGCCATGTTCACCACACCAGTGCCTCTGCTTCTGGCTGAGGCCAACTACATTTCACCAGGGCCTGTGTTGGTGGCTGATGCTATCCACAATACACAAAGGTCTGTGCTACTGGCTGATGTCATCCACATTACACCAGGGCTAGTGGTGTGGGCTGAGGACATTCACATTACACCAGGGCCTGTGCTGCTGACCAATACCATCCACATTTCACCAGGGCCATTGTTGTTGGCTTTGGCCATCCAGATTACACCACAGGCAGTGCTTCCTGCGAGGTCATCATCACCACACCAGGGCCTTCGCTTCTGGCTGAGGCCAACTACATTTCACCAGGGCCTGTGATGCTGGCTGATACCATCCACATTACACCAGGGCCAGTGCTTCCTGTGAGGCCATGTTCACCACACAAGTGCCTGTGCTTCTGGCTAAGGCCAACTACATTTCACCAGGGCCTGTGTTGGTGGCTGATGCCATCCACAATACACAAAGGTCTGTGCTACAGGCTGATGCCATCGACATTACACCAGGGCTAGTGGTGTTGGCTGAGGACATTCACATTACACCAGGGCCTGTGGTGCTGACCAATACCATCTATATTTCACCAGGGACAGTGTTGTTAGATCAGGCCATCCACATTACAACATGGCCTGTGCTACTGGCTGAGGCCAACTACATTCCACCAGGGCCTGTGATACTGGCTGATGCCATCCACATTACACCAGGGCCAGTGGTGTTGGCTGAGGACATTCACATTACACCTGGGCCTGTTGTGCTGGCCAATACCATCCACATTTCACCAGTGCCAGTGTTATTGGCTGAGGCCATCCACATTACACCACTGCCAGTGCTTCCTGTGAGGCCATCATCACCACACCAGGGCCTGTGCTGTTGGTCGGGGCCATCCACATTACACCAGGGCCTGTGCTACTCGTTGATACCATCCACATTTCACCAGGGCTTGTGTTGCTGGCTGATGCGTTCCACAATACAAAAGGGCCTGTGATACTGGCTAATTCTATTCACATTACACCAGGTCAAGTGGTGTTGGCTGAGGACATTCACATTACACCAGGGCCTGTGGTGCTGGCCAATACCATCCACATTTCACCAGTGCCACTGTTGTTGGCTGAGGCCATAAACATTACACCAGGGCCTGTGATGCCGGCTTCTACCATAAACATTATACCAGGGACAGTGCTCCCTGTGAGGCCATCGTCACCACACCAGGGCCTGCGTTGCTAGCTGAGGCCGTCCACATTGCACCTTGGCCACTGCTCCCTGTGAGGCCATATTCACCACACCAGGGCCTGTGCTGCTGGCTGATACCATCCTCATTTCACCAGGGCCTGCGTTGTTGGCTCATGCCATCCACATTACACCAGGACCTGTGGTGCTGTCCGAAACCATCCACATTTCACCAGAGCCATTGTTGTTGGCTGTGGCCATCCAGATTGCACCACAGCCAGTGCTTCCTGTGAGGTCATCATCACCACACCAGGGCCTGTGCTTTTGGCTGAGGCCAACTACATTTGACCAGGGCCTGTGATGCTGGCTGATACCATCCACATTACACCACGGCCAGTGCTTCCTGTGAGGCCATGTTCACCACACCAGTGCCTCTGCTTCTGGCTGAGGCCAACTACATTTCACCAGGGCCTGTGTTGGTGGCTGATGCCATCCACAATACACAAAGGTCTGTGCTACTGGCTGATGTCATCCACATTACACCAGGGCTAGTGGTGTGGGCTGAGGACATTCACATTACACCAGGGCCTGTGCTGCTGACCAATACCATCCACATTTCACCAGGGCCATTGTTGTTGGCTTTGGCCATCCAGATTACACCACAGGCAGTGCTTCCTGCGAGGTCATCATCACCACACCAGGGCCTGTGCTTCTGGCTGAGGCCAACTACATTTCACCAGGGCCTGTGATGCTGGCTGATACCATCCACATTACACCACGGCCAGTGCTTCCTGTGAGGCCATGTTCACCACACCAGTGTCTGTTCTTCTGGCTGAGGCCAACTACATTTCACCAGGGCCTGTGTTGGTGGCTGATGCCATCCACAATACACAAAGGTCTGTGCTACAGGCTGATGCCATCGACATTACACCAGGGCTAGTGGTGTTGGCTGAGGACATTCACATTACACCAGGGCCTGTGGTGCTGACCAATACCATCCATATTTCACCAGGGACAGTGTTGTTAGATCAGGCCATCCACATTGCAACATGGCCTGTGCTACTGGCTGAGGCCATTTACATTTCACCAGGGCCTGTGTTCATGGCTGAGGCCAACTACATTTCACCAAGGCCTGTGTTGGTGGCTGATCCCATCCACAATACACAAAGGCCTATGCTACTGGTTGATGCCATCCATATTACACCAGAACCAGTGCTCCTTGTGAGGCCATCTTCACCATACCAGGGCCTGCGTTGCTGGCTCATGCCATCCACACTACACCAGGGCCTGTGCTACTGACTGAGGCCAACTACATTCCACCAGGGCCTGTGCTACTCGTTGATACCATCCACATTTCACCAGGGCCTGTGTTGCTAGCTGATGCCATCCACAAAAAAAAGGGCCTGTGCTATTCGTTGATGCCATACACATTTCATCAGGGCCAGTGCTCTCTGTGAGGCCATCTTCACCACACCAGGGCCTGCGTTGCTGGCTCATGCCATCCACATTACACCAGGGCCATTGTTGTTGGCTGTGGCCATCCAGATTACACCAGAGCCAGTGCTTCCTGTGAGGTCATCATCACCACACCAGGGCCTGTGATGCTGGCTGATACCATCCACATCACACCACGGCCAGTGCTTCCTGTGAGGCCATGTTCACCACACCAGTGCCTGTGCTTCTGGCTGAGGCCAACTACATTTCACCAGGGCCTGTGTTGGTGGCTGATGCTATCCACAATACACAAAGGTCTGTGCTACTGGCTGATGCCATCCACATTACGCCAGGGCTAGTGGTGTTGGCTGAGGACATTCACATTACACCAGGGCCTGTGCTGCTGACCAATACCATCCACATTTCACCAGGGCCATTGTTGTTGGCTGTGGCCATCCATATTACACCACAGGCAGTGCTTCCTGCGAGGTCATCATCACCACACCAGGGCCTGTGCTTCTGGCTGAGGTCAACTACATTTCACCAGGGCCTGTGTTGGTGGCTGATGCCATCCACAATACACAAAGGTCTGTGCTACTGGCTGATGCCATCCACATTACACAAGGGCAAGTGGTGTTGGCTGAGGACATTGACATTACACCAGGGCCTGTGGTGCTGGCGAATACCATCCACTTTTCACCAGGGCCAGTGTTGTTGGCTGAGGCCATCCACATTACAACACTGCCAGTGCTTCCTGTGAGGCCATCATCACCACACCAGGGCCTGTGGTGCTGGCTGATGCCATCCACATTACACCAGGGCTAGTGGTGTTGGCTGAGGACATTCACATTACACCAGGGTGTGTGGTGCTGACAAATACCATCCATATTTCACCAGGGACAGTGTTTTTAGATGAGGCCATCCACATTAGAACATGGCCTGTGCTACTGGCTGAGGCCATTTACATTTCATCAGGGCCTGTGTTCATGGCTGAGGCCAAGTACATTTCACCAGGGCCTGTGTTGGTGGCTGATCCCATCCACAATACACAAAGGCCTATGCTACTGGCTGATGCCATCCATATTACACCAGGGCCAGTGCTCCCTGTAAGGCCATCTTCACCACACCAGGGCCTGCGTTGCTGGCTCATGCCATCCACATTACACCAGGGCCTGTGCTACTGACTGAGGCCAACTACATTCCACCAGGGCCTGTGATACTGGCTGATGCCATCCACATTACACCAGGGCCAGTGGTGTTGCCTGAGGACATTCACATTACAGCTGGGCCTGTTGTGCTGGCCAATACCATCCACATTTCACCAGTGCCAGTGTTATTGGCTGAAGCCATCCACATTACACCACTGCCAGTGCTTCCTGTGAGGCCATCATCACCACACCAGGGCCTGTGCTGTTGGCCGGGGCCATCCACATTACACCAGGGCCTATGCTACTCGTTGATACCATCCACATTTCACCAGGGCTTGTGTTGCTGGCTGATGCGTTCCACAATACACAAGGGCCTGTGATACTGGCTAATTCTATTCACATTACACCAGGTCAAGTGGTGTTAGCTGAGGACATTCACATTACACCAGGGCCTGTGGTGCTGGCCAATACCATCCACATTTCACCAGTGCCACTGTTGTTGGCTGAGGCCATAAACATTACACCAGGGCCTGTGATGCCGGCTTCTACCATAAACATTACACCAGGGACAGTGCTCCCTGTGAGGCCATCGTCACCACACCAGGGCCTGCGTTGCTAGATGAGGCCGTCCACATTGCACCTTGGCCACTGCTCCCTGTGAGGCCATATTCACCACACCAGGGCCTGTGCTGCTGGCTGATACCATCCTCATTTCACCAGGGCCTGCGTTGTTGGCTCATGCCATCCACATTACACCAGGGCCTGTGGTGCTGTCCGAAACCATCCACATTACACCAGGGCCTTTGGTTTTGGCTGTTACCATCCACATTTTTACCAGAGCCTGTGTTGCTGGCTGATGCCATCCACAATACACAAGGACCTGTGCTACTGGCTGATGCAATCCACATTGCAGCAGGGCCAGTTCTCCCTGTGAGGCCATCTTCACCACACCAGGGCCAGTGGTGTTGGCTGAGGCCATCCACATTACACCAGGGCCTGTGCTGCTGACCAATACCATCCACATTTCACCAGGGCCATTGTTGTTGGCTGTGGCCATCCAGATTGCACCACAGCCAGTGCTTCCTGTGAGGTCATCATCACCACACCAGGGCCTGTGCTTCTGGCTGAGGCCAACTACATTTCACCAGGGCCTGTGATGCTGGCTGATACCATCCACATTACACCACGGCCAGTGCTTCCTGTGAGGCCATGTTCACCACACCAGTGCCTCTGCTTCTGGCTGAGGCCAACTACATTTCACCAGGGCCTGTGTTGGTGGCTGATGCCATCCACAATACACAAAGGTCTGTGCTACTGGCTGATGTCATCCACATTACACCAGGGCTAGTGGTGTGGGCTGAGGACATTCACATTACACCAGGGCCTGTGCTGCTGACCAATACCATCCACATTTCACCAGGGCCATTGTTGTTGGCTTTGGCCATCCAGATTACACCACAGGCAGTGCTTCCTGCGAGGTCATCATCACCACACCAGGGCCTGTGCTTCTGGCTGAGGCCAACTACATTTCACCAGGGCCTGTGATGCTGGCTGATACCATCCACATTACACCAGGGCCAGTGCTTCCTGTGAGGCCATGTTCACCACACCAGTGCCTGTGCTTCTGGCTGAGGCCAACTACATTTCACCAGGGCCTGTGTTGGTGGCTGATGCCATCCACAATACACAAAGGTCTGTGCTACAGGCTGATGCCATCGACATTACAACAGGGCTAGTGGTGTTGGCTGAGGACATTCACATTACACCAGGGCCTGTGGTGCTGACCAATACCATCTATATTTCACCAGGGACAGTGTTGTTAGATCAGGCCATCCACATTACAACATGGCCTGTGCTACTGGCTGAGGCCAACTACATTCCACCAGGGCCTGTGATACTGGCTGATGCCATCCACATTACACCAGGGCCAGTGGTGTTGGCTGAGGACATTCACATTACACCTGGGCCTGTTGTGCTGGCCAATACCATCCACATTTCACCAGTGCCAGTGTTATTGGCTGAGGCCATCCACATTACACCACTGCCAGTGCTTCCTGTGAGGCCATCATCACCACACCAGGGCCTGTGCTGTTGGCCGGGGCCATCCACATTACACCAGGGCCTGTGCTACTCGTTGATACCATCCACATTTCACCAGGGCTTGTGTTGCTGGCTGATGCGTTCCACAATACAAAAGGGCCTGTGATACTGGCTAATTCTATTCACATTACACCAGGTCAAGTGGTGTTGGCTGAGGACATTCACATTACACCAGGGCCTGTGGTGCTGGCCAATACCATCCACATTTCACCAGTGCCACTGTTGTTGGCTGAGGCCATAAACATTACACCAGGGCCTGTGATGCCAGCTTCTACCATAAACATTATACCAGGGACAGTGCTCCCTGTGAGGCCATATTCACCACACCAGGGCCTGTGCTGCTGGCTGATACCATCCTCATTTCACCAGGGCCTGCGTTGTTGGCTCATGCCATCCACATTACACCAGGGCCTGTGGTGCTGTCCGAAACCATCCACATTTCACCAGGGCTTGTGTTGCTGGCTGATGACATCCACAATACACAAGGTCCTGTGATACTGGCTGATGCTATCCACATTACACCAGGGCCTGTGGTTTTGTCTGTTACCATCCACATTTTTACCAGAGCCTGTGTTGCTGGCTGATGCCATCCACAATACACAAGGGCCTGTGCTACTGGCTGATGCAATCCACATTGCAGCAGGGCCAGTTCTCCCTGTGAGGCCATCTTCACCACACCAGGGCCAGTGGTGTTGGCTGAGGCCATCCACATTACACCAGGGCCTGTGCTGCTGACCAATACCATCCACATTTCACCAGGGCCATTGTTGTTGGCTGTGGCCATCCAGATTGCACCACAGCCAGTGCTTCCTGTGAGGTCATCATCACCACACCAGGGCCTGTGCTTCTGGCTGAGGCCAACTACATTTGACCAGGGCCTGTGATGCTGGCTGATACCATCCACATTACACCACGGCCAGTGCTTCCTGTGAGGCCATGTTCACCACACCAGTGCCTCTGCTTCTGGCTGAGGCCAACTACATTTCACCAGGGCCTGTGTTGGTGGCTGATGCCATCCACAATACACAAAGGTCTGTGCTACTGGCTGATGTCATCCACATTACACCAGGGCTAGTGGTGTGGGCTGAGGACATTCACATTACACCAGGGCCTGTGCTGCTGACCAATACCATCCACATTTCACAGGGCCATTGTTGTTGGCTTTGGCCATCCAGATTACACCACAGGCAGTGCTTCCTGCGAGGTCATCATCACCACACCAGGGCCTGTGCTTCTGGCTGAGGCCAATTACATTTCACCAGGGCCTGTGATGCTGGCTGATACCATCCACATTACACCACGGCCAGTGCTTCCTGTGAGGCCATGTTCACCACACCAGTGCCTGTGCTTCTGGCTGAGGCCAACTACATTTCACCAGGGCCTGTGTTGGTGGCTGATGCCATCCACAATACACAAAGGTCTGTGCTACAGGCTGATGCCATCGACATTACACCAGGGCCAGTGGTGTTGGCTGAGGACATTCACATTACACCAGGGTGTGTGGTGCTGACCAATTCCATCCATATTTCACCAGGGACAGTGTTGTTAGATCAGGCCATCCACATTACAACATGGCCTGTGCTACTGGCTGAGGCCATTTACATTTCACCAGGGCCTGTGTTCATGGCTGAGGCCAACTACATTTCACCAAGGCCTGTGTTGGTGGCTGATCCCATCCACAATACACAAAGGCCTATGCTACTGGTTGATGCCATCCATATTACACCAGGGCCAGTGCTCCTTGTGAGGCCATCTTCACCATACCAGAGCCTGCGTTGCTGGCTCATGCCAACCACATTACACCAGGGCCTGTGCTACTGACTGAGGCCAACTACATTCCACCAGGGCCTGTGCTACTCGTTGATACCATCCACATTTCACCAGGGCCTGTGTTGCTAGCTGATGCCATCCACAAAAAAAAGGGCCTGTGCTATTCGTTGATGCCATACACATTTCATCAGGGCAAGTGCTCTCTGTGAGGCCATCTTCACCACACCAGGGCCTGCGTTGCTGGCTCATGCCATCCACATTACACCAGGGCCATTGTTGTTGGCTGTGGCCATCCAGATTACACCAGAGCCAGTGCTTCCTGTGAGGTCATCATCACCACACCAGGGCCTGTGATGCTGGCTGATACCATCCACATCACACCACGGCCAGTGCTTCCTGTGAGACCATGTTCACCACACCAGTGCCTGTGCTTCTGGCTGAGGCCAACTACATTTCACCAGGGCCTGTGTTGGTTGCTGATGCTATCCACAATACACAAAGGTCTGTGCTACTGGCTGATGCCATCCACATTACGCCAGGGCTAGTGGTGTTGGCTGAGGACATTCACATTACACCAGGGCCTGTGCTGCTGACCAATACCATCCACATTTCACCAGGGCCATTGTTGTTGGCTGTGGCCATCCAGATTACACCACAGGCAGTGCTTCCTGCGAGGTCATCATCACCACACCAGGGCCTGTGCTTCTGGCTGAGGCCAACTACATTTCACCAGGGCCTGTGTTGGTGGCTGATGCCATCCACAATACACAAAGGTCTGTGCTACTGGCTGATGCCATCCACATTACACAAGGGCAAGTGGTGTTGGCTGAGGACATTGACATTACACCAAGGCCTGTGGTGCTGGCGAATACCATCCACTTTTCACCAGGGCCAGTGTTGTTGGCTGAGGCCATCCACATTACAACACTGCCAGTGCTTCCTGTGAGGCCATCATCACCACACCAGGGCCTGTGGTGCTGGCTGATGCCATCCACATTACACCAGGGCTAGTGGTGTTGGCTGAGGACATTCACATTACACCAGGGTGTGTGGTGCTGAAAAAAATACCATCCATATTTCACCAGGGACAGTGTTTTTAGATGAGGCCATCCACATTAGAACATGGCCTGTGCTACTGGCTGAGGCAATTTACATTTCACCAGGGCCTGTGTTGGTGGCTGATCCCATCCACAATACACAAAGGCCTATGCTACTGGCTGATACCATCCATATTACACCAGGGCCAGTGCTCCCTGTAAGGCCATCTTCACCACACCAGGGCCTGCGTTGCTGGCTCATGCCATCCACATTACACCAGGGCCTGTGCTACTGACTGAGGCCAACTACATTCCACCAGGGCCTGTGATACTGGCTGATGCCATCCACATTACACCAGGGCCAGTGGTGTTGGCTGAGGACATTCACATTACACCTGGGCCTGTTGTGCTGGCCAATACCATCCACATTTCACCAGTGCCAGTGTTATTGGCTGAGGCCATCCACATTACACCACTGCCAGTGCTTCCTGTGAGGCCATCATCACCACACCAGGGCCTGTGCTGCTGGCTGATACCATCCTCATTACACCAGGGCCTGTGGTGCTGTCCGAAACCATCCACATTTAACCAGGGCTTGTGATGCTGGCTGATGACATCCACAATACACAAGGTCCTGTGATACTGGCTGATGCTATCCACATTACACCAGGGCCTGTGGTTTTGGCTGTTACCATCCACATTTTTACCAGAGCCTGTGTTGCTGGCTGATGCCATCCACAATACACAAGGGCCTGTGCTACTGGCTGATGCAATCCACATTGCAGCAGGGCCAGTTCTCCCTGTGAGGCCATCTTCACCACACCAGGGCCAGTGGTGTTGCCTGAGGCCATCCACATTACACCAGGGCCTGTGCTGCTGACCAATACCATCCACATTTCACCAGGGTCATTGTTGTTGGCTGTGGCCATCCAGATTGCACCACAGCCAGTGCTTCCTGTGAGGTCATCATCACCACACCAGGGCCTCTGCTTCTGGCTGAGGCCAACTACATTTCACCAGGGCCTGTGTTGGTGGCTGATGCCATCCACAATACACAAAGGTCTGTGCTACTGGCTGATGTCATCCACATTACACCAAGGCTAGTGGTGTGGGCTGAGGACATTCACATTACACCAGGGCCTGTGCTGCTGACCAATACCATCCACATTTCACCAGGGCCATTGTTGTTGGCTTTGGCCATCCAGATTACACCACAGGCAGTGCTTCCTGCGAGGTCATCATCACCACACCAGGGCCTGTGCTTCTGGCTGAGGCCAACTACATTTCACCAGGGCCTGTGATGCTGGCTGATACCATCCACATTACACCACGGCCAGTGCTTCCTGTGAGGCCATGTTCACCACACCAGTGCCTGTGCTTCTGGCTGAGGCCAACTACATTTCACCAGGGCCTGTGTTGGTGGCTGATGCCATCCACAATACACAAAGGTCTGTGCTACAGGCTGATGCCATCGACATTACACCAGGGCTACTGGTGTTGGCTGAGGACATTCACATTACACCAGGGCCTGTGGTGCTGACCAATACCATCCATATTTCACCAGGGACAGTGTTGTTAGATCAGGCCATCCACATTACAACATGGCCTGTGCTACTGGCTTAGGCCATTTACATTTCACCAGGGCCTGTGTTCATGGCTGAGGCCAACTACATTTCACCAGGGCCTGTGTTGTTGGCTGATCCCATCCACAATACACAAAGGCCTATGCTACTGGTTGATGCCATCCATATTACACCAGGGCCAGTGCTCCTTGTGAGGCCATCTTAACCATACCAGGGCCTGCGTTGCTGGCTCATGCCATCCACATTACACCAGGGCCTGTGCTACTGACTGAGGCCAACTACATTCCACCAGGGCCTGTGATACTGGCTGATGCCATCCACATTACACCAGGGCCAGTGGTGTTGGCTGAGGACATTCACATTACACCTGGGCCTGTTGTGCTGGCCAATACCATCCACATTTCACCAGTGCCAGTGTTATTGGCTGAGGCCATCCACATTACACCACTGCCAGTGCTTCCTGTGAGGCCATCATCACCACACCAGGGCCTGTGCTGCTGGCTGATACCATCCTCATTACACCAGGGCCTGTGGTGCTGTCCGAAACCATCCACATTTAACCAGGGCTTGTGATGCTGGCTGATGACATCCACAATACACAAGGTCCTGTGATACTGGCTGATGCTATCCACATTACACCAGGGCCTGTGGTTTTGGCTGTTACCATCCACATTTTTACCAGAGCCTGTGTTGCTGGCTGATGCCATCCACAATACACAAGGGCCTGTGCTACTGGCTGATGCAATCCACATTGCAGCAGGGCCAGTTCTCCCTGTGAGGCCATCTTCACCACACCAGGGCCAGTGGTGTTGCCTGAGGCCATCCACATTACACCAGGGCCTGTGCTGCTGACCAATACCATCCACATTTCACCAGGGTCATTGTTGTTGGCTGTGGCCATCCAGATTGCACCACAGCCAGTGCTTCCTGTGAGGTCATCATCACCACACCAGGGCCTCTGCTTCTGGCTGAGGCCAACTACATTTCACCAGGGCCTGTGTTGGTGGCTGATGCCATCCACAATACACAAAGGTCTGTGCTACTGGCTGATGTCATCCACATTACACCAAGGCTAGTGGTGTGGGCTGAGGACATTCACATTACACCAGGGCCTGTGCTGCTGACCAATACCATCCACATTTCACCAGGGCCATTGTTGTTGGCTTTGGCCATCCAGATTACACCACAGGCAGTGCTTCCTGCGAGGTCATCATCACCACACCAGGGCCTGTGCTTCTGGCTGAGGCCAACTACATTTCACCAGGGCCTGTGATGCTGGCTGATACCATCCACATTACACCACGGCCAGTGCTTCCTGTGAGGCCATGTTCACCACACCAGTGCCTGTGCTTCTGGCTGAGGCCAACTACATTTCACCAGGGCCTGTGTTGGTGGCTGATGCCATCCACAATACACAAAGGTCTGTGCTACAGGCTGATGCCATCGACATTACACCAGGGCTACTGGTGTTGGCTGAGGACATTCACATTACACCAGGGCCTGTGGTGCTGACCAATACCATCCATATTTCACCAGGGACAGTGTTGTTAGATCAGGCCATCCACATTACAACATGGCCTGTGCTACTGGCTTAGGCCATTTACATTTCACCAGGGCCTGTGTTCATGGCTGAGGCCAACTACATTTCACCAGGGCCTGTGTTGTTGGCTGATCCCATCCACAATACACAAAGGCCTATGCTACTGGTTGATGCCATCCATATTACACCAGGGCCAGTGCTCCTTGTGAGGCCATCTTAACCATACCAGGGCCTGCGTTGCTGGCTCATGCCATCCACATTACACCAGGGCCTGTGCTACTGACTGAGGCCAACTACATTCCACCAGGGCCTGTGCTACTCGTTGATACCATCCACATTTCACCAGGGCCTGCGTTGCTAGTTGATGCCATCCACAAAAAAAAGGGCCTGTGCTATTCGTTGATGCCATACACATTTCATCAGGGCCAGTGCTCTCTGTGAGGCCATCTTCACCACACCAGGGCCTGCGTTGCTGGCTCATGCCATCCACATTACACCAGGGCCATTGTTGTTGGCTGTGGCCATCCAGATTACACCAGAGCCAGTGCTTCCTGTGAGGTCATCATCACCACACCAGGGCCTGTGATGCTGGCTGATACCATCCACATCACACCACGGCCAGTGCTTCCTGTGAGGCCATGTTCACCACACCAGTGCCTGTGCTTCTGGCTGAGGCCAACTACATTTCACCAGGGCCTGTGTTGGTGGCTGATGCTATCCACAATACACAAAGGTCTGTGCTACTGGCTGATGCCATCCACATTACGCCAGGGCTAGTGGTGTTGGCTGAGGACATTCACATTACACCAGGGCCTGTGCTGCTGACCAATACCATCCACATTTCACCAGGGCCATTGTTGTTGGCTGTGGCCATCCAGATTACACCACAGGCAGTGCTTCCTGCGAGGTCATCATCACCACACCAGGGCCTGTGCTTCTGGCTGAGGTCAACTACATTTCACCAGGGCCTGTGTTGGTGGCTGATGCCATCCACAATACACAAAGGTCTGTGCTACTGGCTGATGCCATCCACATTACACAAGGGCAAGTGGTGTTGGCTGAGGACATTGACATTACACCAGGGCCTATGGTGCTGGCGAATACCATCCACTTTTCACCAGGGCCAGTGTTGTTGGCTGAGGCCATCCACATTACAACACTGCCAGTGCTTCCTGTGAGGCCATCATCACCACACCAGGGCCTGTGGTGCTGGCTGATGCCATCCATATTACACCACGGCCAGTGCTTCCTGTGAGGCCATGTTCACCACACCAGTGCCTGTGCTTCTGGCTGAGGCCAACTACATTTCACCAGGGCCTGTGTTGGTGGCTGATGCTATCCACAATACACAAAGGTCTGTGCTACTGGCTGATGCCATCCACATTACGCCAGGGCTAGTGGTGTTGGCTGAGGACATTCACATTACACCAGGGCCTGTGCTGCTGACCAATACCATCCACATTTCACCAGGGCCATTGTTGTTGGCTGTGGCCATCCAGATTACACCACAGGCAGTGCTTCCTGCGAGGTCATCATCACCACACCAGGGCCTGTGCTTCTGGCTGAGGTCAACTACATTTCACCAGGGCCTGTGTTGGTGGCTGATGCAATCCACAATACACAAAGGTCTGTGCTACTGGCTGATGCCATCCACATTACACAAGGGCAAGTGGTGTTGGCTGAGGACATTGACATTACACCAAGGCCTGTGGTGCTGGCGAATACCATCCACTTTTCACCAGGGCCAGTGTTGTTGGCTGAGGCCATCCACATTACAACACTGCCAGTGCTTCCTGTGAGGCCATCATCACCACACCAGGGCCTGTGGTGCTGGCTGATGCCATCCACATTACACCAGGGCTAGTGGTGTTGGCTGAGGACATTCACATTACACCAGGGTGTGTGGTGCTGAAAAAAATACCATCCATATTTCACCAGGGACAGTGTTTTTAGATGAGGCCATCCACATTAGAACATGGCCTGTGCTACTGGCTGAGGCAATTTACATTTCACCAGGGCCTGTGTTGGTGGCTGATCCCATCCACAATACACAAAGGCCTATGCTACTGGCTGATGCCATCCATATTACACCAGGGCCAGTGCTCCCTGTAAGGCCATCTTCACCACACCAGGGCCTGCGTTGCTGGCTCATGCCATCCACATTACACCAGGGCCTGTGCTACTGACTGAGGCCAACTACATTCCACCAGGGCCTGTGATACTGGCTGATGCCATCCACATTACACCAGGGCCAGTGGTGTTGGCTGAGGACATTCACATTACACCTGGGCCTGTTGTGCTGGCCAATACCATCCACATTTCACCAGTGCCAGTGTTATTGGCTGAGGCCATCCACATTACACCACTGCATGTGCTTCCTGTGAGGCCATCATCACCACACCAGGGCCTGTGCTGCTGGCTGATACCATCCTCATTACACCAGGGCCTGTGGTGCTGTCCGAAACCATCCACATTTAACCAGGGCTTGTGATGCTGGCTGATGACATCCACAATACACAAGGTCCTGTGATACTGGCTGATGCTATCCACATTACACCAGGGCCTGTGGTTTTGGCTGTTACCATCCACATTTTTACCAGAGCCTGTGTTGCTGGCTGATGCCATCCACAATACACAAGGGCCTGTGCTACTGGCTGATGCAATCCACATTGCAGCAGGGCCAGTTCTCCCTGTGAGGCCATCTTCACCACACCAGGGCCAGTGGTGTTGCCTGAGGCCATCCACATTACACCAGGGCCTGTGCTGCTGACCAATACCATCCACATTTCACCAGGGTCATTGTTGTTGGCTGTGGCCATCCAGATTGCACCACAGCCAGTGCTTCCTGTGAGGTCATCATCACCACACCAGGGCCTCTGCTTCTGGCTGAGGCCAACTACATTTCACCAGGGCCTGTGTTGGTGGCTGATGCCATCCACAATACACAAAGGTCTGTGCTACTGGCTGATGTCATCCACATTACACCAGGGCTAGTGGTGTGGGCTGAGGACATTCACATTACACCAGGGCCTGTGCTGCTGACCAATACCATCCACATTTCACCAGGGCCATTGTTGTTGGCTTTGGCCATCCAGATTACACCACAGGCAGTGCTTCCTGCGAGGTCATCATCACCACACCAGGGCCTGTGCTTCTGGCTGAGGCCAACTACATTTCACCAGGGCCTGTGATGCTGGCTGATACCATTCACATTACACCACGGCCAGTGCTTCCTGTGAGGCCATGTTCACCACACCAGTGCCTGTGCTTCTGGCTTAGGCCAACTACATTTCACCAGGGCCTGTGTTGGTGGCTGATGCCATCCACAATACACAAAGGTCTGTGCTACAGGCTGATGCCATCGACATTACACCAGGGCTACTGGTGTTGGCTGAGGACATTCACATTACACCAGGGCCTGTGGTGCTGACCAATACCATCCATATTTCACCAGGGACAGTGTTGTTAGATCAGGCCATCCACATTACAACATGGCCTGTGCTACTGGCTGAGGCCATTTACATTTCACCAGGGCCTGTGTTCATGGCTGAGGCCAACTACATTTCACCAGGGCCTGTGTTGTTGGCTGATCCCATCCACAATACACAAAGGCCTATGCTACTGGTTGATGCCATCCATATTACACCAGGGCCAGTGCTCCTTGTGAGGCCATCTTCACCATACCAGGGCCTGCGTTGCTGGCTCATGCCATCCACATTACACCAGGGCCTGTGCTACTGACTGAGGCCAACTACATTCCACCAGGGCCTGTGCTACTCGTTGATACCATCCACATTTCACCAGGGCCTGCGTTGCTAGCTGATGCCATCCACAAAAAAAAGGGCCTGTGCTATTCGTTGATGCCATACACATTTCATCAGGGCCAGTGCTCTCTGTGAGGCCATCTTCACCACACCAGGGCCTGCGTTGCTGGCTCATGCCATCCACATTACACCAGGGCCATTGTTGTTGGTTTTGGCCATCCAGATTACACCAGAGCCAGTGCTTCCTGTGAGGTCATCATCACCACACCAGGGCCTGTGATGCTGGCTGATACCATCCACATCACACCACGGCCAGTGCTTCCTGTGAGGCCATGTTCACCACACCAGTGCCTGTGCTTCTGGCTGAGGCCAACTACATTTCACCAGGGCCTGTGTTGGTGGCTGATGCTATCCACAATACACAAAGGTCTGTGCTACTGGCTGATGCCATCCACATTACGCCAGGGCTAGTGGTGTTGGCTGAGGACATTCACATTACACCAGGGCCTGTGCTGCTGACCAATACCATCCACATTTCACCAGGGCCATTGTTGTTGGCTGTGGCCATCCAGATTACACCACAGGCAGTGCTTCCTGCGAGGTCATCATCACCACACCAGGGCCTGTGCTTCTGGCTGAGGTCAACTACATTTCACCAGGGCCTGTGTTGGTGGCTGATGCCATCCACAATACACAAAGGTCTGTGCTACTGGCTGATGCCATCCACATTACACAAGGGCAAGTGGTGTTGGCTGAGGACATTGACATTACACCAGGGCCTATGGTGCTGGCGAATACCATCCACTTTTCACCAGGGCCAGTGTTGTTGGCTGAGGCCATCCACATTACAACACTGCCAGTGCTTCCTGTGAGGCCATCATCACCACACCAGGGCCTGTGGTGCTGGCTGATGCCATCCATATTACACCAGGGCCAGTGCTCCCTGTAAGGCCATCTTCACCACACCAGGGCCAGTGGTGTTGGCTGAGGACATTCACATTACACCTGGGCCTGTTGTGCTGGCCAATACCATCCACATTTCACCAGTGCCAGTGTTATTGGCTGAGGCCATCCACATTACACCACTGCCAGTGCTTCCTGTGAGGCCATCATCACCACACCAGGGCCTGTGCTGTTGGCCGGGGCCATCCACATTACACCAGGGCCTGTGCTACTCGTTGATACCATCCACATTTCACCAGGGCTTGTGTTGCTGGCTGATGCGTTCCACAATACACAAGGGCCTGTGATACTGGCTAATTCTATTCACATTACACCAGGTCAAGTGGTGTTGGCTGAGGACATTCACATTACACCAGGGCCTGTGGTGCTGGCCAATACCATCCACATTTCACCAGTGCCACTGTTGTTGGCTGAGGCCATAAACATTACACCAGGGCCTGTAATGCCGGCTTCTACCATAAACATTACACCAGGGACAGTGCTCCCTGTGAGGCCATCGTCACCACACCAGGGCCTGCGTTGCTAGCTGAGGCCGTCCACATTGCACCTGGGCCACTGCTCCCTGTGAGGTCATATTCACCACACCAGGGCCTGTGCTGCTGGCTGATACCATCCTCATTTCACCAGGGCCTACGTTGTTGGCTCATGCCATCCACATTACACCAGGGCCTGTGGTGCTGTCCGAAACCATCCACATTTAACCAGGGCTTGTGATGCTGGCTGATGACATCCACAATACACAAGGTCCTGTGATACTGGCTGATGCTATCCACATTACACCAGGGCCTGTGGTTTTGGCTGTTACCATCCACATTTTTACCAGAGCCTGTGTTGCTGGCTGATGCCATCCACAATACACAAGGGCCTGTGCTACTGGCTGATGCAATCCACATTGCAGCAGGGCCAGTTCTCCCTGTGAGGCCATCTTCACCACACCAGGGCCAGTGGTGTTGGCTGAGGCCATCCACATTACACCAGGGCCTGTGCTGCTGACCAATACAATCCACATTTCACCACGGCTAGTGCTTCCTGTGAGGCCATGTTCAATACACCAGTGCCTGTGCTTCTGGCTGAGGCCAACTACATTTCACCAGGGCCTGTGTTGGTGGCTGATGCCATCCACAATACACAAAGGTCTGTGCTACTGGCTGATGCCATCCACATTACACCAGGGCTAGTGGTGCTGGCTGAGGACATTCACATTACACCAGGGTGTGGGGTGCTGACCAATACCATCTATATTTCACCAGGGACAGTGTTGTTAGATGAGGCCATCCACATTACAACATGGCCTGTGCTACTGGCTGATGCCATCCATATTACACCATGGCCAGTGCTCACTGTAAGGTCATCTTCACCACACCAGGGCCTGCGTTGCTGGCTCATGCCATCCACATTACACCAGGGCCTGTGCTACTGACTGAGGCCAACTACATTCCACCAGAGCCTGTGATGCTGGCTGATGCCATCCACATTACACCAGTGCCAGTTGTGTTGGCTTAGGACATTCACATTACACCTGGGCCTGTTGTGCTGGCCAATACCATCCACATTTCACCAGGGCCAGTGGTGTTGGCTAAGGCCATTCACATTACACCAGGGTGTGTGGTGCTGACCAATACCATCCATATTGCACCAGGGACAGTGTTGTTAGATGAGGCCATCCACATTACAACATGGCCTGTGCTACTGGCTGAGGCCATTTACATTTCACCAGGGCCTGTGTTGGTGGCTGATGCCATCCACAATACACAAAGGTCTGTGCTACTGGTTGATGCCATCCACATTACACCAGGGCTAGTGGTGTTGGCTGAGGACATTCACATTACACCAGGGCCTGTGGTGCTGGCCAATACCATCCACATTTCACCAGGGCCAGTGGTGTTGGCTAAGGCCATTCACATTACACCAGGGTGTGTGGTGCTGACCAATACCATCCATATTGCACCAGGGACAGTGTTGTTGATGAGGCCATCCACAATACACAAAGGCCTATGCTACTGGCTTCTACCATCCACATTACACCAGGGACAGTGCTCCCTGTATGGCCATCGTCACCATACCAGGGCCTGCGTTGCTGGCTGAGGCCGTCCATATTACACCTGGGCCACTGCTCCCTGTGAGGCCATATTCACCACACCAGGGCCTGTGCTGCTGTCTGATACCATCCTCAATTCACCAGGGCCTGCGTTGTTGGCTCATGCCATCCACATTACACGAGGACCTGTGCTACTGACTGAGGCCAATTACATTCCACCAGGGCCTGTGCTACTCGTTGATGCCATCCACATTACACCAGGGCATGTGGTGCTGTCCGAAACCATCGACAATACACAAGGGCCTGTGATACTGGCTCATGCCATCCACATTACACCAGGGCCAGTGGTGTTGGCTGAGGACATTCACATTACACCTGGGTCTGTTGTGCTGGCCAATACCATCCACATTTCCCCAGTGCCAGTGTTATTGGCAAAGGCCATCCACATTACACCACTGCCAGTGCTTCCTGTGAGGCCATCATCACCACACCAGGGCCTGTGCTGTTGGCTGAGGCCAACTACATTTCACCAGGGCCTGTGTTGGTGGCTGATGCCATCCACAATACACAAAGGTCTGTGCTACTGGCTGATGCCATCCACATTACACCAGGGCTAGTGGTGTTGGCTAACGCCATTGACATTACACCTGGGCCTGTTGTGCTGGCCAATACCATCCACATTTCACCAGGGCCAGTGGTGTTGGCTAATGCCATTCACATTACACCAGGGTGTGTGGTGCTGACCAATACCATCCATATTGCACCAGGGACAGTGTTGTTAGATGAGGCCATCCACATTACAACATGGCCTGTGCTACTGGCTGAGGCCATTCACATTTCACCAGGGCCTGTGTTGGTGGCTGATGCCATCCACAATACACAAAGGTCTGTGCTACTGGCTGATGCCATCCACATTACACCAGGGCTAGTGGTGTTGGCTGAGGACATTCACATTACACCAGGGCCTGTGGTGCTGGCCAATACCATCCACATTACACCAGGGCCAGTGGTGTTGGATAAGGCCATTCACATTACACCAGGGTGTGTGGTGCTGACCAATACCATCCATATTGCACCAGGGACAGTGTTGTTATATGAGGCCATCCACATTACAACATGGCCTGTGCTACTGGCTGAGGCCATTTACATTTCACCAGGGCCTGTGTTCATGGCTGAGGCCAAGTACATTATACCAGGGCCTGTGTTGGTGGCTGATCCCATCCACAATACACAAAGGCCTATGCTACTGGCTTCTACCATCCACATTACACCAGGGAAAGTGCTCCCTGTAAGGCCATCGTCACCATACCAGGGCCTGCGTTGCTGGCTGAGGCCGTCCACATTGCACCTGGGCCACTGCTCCCTGTGAGGCCATATTCACCACACCAGGGCCTGTGCTGCTGGCTGATACCATCCTCATTACACCAGGACCTGTACTACTGACTGAGGCCAATTCCATTCCACCAGAGCCTGTGCTACTCGTTGATGCCATCCACATTACACCAGGGCATGTGGTGCTGTCCGAAACCATCGACAATACACAAGGGCCTGTGATACTGGCTCATGCCATCCACATTACACCAGGGCCAGTGGTGTTGGCTGAGGACATTCACATTACACCTGGGTCTGTTGTGCTGGCCAATACCATCCACATTTCCCCAGTGCCAGTGTTATTGGCAGAGGCCATCCACATTACACCACTGCCAGTGCTTCCTGTGAGGCCATCATCACCACACCAGGGCCTCTGCAGTTGGCTGAGGCCAACTACATTTCACCAGGGCCTGTGTTGGTGGCTGATGCCATCCACAATACACAAAGGTCTGTGCTACTGGCTGATGCCATCCACATTACACCAGGGCTAGTGGTGTTGGCTAACGCCATTCACATTACACCAGGGTGTGTGGTGCTGACCAATACCATCCATATTTCACCAGGGACAGTGTTGTTAGATGAGACCATCCACATTACAACATGGCCTGTGCTACTGGTTGAGGCCATTTACATTTCACCAGGGCCTGTGTTCATGGCTGAGGCCAAGTACATTTCACCTGGGCCTGTGTTGGTGGCTGATCCCATCCACAATACACAAAGGCCTATGCTACTGGCTGATGCCATTCATATTACACCAGGGCCAGTGCTCCCTGTAAGGCCATCTTCACCACAACAGGGCCTGCGTTGCTGGCTCATGCCATCCACATTACACCAGGGCCTGTGCTACTGACTGAGGCCAACTACATTCCACCAGGGCCTGTGATACTGGCTCATGCCATCCACATTACACCAGGGCCAGTGGTGTTGGCTGAGGACATTCACATTACACCTGGGCCTTTTTTGCTGGCCAATACCATCCACATTTCACCAGTGCCAGTGTTATTGGCTGCGGCCATCCACATTACACCACTGCCAGTGCTTCCTGTGAGGCCATCATCACCACACCAGGGCCTGTGCTGTTGGCCGGGGCCATCCACATTACACCAGGGCCTGTGCTACTCGTTGATACCATCCACATTTCACCAGGGCTTGTGTTGCTGGCTGATGCGTTCCACAATACACAAGGGCCTGTGATACTGGCTAATTTTATTCACATTACACCAGCTCAAGTGGTGTTGGCTGAGGACATTCACATTACACCAGGGCCTGTGGTGCTGGCCAATACCATCCACATTTCACCAGGGCCTGCGTTGTTGGCTGAGGCCGTCCACATTGCACCTGGGCCTCTGCTCCCTGTTAGGCCATATTCACCACACCAGGGCCTGTGCTGCTGGCTGATACCATCCTCATTTCACCAGGGCCTGCGTTGTTGGCTCATGCCATCCACATTACACCAGGGCCTGTGGTGCTGTCCGAAACCATCCACATTTCACCAGGGCTTGTGTTGCTGGCTGATGACTTCCACAATACACAAGGTCCTGTGATACTGGCTGATGCTATCCACATTACACCAGGGCCTGTGGTTTTGGCTGTTACCATCCACATTTTTACCAGAGCCTGTGTTGCTGGCTGATGCCATCCACAATACACAAGGGCCTGTGCTACTGGCTGATGTAATCCACATTGCAGCAGGGCCAGTTCTCCCTGTGAAACCATCTTCACCACACCAGGGCCAGTGGTGTCTGCTGAGGCCATCCACATTACACCAGGGCCTGTGCTGCTGACCAATACCATCCACATTTCACCACGGCCAGTGCTTCCTGTGAGGCCATGTTCACCACACCAGTGCCTGTGCTTCTGGCTGAGACCAACTACATTTCAACAGGGCCTGTGTTGGTGGCTGATGCCATCCACAATACACAAAGGTCTGTGCTACTGGCTGATGCCATCCACATTACACCAGGGCCTGTTGTGCTGGCCAATACCATCCACATTTCACCAGGGCCAGTGGTGTTGGCCAAGGCCATTCACATTACACCAGGGTGTGTGGTGCTGACCAATACCATCCATATTGCACCAGGGACAGTGTTGTTAGATGAGGCCATCCACATTACAACATGGCCTGTGCTACTGGCTGAGGCCATTTACATTTCACCAGGGCCTGTGTTGGTGGGTGATGCCATCCACAATACACCAGGGCCAGTGGTGTTGGCTGAGGACATTCACATTACACCTGGGCCTGTTGTGCTGGCCAATACCATCCACATTTCACCAGTGCCAGTGTTATTGGCTGAGGCCATCCACATTACACCACTGCCAGTGCTTCCTGTGAGGCCATCATCACCACACCAGGGCCTGTGCTGTTGGCCGGGGCCATCCACATTACACCAGGGCCTGTGCTACTCGTTGATACCATCCACATTTCACCAGGGCTTGTGTTGCTGGCTGATGCGTTCCACAATATACAAGGGCCTGTGATATTGGCTAATTCTATTCACATTACACCAGGTCAAGTGGTGTTGGCTGATGTAATCCACATTGCAGCAGGGCCAGTTCTCCCTGTGAGGCCATTTTCACCACACCAGGGCCAGTGGTGTTGGCTGAGGCCATCCACATTACACCAGGGCCTGTGCTGCTGACCAATACCATCCACATTTCACCACGGCCCGTGCTTCCTGTGAGGCCATGTTCACCACACCAGTGCCTGTGCTTCTGGCTGAGGCCAACTACATTTCACCAGGGCCTGTGTTGGTGGCTGATGCCATCCACAATACACAAAGGTCTGTGCTACTGGCTGATGCCATCCACATTACACCAGGGCTAGTGGTGTTGGCTGAGGACATTCACATTACACCAGGGTGTGTGGTGCTGACAAATACCATCTATATTTCACCAGGGACAGTGTTGTTAGATGAGACCATCCACATTACAACATGGCCTGTGCTACTGGCTGAGGCCATTTACATTTCACCAGGGCCTGTGTTGATGGCTGAAGCCAACTACATTTCACCAGGGCCTGTGTTGATGGCTGAAGCCAACTACATTTCACCAGGGCCTGTGTTGGTGGCTGATCCCATCCACAATACACAAAGGCCTATGCTACTGGCTGATGCCATCCATATTACACCAGGGCCAGTGCTCACTGTAAAGCCATCTTCACCACACCAGGGCCTGCGTTGCTGGCTCATGCCATCCACATTACACCAGGGCCTGTGCTACTTACTGAGGCCAACTACATTCCACCAGAGCCTGTGATGCTGGCTGATGCCATCCACATTACACCAGGGCCAGTTGTGTTGGCTGAGGACATTCACATTACACCTGGGCCTGTTGTGCTGGCCAATACCATCCACATTTCACCAGTGCCAGTGTTATTGGCTGAGGCCATCCACATTACACCACTGCCAGTGCTTCCTGTGAGGCCATCATCACCACACCAGGGCCTGTGCTGTTGGCCGGGGCCATCCACATTACACCAGGGCCTGTGCTACTCGTTCATACCATCCACATTTCACCAGGGCTTGTGTTGCTGGCTGATGCGATCCACAATAAATACACAAGGGGCCTGTGATACTGGCTAATTCTATTCACATTACACCAGGTCAAGTGGTGTTGGCTGAGGACATTCACATTACACCAGGGCCTGTGGTGCTGGCCAATACCATCCACATTTCACCAGTGCCACTGTTGTTGGCTGAGGCCATAAACATTACACCAGGGCCTGTGATAACGGCTTCTACCATAAACATTACACCAGGGACAGTGCTCCCTGTAAGGCCATCGTCACCACACCAGGGCCTGCGTTGCTAGCTGAGGCCGTCCACATTGCACCTGGGCCACTGCTCCCTGTGAGGCCATATTCACCACACCAGGGCCTGTGCTGCTGGCTGATACCATCCTCATTTCACCAGGGCCTGCGTTGTTGGCTCA
Organism: Perissodus microlepis; assembly: GCF_051167445.1. Taxonomy (NCBI): domain Eukaryota; kingdom Metazoa; phylum Chordata; class Actinopteri; order Cichliformes; family Cichlidae; genus Perissodus; species Perissodus microlepis. Next base: position 5,957,909 of record NC_140478.1, on the reverse strand, counting down.
TGCCATCCACATTACACCAGGGCCTGTGGTGCTGTCCGAAACCATCCACATTTCACCAGGGCTTGTGTTGCTGGCTGATGACATCCACAATACACAAGGTCCTGTGATACTGGCTGATGCTATCCACATTACACCAGGGCAAGTGGTGTTGGCTGAGGACATTGACATTACACCAGGGCCTGTGGTGCTGGCGAATACCATCCACTTTTCACCAGGGCCAGTGTTGTTGGCTGAGGCCATCCACATTACAACACTGACAGTGCTTCCTGTGAGGCCATCATCACCACACCAGGGCCTGTGGTGCTGGCTGAGGCCATCCACATTACAACAGGGCCTGTTATGCTTGCCGATACCAAACACATTTCACCAGGGCCTGTGTTTCTGGATGATGCCATCCACATTTCACCAGGGCCAGTGCTCCCTGTGAGGTCATCTTCACCACACCAGGGCCTGTGCTTATGGCTGAGACCATCTTCACCAGACCAGGGTCTGTGCTACTGGCAGATGCCATCCACATTTCTCCAGGGCCAGTGCTCCCTGTGAGGTCATCTTCCCCACACCAGAACCAGTGCTTCCTGTGAGGCCATCTTCCCCACACCAGGACCTGTGCTTCTGGCTGATGCCATCCACATTACATAAGGGCCACTGCTTTCTGTGAGGCCATCTACATTTCACCAGAACCTGCGTTGCTGGCTGATGCCATCCACATTACACCAGGGCCTGTGTTGCTGGCTTAGACCAACTACATTTCACCAGAACCTGCGTTGCTGGCTGATGCTATCCACAAAAAAAAGGGCCTGTGCTACTCGTTGATGCCATCCACATGTCATCAGGGCCAGTGCTCTCTATGAGGCCATCTACACAACACCAGGGCCTGTGCTTATGGCTGAGACCATCCACATTTCACCAGGCCCTGTGTTTCTGGTTTAGGCCAACTACATTTCACCAGGGACTGTGCTACTCGTTAATGCCATGCACATTACACCAAGGCCTGTGGTTTTGGCTGTTACCATCCACATTTTTACCAGAGCCTGTGTTGCTGGCTGATGCCATCCACAATACACAAGGGCCTGTGCTACTGGCTGATGCAATCCACATTGAAGCAGGGCCAGTTCTCCCTGTGAGGCCATCTTCACCACACCAGGGCCAGTGGTGTTGGCTGAGGCCATCCACATTACACCAGGGTCTGTGCTGCTGACCAATACCATCCACATTTCACCAGGGCCATTGTTGTTGGCTGTGGCCATCCAGATTACACCAGAGCCAGTGCTTCCTGTGAGGTCATTATCACCACACCAGGGCCTGCGTTGCTGGCTCATGCCATCCACATTACACCAGGGCCTGTGCTACTGACTGAGGCCAACTACATTCCACCAGGGCCTGTGATACTGGCTGATGCCATCCACATTACACCAGGGCCAGTGGTGTTGCCTGAGGACATTCACATTACAGCTGGGCCTGTTTTGCTGGCCAATACCATCCACATTTCACCAGTGCCAGTGGTATTGGCTGAGGCCATCCACATTACACCACTGCCAGTGCTTCCTGTGAGGCCATCATCACCACACCAGGGCCTGTGCTGTTGGCCGGGGCCATCCACATTACACCAGGGCCTATGCTACTCGTTGATACCATCCACATTTCACCAGGGCTTGTGTTGCTGGCTGATGCGTTCCACAATACACAAGGGCCTGTGATACTGGCTAATTCTATTCACATTACACCAGGTCAAGTGGTGTTAGCTGAGGACATTCACATTACACCAGGGCCTGTGGTGCTGGCCAATACCATCCACATTTCACCAGTGCCACTGTTGTTGGCTGAGGCCATAAACATTACACCAGGGCCTGTGATGCCGGCTTCTACCATAAACATTACACCAGGGACAGTGCTCCCTGTGAGGCCATCGTCACCACACCAGGGCCTGCGTTGCTAGCTGAGGCCGTCCACATTGCACCTGGGCCACTGCTCCCTGTGAGGCCATATTCACCACACCAGGGCCTGTGCTGCTGGCTGATACCATCCTCATTTAACCAGGGCCTGCGTTGTTGGTTCATGCCATCCACATTACACCAGGGCCTGTGGTGCTGTCCGAAACCATCCACATTACACCAGGGCCTGTGGTTTTGGCTGTTACCATCCACATTTTTACCAGAGCCTGTGTTGCTGGCTGATGCCATCCACAATACACAAGGGCCTGTGCTACTGGCTGATGCAATCCACATTGCAGCAGGGCCAGTTCTCCCTGTGAGGCCATCTTCACCACACCAGGGCAAGTGGTGTTGGCTGAGGCCATCCACATTACACCAGGGCCTGTGCTGCTGACCAATACCATCCACATTTCACCAGGGCCATTGTTGTTGGCTGTGGCCATCCAGATTACACCAGAGCCAGTGCTTCCTGTGAGGTCATTATCACCACACCAGGGCCTGCGTTGCTGGCTCATGCCATCCACATTACACCAGGGCCTGTGCTACTGACTGAGGCCAACTACATTTCACCAGGGCCTGTGATGCTGGCTGATACCATCCACATTACACCACGGCCAGTGCTTCCTGTGAGGCCATGTTCACCACACCAGTGCCTCTGCTTCTGGCTGAGGCCAACTACATTTCACCAGGGCCTGTGTTGGTGGCTGATGCTATCCACAATACACAAAGGTCTGTGCTACTGGCTGATGCCATCGACATTACACCAGGGCTAGTGGTGTTGGTTGAGGAGATTCACATTACACCAGGGCCTGTGGTGCTGACCAATACCATCTATATTTCACCAGGGACAGTGTTGTTAGATCAGGCCATCCACATTACAACATGGCCTGTGCTACTGGCTGAGGCCAACTACATTCCACCAGGGCCTCTGATACTGGCTGATGCCATCCACATTACACCAGGTCCAGTGGTTTTGGCTGAGGACATTCACATTACACCTGGGCCTGTTGTGCTGGCCAATACCATCCACATTTCACCAGTGCCACTGTTATTGGCTGAGGCCATCCACATTACACCACTGCCAGTGCTTCCTGTGAGGCCATCATCACCACACCAGGGCCTGTGCTGTTGGCCGGGGCCATCCACATTACCCTAGGGCCTGTGCTACTCGTTGATACCATCCACATTTCACCAGGGCTTGTGTTGCTGGCTGATGCGTTCCACAATACAAAAGGGCCTGTGATACTGGCTAATTCTATTCACATTACACCAGGGCCTGTGGTGCTGGCCAATACCATCAACATTTCACCAGTGCCACTGTTGTTGGCTGAGGCCATAAACATTACACCAGGGCCTGTGATGCCGGCTTCTACCATAAACATTATACCAGGGACAGTGCTCCCTGAGAGGCCATCGTCACCACACCAGGGCCTGCGTTGCTAGCTGAGGCCGTCCACATTGCACCTTGGCCACTGCTCCCTGTGAGGCCATATTCACCACACCAGGGCCTGTGCTGCTGGCTGATACCATCCTCATTTCACCAGGGCCTGCGTTGTTGGCTCATGCCATCCACATTACACCAGGGCCTGTGGTGCTGTCCGAAACCATCCACATTACACCAGGGCCTGTGGTGCTGTCCGAAACCATCCACATTTCACCAGGACTTGTGTTGCTGGCTGATGACATCCACAATACACAAGGTCCTGTGATACTGGCTGATGCTATCCACATTACACCAGGGCCTGTGGTTTTGGCTGTTACCTTCCACATTTTTACCAGAGTCTGTGTTGCTGGCTGATGCCATCCACAATACACAAGGGCCTGTGCTACTGGCTGATGCAATCCACATTGCAGCAGGGCCAGTTCTCCCTGTGAGGCCATCTTCACCACACCAGTGCCTGTGCTTCTGGCTGAGGCCAACTACATTTCACCAGGGCCTGTGATGCTGGCTGATACCATCCACATTTCACCAGGGCCATTGTTGTTGGCTTTGGCCATCCAGATTACACCACAGGCAGTGCTTCCTGCGAGGTCATCATCACCACACCAGGGCCTGTGCTTCTGGCTGAGGCCAACTACATTTCACCAGGGCCTGTGATGCTGGCTGATACCATCCACATTACACCACGGCCAGTGCTTCCTGTGAGGCCATGTTCACCACACCAGTGCCTGTGCTTCTGGCTGAGGCCAACTACATTTCACCAGGGCCTGTGTTGGTGGCTGATGCCATCCACAATACACAAAGGTCTGTGCTACAGGCTGATGCCATCGACATTACACCAGGGCTAGTGGTGTTGGCTGAGGACATTCACATTACACCAGGGTGTGTGGTGCTGACCAATACCATCCATATTTCACCAGGGACAGTGTTGTTAGATCAGGCCATCCACATTACAACATGGCTTGTGCTACTGGCTGAGGCCATTTACATTTCACCAGGGCCTGTGTTCATGGCTGAGGCCAACTACATTTCACCAAGGCCTGTGTTGGTGGCTGATCCCATCCACAATACACAAAGGCCTATGCTACTGGTTGATGCCATCCATATTACACCAGGGCCAGTGCTCCTTGTGAGGCCATCTTCACCATACCAGGGCCTGCGTTGCTGGCTCATGCCAACCACATTACACCAGGGCCTGTGCTACTGACTGAGGCCAACTACATTCCACCAGGGCCTGTGCTACTCGTTGATACCATCCACATTTCACCAGGGCCTGTGTTGCTAGCTGATGCCATCCACAAAAAAAAGGGCCTGTGCTATTCGTTGATGCCATACACATTTTATCAGGGCCAGTGCTCTCTGTGAGGCCATCTTCACCACACCAGGGCCTGCGTTGCTGGCTCATGCCATCCACATTACACCAGGGCCATTGTTGTTGGCTGTGGCCATCCAGATTACACCAGAGCCAGTGCTTCCTGTGAGGTCATCATCACCACACCAGGGCCTGTGATGCTGGCTGATACCATCCACATCACACCACGGCCAGTGCTTCCTGTGAGGCCATGTTCACCACACCAGTGCCTGTGCTTCTGGCTGAGGCCAACTACATTTCACCAGGGCCTGTGTTGGTGGCTGATGCTATCCACAATACACAAAGGTCTGTGCTACTGGCTGATGCCATCCACATTACGCCAGGGCTAGTGGTGTTGGCTGAGGACATTCACATTATACCAGGGCCTGTGCTGCTGACCAATACCATCCACATTTCACCAGGGCCATTGTTGTTGGTTTTGGCCATCCAGATTACACCACAGGCAGTGCTTCCTGCGAGGTCATCATCACCACACCAGGGCCTGTGCTTCTGGCTGAGGTCAACTACATTTCACCAGGGCCTGTGTTGGTGGCTGATGCCATCCACAATACACAAAGGTCTGTGCTACTGGCTGATGCCATCCACATTACACAAGGGCAAGTGGTGTTGGCTGAGGACATTGACATTACACCAGGGCCTGTGGTGCTGGCGAATACCATCCACTTTTCACCAGGGCCAGTGTTGTTGGCTGAGGCCATCCACATTACAACACTGCCAGTGCTTCCTGTGAGGCCATCATCACCACACCAGGGCCTGTGGTGCTGGCTGATGCCATCCACATTACACCAGGGCTAGTGGTGTTGGCTGAGGACATTCACATTACACCAGGGTGTGTGGTGCTGACAAATACCATCCATATTTCACCAGGGACAGTGTTTTTAGATGAGGCCATCCACATTAGAACATGGCCTGTGCTACTGGCTGAGGCCATTTACATTTCACCAGGGCCTGTGTTGGTGGCTGATCCCATCCACAATACACAAAGGCCTATGCTACTGGCTGATGCCATCCATATTACACCAGGGCCAGTGCTCCCTGTAAGGCCATCTTCACCACACCAGGGCCTGCGTTGCTGGCTCATGCCATCCACATTACACCAGGGCCTGTGCTACTGACTGAGGCCAACTACATTCCACCAGGGCCTGTGATACTGTCTGATGCCATCCACATTACACCAGGGCCAGTGGTGTTGGCTGAGGACATTCACATTACACCTGGGCCTGTTGTGCTGGCCAATACCATCCACATTTCACCAGTGCCAGTGTTATTGGCTGAGGCCATCCACATTACACCACTGCCAGTGCTTCCTGTGAGGCCATCATCACCACACCAGGGCCTGTGCTGCTGGCTGATACCATCCTCATTACACCAGGGCCTGTTGTGCTGTCCGAAACCATCCACATTTAACCAGGGCTTGTGATGCTGGCTGATGACATCCACAATACACAAGGTCCTGTGATACTGGCTGATGCTATCCACATTACACCAGGGCCTGTGGTTTTGGCTGTTACCATCCACATTTTTACCAGAGCCTGTGTTGCTGGCTGATGCCATCCACAATACACAAGGGCCTGTGCTACTGGCTGATGCAATCCACATTGCAGCAGGGCCAGTTCTCCCTGTGAGGCCATCTTCACCACACCAGGGCCAGTGGTGTTGGCTGAGGCCATCCACATTACACCAGGGCCTGTGCTGCTGACCAATACCATCCACATTTCACCAGGGTCATTGTTGTTGGCTGTGGCCATCCAGATTGCACCACAGCCAGTGCTTCCTGTGAGGTCATCATCACCACTCCAGGGCCTCTGCTTCTGGCTGAGGACAACTACATTTCACCAGGGCCTGTGTTGGTGGCTGATGCCATCCACAATACACAAAGGTCTGTGCTACTGGCTGATGTCATCCACATTACACCAGGGCTAGTGGTGTGGGCTGAGGACATTCACATTACACCAGGGCCTGTGCTGCTGACCAATACCATCCACATTTCACCAGGGCCATTGTTGTTGGCTTTGGCCATCCAGATTACACCACAGGCAATGCTTCCTGCGAGGTCATCATCACCACACCAGGGCCTGTGCTTCTGGCTGAGGCCAAATACATTTCACCAGGGCCTGTGATGCTGGTTGATACCATCCACATTACACCACGGCCAGTGCTTCCTGTGAGGCCATGTTCACCACACCAGTGCCTGTGCTTCTGGCTTAGGCCAACTACATTTCACCAGGGCCTGTGTTGGTGGCTGATGCCATCCACAATACACAAAGGTCTGTGCTACAGGCTGATGCCATCGACATTAAACCAGGGCTAGTGGTGTTGGCTGAGGACATTCACATTACACCAGGGCCTGTGGTGCTGACCAATACCATCCATATTTCACCAGGGACAGTGTTGTTAGATCAGGCCATCCACATTACAACATGGCCTGTGCTACTGGCTGAGGCCATTTACATTTCACCAGGGCCTGTGTTCATGGCTGAGGCCAACTACATTTCACCAGGGCCTGTGTTGGTGGCTGATCCCATCCACAATACACAAAGGCCTATGCTACTGGTTGATGCCATCCATATTACACCAGGGCCAGTGCTCCTTGTGAGGCCATCTTCACCATACCAGGGCCTGCGTTGCTGGCTCATGCCATCCACATTACACCAGGGCCTGTGCTACTGACTGAGGCCAACTACATTCCACCAGGGCCTGTGCTACTCGTTGATACCATCCATATTTCACCAGGGCCTGTGTTGCTAGCTGATGCCATCCACAAAAAAAAGGGCCTGTGCTATTCGTTGATGCCATACACATTTCATCAGGGCCAGTGCTCTCTTTGAGGCCATCTTCACCACACCAGTGCCTGCGTTGCTGGCTCATGCCATCCACATTACACCAGGGCCATTGTTGTTGGCTGTGGCCATCCAGATTACACCAGAGCCAGTGCTTCCTGTGAGGTCATCATCACCACACCAGGGCCTGTGATGCTGGCTGATACCATCCACATCACACCACGGCCAGTGCTTCCTGTGAGGCCATGTTCACCACACCAGTGCCTGTGCTTCTGGCTGAGGCCAACTACATTTCACCAGGGCCTGTGTTGGTGGCTGATGCTATCCAATATACACAAAGGTCTGTGCTACTGGCTGATGCCATCCACATTACACCAGGGCTAGTGGTGTTGGCTGAGGACATTCACATTACACCAGGGCCTGTGCTGCTGACCAATACCATCCACATTTCACCAGGGCCATTGTTGTTGGCTGTGGCCATCCAGATTACACCACAGGCAGTGCTTCCTGCGAGGTCATCATCACCACACCAGGGCCTGTGCTTCTGGCTGAGGTCAACTACATTTCACCAGGGCCTGTGTTGGTGGCTGATGCCATCCACAATACACAAAGGTCTGTGCTACTGGCTGATGCTATCCACATTACACAAGGGCAAGTGGTGTTGGCTGAGGACATTGACATTACACCAGGGCCTGTGGTGCTGGCGAATACCATCCACTTTTCACCAGGGCCAGTGTTGTTGGCTGAGGCCATCCACATTACAACACTGCCAGTGCTTCCTGTGAGGCCATCATCACCACACCAGGGCCTGTGGTGCTGGCTGATGCCATCCATATTACACCAGGGCCAGTACTCCCTGTAAGGCCATCTTCACCACACCAGGGCCAGTGGTGTTGGCTGAGGACATTCACATTACACCTGGGCCTTTTGTGCTGGCCAATACCATCCACATTTCAACAGTGCCAGTGTTATTGGCTGAGGCCATCCACATTACACCACTGCCAGTGCTTCCTGTGAGGCCATCATCACCACACCAGGGCCTGTGCTGTTGGCCGGGGCCATCCACATTACACCAGGGCCTGTGCTACTCGTTGATACCATCCACATTTCACCAGGGCTTGTGTTGCTGGCTGATGCGTTCCACAATACACAAGGGCCTGTGATACTGGCTAATTCTATTCACATTACACCAGGTCAAGTGGTGTTGGCTGAGGACATTCACATTACACCAGGGCCTGTGGTGCTGGCCAATACCATCCACATTTCACCAGTGCCACTGTTGTTGGCTGAGGCCATAAACATTACACCAGGGCCTGTGATGCCGGCTTCTACCATAAACATTACACCAGGGACAGTGCTCCCTGTGAGGCCATCGTCACCACACCAGGGCCTGCGTTGCTGGCTGAGGCCGTCCACATTGCACCTGGGCCACTGCTCCCTGTGAGGCCATATTCACCACACCAGGGCCTGTGCTGCTGGCTGATACCATCCTTAGTTCAACAGGGCCTGCGTTGTTGGCTCATGTCATCCACATTACACCAGGGCCTGTGGTGCTGTCCGAAACCATCCACATTTCACCAGGGCTTGTGTTGCTGGCTGATGACATCCACAATACACAAGGTCCTGTGATACTGGCTGATGCTATCCACATTACACCAGGGCCTGTGGTTTTGGCTGTTACCGTCCACATTTTTACCAGAGCCTGTGTTGCTGGCTGGTGCCATCCACAATACACAAGGGCCTGTGCTACTGGCTGATGCAATCCACATTGAAGCAGGGCCAGTTCTCCCTGTGAGGCCATCTTCACCACACCAGGGCCAGTGGTGTTGGCTGAGGCCATCCACATTACACCAGGGCCTGTGCTGCTGACCAATACCATCCACATTTCACCACGGCCAGTGCTTCCTGTGAGGCCATGTTCACCACACCAGGGCCTGTGCTACTGACTGAGGCCAACTACATTCCACCAGAGCCTGTGATGCTGGCTGATGCCATCCACATTACACCAGGGCCAGTTGTGTTGGCTGAGGACATTCACATTACACCTGGGCCTGTTGTGCTGGCCAATACCATCCACATTTCACCAGGGCCAGTGGTGTTGGCTAAGGCCATTCACATTACACCAGGGTGTGTGGTGCTGACCAATACCATCCATATTGCACCAGGGACAGTGTTGTTAGATGAGGCCATCCACATTACAACATGGCCTGTGCTACTGGCTGAGGCCATTTACATTTCACCAGGGCCTGTGTTCATGGCTGATGCCATCCACAATACACAAAGGTCTGTGCTACTGGTTGATGCCATCCACATTGCACCAGGGCTAGTGGTGTTGGCTGAGGACATTCACATTACACCTGGGCCTGTTGTGCTGGCCAATACCATCCACATTTCACCAGGGCCAGTGGTGTTGGCTGAGGCCATTCACATTACACCAGGGTGTGTGGTGCTGACCAATACCATCCATATTGCACCAGGGACAGTGTTGTTAGATGAGGCCATCCACAATACACAAAGGCCTATGCTACTGGCTTCTACCATCCACATTACACCAGGGACAGTGCTCCCTGTAAGGCCATCGTCACCATACCAGGGCCTGCGTTGCTGGCTGAGGCCGTCCACATTGCACCTGGGCCACTGCTCCCTGTGAGGCCATATTCACCACACCAGGGCCTGTGCTGCTGTCTGATACCATCCTCATTTCACCAGGGCCTGCGTTGTTGGCTAATGCCATCCACATTACACCAGGACCTGTGCTACTGACTGAGGCCAATTACATTCCACCAGGGTCTGTGCTACTCGTTCATGCCATCCACATTACACCAGGGCATGTGGTGCTGTCCGAAACCATCGACAATACACAAAGGCCTATGATACTGGCTCATGCCATCCACATTACACCAGGGCCAGTGGTGTTGGCTGAGGACATTCACATTACACCTGGGTCTGTTGTGCTGGCCAATACCATCCACATTTCCCCAGTGCCAGTGTTATTGGCAAAGGCCATCCACATTACACCACTGCCAGTGCTTCCTGTGAGGCCATCATCACCACACCAGGGCCTGTGCTGTTGGCTGAGGCCAACTACATTTCACCAGGGCCTGTGTTGGTGGCTGATACCATCCACAATACACAAAGGTCTGTGCTACTGGCTGATGCCATCCACATTACACCAGGGCTAGTGGTGTTGGCTGAGGACATTCACATTACACCTGGGCCTGTTGTGCTGGCCAATACCATCCACATTTCACCAGGGCCAGTGGTGTTGGCTGAGGCCATTCACATTACACCAGGGTGTGTGGTGCTGACCAATACCATCCATATTGCACCAGGGACAGTGTTGTTAGATGAGGCCATCCACATTACAACATGGCCTGTGCTACTGGCTGAGGCCATTTACATTTCACCAGGGCCTGTGTTGGTGGCTGATGCCATCCACAATACACAAAGGTCTGTGCTACTGGCTGATGCCATCCACATTACACCAGGGCTAGTGGTGTTGGCTGAGGACCTTCACATTACACCAGGGCCTGTGGTGCTGGCCAATACCATCCACATTTCACCAGGGCCAGTGGTGTTGGCTGAGGACATTCACATTACACCAGGGCCTGTGGTGCTGACCAATACCATCCATATTGCACCAGGGACAGTGTTGTTAGATGAGGCCATCCACATTACAACATGGCCTGTGCTACTGGCTGAGGCCATTTACATTTCACCAGGGCCTGTGTTCATGGCTGAGGCCAAGTACATTTCACCAGGGTGTGTGGTGCTGACCAATACCATCCATATTGCACCAGGGACAGTGTTGTTAGATGAGGCCATCCACAATACACAAAGGCCTATGCTACTGGCTTCTACCATCAACATTACACCAGGGACAGTGCTCCCTGTAAGGCCATCGTCACCATACCAGGGCCTGCGTTGCTGGCTGAGGCCGTCCACATTGCATTTGGGCCACTGCTCCCTGTGAGGCCATATTCACTACACCAGGGCCTGTGCTGCTGTCTGATACCATCCTCATTTCACCAGGGCCTGCGGTGTTGGCAAAGGCCATCCACATTACACCACTGCCAGTGCTTCCTGTGAGGCCATCATCACCACACCAGGGCCTGTGCTGTTGGCTGAGGCCAACTACATTTCACCAGGGCCTGTGTTGGTGGCTGATACCATCCACAATACACAAAGGTCTGTGCTACTGGCTGATGCCATCCACATTACACCAGGGCTAGTGGTGTTGGCTGAGGACATTCACATTACACCTGGGCCTGTTGTGCTGGCCAATACCATCCACATTTCACCAGGGCCAGTGGTGTTGGCTGAGGCCATTCACATTACACCAGGGTGTGTGGTGCTGACCAATACCATCCATATTGCACCAGGGACAGTGTTGTTAGATGAGGCCATCCACATTACAACATGGCCTGTGCTACTGGCTGAGGCCATTTACATTTCACCAGGGCCTGTGTTGGTGGCTGATGCCATCCACAATACACAAAGGTCTGTGCTACTGGCTGATGCCATCCACATTACACCAGGGCTAGTGGTGTTGGCTGAGGACCTTCACATTACACCAGGGCCTGTGGTGCTGGCCAATACCATCCACATTTCACCAGGGCCAGTGGTGTTGGCTGAGGACATTCACATTACACCAGGGCCTGTGGTGCTGACCAATACCATCCATATTGCACCAGGGACAGTGTTGTTAGATGAGGCCATCCACATTACAACATGGCCTGTGCTACTGGCTGAGGCCATTTACATTTCACCAGGGCCTGTGTTCATGGCTGAGGCCAAGTACATTTCACCAGGGCCTGTGTTGGTGGCTGATCCCATCCACAATACACAAAGGCCTATGCCAATGGCTTCTACCATCAACATTACACCAGGGACAGTGCTCCCTGTAAGGCCATCGTCACCATACCAGGGCCTGCGTTGCTGGCTGAGGCCGTCCACATTGCACCTGGGCCACTGCTCCCTGTGAGGCCATATTCACCACACCAGGGCCTGTGCTGCTGGCTGATACAATCCTCATTACACCAGGACCTGTGCTACTGACTGAGGGCCTGTGCTACTCGTTGATGCCATCCACATTACACCAGGGCATGTGGTGCTGTCCGAAACCATCGACAATACACAAGGGCCTGTGATACTGGCTCATGCCATCCACATTACACCAGGGCCAGTGGTGTTGGCTGAGGACATTCACATTACACCTGGGTCTGTTGTGCTGGCCAATACCATCCACATTTCCCCAGTGCCAGTGTTATTGGCAGAGGCCATCCACATTACACCACTGCCAGTGCTTCCTGTGAGGCCATCATCACCACACCAGGGCTTGTGTTGCTGGCTGATGACATCCACAATACACAAGGTCCTGTGATACTGGCTGATGCTATCCACATTTCACCAGGGCCTGTGTTGGTGGCTGATGCCCTCCACAATACACAAAGGTCTGTGCTACTGGCTGATGCCATCCACATTACACCAGGGCTAGTGGTGTTGGCTAACGCCATTCACATTACACCAGGGTGTGTGGTGCTGACCTATACCATCCATATTTCACCAGGGACAGTGTTGTTAGATGAGACCATCCACATTACAACATGGCCTGTGCTACTGGCTGAGGCCATTTACATTTCACCAGGGCCTGTGTTCATGGCTGAGGCCAAGTACATTTCACCAGGGCCTGTGTTGGTGGCTGATCCCATCCACAATACACAAAGGCCTATGCTACTGGCTGATGCCATCCATATTACACCAGGGCCAGTGCTCCCTGTAAGGCCATCTTCACCACATCAGGGCCTGCGTTACTGGCTCATGCCATCCACATTACACCAGGGCCTGTGCTACTGACTGAGGCCAACTACATTCCACCAGGGCCTGTGATACTGGCTGATGCCATCCACATTACACCAGGGCCAGTGGTGTTGGCTGAGGACATTCACATTACACCTGGGTCTGTTGTGCTGGCCAATACCATCCACATTTCCCCAGTGCCAGTGTTATTGGCAAAGGCCATCCACATTACACCACTGCCAGTGCTTCCTGTGAGGCCATCATCACCACACCAGGGCCTGTGCTGTTGGCTGAGGCCAACTACATTTCACCAGGGCCTGTGTTGGTGGCTGATACCATCCACAATACACAAAGGTCTGTGCTACTGGCTGATGCCATCCACATTACACCAGGGCTAGTGGTGTTGGCTGAGGACATTCACATTACACCTGGGCCTGTTGTGCTGGCCAATACCATCCACATTTCACCAGGGCCAGTGGTGTTGGCTGAGGCCATTCACATTACACCAGGGTGTGTGGTGCTGACCAATACCATCCATATTGCACCAGGGACAGTGTTGTTAGATGAGGCCATCCACATTACAACATGGCCTGTGCTACTGGCTGAGGCCATTTACATTTCACCAGGGCCTGTGTTGGTGGCTGATGCCATCCACAATACACAAAGGTCTGTGCTACTGGCTGATGCCATCCACATTACACCAGGGCTAGTGGTGTTGGCTGAGGACCTTCACATTACACCAGGGCCTGTGGTGCTGGCCAATACAATCCACATTTCACCAGGGCCAGTGGTGTTGGCTAAGGACATTCACATTACACCAGGGCCTGTGGTGCTGACCAATACCATCCATATTGCACCAGGGACAGTGTTGTTAGATGAGGCCATCCACATTACAACATGGCCTGTGCTACTGGCTGAGGCCATTTACATTTCACCAGGGCCTGTGTTCATGGCTGAGGCCAAGTACATTTCACCAGGGCCTGTGTTGGTGGCTGATCCCATCCACAATACACAAAGGCCTATGCTAATGGCTTCTACCATCAACATTACACCAGGGACAGTGCTCCCTGTAAGGCCATCGTCACCATACCAGGGCCTGCGTTTCTGGCTGAGGCCGTCCACATTGCACCCTGGCCACTGCTCCCTGTGAGGCCATATTCACCACACCAGGGCCTGTGCTGCTGGCTGATACAATCCTCATTACACCAGGACCTGTGCTACTGACTGAGGGCCTGTGCTACTCGTTGATGCCATCCACATTACACCAGGGCATGTGGTGCTGTCCGAAACCATCGACAATACACAAGGGCCTGTGATACTGGCTCATGCCATCCACATTACACCAGGGCCAGTGGTGTTGGCTGAGGACATTCACATTACACCTGGGTCTGTTGTGCTGGCCAATACCATCCACATTTCCCCAGTGCCAGTGTTATTGGCAGAGGCCATCCACATTACACCACTGCCAGTGCTTCCTGTGAGGCCATCATCACCACACCAGGGCTTGTGTTGCTGGCTGATGACATCCACAATACACAAGGTCCTGTGATACTGGCTGATGCTATCCACATTTCACCAGGGCCTGTGTTGGTGGCTGATGCCCTCCACAATACACAAAGGTCTGTGCTACTGGCTGATGCCATCCACATTACACCAGGGCTAGTGGTGTTGGCTAACGCCATTCACATTACACCAGGGTGTGTGGTGCTGACCTATACCATCCATATTTCACCATGGACAGTGTTGTTAGATGAGACCATCCACATTACAACATGGCCTGTGCTACTGGCTGAGGCCATTTACATTTCACCAGGGCCTGTGTTCATGGCTGAGGCCAAGTACATTTCACCAGGGCCTGTGTTGGTGGCTGATCCCATCCACAATACACAAAGGCCTATGCTACTGGCTGATGCCATCCATATTACACCAGGGCCAGTGCTCCCTGTAAGGCCATCTTCACCACATCAGGGCCTGCGTTACTGGCTCATGCCATCCACATTACACCAGGGCCTGTGCTACTGACTGAGGCCAACTACATTCCACCAGGGCCTGTGATACTGGCTGATGCCATCCACATTACACCAGGGCCAGTGGTGTTGGCTGAGGACATTCACATTACACCTGGGCCTGTTGTGCTGGCCAATACCATCCACATTTCACCAGTGCCAGTGTTATTGGCTGAGGCCATCCACATTACACCACTGCCTGTGCTTCCTGTGAGGCCATCATCACCACACCAGGGCCTGTGCTGTTGGCTGGGGCCATCCACATTACACCAGGGCCTGTGCTACTCGTTGATACCATCCACATTTCACCAGGGCTTGTGTTGCTGGCTGATGCGATCCACAATACACAAGGGCCTGTGATACTGGCTAATTCTATTCACATTACACCAGGTCAAGTGGTGTTGGCTGAGGACATTCACATTACACCAGGGCCTGTGGTGCTGGCCAATACCATCCACATTTCCCCAGTGCCAGTGTTATTGGCTGAGGCCATCCACATTACACCACTGCCCGTGCTTCCTGTGAGGCCATCATCACCACACCAGTGCCACTGTTGTTGGCTGAGGCCATAAACATTACACCAGGGCCTGTGATGCCGGCTTCTACCATAAACATTACACCAGGGACAGTACTCCCTGTGACTCCATCGTCACCACACCAGGGCCTGCGTTGCTAGCTGAGGCCGCCCACATTGCACCTGGGCCACTGCTCCCTGTGAGGCCATATTCACCACACCAGGGCCTGTGCTGCTGGCTGATACCATCCTCATTTCACCAGGGCCTGCGTTGTTGGCTCATGCCATCCACATTACACCAGGGCCTGTGGTGCTGTCCGAAACCATCCACATTTCACCAGGGCTTGTGTTGCTGGCTGATGACATCCACATTACATCAGGGCCTGTGGTGCTGGCAAATACCATCCACTTTTCACCAGGGCAAGTGTTGTTGGCTGAGGCCATCCACATTGCAACAGGGCCTGTGATGCTTGCCGATACCAAACACATTTCACCAGGGCCTTTGTTTCTGGATGATGCCATCCACATTTCACCAGGGCCAGTGCTCACTGTGAGGTCATCTTCACCACACCAGGGCCTGTGCTTATGGCTGAGACCATCTTCACCAGACCAGGGTCTGTGCTACTGGCAGATACCATCCACATTTCTCCAGGGCCAGTGCTCCCTGTGAGGTCATCTTCCCCACACCAGAACCACTGCTTCCTGTGAGGCCATCTACATTTCACCAGAACATGCGTTGCTGGCTGATTCCATCCACATTACACCAGGGCCTGTGGTGCTGGCTTAGACCAACTACATTTCACCAGAACCTGCGTTGCTGGCTGATGCCATCCATAAAAAAAAGGGCCTGTGCTACTCGTTGATGCCATCCACATTTCATCAGGGCCAGTGCTCTCTGTGAGGCCATCTACACAACACCAGGGCCTGTGCTTATGGCTGAGACCATCCACATTTCACCAGGCCCTGTGTTTCTGGTTTAGGCCAACTACATTTAACCAGGGACTGTGCTACTCGTTGATGCCATGCACATTACACCAAGATTTTTGGTTTTGGCTGTTACCATCCACATTTTTACCAGAGCCTGTGTTGCTGGCTGATGCCATCCACAATACACCAGGGCCTGTGCTACTGGCTGATGCAATCCACATTGCAGCAGGGCCAGTTCTCCCTGTGAGGCCATCTTCACCACACCAGGGCCAGTTGTGTTGGCTGAGGCCATCCACATTACACCAGGGCCTGTGCTGCTGACCAATACCATCCACATTTCACCAGGGCCATTGTTGTTGGCTATGGCCATCCGGATTGCACCATAGCCAGTGCTTCCTGTGAGGTCATCATCACCACACCAGGGCCTGTGTTTCTGGCTGAGGCCAACTACATTTCACCAGGGCCTGTGATGCTGGCTGATACCATCCACATTACACCACGACCAGTGCTTCCTGTGAGGCCATGTTCACCACACCAGTGCCTCTGCTTCTGGCTGAGGCCAACTACATTTCACTAGGGCCTGTGTTGGTGGCTGTTGCCATCCACAATACACAAAGGTCTGTGCTACTGGCTGATGCCATCCACATTTCACCAGGGCCAGTGCTTCCTGTGAGGCCATCTTCACCACACCAGGGCCTGCGTTGCTGGCTCATGCCATCCACATTACACCAGGGCCTGTGCTACTCGTTGATACCATCCACATTTCACCAGGGCTTGTGTTGCTGACTGATGCGATCCACAATACACAAGGGCCTGTGATACTGGCTGATTCTGTTCACATTACACCAGGTCAAGTGGTGTTGGCTGCGGACA
Source organism: Perissodus microlepis (assembly GCF_051167445.1). Lineage (NCBI taxonomy): Eukaryota > Metazoa > Chordata > Actinopteri > Cichliformes > Cichlidae > Perissodus > Perissodus microlepis. Next base: position 5,940,266 of record NC_140478.1, on the reverse strand, counting down.
TTCACATTACACCAGGGCCTGTGGTGTTGGCCAATACCATCCACATTTCACCAGTGCCACTGTTGTTGGCTGAGGCCATAAACTTTACACCAGGGCCTGTGATGCCGGCTTCTACCATCCACATTACACCAGGGACAGTGCTCCCTGTGAGGCCATCGTCACCACACCAGGGCCTGCGTTGCTGGCTGAGGCCGTCCACATTGCACCTGGGCCACTGCTCCCTGTGAGGCCATATTCACCACACCAGGGCCTGTGCTGCTGGCTGATACCATCCTCATTTCACCAGGGCCTGCGTTGTTGGCTTATGCCATCCACATTACACCAGGGCCTGTGGTGCTGTCCGAAACCATCCATATTTCACCAGGGCCTGTGTTGGTGGCTGTTGCCATCCACAATACACAAAGGTCTTTGCTACTGGCTGATGCCATCCACATTTCACCAGGGCCAGTGCTTCCTGTGAGGCCATCTTCACCACACCAGGGCCTGCGTTGCTGGCTCATGCCATCCACATTACACCAGGGCCTGTGCTACTGACTGAGGCAAACTACATTCCACCAGGGTCTGTGCTACTCGTTGATGCCAACTACATTTCACCAGGGCATGTGGTGCTGTCCGAAACCATCGACAATACACAAGGGCCTGTGATACTGGCTGATGCCATCCACATTACACCAGGGCCAGTGGTGTTGGCTGAGGACATTCACATTACACCTGGGCCTGTTGTGCTGGCCAATACCATCCACATTTCACCAGTGCCAGTGTTATTGGCTGAGGCCATCCACATTACACCACTGCCTGTGCTTCCTGTGAGGCCATCATCACCACACCAGGGCCTGTGCTGTTGGCCGGGGCCATCCACATTACACCAGGGCCTGTGCTACTCGTTGATACCATCCACATTTCACCAGGGCTTGTGTTGCTGGCTGATGCGATCCACAATACACAAGGGCCTGTGATACTGGCTAATTCTATTCACATTACACCAGGTCAAGTGGTGTTGGCTGAGGACATTCACATTACACCAGGGCCTGTGGTGCTGGCCAATACCATCCACATTTCCCCAGTGCCAGTGTTATTGGCTGAGGCCATCCACATTACACCACTGCCCGTGCTTCCTGTGAGGCCATCATCACCACACCAGTGCCACTGTTGTTGGCTGAGGCCATAAACATTACACCAGGGCCTGTGATGCCGGCTTCTACCATAAACATTACACCAGGGACAGTACTCCCTGTGACTCCATCGTCACCACACCAGGGCCTGCGTTGCTAGCTGAGGCCGCCCACATTGCACCTGGGCCACTGCTCCCTGTGAGGCCATATTCACCACACCAGGGCCTGTGCTGCTGGCTGATACCATCCTCATTTCACCAGGGCCTGCGTTGTTGGCTCATGCCATCCACATTACACCAGGGCCTGTGGTGCTGTCCGAAACCATCCACATTTCACCAGGGCTTGTGTTGCTGGCTGATGACATCCACATTACATCAGGGCCTGTGGTGCTGGCAAATACCATCCACTTTTCACCAGGGCAAGTGTTGTTGGCTGAGGCCATCCACATTGCAACAGGGCCTGTGATGCTTGCCGATACCAAACACATTTCACCAGGGCCTTTGTTTCTGGATGATGCCATCCACATTTCACCAGGGCCAGTGCTCACTGTGAGGTCATCTTCACCACACCAGGGCCTGTGCTTATGGCTGAGACCATCTTCACCAGACCAGGGTCTGTGCTACTGGCAGATACCATCCACATTTCTCCAGGGCCAGTGCTCCCTGTGAGGTCATCTTCCCCACACCAGAACCACTGCTTCCTGTGAGGCCATCTACATTTCACCAGAACATGCGTTGCTGGCTGATTCCATCCACATTACACCAGGGCCTGTGGTGCTGGCTTAGACCAACTACATTTCACCAGAACCTGCGTTGCTGGCTGATGCCATCCATAAAAAAAAGGGCCTGTGCTACTCGTTGATGCCATCCACATTTCATCAGGGCCAGTGCTCTCTGTGAGGCCATCTACACAACACCAGGGCCTGTGCTTATGGCTGAGACCATCCACATTTCACCAGGCCCTGTGTTTCTGGTTTAGGCCAACTACATTTAACCAGGGACTGTGCTACTCGTTGATGCCATGCACATTACACCAAGATTTTTGGTTTTGGCTGTTACCATCCACATTTTTACCAGAGCCTGTGTTGCTGGCTGATGCCATCCACAATACACAAGGGCCTGTGCTACTGGCTGATGCAATCCACATTGCAGCAGGGCCAGTTCTCCCTGTGAGGCCATCTTCACCACACCAGGGCCAGTTGTGTTGGCTGAGGCCATCCACATTACACCAGGGCCTGTGCTGCTGACCAATACCATCCACATTTCACCAGGGCCATTGTTGTTGGCTATGGCCATCCGGATTGCACCATAGCCAGTGCTTCCTGTGAGGTCATCATCACCACACCAGGGCCTGTGCTTCTGGCTGAGGCCAACTACATTTCACCAGGGCCTGTGATGCTGGCTGATACCATCCACATTACACCACGACCAGTGCTTCCTGTGAGGCCATGTTCACCACACCAGTGCCTCTGCTTCTGGCTGAGGCCAACTACATTTCACTAGGGCCTGTGTTGGTGGCTGTTGCCATCCACAATACACAAAGGTCTGTGCTACTGGCTGATGCCATCCACATTTCACCAGGGCCAGTGCTTCCTGTGAGGCCATCTTCACCACACCAGGGCCTGCGTTGCTGGCTCATGCCATCCACATTACACCAGGGCCTGTGCTACTCGTTGATACCATCCACATTTCACCAGGGCTTGTGTTGCTGACTGATGCGATCCACAATACACAAGGGCCTGTGATACTGGCTGATTCTGTTCACATTACACCAGGTCAAGTGGTGTTGGCTGCGGACATTCACATTACACCAGGGCCTGTGGTGTTGGCCAATACCATCCACATTTCACCAGTGCCACTGTTGTTGGCTGAGGCCATAAACTTTACACCAGGGCCTGTGATGCCGGCTTCTACCATCCACATTACACCAGGGACAGTGCTCCCTGTGAGGCCATCGTCACCACACCAGGGCCTGCGTTGCTGGCTGAGGCCGTCCACATTGCACCTGGGCCACTGCTCCCTGTGAGGCCATATTCACCACACCAGGGCCTGTGCTGCTGGCTGATACCATCCTCATTTCACCAGGGCCTGCGTTGTTGGCTTATGCCATCCACATTACACCAGGGCCTGTGGTGCTGTCCGAAACCATCCATATTTCACCAGGGCCTGTGTTGGTGGCTGTTGCCATCCACAATACACAAAGGTCTTTGCTACTGGCTGATGCCATCCACATTTCACCAGGGCCAGTGCTTCCTGTGAGGCCATCTTCACCACACCAGGGCCTGCGTTGCTGGCTCATGCCATCCACATTACACCAGGGCCTGTGCTACTGACTGAGGCAAACTACATTCCACCAGGGTCTGTGCTACTCGTTGATGCCAACTACATTTCACCAGGGCATGTGGTGCTGTCCGAAACCATCGACAATACACAAGGGCCTGTGATACTGGCTCATGCCATCCACATTACACCAGGGCCAGTGGTGTTGGCTGAGGACATTCACATTACACCAGGGCCTGTTGTGCGGGCCAATACCATCCACATTTCACCAGTGCCAGTGTTATTGGCTGAGGCCATCCACATTACACCACTGCCAGTGCTTCCTGTGAGACCATTATCACCACACCAGGGCCTGTGCTGTTGGCCGAGGCCATCCACATTACACCAGGGCCTCTGCTACTCGTTGATACCATCCACATTTCACCAGAGATTGTGTTGCTGATTGATGCGATCCACAATACACAAGGGCCTGTGATACTGGGTGATTCTGTTCACATTACACCAGGCCAAGTGGTGTTGGCTGAGGACATTCACATTCCACCAGGGCCTGTGGTGCTGGCCATTACCATCCACATTTCACCAGTGCCACTGTTGTTGGCTGAGACCATAAACATTACACCAGGGCCTGTGATGCCGGCTTCTACCATCCACATTACACCAGGGACAGTGCTCCCTGTGAGGCCATCGTCACCACACCAGGGCCTACTTTGCTGGCTGAGGCCGTCCACATTGCACCTGGGCCACTGCTCCCTGTGAGGCCATATTCACCACACCAGGGCCTGTGCTGCTGGCTGATACCATCGTCATTTCACCAGGGCCTGCGTTGTTGGCTCATACCATCCACATTACACCAGGGCCATTGTTGTTGGCTGTGGCCATCCAGATTACACCAGAGTCAGTGCTTCCTGTGAGGTCATCATCACCACACCAGGGCCTGTGATGCTGGCTGATACCATCCACATTACACCACGGCCAGTGCTTCCTGTGAGGCCATGTTCACAACACCAGTGCCTGTGTTCATGGCTGAGGCCAACTACATTTCACCAGGGCCTGTGTTGGTGGCTGATCCCATCCACAATACACAAAGGCCTATGCTACTGGCTGATGCCATCCATATTACACCAGGGCCAGTGCTCCTTGTGAGGCCATCTTCACCATACCAGGGCCTGCGTTGCTGGCTCATGCCATCCACATTACACCAGGGCCAGTGGTGTTGGCTGAGGACATTCACATTACACCTGGGCCTGTTGTGCTGGCCAATACCATCCACATTTCACCAGTGCCAGTGTTATTGGCTGAGGCCATCCACATTACACCACTGCCAGTGCTTCCTGTGAGGCCATCATCACCACACCAGGGCCTGTGCTGTTGGCCGAGGCCATCCACATTACACCAGGGCCTGTGCTACTCGTTGATACCATCCACATTTCACCAGGGCTTGTGTTGCTGGCTGATGCTATCCACATTACACCAGGGCAAGTGGTGTTGGCTGAGGACATTGACATTACACCAGGGCCTGTGGTGCTGGCGAATACCATCCACTTTTCACCAGGGCCAGTGTTGTTGGCAGAGGCCATCCACATTACAACACTGCCAGTGCTTCCTGTGAGGCCATCATCACCACACCAGGGCCTGTGGTGCTGGCTGAGGCCATCCACATTATAACAGGGCCTGTGATGCTTGCCGATACCAAACACATTTCACCAGGGCCTGTGTTTCTGGATGATGCCATCCACATTTCTCCAGAGCCAGTGCTCCCTGTGAGGTCATCTTCCCCACACCAGAACCAGTGCTTCCTGTGAGGCCATCTTCCCCACACCAGTGCCTGTGCTTCTGGCTGATGCCATCCACATTACATAAGGGCCACTGCTTCCTGTGAGGCCATCTACATTTCACCACAACATGCGTTGCTGGCTGATGCCATCCACATTACACTAGGGCCTGTGTTGCTGGCTTAGACGAACTACATTTCACCAGAACCTGCGTTGCTGGCTGATGACATCCACAATACACAAGGGCCAGTGTTGCTGGCTGATGCCATCCACAAAAAAAAGGGCCTGTGCTACTCGTTGATGCCATCCACATTTCATCAGGGCCAGTGCTCTCTGTGAGGCCATCTTCACAACACAAGGGCCTGTGCTTATGGCTGAGACCATCCACATTTCACCAGGGCCATTGTTGTTTGCTGTGGCCATCCAGATTACACCAGAGCCAGTGCTTCCTGTGAGGTCATCATCACCACACCAGGGCCTGTGCTTCTGGCTGAGGCCAACTACATTTCACCAGGGCCTGTGATGCTGGCTGATACCATCCACATTACACCACGGCCAGTGCTTCCTGTGAGGCCATGTTCACCACACCAGTGCCTGTGCTTCTGGCTGAGGCCAACTACATTTCACCAGAGCCTGTGTTGGTGGCTGATGCCATCCACAATACACAAAGGTCTGTGCTACTGGCTGTTGCCATCCACATTACACCAGGGCTAGTGGTGGTGGCTGAGGACATTCACATTACACCAGGGCCTGTGGTTCTGACCAATACCATCCATATTTCACCAGAGACAGTGTTCTTAGATCAGGCCATCCACATTACAACATGGCCTGTGCTACTGGCTGAGGCCATTTACATTTCACCAGGGCCTGTGTTCATGGCTGTGGCCAACTACATTTCACCAGGGCCTGTGTTGGTGGCTGATCCCATCCACAATACACAAAGGCCTATGCTACTGGCTGATGCCATCCATATTACACCAGGGCCAGTGCTCCCTGTGAGGCCATCTTCAACACATCAGGGCCTGCGTTGCTGGCTCATGCCATCCAGATTGCACCAGGGCCATTGTTGTTGGCTGTGGCCATCCAGATTACACCAGAGCCAGTGCTTCCTGTGAGGTCATCATCACCACACCAGGGCCTGTGATGCTGGCTGATACCATCCACATTACACCACGGCCAGTGCTTCCTTTGAGGCCATTTTCACCACACCAGTGCCTGTGCTTCTGGCTGAGGCCAACTACATTTCACCAGGGCCTGTGTTGGTGGCTGATCCCATCCACAATACACAAAGGCCTATGCTACTGGCTGATGCCATCCACATTTCTCCAGAGCCAGTGCTCCCTGTGAGGTCATCTTCCCCACACCAGAACCACTGCTTCCTGTGAGGCCATCTACATTTCACCAGAACATGCGTTGCTGGCTGATGCCATCCACATTACACTACGGCCTGTGTTGCTGGCTTAGACCAACTACATTTCACCAGAACCTGCGTTGCTGGCTGATGACATCCACCTTTCACCAGGGCTTGTGTTGCTGGCTGATGACATCCACAATACACAAGGTCCTGTGATACTGGCTGATGCTATCCACATTACACCAGGGCAAGTGGTATTGGCTGAGGACATTGACATTACACCAGGGCCTGTGGTGCTGGCCAATACCATCCACTTTTCATCAGGGCCAGTGTTGTTGGCTGAGGCCATCCACATTACAACACTGCCAGTGCTTCCTGTGAGGCCATCATCACCACACCAGGGCCTGTGGTGCTGGCTGAGGCCATCCACATTACAACAGGGCCTGTGATGCTTGCCGATACCAAACACATTTCACAAGGGCCTGTGTTTCTGGATGATGCCATCCACATTTCTCCAGAGCCAGTGATCCCTGTGAGGTCATCTTCCCCACACCAGAACCAGTGCTTCCTGTGAGGCCATCTTCCCCACACCAGGGCCTGTGCTTCTGGCTGATGCCATCCACATTACATAAGGGCAACTGCTTCCTGTGAGGCCATCTACATTTCACCACAACATGCGTTGCTGGCTGATGCCATCCACATTACACTAGGGCCTGTGTTGCTGGCTTAGACCAACTACATTTCACCAGAACCTGCGTTGCTGGCTGATGCCATCCACAAAAAAAAGGGCCTATGCTACTGGCTGATGCCATCCATATTACACCAGGGCCAGTGTTCCCTGTGAGGCCATCTTCAACACACCAGGGCCTGCGTTGCTGGCTCATGCCATCCAGATTGCACCAGGGCCATTGTTTTTGGCTGTGGCCATCCAGATTACACCAGAGCCAGTGCTTCCTGTGAGGTCATCATCACCACACCAGGGCCTGTGATGCTGGCTGATACCATCCACATTACACCACGGCCAGTGCTTCCTGTGAGGCCATGTTCACCACACCAGTGCCTGTGCTTCTGGCTGAGGCCAACTACATTTCACCAGGGCCTGTGTTGGTGGCTGATCCCATCCACAATACACAAAGGCCTATGCTAATGGCTGATGCCATCCTGTGATACTGACTGAGGCCAACTACATTCCACCAGGGCCTGTGCTACTCGTTGATGCCAACTACATTTCACCAGGGCATGTGGTGCTGTCCGAAACCATCGACAATACACAAGGGCCTGTGATACTGGCTCATGCCATCCACATTACACCAGGGCCAGTGGTGTTGGCTGAGGACATTCACATTACACCTGGGCCTGTTGTGCTGGCCAATACCATCCACATTTCCCCAGTGCCAGTGTTATTGGCTGAGGCCATCCACATAACACCACTGCCAGTGCTTCCTGTGAGGCCATCATCACCACACCAGGGCCTGTGCTTCTGGCTGAGGGCAACTACATTTCACCAGGGCCTGTGTTGGTGGCTGAGGATATCCACATTACACCAGGGCCTGTGCTGCTGACCAATACCATCCACATTTCACCAGGGCCATTGTTGTTGGCTGTGGCCATCCAGATTACACCAGAGCCAGTGCTTCCTGTGAGGTCATCATCACCACACCAGGGCCTGTGATGCTGGCTGATACCATCCACATTACACCACGGCCAGTGCTTCCTGTGAGGCCATGTTCACCACACCAGTGCCTGTGCTTCTGGCTGAGGCCAACTACATTCCACCAGGGCCTGTGCTACTCGTTGATGCCAACTACATTTCACCAGGGCATGTGGTGCTGTCCGAAACCATCGACAATACACAAAGGCCTGTGATACTGGCTCATGCCATCCACATTACACCAGGGCCAGTGGTGTTGGCTGAGGACATTCACATTACACCTGGGCCTGTTGTGCTGGCCAATACCATCCACATTTCCCCAGTGCCAGTGTTATTGGCTGAGGCCATCCACATAACACCACTGCCAGTGCTTCCTGTGAGGCCATCATCACCACACCAGGGCCTGTGCTTCTGGCTGAGGGCAACTACATTTCACCAGGGCCTGTGTTGGTGGCTGAGGCCATCCACATTACACCAGGGCCTGTGCTGCTGACCAATACCATCCACATTTCACCAGGGCCATTGTTGTTGGCTGTGGCCATCCAGATTACACCAGAGCCAGTGCTTCCTGTGAGGTCATCATCACCACACCAGGGCCTGTGATGCTGGCTGATACCATCCACATTACACCACGGCCAGTGCTTCCTGTGAGGCCATGTTCACCACACCAGTGCCTGTGCTTCTGGCTGAGGCCAACTACATTCCACCAGGGCCTGTGCTACTCGTTGATGCCAACTACATTTCACCAGGGCATGTGGTGCTGTCCGAAACCATCGACAATACACAAGGGCCTGTGATACTGGCTCATGCCATCCACATTACACCAGGGCCAGTGGTGTTGGCTGAGGACATTCACATTACACCTGGGCCTGTTGTGCTGGCCAATACCATCCACATTTCCCCAGTGCCAGTGTTATTGGCTGAGGCCATCCACATTACACCACTGCCAGTGCTTCCTGTGAGGCCATCATCACCACACCAGGGCCTGTGCTGTTGGCTGAGGCCAACTACATTTCACCAGGGCCTGTGTTGGTGGCTGAGGCCATCCACATTACTCAAGGGCCTGTGCTGCTGACCAATACCATCCACATTTCACCAGGGCCATTGTTGTTGGCTGTGGCCATCCAGATTACATCAGAGCCAGTGTTTCCTTTGAGGTCATCATCACCACACCAGGGCCTGTGATGCTGGCCGATACCATCCACATTACAACACGGCCAGTGCTTCCTGTGAGGCCATGTTCACCACACCAGTGCCTGTGCTTCTGGCTGAGGCCAACTACATTTCACCAGGGCCTGTGTTGGTGGCTGATGCCATCCACAATACACAAAGGTCTGTGCTACTGGCTGATACCAGCCACATTTCACCAGGGCCAGTGGTGTTGGCTAAGGCCATTCACATTACACCAGGGTGTGTGGTGCTGACCAATACCATCCATATTTCACCAGGGACAGTGTTGTTGATGAGGCAATCCACATTACATCATGGCCTTTGCTACTGGCTGAGGCCATTTACATTTCACCAGGGCCTGTGTTCATGGCTGAGGCCAACTACATTTCACCAGGGCCTGTGTTGGTGGCTGATCCCATCCACAATACACAAAGGCCTATGCTACTGCCTGATGCCATCCATATTACACCAGGGCCAGTGCTCCCTGTAAGGCCATCTTCACCACACCAGGGCCTGCGTTACTGGCTCATGCCATCCACATTAAACCAGGGCCTGTGCTACTGACTGAGGCCAACTACATTCCTCCAGGGCCTGTGCTACTCGTTGATGCCAACTACATTTCACCAGGGCATGTGGTGCTGTCCGAAACCATCGACAATACACAAGGGCCTGTGATACTGGCTCATGCCATCCACATTACACCAGGGCCAGTGGTGTTGGCTGAGGACATTCACATTACACCTGGGCCTGTTGTGCTGGCCAATACCATCCGCATTTCACCAGTGCCAGTGTTATTGGCTGAGGCCATCCACATTACACCACTGCCAGTGCTTCCTGTGAGGCCATCATCACCACACCAGGGCCTGTGCTGTTGGCCGAGGCCATCCACATTACACCAGTGCCTGTGCTACTCGTTGATACCATCCACATTTCACCAGGATTTGTGTTGCTGGCTGATGACATCCACAATACACAAGGTCCTGTGATACTGGCTGATGCTATCCACATTACACCAGGGCAAGTGGTGTTGGCTGAGGACATTGACATTACACCAGGGCCTGTGGTGCTGGCGAATACCATCCACTGTTCACCAGGGCCAGTGTTGTTGGCTGAGGCCATCCACATTACAACACTGCCAGTGCTTCCTGTGAGGCCATCATCACCACACCAGGGCCTGTGGTGCTGGCTGAGGCCATCCACATTATAACAGGGCCTGTGATGCTTGCCGATACCAAACACATTTCACCAGGGCCTGTGTTGCTGGCTTAGACGAACTACATTTCACCAGAACCTGCGTTGCTGGCTGATGACATCCACAATACACAAGGGCCAGTGTTGCTGGCTGATGCCATCAACAAAAAAAAGGGCCTGTGCTACTCGTTGATGCCATCCACATTTCATCAGGGCCAGTGCTCTCTGTGAGGCCATCTTCACAACACAAGGGCCTGTGCTTATGGCTGAGACCATCCACATTTCACCAGGCCCTGTGTTTCTGGTTTAGGCCAACGACATTTCACCAGGGACTGTGCTACTCGTTGATGCCATACACATTACACCAGGGCCTGTGGTTTTGGCTGTTACCATCCACATTTTTACTGGAGCCTGTGTTGCTGGCTGATGCCATCCACAATACACAAGGGCCTGTGCTACTGGCTGATGCAATCCACATTGCAGCAGGGCCAGTTCTCCCTGTGAGGCCATCTTCACCACACCAGGGCCAGGGTGTTGGCTGAGGCCATCCACATTACACCAGGGCCTGTGCTGCTGACCAATACCATCCACATTTCACCAGGGCCATTGTTGTTGGCTGTGGCCATCCAGATTACACCAGAGCCAGTGCTTCCTGTGAGGTCATCATCACCACACCAGGGCCTGTGCTTCTGGCTGAGGCCAACTACATTTCACCAGGGCCTGTGATGCTGGCTGATACCATCCACATTACACCACGGCCAGTGCTTCCTGTGAGGCCATGTTCACCAAACCAGTGCCTGTGCTTCTGGCTGAGGCCAACTACATTTCACCAGGGCCTGTGTTGGTGGCTGATGCCATCCACAATACACAAAGGTCTGTGCTACTGGCTGATGCCATCCACATTACACCAGGGCTAGTGGTGTTGGCTGAGGACATTCACATTACACCAGGGCCTGTGGTGCTGACCAATACCATCCATATTTCACCAGGGACAGTGTTGTTAGATGAGACCATCCACATTACAACATGGCCTGTGCTACTGGCTGAGGCCATTTACATTTCACCAGGGCCTGTGTTCATGGCTGAGGCCAACTACATTTCACCAGGGCCTGTGTTGGTGGCTGATCCCATCCACAATACACAAAGGCCTATGCTACTGGCTGATGCCATCCATATTACACCAGGGCCAGTGCTCCCTGTGAGGCCATCTTCACCACACCAGGGCCTGCGTTGCTGGCTCATGCCATCCAGATTGCACCAGGGCCATTGTTGTTGGCTGTGGCCATCCAGATTACACCAGAGCCAGTGCTTCCTGTGAGGTCATCATCACCACACCAGGGCCTGTGATGCTGGCTGATACCATTCACATTACACCACGGCCAGTGCTTCCTGTGAGGCCATGTTCACCACACCAGTGCCTGTGCTTCTGGCTGAGGCCAACTACATTTCACCAGGGCCTGTGTTGGTGGCTGATCCCATCCACAATACACAAAGGCCTATGCTACTGGCTGATGCCATGCATATTACACCAGGGCCAGTGCTCCGTGTAAGGCCATCTTCACCACACCAGGGCCTGCGTTGCTGGCTCATGCCATCCACATTACACCAGGGCCTGTGCTACTGACTGAGGCCAACTACATTCCACCAGGGCCTGTGCTACTCGTTGATGCCAACTACATTTCACCAGGGCATGTGGTGCTGTCCGAAACCATCGACAATACACAAGGGCCTGTGATACTGGCTGATGCCATCCACATTACACCAGGGCTAGTGGTGTTGGCTGAGGACATTCACATTACACCAGGGCCTGTGGTGCTGACCAATACCATCCATATTTCACCAGGGACAGTGTTGTTAGATGAGACCATCCACATTACAACATGGCCTGTGCTACTGGCTGAGGCCATTTACATTTCACCAGGGCCTGTGTTCATGGCTGAGGCCAACTACATTTCACCAGGGCCTGTGTTGGTGGCTGATCCCATCCACAATACACAAAGGCCTATGCTACTGCCTGATGCCATCCATATTACACCAGGGCCAGTGCTCCCTGTAAGGCCATCTTCACCACACCAGGGCCTGCGTTACTGGCTCATGCCATCCACATTAAACCAGGGCCTGTGCTACTGACTGAGGCCAACTACATTCCACCAGGGCCTGTGCTACTCGTTGATGCCAACTACATTTCACCAGGGCATGTGGTGCTGTCCGAAACCATCGACAATACACAAGGGCCTGTGATACTGGCTCATGCCATCCACATTACACCAGGGCCAGTGGTGTTGGCTGAGGACATTCACATTACACCTGGGCCTGTTGTGCTGGCCAATACCATCCGCATTTCACCAGTGCCAGTGTTATTGGCTGAGGCCATCCACATTAGACCACTGCCACTGCTTCCTGTGAGGCCATCATCACCACACCAGGGCCTGTGCTGTTGGCCGAGGCCATCCACATTACACCAGTGCCTGTGCTACTCGTTGATACCATCCACATTTCACCAGGATTTGTGTTGCTGGCTGATGACATCCACAATACACAAGGTCCTGTGATACTGGCTGATGCTATCCACATTACACCAGGGCAAGTGGTGTTGGCTGAGGACATTGACATTACACCAGGGCCTGTGGTGCTGGCGAATACCATCCACTTTTCACCAGGGCCAGTGTTGTTGGCTGAGGCCATCCACATTACAACACTGCCAGTGCTTCCTGTGAGGCCATCATCACCACACCAGGGCCTGTGGTGCTGGCTGAGGCCATCCACATTATAACAGGGCCTGTGATGCTTGCCGATACCAAACACATTTCACCAGGGCCTGTGTTTCTGGATGATGCCATCCACATTTCTCCAGAGCCAGTGCTCCCTGTGAGGTCATCTTCCCCACACCAGAACCAGTGCTTCCTGTGAGGCCATCTTCCCCACACCAGTGCCTGTGCTTCTGGCTGATGCCATCCACATTACATAAGGGCCACTGCTTCCTGTGAGGCCATCTACATTTCACCACAACATGCGTTGCTGGCTGATGCCATCCACATTACACTAGGGCCTGTGTTGCTGGCTTAGACGAACTACATTTCACCAGAACCTGCGTTGCTGGCTGATGACATCCACAATACACAAGGGCCAGTGTTGCTGGCTGATGCCATCCACAAAAAAAAGGGCCTGTGCTACTCGTTGATGCCATCCACATTTCATCAGGGCCAGTGCTCTCTGTGAGGCCATCTTCACAACACAAGGGCCTGTGCTTATGGCTGAGACCATCCACATTTCACCAGGCCCTGTGTTTCTGGTTTAGGCCAACTACATTTCACCAGGGACTGTGCTACTCGTCGATGCCATGCACATTACACGAGGGCCTGTGGTTTTGGCTGTTACCATCCACATTTTTACCGGAGCCTGTGTTGCTGGCTGATGCCATCCACAATACACAAGGGCCTGTGCTACTGGCTGATGCAATCCACATTGCAGCAGGGCCAGTTCTCCCTGTGAGGCCATCTTCACCACACCAGGGCCAGTGGTGTTGGGTGAGGCCATCCACATTACACCAGGGCCTGTGCTGCTGACCAATACCATCCACATTTCACCAGGGCCATTGTTGTTTGCTGTGGCCATCCAGATTACACCAGAGCCAGTGCTTCCTGTGAGGTCATCATCACCACACCAGGGCCTGTGCTTCTGGCTGAGGCCAACTACATTTCACCAGGGCCTGTGATGCTGGCTGATACCATCCACATTACACCACGGCCAGTGCTTCCTGTGAGGCCATGTTCACCACACCAGAGCCTGTGTTGGTGGCTGATGCCATCCACAATACACAAAGGTCTGTGCTACTGGCTGTTGCCATCCACATTACACCAGGGCTAGTGGTGGTGGCTGAGGACATTCACATTACACCAGGGCCTGTGGTGCTGACCAATACCATCCATATTTCACCAGGGACAGTGTTCTTAGATCAGGCCATCCACATTACAACATGGCCTGTGCTACTGGCTTAGGCCATTTACATTTCACCAGGGCCTGTGTTCATGGCTGTGGCCAACTACATTTCACCAGGGCCTGTGTTGGTGGCTGATCCCATCCACAATACACAAAGGCCTATGCTACTGGCTGATGCCATCCATATTACACCAGGGCCAGTGCTCCCTGTGAGGCCATCTTCAACACATCAGGGCCTGCGTTGCTGGCTCATGCCATCCAGATTGCACCAGGGCCATTGTTGTTGGCTGTGGCCATCCAGATTACACCAGAGCCAGTGCTTCCTGTGAGGTCATCATCACCACACCAGGGCCTGTGATGCTGGCTGATACCATTCACATTACACCACGGCCAGTGCTTCCTGTGAGGCCATGTTCACCACACCAGTGCCTGTGCTTCTGGCTGAGGCCAACTACATTTCACCAGGGCCTGTGTTGGTGGCTGATGCCATCCACAATACACAAAGGTCTGTGCTACAGGCTGATGCCATCGACATTAAACCAGGGCTAGTGGTGTTGGCTGAGGACATTCACATTACACCAGGGCCTGTGGTGCTGACCAATACCATCCCTATTTCACCAGGGACAGTGTTGTTAGATCAGGCCATCCACATTACAACATGGCCTGTGCTACTGGCTGAGGCCATTTACATTTCACCAGGGCCTGTGTTCATGGCTGAGGCCAACTACATTTCACCAGGGCCTGTGTTGGTGGCTGATCCCATCCACAATACACAAAGACCTATGCTACTGGCTGATGCCATCCACATTTCTCCAGAGCCAGTGCTCCCTGTGAGGTCATCTTCCCCACACCAGAACCACTGCTTCCTGTGAGGCCATCTACATTTCACCAGAACATGCGTTGCTGGCTGATGCCATCCACATTACACTACGGCCTGTGTTGCTGGCTTAGACCAACTACATTTCACCAGAACCTGCGTTGCTGGCTGATGACATCCACATTTCACCAGGGCTTGTGTTGCTGGCTGATGACATCCACAATACACAAGGTCCTGTGATACTGGCTGATGCTATCCACATTACACCAGGGCAAGTGGTATTGGCTGAGGACATTGACATTACACCAGGGCCTGTGGTGCTGGCCAATACCATCCACTTTTCATCAGGGCCAGTGTTGTTGGCTGAGGCCATCCACATTACAACACTGCCAGTGCTTCCTGTGAGGCCATCATCACCACACCAGGGCCTGTGGTGCTGGCTGAGGCCATCCACATTATAACAGGGCCTGTGATGCTTGCCGATACCAAACACATTTCACCAGGGCCTGTGTTTCTGGATGATGCCATCCACATTTCTCCAGAGCCAGTGCTCCCTGTGAGGTCATCTTCCCCACACCAGAACCAGTGCTTCCTGTGAGGCCATCTTCCCCACACCAGGGCCTGTGCTTCTGGCTGATGCCATCCACATTACATAAGGGCCACTGCTTCCTGTGAGGCCATCTACATTTCACAAGAACATGCGTTGCTGGCTGATGCCATCCACATTACACTAGGGCCTGTGTTGCTGGCTTAGACCAACTACATTTCACCAGAACCTGCGTTGGTGGCTGATGCCATCCACAAAAAAAAGGGCCTATGCTACTGGCTGATGCCATCCATATTACAGCAGTGCCAGTGTTCCCTGTGAGGCCATCTTCAACACACCAGGGCCTGCGTTGCTGGCTCATGCCATCCAGATTGCACCAGGGCCATTGTTTTTGGCTGTGGCCATCCAGATTACACCAGAGCCAGTGCTTCCTGTGAGGTCATCATCACCACACCAGGGCCTGTGATGCTGGCTGATACCATCCACATTACACCACGGCCAGTGCTTCCTGTGAGGCCATGTTCACCACACCAGTGCCTGTGCTTCTGGCTGAGGCCAACTACATTTCACCAGGGCCTGTGTTGGTGGCTGATCCCATCCACAATACACAAAGGCCTATGCTACTGGCTGATGCCATCCACATTTCTCCAGAGCCAGTGCTCCCTGTGAGGTCATCTTCCCCACACCAGAACCACTGCTTCCTGTGAGGCCATCTACATTTCACCAGAACATGCGTTGCTGGCTGATGCCATCCACATTACACTGGGGCCTGTGTTGCTGGCTTAGACCAACTACATTTCACCAGAACCTGCGTTGTTGGCTGATGACATCCACAATACACAAGGGCCAGTGTTGCTGGCTGATGCCATCCACAAAAAAAAGGGCCTGTGCTACTCGTTGATGCCATCCACATTTCATCAGGGCCAGTGCTCTCTGTGAGGCCATCTTCACAACACAAGGGCCTGTGCTTATGGCTGAGACCATCCACATTTCACCAGGCCCTGTGTTTCTGGTTTAGGCCAACGACATTTCACCAGGGACTGTGCTACTCGTTGATGCCATGCACATTACACCAGGGCCCTTTGGTTTTGGCTGTTACCATCCACATTTTTACCGGAGCCTGTGTTGCTGGCTGATGCCATCCACAATACACAAGGGCCTGTGCTACTGGCTGATGCAATCCACATTGCAGCAGGGCCAGTTCTCCCTGTGAGGCCATCTTCACCACACCAGGGCCAGGGTGTTGGCTGAGGCCATCCACATTACACCAGGGCCTGTGCTGCTGACCAATACCATCCACATTTCACCAGGGCCATTGTTGTTGGCTGTGGCCATCCAGATTACACCAGAGCCAGTGCTTCCTGTGAGGTCATCATCACCACACCAGGGCCTGTGCTTCTGGCTGAGGCCAACTACATTTCACCAGGGCCTGTGATGCTGGCTGATACCATCCACATTACACCACGGCCAGTGCTTCCTGTGAGGCCATGTTCACCAAACCAGTGCCTGTGCTTCTGGCTGAGGCCAACTAAATTTCACCAGGGCCTGTGTTGGTGGCTGATGCCATCCACAATACACAAAGGTCTGTGCTACTGGCTGATGCCATCCACATTTCACCAGGGCCATTGTTGTTGGCTGTGGCCATCCAGATTGCACCACAGCCAGTGCTTCCTGTGAGGTCATCATCACCACACCAGGGCCTGTGCTTCTGGCTGAGGCCAACTACATTTCACCAGGGCCTGTGATGCTGGCTGAGGCCATCCACATTACAACAGGGCCTGTGATGCTTGCCGATACCAAACACATTTCACCAGGGCCTGTGTTTCTGGATGATGCCATCCACATTTCTCCAGAGCCAGTGCTCCCTGTGAGGTCATCTTCCCCACACCAGAACCACTGCTTCCTGTGAGGCCATCTTCACCACACCAGGGCCAGTGGTGTTGGCTGAGGCCATCCACATTACACCAGGGCCTGTGCTGCTGACCAATACCATCCACATTTCACCAGGGCCATTGTTGTTGGCTGTGGCCATCCAGATTACACCAGAGCCAGTGCTTCCTGTGAGGTCATCATCACCACACCAGGGCCTGTGATGCTGGCTGATACCATCCACATTACACCACGGCCAGTGCTTCCTGTGAGGCCATGTTCACCACACCAGTGCCTGTGCTTCTGGCTGAGGCCAACTACATTCCACCAGGGCCTGTGCTACTCGTTGATGCCATCCACATTACACCAGGGCATGTGGTGCTGTCCGAAACCATCGACAATACACAAGGGCCTGTGATACTGGCTCATGCCATCCACATTACACCAGGGCCAGTGGTGTTGGCTGAGGACATTCACATTACACCTGGGCCTGTTGTGCTGGCCAATACC
This sequence comes from Perissodus microlepis, assembly GCF_051167445.1. Classification (NCBI taxonomy): domain Eukaryota; kingdom Metazoa; phylum Chordata; class Actinopteri; order Cichliformes; family Cichlidae; genus Perissodus; species Perissodus microlepis. Next base: position 5,922,055 of record NC_140478.1, on the reverse strand, counting down.
ATCCGCATTTCACCAGTGCCAGTGTTATTGGCTGAGGCCATCCACATTACACCACTGCCAGTGCTTCCTGTGAGGCCATCATCACCACACCAGGGCCTGTGCTGTTGGCCGAGGCCATCCACATTACACCAGTGCCTGTGCTACTCGTTGATACCATCCACATTTCACCAGGATTTGTCTTGCTGGCTGATGACATCCACAATACACAAGGTCCTGTGATACTGGCTGATGCTATCCACATTACACCAGGGCAAGTGGTGTTGGCTGAGGACCTTGACATTACACCAGGGCCTGTGATGCTTGCCGATACCAAACACATTTAACCAGGGCCTGTGTTTCTGGATGATGCCATCCACATTTCACCAGGGCCAGTGCTCACTGTGAGGTCATCTTCACCACACCAGGCCCTGGTGTAATGTGGATGGCCTCACCCAACACCACTGGCCCTGGTGTGGTGAAGATGGCCTCACAGGGAGAACTGGCCCTGCTGCAATGTGGATTGCATCAGCCAGTAGCACAGGCCCTTGTGTATTGTGGATGGCATCGGCCAGCAACACAGGCTCCGGTAAAAATGTGGATGGTAACAGCCAAAACCACAGGCCCTCGTGTAATGTGCATGTCATCAACGAGTAGCACAGTCCCTGGTGAAATGTAGTTGACCTAAACCAGAAACACAGGGCCTGGTGAAATGTGGATGGTCTCAGCCATAAGCACAGGCCCTTGTGTTGTGAAGATGGCCTCACAGAGAGCACTGGCCCTGATGAAATGTGGATGGCATCAACGAGTAGCACAGGCCCTTTTTTTTGTGGATGGCATCAGCCAGCAACACTGGCCCTTGTGTATTGTGGATGTCATCAGCCAGCAACGCAGGTTCTGGTGAAATGTAGTTGGTCTAAGCCAGCAACACAGGCCCTAGTGTAATGTGGATGGCATCAGCCAGCAACGCATGTTGTGGTGAAATGTAGATGGCCTCACAGGAAGCAGTGGCCCTTATGTAATGTGGATGGCATCAGCCAGAAGCACAGGCCCTGGTGTGGGGAAGATGGCCTCACAGGAAGCAGTGGTTCTGGTGTGGGGAAGATGACCTCACAGGGAGCACTGGCTCTGGAGAAATGTGGATGGCATCATCCAGAAACACAGGCCCTGGTGAAATGTGTTTGGTATCGGCAAGCATCACAGGCCCTGTTGTAATGTGGATGGCCTCAGCCAGCATCACAGGCCCTGGTGAAATGTAGTTGGCCTCAGCCAGAAGCACAGGCCCTGGTGTGGTGATGATGACCTCACAGGAAGCACTGGCTGTGGTGCAATCTGGATGGCCACAGCCAACAACAATGGCCCTGGTGAAATGTGGATGGTATTGGTCAGCAGCACAGGCCCTCGTGTAATGTGGATGGCCTCAGCCAACACCACTGGCCCTGGTGTGGTTGATGCCATCCACAATACACAAAGGTCTGTGCAACTGGCTGTTGCCATCCACATTACACCAGGGCTAGTGGTGGTGGCTGAGGACATTCACATTACACCAGGGCCTGTGGTGCCGACCACTACCATCCATATTTCACCAGGGACAGTGTTCTTAGATCAGGCCATCCACATTACAACATGGCCTGTGCTACTGGCTGAGGCCATTTACATTTCACCAGGGCCTGTGTTCATGGCTGAGGCCAACTACATTTCACCAGGGCCTGTGTTGGTGGCTGATCCCATCCACAATACACAAAGGCCTATGCTACTGGCTGATGCCATCCATATTACACCAGGGCCAGTGCTCCCTGTGAGGCCATCTTCAACACATCAGGGCCTGCGTTGCTGGCTCATGCCATCCAGATTGCACCAGGGCCATTGTTGTTGGCTGTGGCCATCCAGATCACACCAGAGCCAGTGCTTCCTGTGAGGTCATCATCACCACACCAGGGCCTGTGATGCTGGCTGATACCATCGACATTACACCACGGCCAGTGCTTCCTGTGACGCCATGTTCACCACACCAGTGCCTGTGCTTCTGGCTGAGGCCAACTACATTTCACCAGGCCCTGTGTTTCTGGTTTAGGCCAACTACATTTCACCAGGGACTGTGCTACTCGTTGATGCCATGCACATTACACCAAGGGCTGTGGTTTTGGCTGTTACCATCCACATCCACACCAGGGCCAGTGGTGTTGGCTGAGGCCATCCAACTACATTTCACCAGAACCTGCGTTGCTGGCTAATGCCATCCACATTACACCAGGGCCTGTGTTGCTGGCTTAGACCAACTACATTTCACCAGAACCTGCGTTGCTGGCTGATGCCATCCACAAAAAAAGGGGCCTGTGCTACTCGTTGATGCCATCCACATTTCATCAGGGCCAGTGCTCTCTGTTAGGCCATCTACACAACACCAGGGCCTGTGCTTATGGCTGAGACCATCCACATTTCACCAGGCCCTGTGTTTCTGGTTTAGGCCAACTACATTTCACCAGGGACTGTGCTACTCGTTGATGCCATGCACATTACACCAAGGCCTGTGGTTTTGGCTGTTACCATCCACATTTTTACCAGAGCCTGTGTTGCTGGCTGATGCCATCCACAATACACAAGGGCCTGTGCTACTGGCTGATGCAATCCACATTGCAGCAGGGCCAGTTCTCCCTGTGAGGCCATCTTCACCACACCAGGGCCAGTGGTGTTGGCTGAGGCCATCCACATTACACCAGGGCCTGTGCTGCTGACCAATACCATCCACATTTCACCAGGGCCATTGTTGTTGGCTGTGGCCATCCAGATTGCACCACAGCCAGTGCTTCCTGTGAGGTCATCATCACCACACCAGGGCCTGTGCTTCTGGCTGAGGCCAACTACATTTCACCAGGGCCTGTGATGCTGGCTCATGAAAACCACATTACACCACGGCCTGTGCTTCCTGTGAGGCCATGTTCACCACACCAGTGCCTCCGCTTCTGGCTGAGGCCAACTACATTTCACCAGGGCCTGTGATGCTGGCTGATACCATCCACATAACACCACGACCAGTGCTTCCTGTGAGGCCATGTTCACCACACCAGTGCCTCTGCTTCTGGCTGAGGCCAACTACATTTCACCAGGGCCTGTGTTGGTGGCTGATGCCATCCACAATACACAAAGGTCTGTGCAACTGGCTGATGCCATCCACATTACACCAGGGCTAGTGGTGTTGGCTGAGGACATTCACATTACACCAGGGCCTGTGGTGCTGACCAATACCATCCATATTTCACCAGGGACAGTGTTGTTGATGAGGCCATCCACATTACATCATGGCCTGTGCTACTGGCTGAGGCCATTTACATTTCACCAGGGCCTGTGTTCATGGCTGAGGCCAACTACATTTCACCAGGGCCTGTGTTGGTGGCTGATCCCATCCACAATACACAAAGGCCTATGCTACTGGCTGATGCCATCCACATTACACCAGGGCTAGTGGTGTTGGCTGAGGACATTCACATTACACCAGGGCCTGTGGTGCTGACCAATACCATCCATATTTCACCAGGGACAGTGTTGTTGATGAGGCCATCCACATTACATCATGGCCTGCGCTACTGGCTGAGGCCATTTACATTTCACCAGGGCCTGTGTTCATGGCTGAGGCCAACTACATTTCACCAGGGCCTGTGTTGGTGGCTGATCCCATCCACAATACACAAAGGCCTATGCTACTGGCTGATGCCATCCATATTACACCAGGGCCAGTGCTCCCTGTAAGGCCATCTTCACCACACCAGGGCCTGCGTTGCTGGCTCATGCCATCCACATTACACCAGGGCCTGTGCTACTGACTGAGGCCAACTACATTCCACCAGGGCCTGTGCTACTCGTTGATGCCAACTACATTTCACCACGGCATGTGGTGCTGTCCGAAACCATCGACAATACACAAGGGCCTGTGATACTGGCTCATGCCATCCACATTACACTAGGGCCAGTGGTGTTGGCTGAGGACATTCACATTACAACAGGGCCTGTGATGCTTGCCGATACCAAACACATTTCACCAGGGCCTGTGTTTCTGGATGATGCCATCCACATTTCACCAGGGCCAGTGTTCACTGTGAGGTCATCTTCACCACACCAGGGCCTGTGCTTATGGCTGAGACCATCTTCACCAGACCAGGGTCTGTGCTACTGGCAGATGCCATCCACATTTCTCCAGGGCCAGTGCTCCCTGTGAGGTCATCTTCCCCCCACCAGAACCAGTGTTTCCTGTGAGGTCATCTTCCCCACACCAGGGCCTGTGCTTCTGGCTGATGCCATCGACATTACATAAGGGCCACTGCTTCCTGTGAGGCCATCTACATTTCACCAGAACCTGCGTTGCTGGCTGATGCCATCCACATTACACCAGGGCCTGTGTTGCTGGCTTAGACCAACTACATTTCACCAGAACCTGCGTTGGTGGCTGATGCCATCCACAATACACAAGGGCCAGTGTTGCTGGCTGATGCCATCCACAAAAAAAAGGGCCTGTGCTACTCGTTGATGCCATACACATTTCATCAGGGCCAGTGCTCTCTGTGAGGCCATCTTCACAACACCAGGGCCTGTGCTTCTGGCTGAAGCCAACTACATTTCACCAGGGTCAGTGGTGTTGGCTAAGGCCATCCACATTACAACATGGCCTGTGATAGGTTTGTAACATAAACCTATTCGCTGGAACGTTAAAGACAATTTGCTACGCATCAAAAAGCAAAACACAAGGCACCAACGTTCTCTGGTTTACTCATGCATGAGGGAGACCTGCCTGGAGCCAAGTGTCGTCCCACCACTTGACCTCTGTCAGACTCTCAGCCAGGTTCCCCATAGCACTCCTTTTATTGTGGTTACATGAATATGCATAGGGTCATTAACATATAACATCTTACATAGGTATACATGTGAACAAAGAATACTGTGTGTGTGTGTGTGTGTGTGTGGTGTGGGGTCAGAGTGTGACCCCATAAACGACTTCCCTTAACCTGCTGGTCTGGAAAATCCAACAGTTCATCTAAACAAAAAGCACTTAGACTAGAACAGACGTAGCTACGTTAATCCTACCGTAAAACAATAAAACAAGGTACGATCTCTTCCCATGCTCCCAGGATGTAGGTGTGCATTCCACGCTGGAATGCACACCAAGCATTTGCAGCCTGTTAAAGATCACACATCCTATCACTACACAATTGATTATACACCTCTAAGCATATATGGTTAAATATTTCCTAATACAAATGACAATAATAAAATCTAAACCCATCATCACCACCCTGTATTGTCATTTTTTAAGGCTATACGGCATATATATATCTTCAGCTCTACACCACTTGTCAACATTTTCAGTGCAGGCTTCATTTCATACACACATATTAGCCTTAGCATCCATGTCACTCTGCTGCAACAGTATGTAATTGGTAAAGGTGTTAGCAATCATTTTATTCACCATCGATCTTACACATGGCAAAATGCAACCTGTAAACAAGCAAAGCAACGCCAATAATGTAAGAACGGGAGTCAAAAACCTTAAGAACATATTCCACCATGGTCCAGATGTCAACCAGGCTATCCAGCCTTGTGACGCGTCTCCTCCTGATGTGTGGTCCGCCACATATTTCTGCAGAGCAGTTAAGTTCTGCAGTGCCTCATAGATGTCTCCTCCAGTCGTATATCCATCCGGGATAAACGTACAACACGTCTCTCCAATCAGTTTACACACTCCTTCTTGTGATGCTGTTATCAAGTCCAGGGTCAGCCTGTTCTGCAGTACCATCGTTCTGATGGCCTTTTGCTCCTCCGCTAAGACTGTTCCCAGAGTCTTAGTGAGATTAATGTGTCGCAGTAGGGCATACCGGTTGATCTCCACATGATCCCGCACCTCTGCAACTCCGATGTTTGGGATCAGACTTTGGAAGAATTTAGCTCCTCCACTCCAAATGCGGAATTCTCGTGGCACTCCAGTGTCTACTGTCACTCCAAAAGAGTTAGGTGAGGCTATATTCACCTCACGCTTCCGTCGGTTGCTAGGGTGATGTTCAACTCTGTCCATGAAGAAGACATGATCTGATAACTTCACCACGGCACACAATCCTCCCCATCCCTCAGGGAGTGATAGATAGGCTTTATGTCCACACAGGAAATACCAATCAGCCAAAACTCTTGTTCCTTTACTGCTCGGCACCGTCCTTGCACATCCTGTCCACTTCTGACTTTTTGCTTTTACTGGTATTCTGTAAGCCAGGTTGAACTTGCATTCAGTCCTCCTTAATGTCAAGTTCTCAGCACACTTCGCACTGGTCAAGCAGTTCATGCACCTGCTCTCATTCTCTGGAGGGCAGTAGGTGTATATGTATCCACATAAGCGAAGCGGCAGCTCCCCCACTGACAGTGATCCGTTGTTCATCACACACAACGGCAGTTGAGCTGTGTTCAGCTTGTTCAGCAATATTATGTCTGGCAGTGGGTCTGACACTTGAGGCCAGGCCAATAAGTCAGTTTGCCCAGAACAATTCACGTTTAGAAGTGGCGACTTACTCCAAGTGATGTTCAGAGGTGTACTATAATTGGCCTTGGACCAGAGGACTCTGTTGCCAGGATGAGTTGCTAAGCCCAACAGACACCAACTCCTGTCCTCTGGTATGCTGTACGGCCATAGTCCAGATGTATATGTGGATAATGGCATATGAGCACACACATAGCAGTCCGTCCTATTGTTCAAGTGAGCAGTTGTATTCATAAACTGCCACCAAAAGTTTGTAGAATAGCCATGAGGGTATTGGGTGTGGTTTCCTTGGACATACAGGGTCTCCACAGCTGACCATGATGACATCAAAGCCATTACACCCAGCAGGGTAGACCACACTTTACCAGCCATTCTGATGAGTACCTGTGGCTCAGTTGGTTTCTTCACCGGATTGAGACGAGGGGCCCTGGAGGCTTTCCCCCCCCTTTGTACCCGGTCTTCCTGCCACTTACTCCGAGCTGGCCTGGATGTGTGTCACCTTTTTGCAGTGGCTTTGGTGTATCCAGGTGGGTCGTTCTGCGATCTTCACAGCTGTTGGTGTTGTCAGCAGAGCCTGGTACGGTCCGTCCCACCGTGGCTTCGACCAGCACTTCCTCTTTATGACCTTTATCAGCACCCAGTCCCCTGGCTTCAGACGTTCTTCCTGTACAGAAACAGAATCATCTGGCAGATTATTTGCACTCATGACTTCTTTGCTTTTAAGCATTTTAATCATCCAGTCTGCTAGTGTGTTTTCTTCTTCTGCTTTATCATTATCATTACAGAATACTGGAACTCTAAATGGCCTGCCATATATTATTTCAAAAGGCGTTACGCCATTATCAGTTGGCGTGATTCTCATATACATTTTCACTAGCTCAATGCAGTCTACCCATGTTCTGCCTGTTTCCTCCATTGTTTTCCTGAGTCTCAGCTTTACTGTGCCATTAGTCCTTTCAACCAGCCCTGCACTTTGTGGGTGGTATGAGCAGTGGTTTTTCAGCGTTATCCCCAGATGTTGTGACATTTTCTCAATTACTTCATTCACAAAATGAGGACCATTGTCACTGTAAATAGTTTGGGGGATCCCATGCTCTGGGATCACATTTTTGCATATCGCTTTAGCCACTGAAATAGCATCTGCTTTCTTAGTGGGGACAACTTCTACCCACTTTGAGAACGGGCACACAATTACCAGGCAGTACCTGTAGGTGTTACAGTTAGACAACTCAATGAAATCCATATGGATTACTTCAAATGGGTAGCTGGGTCTGGGAAACCTTCCTCTTTTAGGTCTGAGGTTCCCCTGAGCATTATGTTTACAACATATTAAACATGCTTTACAAAAATGTTTTGAATAAGCATTGAATCCCAGTGTGAAAAACTGCCGTTCGACTGCTGCTACCATCCCGGCTGTTGAGACATGGCAAAGCCCATGGCTCAAAATTGCAGCAGTCCTATATAAGTTTTTAGGCAATATAGGTTTATCACAAAGATAGTAGACATCACCTCGCAGGCTTGCTCCTTTAGTGAGCCACAGCTGCTTCTCAGCTGGAGGTGAGTGTGACTGCATGTCTGCTAACACATCATGTGTGATGGGCATAGTTTGCTCCTGAGACGCCAAAATATGAACCCCATGTGTTCCAAGGGCCGCTTCCTTTGCAATTTTATCTGCAAAGGCGTTGCCTAGTACAATGGGGTCAGTGCCACGTGTGTGTGCTGCACATTTACAAACCGCAACTTTACTAGGCAGTAAGACTGCTTTCAACAGGGCCTGCAAAAGTGTCGCATGCTCCACAGGTTTCCCTGTTGATGTTGTCATGCCTCGTCTTGACCACTGAGCGGCAAAGAAATGAAGTGTAGCATACGCATACTGACTGTCTGTATATATAGTCACTGCCTGCCCTTCAGCTGCTTTGCAGGCTTCCGTCAGAGCCACTATCTCAGCTGCTTGGGCAGACATGGAATGTGATAACTGCCCAGCACGGATGACCTGCACATCATCCACAACAGCAAAGCCCGTTTTAGTCTTTCCCTCTGCTGTTTTAAAACTGGAACCATCAACAAACCAAACCTTGCCCTCAGTGAGTGGTATGTCCGTTAAATCACTTCTAGGTTTACACTGTGTTTCTACATGCTCACTACACACATGTGGTGTACCCTCCTCCTCTGTGGGCAACAATGTAGAGGGATTCAAAGTTGTACACCGCTTAATAGTTATGTGTGGCTAGGAGAGCAACAGTGACATTAGAGATAAGTGTCTTGCAGGTGACAAGAATGTCATTTTAGTCTGTAGCAATAAAACATCCACCTCATGTGGAACTAGCAGGGTCAAAGGGTGAAACAAAACAATTTCACCAGAACACTTTACGGCTTCAGCGGCTGCACACACAGATCGCACACAGTGAGGTAAGGCACAAGCCACTGGATCCAGCCTCTTAGAATAATAAGCTACTGGCTTCATTCCACCTCCACATTTTTGTGCTAACATGGATGTCATAAAATGCCCTTTACAGTCAACAGTTTGAACAAAAGGCTTATTATAATCTGGAAGTCCTAAAACCGATGCTCCTGTCAGCATCTGTTTCAGCATGCACAGAGCTTGCTCCCCCTCAGGGGTCCAACTTAAACTTTCTGACATAGCCAAAGGTTTACTGTACATCATATCTAATAATGGCTGTGCAATTTCAGAGTAATGGGGCATCCACAATCGACAGAAATTTAGCAACCCTAGGAATTGCATCATATGTTTCTTTGTCACTGGCCTAGGTGCTGCCAAGATAGCTGTTTTCCTCTCTGGATGTATGCTTTTCCCTGCTGCACTAAGCAGATGTCCTAAAAATTTCACTTCTGTCTTTACCCACTGTAGCTTTGAAAGTGAGGCCTTGTTACCTGTCTCAGCTAAGTGAGTCAGCAATGCCAATGATATGTCTTTACAGTTCTTCTCTGAATTGGATGCAATTAAAATGTCATCGACATATACCAACATCTGTGAATGTGATGGAATCACAAAATCAGACAGACAATTTGTAATATTCTGTGTGAAAATTGTAGGACTATCACAAAAACCTTGCGGCAGTCTGGTGTATGTATATTTTTTGCCTTGATACGTGAAACCAAACCAGCCTTGTGAATTCTCATGTACTGGTATGGAAAAGAAAGCATTACTTAAATCTACCACAGTGAAGTGTGTCATGTCTGGCTTAAGCTGATTTAACAAGGTGTGGGGGTCGGGGACGCATGGAGCTATACTCTCCACTGCCTGATTTACAGCTCTTAAATCTTGAATCATGCGCCACGACTGTGAATCAGCCTTTCTAACTGGGAAGATGGGTGTGTTACATACTGCTTGTGGAGCTTCAACTAGTATCCCTGCTTTAATCATATCCTCTATTACTGGTTTAATGCCTTCCACTGCATCAGGCTTCAAGGGATATTGTTTCACTCTTGGCCTAAAAGACGTTTTGGGCTTTATTACTACTGGACTCGCTGTCGTTATTAACCCCACATCAGTCTTCCCAGTAGACCAGAGCTTCTCTGGGACCTGTTTAAGCTCCGGGTGATCTTTGACATCTACAACATATCATTCTGCTGTGTCATTCTCACTCCCCTGTAAATGTGTTTGTGGTGTAGTATGTGTCACCCATCCCAGTTTTTTACGAAAGATGCTGTGCTGCACGTCTGTCTCCCAACCCCCTCCAGCTTGCTGCCACATTCCAACACTCTCCCCCTGTCTCACCAAAGATGTTAAGTCTGTCCACTCAGCTGTGCCACTCTTTGTCAGTGAAATAAGTGGTGTTTGCCCTGTAAAAAGTTGTTGTGCAGCTTCAGAAAGGATCACACTACATCCAGCCATGGTTTCACCATCAGTATATATTGCTTTTATGGTGATTCTCTGTGGCCCTAATTTCAGCACTTTATCTGTGTAGGCCTCATCAGGCCCAGGCATGGTCTTAAATCTCAGTGTGACATGCAAGTCTTCTGGTGGCTGTATGTCATGGCTAGTTGTCAACATTTCCTCAGCTGCAGCTAACAGTTTACAGTTTATTTGATCAGGTCTGGAGGCCGACAGGTCGAGTGTCCAGTAATAATGCAAATCCCCACTGTCCTGATGAACCATTGTCTCAGCAGTTTCACCTTTTCCTGCAGCTATCATCCCAATGGATGTTGGAATTATTGAAATTCCAAGTTTCATCATCATATCTCTTCCCAAGAGGTTCACCGGACAAGTTGGGCACATTACAACTGAACCCTGAGCTGCCTCTCCTGTGGTAGGATCTCTAATCCACACTGGTTTAGAGATTCTATGCTGATTTAACTGACCATTTGCAGACTTCACATAAATTGTGCCATTTGAAGGATCAACTCCTGACACATAATCTTTTAAAACAGTTTTATCTGCACCTGACTCACACAGAAATTGAACAGTTTTACCTTGCACAGTTAACGTGCGAACTGGTTTTACTTCTTTTCCTGACAGATTTAACAATACTTCAGTCAAATCTAGAGTCTGAAACACAGGCTGTTGTAAATTCTGGCAAGCTAAGGGATCATTTGTACATGTATGTGTGTTAGCGGTGTCAACAGGTGCTAGTCATTTATTATAATAAGGGTTTCTTGGATCAGGGCGTTTATACTCCTCAGGCATGCGATCAGGACACTCCCTTGCATGATGGCCCATTTCCCCACATGCATAGCATCTATCATTACTTTTCCCATGGTTCCTCCCAAATTGCTGTGAGCCTCTACCTCTCCTATTCCTGCCTCTATTTTGCTCTCTTCCAGCCTGTCCCTGAAACAAAATTTCACCTGCTAAAAAAGCAGCGGCCTCAGAGCTTTGTGACTTCTTTTTTTTATTTTTAATGACTTCCTGTGCATGGCGGGCCCAGTTCATGCATTCAACGGACCCGTCAGTGTTATGACTAACATTTTGTTTTCTAATAAAATCAGCAATGGGTGAATGAAAGCCATTCATCAGAGCATGTTTTAACTGCTGCTGATATGGGCTGGCCTTCTCTGCACTCTCTTCAAGGCCGCTATGTTCTTTGAAAACTTCCTCTAATCTCGCCCTGAACTCATGAACATCTTCTCCTGCCTTCTGAATGCATTGGGCAATTTTGTTGTAATCTACTGAAGCTTTAAAAGTATTTCTAAGACGCTCATAAACCCCATCAACTTGGCCTCTTAAATTTGCATGGCCATAGGGTAGGACGGTATTACCATCCCTCCCTGTGTAGGTGCCTCGCACCCGAGCCCAGTTATATGTGAGACACTTCCTAAAGGTGGCTTCTGTTTCCTGACCGTTTAAGCGGTACGAGGAGCAGAGTTGCTTGTGTCGGGCGATAAATTCATCAACATTAGTCAACGGGTTTCCTAAATCTTTACATGCCTCTGCACATTCAGATTCAGTCCATGGCCTGTAAACACAAATAACACGGCTTCGGTCATCTTCAACACCAAAATGGGGATTCGCAACCTCCACCATGGGAAAGGTATCATGGAAAGGGTAGGCAGGCATACCAGCTGCACTCGCCTCATCCCTTTTAGTTTGGGATCTAGTGTTATAAGGGCTTAAATATCGTGCTGCGGCCTCCCCAGACTCCTGCCGTACTCTATCCTCCTCCTCTCTCTCTCTCTTCTCCTGCTCCTGCTTTTCTTCCTCCTCTCTGGCCTCTCTCTCTCTCTCTAATGCTGCTCTACGCTGTTGGTCCTTTAACGTCAGCACCACTGAAGTAGACCGCACCGTCTCATCTTCAGGTTTCACAGCTAATGCCTGCAAAGCTGCTCTCTTCGCATTCACTGCCTCCTGTCTTTTCTGCGCCTGCTCTAACCACAATTTAGCGGACGCCAGTTGTAACTCTCTCTCCCGTTTCAATTTCCCTTTCACATAAGCTGCCTTTACTGTCAACTGGTCTACTAACATTTGACATTGTCCTACAACCAATTTACCTTCAAAGTCATATTTCTTCCGCCAATGTCCTAAATACTTTGCGCTACCGGGAGCGAATTTCATCATAAACTTCTCGTCACCCTCTGACACACTCTTGGTTGCTTGGGAACCCATAATAACAACAACCGCTGCTGACGTCACAGACCACGTGTTCTGCTCCACACACACTCACACAACAACAACAACGAAAACAACAACAACGAAAACAACAACGACAACGACAACAACACAAAATAGGCCTATCGTCCAGCACAGTCTGGACCCCGCGGAACTTCTCAACGCCCCACAAAGTGGCGGAGAACTCACCTCTCGCTCCACAAAGCAGCGAGGAACCTCTCGCTCCACAAAGCAGCGAGGAACCCAGTTATCGCTCCACAAAGCAGCGAAAAACTCACTTATCGCTCCACAAAGTAGCGAACTTCTCAACGCCTCACAAAGTGGCGGAGACTGCACAACCACACGGTTATAGAGTCGGGCTCTTTAAACTTACTTGGTGTTGCTCATTGCGTGTAGCATCAGTCCCGAATCCCGTCAATCGTCATCCATCGAGGAGAAAAAACAGACGGCTAATCCACCAGCCCGATGACGAATTCTCACGCCTCGGGACTTTGCTGCAGGACCTCTATAAGTCCTGGCTGACGTCAGTCGGTCGGCGTGTCTCTTTTCCCCTCGGTGAACGTCGACTCCAGGGATCCGGCTCTCGAAGGACCAATTAATGATAGGTTTGTAACATAAACCTATTCGCTGGAACGTTAAAGACAATTTGCTACGCAGCAAAAAGCAAAACACAAGGCACCAAAGTTCTCTGGTTTACTCATGCATGAGGGAGACCTGCCTGGAGCCAAGTGTCGTCCCACCACTTGACCTCTGTCAGACTCTCAGCCAGGTTCCCCATAGCACTCCTTTTATTGTGGTTACATGAATATGCATAGGGTCATTAACATATAACATCTTACATAGGTATACATGTGAACAAAGAATACTGTGTGTGTGTGTGTGTGTGTGTGGTGTGGGGTCAGAGTGTGACCCCATAAACGACTTCCCTTAACCTGCTGGTCTGGAAAATCCAACAGTTCATCTAAACAAAAAGCACTTAGACTAGAACAGACGTAGCTACGTTAATCCTACCGTAAAACAATAAAACAAGGTACGATCTCTTCCCATGCTCCCAGGATGTAGGTGTGCATTCCAGCGTGGAATGCACACCTACGCCTGTGCTTCTGGCTGAGAACATCTTGATGTACAAAAACGCTTTCTTTCGTCAAGACAGTGCGTTTCTTACGATTACATGCATTTGAATGGGGAACTCGCCCGAAACAAAGTATAGGTTTTCATTATGTCAATAACTTGAAAATCGTAGCTCAAACAGCTGCAAAACCTGTTTGCCCAGCACGGGGATATTGAATTCTATAAGATGAAGCCAGAAATATGTGTGTCTGCGTCTTCTATCAAAAGTTACAGCTATTTATATGAAGTTGTACAAAAACGCTTTCTTTCGTCAAGACAGTGCGTTTCTTACGATTACATGCATTTGAATGGGGAACTCGCCCGAAACAAAGTATAGGTTTTCATTATGTGAATAACTTGAAAATCGTAGCTCAAACAGCTGCAAAACCTGTTTGCACGGCACGGGGATATTGAATTGTATAAGATGAAGCCATAAATATGTGTGTCTGAGTCTTCTATCAAAAGTTACAGCTATTTATGTGAAGTTGTACAAAGAGGCTTTCTTTCGTCAAGACAGTGCGTTTCTTACGATTACATGCATTTGAATGGGGAACTCGCCCGAAACAAAGTATAGGTTTTCATTATGTGAATAACTTGAAAATCGTAGCTCAAACAGCTGCAAAGCCTGTTTGCACGGCACGGGGATATTGAATTCTATAAGATAAAGCCAGAAATATGTGTGTCTGAGTCTTCTATCAAAAGTTACAGCTATTTATATGAAGTTGTACAAAAAGGCTTTCTTTCGTCAAGACAGTGCGTTTCTTACAATTACATGCATTTGAATGGGGAACTCGCCCGAAACAAAGTATAGGTTTTCATTATGTGAATAACTTGAAAATCGTAGCTCAAACAGCTGCAAAGCCTGTTTGCCCATCACGGGGATATTGAATTCTATAAGATAAAGCCAGAAATATGTGTGTCTGAGTCTTCTATCAAAAGTTACAGCTATTTATGTGAAGTTGTACAAAAACGCTTTCTTTCGTCAAGACAGTGCGTTTCTTACCATTACATGCATTTGAATGGGGAACTCGCCCGAAACAAAGTATAGGTTTTCATTATGTGAATAACTTGAAAATCGTAGCTCAAACAGCTGCAAAGCCTGTTTGCCCAGCACGGGGATATTGAATTCTATAAGATAAAGCCAGAAATATGTGTGTCTGAGTCTTCTATCAAAAGTTACAGCTATTTATGTGAAGTTGTACAAAAACGCTTTCTTTCGTCAAGACAGTGCGTATAGGTTTTCATTATGTGAATAACTTTAAAATCGTACCTCAAACAGCTGCAAAACCTGTTTGCCCAGCACGGGGATATTGAATTCTATAAGATAAAGCCGTACATATGTGTGTCTGAGTCTTCTATCAAAAGTTACAGCTATTTATGTGAAGTTGTACAAAAACGCTTTCTTTCGTCTAGACAGTGCGTTTCTTACGATTACATGCATTTGAATGGGGAACTCGCCCGAAACAAAGTATAGGTTTTCATTATGTGAATAACTTGAAAATCGTAGCTCAAACAGCTGCAAAACCTGTTTGCCCAGCACGGGGATATTGAATTCTATAAGATAAACCCATACATATGTGTGTCTGAGTCTTCTATCAAAAGTTACAGCTGTGAAGTTGTACAAAAAGGCTTTCTTTCGTCAAGACAGTGCGTTTCTTACGATTACATGCATTTGAATGGGGAACTCGCCCGAAACAAAGTATAGGTTTTCATTATGTGAATAACTTGAAAATCGTAGCTCAAACAGCTGCAAAGCCTGTTTGCCCAGCACGGGGATATTGAATTCTATAAGATAAAGCCGTACATATGTGTGTCTGAGTCTTCTATCAAAAGTTACAGCTATTTATATGAAGTTGTACAAAAAGGCTTTCTTTCGTCAAGACAGTGCGTTTCTTACGATTACATGCATTTGAATGAGGAACTCGCCCGAAACAAAGTATAGGTTTTCATTATGTGAATAACTTGAAAATCGTAGCTCAAACAGCTGCAAAGCCTGTTTGCCCAGCACGGGGATATTGAATTGCATAAGATAAAGCCAGAAATATGTGTGTCTGAGTCTTCTATCAAAAGTTACAGCTATGAAGTTGTACAAAAAGGCTTTCTTTCGTCAAGACAGTGCGTTTCTTACGATTACATGCATTTGAATGGGGAACTCGCCCGAAACAAAGTATAGGTTTTCATTATGTGAATAACTTGAAAATCGTAGCTCAAACAGCTGCAAAGCCTGTTTGCCCAGCACGGGGATATTGAATTCTTTAAGATAAACCCATACATATGTGTGTCTGAGTCTTCTATCAAAAGTTACAGCTATTTATGTGAAGTTGTACAAAGAGGCTTTCTTTCGTCAAGACAGTGCGTTTCTTACCATTACATGCATTTGAATGGGGAACTCGCCCGAAACAAAGTATAGGTTTTCATTATGTGAATAACTTGAAAATCGTAGCTCAAACAGCTGCAAAGCCTGTTTGCCCAGCACGGGGATATTGAATTGCATAAGATAAAGCCGTAGATATGTGTGTCTGAGTCTTCTATCAAAAGTTACAGCTATTTATATGAAGTTGTACAAAAAGGCTTTCTTTCGTCAAGACAGTGCGTTTCTTACGATTACATGCATTTGAATGGGGAACTCGCCCGAAACAAAGTATAGGTTTTCATTATGTGAATAACTTGAAAATCGTAGCTCAAACAGCTGCAAAGCCTGTTTGCCCATCACGGGGATATTGAATTCTATAAGATAAAGCCGTACATATGTGTGTCTGAGTCTTCTATCAAAAGTTACAGCTATTTATGTGAAGTTGTACAAAAACGCTTTCTTTCGTCAAGACAGTGCGTTTCTTACCATTACATGCATTTGAATGGGGAACTCGCCTGAAACAAAGTATAGGTTTTCATTATGTGAATAACTTGAAAATCGTAGCTCAAACAGCTGCAAAGCCTGTTTGCCCAGCACGGGGATATTGAATTCTATAAGATAAAGCCGTACATATGTGTGTCTGAGTCTTCTATCAAAAGTTACAGCTATTTATATGAAGTTGTACAAAGAGGCTTTCTTTCGTCAAGACAGTGCGTTTCTTACCATTACATGCATTTGAATGGGGAACTCGCCCGAAACAAAGTATAGGTTTTCATTATGTGAATAACTTGAAAATCGTAGCTCAAACAGCTGCAAAGCCTGTTTGCCCAGCACGGGGATATTGAATTCTATAAGATAAAGCCGTACATATGTGTGTCTGAGTCTTCTATCAAAAGTTACAGCTATTTATATGAAGTTGTACAAAAAGGCTTTCTTTCGTCAAGACAGTGCGTTTCTTACGATTACATGCATTTGAATGGGGAACTCGCCCGAAACAAAGTATAGGTTTTCATTATGTGAATAACTTTAAAATCGTAGCTCAAACAGCTGCAAAGCCTGTTTGCCCAGCACGGGGATATTGAATTGCATAAGATAAAGCCAGAAATATGTGTGTCTGAGTCTTCTATCAAAAGTTACAGCTGTGAAGTTGTACAAAAAGGCTTTCTTTCGTCAAGACAATGCGTTTCTTACGATTACATGCATTTGAATGGGGAACTCGCCCGAAACAAAGTATAGGTTTTCATTATGTGAATAACTTGAAAATCGTAGCTCAAACAGCTGCAAAGCATGTTTGCCCATCACGGGGATATTGAATTCTATAAGATAAAGCCGTACATATGTGTGTCTGAGTCTTCTATCAAAAGTTACAGCTATTTATGTGAAGTTGTACAAAAAGGCTTTCTTTCGTCAAGACAATGCGTTTCTTACGATTACATGCATTTGAATGGGGAACTCGCCCGAAACAAAGTATAGGTTTTCATTATGTGAATAACTTGAAAATCGTAGCTCAAACAGCTGCAAAGCCTGTTTGCCCAGCACGGGGATATTGAATTCTATAAGATAAAGCCAGAAATATGTGTGTCTGAGTCTTCTATCAAAAGTTACAGCTATTTATATGAAGTTGTACAAAGAGGCTTTCTTTCGTCAAGACAGTGCGTATAGGTTTTCATTATGTGAATAACTTTAAAATCGTAGCTCAAACAGCTGCAAAACCTGTTTGCCCAGCACGGGGATATTGAATTCTATAAGATAAAGCCAGAAATATGTGTGTCTGAGTCTTCTATCAAAAGTTACAGCTATTTATATGAAGTTGTACAAAGAGGCTTTCTTTCGTCAAGACAGTGCGTTTCTTACGATTACATGCATTTGAATGGGGAACTCGCCCGAAACAAAGTATAGGTTTTCATTATGTGAATAACTTGAAAATCGTAGCTCAAATGGCTGCAAAGCCTGTTTGCCCATCACGGGGATATTGAATTCTATAAGATAAAGCCGTACATATGTGTGTCTGAGTCTTCTATCAAAAGTTACAGCTATTTATGTGAAGTTGTACAAAAAGGCTTTCTTTCGTCAAGACAGTGCGTTTCTTACGATTACATGCATTTGAATGGGGAACTCGCCCGAAACAAAGTATAGGTTTTCATTATGTGAATAACTTGAAAATCGTAGCTCAAACAGCTGCAAAGCCTGTTTGCCCATCACGGGGATATTGAATTCTATAAGATAAAGCCGTACATATGTGTGTCTGAGTCTTCTATCAAAAGTTACAGCTATTTATATGAAGTTGTACAAAAAGGCTTTCTTTCGTCAAGACAGTGCGTATAGGTTTTCATTATGTGAATAACTTTAAAATCGTAGCTCAAACAGCTGCAAAGCCTGTTTGCCCAGCACGGGGATATTGAATTGCATAAGATAAAGCCAGAAATATGTGTGTCTGAGTCTTCTATCAAAAGTTACAGCTATGAAGTTGTACAAAAAGGCTTTCTTTCGTCAAGACAGTGCGTTTCTTACGATTACATGCATTTGAATGGGGAACTCGCCCGAAACAAAGTATAGGTTTTCATTATGTGAATAACTTGAAAATCGTAGCTCAAACAACTGCAAAGCCTGTTTGCCCAGCACGGGGATATTGAATTCTATAAGATAAAGCCGTACACATGTGTGTCTGAGTCTTCTATCAAAAGTTACAGCTATTTATATGAAGTTGTACAAAGAGGCTTTCTTTCGTCAAGACAGTGCGTTTCTTACCATTACATGCATTTGAATGGGGAACTCGCCCGAAACAAAGTATAGGTTTTCATTATGTGAATAACTTGAAAATCGTAGCTCAGCCTATGAAGTTGTACAAAAAGGCTTTCTTTCGTCAAGACAGTGCGTATAGGTTTTCATTATGTGAATAACTTTAAAATCGTAGCTCAAACAGCTGCAAAACCTGTTTGCCCATCACGGGGATATTGAATTCTATAAGATAAAGCCGTACATATGTGTGTCTGAGTCTTCTATCAAAAGTTACAGCTATTTATGTGAAGTTGTACAAAAACGCTTTCTTTCGTCAAGACAGTGCGTATAGGTTTTCATTATGTGAATAACTTTAAAATCGTACCTCAAACAACTGCAAAACCTGTTTGCCCAGCACGGGGATATTGAATTCTATAAGATAAAGCCGTACATATGTGTGTCTGAGTCTTCTATCAAAAGTTACAGCTATTTATGTGAAGTTGTACAAAAACGCTTTCTTTCGTCTAGACAGTGCGTTTCTTACGATTACATGCATTTGAATGGGGAACTCGCCCGAAAGAAAGTATAGGTTTTCATTATGTGAATAACTTGAAAATCGTAGCTCAAACAACTGCAAAGCCTGTTTGCCCAGCACGGTGATATTGAATTGTATAAGATAAAGCCGTACATATGTGTGTCTGAGTCTTCTATCAAAAGTTACAGCTATTTATATGAAGTTGTACAAAGAGGCTTTCTTTCGTCAAGACAGTGCGTTTCTTACCATTACATGCATTTGAATGGGGAACTCGCCCGAAACAAAGTATAGGTTTTCATTATGTGAATAACTTTAAAATCGTAGCTCAAACAGCTGCAGAACCTGTTTGCCCAGCACGGGGATATTGAATTCTATAAGATAAAGCCATAAATATGTGTGTCTGAGTCTTCTATCAAAAGTTACAGCTATTTATGTGAAGTTGTACAAAAACGCTTTCTTTCGTCAAGACAGTGCGTATAGGTTTTCATTATGTGAATAACTTTAAAATCGTACCTCAAACAACTGCAAAACCTGTTTGCCCAGCACGGGGATATTGAATTCTATAAGATAAAGCCGTACATATGTGTGTCTGAGTCTTCTATCAAAAGTTACAGCTATTTATATGAAGTTGTACAAAGAGGCTTTCTTTCGTCAAGACAGTGCGTTTCTTACCATTACATGCATTTGAATGGGGAACTCGCCCGAAACAAAGTATAGGTTTTCATTATGTGAATAACTTTAAAATCGTAGCTCAAACAGCTGCAGAACCTGTTTGCCCAGCACGGGGATATTGAATTCTATAAGATAAAGCCATAAATATGTGTGTCTGAGTCTTCTATCAAAAGTTACAGCTATTTATGTGAAGTTGTACAAAAACGCTTTCTTTCGTCAAGACAGTGCGTATAGGTTTTCATTATGTGAATAACTTTAAAATCGTAGCTCAAACAACTGCAAAACCTGTTTGCCCAGCACGGGGATATTGAATTCTATAAGATAAAGCCGTACATATGTGTGTCTGAGTCTTCTATCAAAAGTTACAGCTATTTATGTGAAGTTGTACAAAAACGCTTTCTTTCGTCTAGACAGTGCGTTTCTTACGATTACATGCATTTGAATGGGGAACTCGCCCGAAAGAAAGTATAGGTTTTCATTATGTGAATAACTTGAAAATCGTAGCTCAAACAACTGCAAAGCCTGTTTGCCCAGCACGGTGATATTGAATTGTATAAGATAAAGCCGTACATATGTGTGTCTGAGTCTTCTATCAAAAGTTACAGCTATTTATATGAAGTTGTACAAAGAGGCTTTCTTTCGTCAAGACAGTGCGTTTCTTACAATCACATGCATTTGAATGGGGAACTCGCCCGAAACAAAGTATAGGTTTTCATTATGTGTATAACTTGAAAATCGTAGCTCAAACAGCTGCAAAGCCTGTTTGCCCAGCACGGGGATATTGAATTCTATAAGATAAAGCCGTACATATGTGTGTCTGAGTCTTCTATCAAAAGTTACAGCTATTTATATGAAGTTGTACAAAAAGGCTTTCTTTCGTCAAGACAGTGCGTTTCTTACGATTACATGCATTTGAATGGGGAACTCGCCCGAAACAAAGTATAGGTTTTCATTATGTGAATAACTTGAAAATCGCAGCTCAAACAGCTGCAAAGCCTGTTTGCCCAGCACGGGGATATTGAATTATATAAGATAAAGCCGTACATATGTGTGTCTGAGTCTTCTATCAAAAGTTACAGCTATTTATATGAAGTTGTACAAAAAGGCTTTCTTTCGTCAAGACAGTGCGTTTCTTACAATTACATGCATTTGAATGGGGAACTCGCCCGAAACAAAGTATAGGTTTTCATTATGTGAATAACTTGAAAATCGTAGCTCAAACAGCTGCAAAGCCTGTTTGCCCAGCACGGGGATATTGAATTGTATAAGATAAAGCCGTACATATGTGTGTCTGAGTCTTCTATCAAAAGTTACAGCTATTTATATGAAGTTGTACAAAAACGCTTTCTTTCGTCAAGACAGTGCGTTTCTTACGATTACATGCATTTGAATGGGGAACTCGCCCGAAACAAAGTACAGGTTTTCATTATGTGAATAACTTGAAAATCGTAGCTCAAACAGCTGCAAAGTCTGTTTGCCCAGCACGGGGATATTGAATTCTATAAGATAAAGCCAGAAATATGTGTGTCTGAGTCTTCTATCAAAAGTTACAGCTATTTATATGAAGTTGTACAAAGAGCCTTTCTTTCGTCAAGACAGTGCGTTTCTTACCATTACATGCATTTGAATGGGGAACTCGCCCGAAACAAAGTATAGGTTTTCATTATGTGAATAACTTGAAAATCGTAGCTCAAACAGCTGCAAAGTCTGTTTGCCCAGCACGGGGATATTAAATTCTATAAGATAAAGCCAGAAATATGTGTGTCTGAGTCTTCTATCAAAAGTTACAGCTATTTATATGAAGTTGTACAAAAAGGCTTTCTTTCGTCAAGACAGTGCGTATAGGTTTTCATTATGTGAATAACTTGAAAATCGTAGCTCAAACAGCTGCAAAGTCTGTTTGCCCAGCACGGGGATATTAAATTCTATAAGATAAAGCCAGAAATATGTGTGTCTGAGTCTTCTATCAAAAGTTACAGCTATTTATATGAAGTTGTACAAAGAGCCTTTCTTTCGTCAAGACAGTGCGTTTCTTACGATTACATGCATTTGAATGGGGAACTCGCCCGAAACAAAGTACAGGTTTTCATTATGTGAATAACTTGAAAATCGTAGCTCAAACAGCTGCAAAGTCTGTTTGCCCAGCACGGGGATATTAAATTCTATAAGATAAAGCCGTACATATGTGTGTCTGAGTCTTCTATCAAAAGTTACAGCTATTTATATGAAGTTGTACAAAAAGGCTTTCTTTCGTCAAGACTGTGCGTTTCTTACCATTACATGCATTTGAATGGGGAACTCGCCCGAAACAAAGTATAGGTTTTCATTATGTGAATAACTTGAAAATCGTAGCTCAAACAGCTGCAAAACCTGTTTGCCCAGCACGGGGATATTGAATTCTATAAGATAAAGCCAGAAATATGTGTGTCTGAGTCTTCTATCAAAAGTTACAGCTATTTATATGAAGTTGTACAAAAAGGCTTTCTTTCGTCAAGACAGTGCGTATAGGTTTTCATTATGTGAATAACTTGAAAATCGTAGCTCAAACAGCTGCAAAGCCTGTTTGCCCAGCACGGGGATATTGAATTCTATAAGATAAAGCCAGAAATATGTGTGTCTGAGTCTTCTATCAAAAGTTACAGCTATTTATATGAAGTTGTACAAAGAGGCTTTCTTTCGTCAAGACAGTGCGTTTCTTACCATTACATGCATTTGAATGGGGAACTCGCCCGAAACAAAGTATAGGTTTTCATTATGTGAATAACTTGAAAATCGTAGCTCAAACAGCTGCAAAGCCTGTTTGCCCAGCACGGGGATATTGAATTCTATAAGATAAAGCCGTACATATGTGTGTCTGAGTCTTCTATCAAAAGTTACAGCTATTTATATGAAGTTGTACAAAGAGGCTTTCTTTCGTCAAGACAGTGCGTTTCTTACGATTACATGCATTTAAATGGGGAACTCGCCCGAAACAAAGTATAGGTTTTCATTATGTGAATAACTTGAAAATCGTAGCTTAAACAGCTGCAAAGCCTGTTTGCCCAGCACGGGGATATTGAATTCTATAAGATAAAGCCGTACATATGTGTGTCTGAGTCTTCTATCAAAAGTTACAGCTATTTATATGAAGTTGTACAAAAAGGCTTTCTTTCGTCAAGACTGTGCGTTTCTTACCATTACATGCATTTGAATGGGGAACTCGCCCGAAACAAAGTACAGATTTTCATTATGTGAATAACTTGAAAATCGTAGCTCAAACAGCTGCAAAACCTGTTTGCCCAGCACGGGGATATTAAATTCTATAAGATAAAGCCAGAAATATGTGTGTCTGAGTCTTCTATCAAAAGTTACAGCTATTTATATGAAGTTGTACAAAGAGGCTTTCTTTCGTCAAGACAGTGCGTTTCTTACGATTACATGCATTTGAATGGGGAACTCGCCCGAAACAAAGTATAGGTTTTCATTATGTGAATAACTTTAAAATCGTAGCTCAAACAGCTGCAAAGCCTGTTTGCCCAGCACGGGGATATTGAATTGTATAAGATAAAGCCGTAGATATGTGTGTCTGAGTCTTCTATCAAAAGTTACAGCTATTTATGTGAAGTTGTACAAAAACGCTTTCTTTCGTCAAGACAGTGCGTTTCTTACGATTACATGCATTTGAATGGGGAACTCGCCCGAAACAAAGTATAGGTTTTCATTATGTGAATAACTTGAAAATCGTAGCTTAAACAGCTGCAAAGCCTGTTTGCCCAGCACAGGGATATTGAATTCTATAAGATAAAGCCGTACATATGTGTGTCTGAGTCTTCTATTAAAAGTTACAGCTAGTTATATGAAGTTGTACAAAAAGGCTTTCTTTCGTCAAGACAGTGCGTTTCTTACGATTACATGCATTTGAATGGGGAAATCGCCCGAAACAAAGTATAGGTTTTCATTATGTGAATAACTTGAAAATCGCAGCTCAAACAGCTGCAAAGCCTGTTTGCCCAGCACGGGGATATTAAATTCTATAAGATAAAGCCAGAAATATGTGTGTCTGAGTCTTCTATCAAAAGTTACAGCTATTTATATGAAGTTGTACAAAGAGGCTTTCTTTCGTCAAGACAGTGCGTTTCTTACGATTACATGCATTTGAATGGGGAACTCGCCCGAAACAAAGTATAGGTTTTCATTATGTGAATAACTTGAAAATCGCAGCTCAAACAGCTGCAAAACCTGTTTGCCCAGCACGGGGATATTAAATTCTATAAGATAAAGCCAGAAATATGTGTGTCTGAGTCTTCTATCAAAAGTTACAGCTATTTATATGAAGTTGTACAAAGAGGCTTTCTTTCGTCAAGACAGTGCGTTTCTTACGATTACATGCATTTGAATGGGGAACTCGCCCGAAACAAAGTATAGGTTTTCATTATGTGAATAACTTGAAAATCGTAGCTCAAACAGCTGCAAAGCCTGTTTGCCCAGCACGGGGATATTGAATTCTATAAGATAAAGCCAGAAATATGTGTGTCTGAGTCTTCTATCAAAAGTTACAGCTATTTATGTGAAGTTGTACAAAAACGCTTTCTTTCGTCAAGACAGTGCGTTTCTTACCATTACATGCATTTGAATGGGGAACTCGCCCGAAACAAAGTATAGGTTTTCATTATGTGAATAACTTGAAAATCGCAGCTCAAACAGCTGCAAAGCCTGTTTGCCCAGCACGGGGATATTGAATTGTATAAGATAAAGCCGTAGATATGTGTGTCTGAGTCTTCTATCAAAAGTTACAGCTATTTATATGAAGTTGTACAAAGAGGCTTTCTTTCGTCAAGACAGTGCGTTTCTTACGATTACATGCATTTGAATGGGGAACTCGCCCGAAACAAAGTATAGGTTTTCATTATGTGAATAACTTGAAAATCGTAGCTCAAACAGCTGCAAAGCCTGTTTGCCCAGCACGGGGATATTGAATTCTATAAGATAAAGCCAGAAATATGTGTGTCTGAGTCTTCTATCAAAAGTTACAGCTATTTATATGAAGTTGTACAAAAAGGCTTTCTTTCGTCAAGACAGTGCGTTTCTTACGATTACATGCATTTGAATGGGGAACTCGCCCGAAACAAAGTATAGGTTTTCATTATGTGAATAACTTGAAAATCGTAGCTCAAACAGCTGCAAAGCCTGTTTGCCCAGCACGGGGATATTAAATTCTATAAGATAAAGCAGGAAATATGTGTGTCTGAGTCTTCTATCAAAAGTTACAGCTATTTATATGAAGTTGTACAAAAAGGCTTTCTTTCGTCAAGACAGTGCGTTTCTTACGATTACATGCATTTGAATGGGGAACTCGCCCGAAACAAAGTATAGGTTTTCATTATGTGAATAACTTGAAAATCGCAGCTCAAACAGCTGCAAAGCCTGTTTGCCCAGCACGGGGATATTGAATTGTATAAGATAAAGCCGTAGATATGTGTGTCTGAGTCTTCTATCAAAAGTTACAGCTATTTATATGAAGTTGTACAAAAACGCTTTCTTTCGTCAAGACTGTGCGTTTCTTACGATTACATGCATTTGAATGGGGAACTCGCCCGAAACAAAGTATAGGTTTTCATTATGTGAATAACTTGAAAATCGTAGCTCAAACAGCTGCAAAGCCTGTTTGCCCATCACGGGGATATTGAATTCTATAAGATAAAGCCAGAAATATGTGTGTCTGAGCCTTCTATCAAAAGTTACAGCTATTTATATGAAGTTGTACAAAGAGGCTTTCTTTCGTCAAGACAGTGCGTTTCTTACCATTACATGCATTTGAATGGGGAACTCGCCCGAAACAAAGTATAGGTTTTCATTATGTGAATAACTTGAAAATCGTAGCTCAAACAGCTGCAAAGCCTGTTTGCCCAGCACGGGGATATTGAATTCTATAAGATAAAGCCAGAAATATGTGTGTCTGAGTCTTCTATCAAAAGTTACAGCTATTTATATGAAGTTGTACAAAAAGGCTTTCTTTCGTCAAGACAGTGCGTTTCTTACCATTACATGCATTTGAATGGGGAACTCGCCCGAAACAAAGTACAGATTTTCATTATGTGAATAACTTGAAAATCGTAGCTCAAACAGCTGCAAAACCTGTTTGCCCAGCACGGGGATATTGAATTCTATAAGATAAAGCCATAAATATGTGTGTCTGAGTCTTCTATCAAAAGTTACAGCTATTTATATGAAGTTGTACAAAAACGCTTTCTTTCGTCAAGACAGTGCGTTTCTTACGATTACATGCATTTGAATGGGGAACTCGCCCGAAACAAAGTATAGGTTTTCATTATGTGAATAACTTGAAAATCGTAGCTCAAACAGCTGCAAAGCCTGTTTGCCCAGCACGGGGATATTGAATTCTATAAGATAAAGCCAGAAATATGTGTGTCTGAGTCTTCTATCAAAAGTTACAGCTATTTATATGAAGTTGTACAAAGAGGCTTTCTTTCGTCAAGACAGTGCGTTTCTTACCATTACATGCATTTGAATGGGGAACTCGCCCGAAACAAAGTATAGGTTTTCATTATGTGAATAACTTGAAAATCGTAGCTCAAACAGCTGCAAAGCCTGTTTGCCCAGCACGGGGATATTGAATTCTATAAGATAAAGCCGTACATATGTGTGTCTGAGTCTTCTATCAAAAGTTACAGCTATTTATATGAAGTTGTACAAAGAGGCTTTCTTTCGTCAAGACAGTGCGTTTCTTACCATTACATGCATTTGAATGGGGAACTCGCCCGAAACAAAGTATAGGTTTTCATTATGTGAATAACTTGAAAATCGTAGCTCAAACAGCTGCAAAACCTGTTTGCCCAGCACGGGGATATTGAATTCTATAAGATAAAGCCAGAAATATGTGTGTCTGAGTCTTCTATCAAAAGTTACAGCTATTTATATGAAGTTGTACAAAGAGGCTTTCTTTCGTCAAGACAGTGCGTTTCTTACGATTACATGCATTTGAATGGGGAACTCGCCCGAAACAAAGTATAGGTTTTCATTATGTGAATAACTTGAAAATCGTAGCTCAAACAGCTGCAAAACCTTTTTGCCCAGCACGGGGATATTAAATTCTATAAGATAAAGCCAGAAATATGTGTGTCTGAGTCTTCTATCAAAAGTTACAGCTATTTATATGAAGTTGTACAAAGAGGCTTTCTTTCGTCAAGACAGTGCGTTTCTTACCATTACATGCATTTGAATGGGGAACTCGCCCGAAACAAAGTATAGGTTTTCATTATGTGAATAACTTGAAAATCGTAGCTCAAACAGCTGCAAAACCTGTTTGCCCAGCACGGGGATATTGAATTCTATAAGATAAAGCCGTACATATGTGTGTCTGAGTCTTCTATCAAAAGTTACAGCTATTTATATGAAGTTGTACAAAAACGCTTTCTTTCGTCAAGACAGTGCGTTTCTTACGATTACATGCATTTGAATGGGGAACTCGCCCGAAACAAAGTATAGGTTTTCATTATGTGAATAACTTGAAAATCGTAGCTCAAACAGCTGCAAAGCCTGTTTGCCCAGCACGGGGATATTGAATTCTATAAGATAAAGCCAGAAATATGTGTGTCTGAGTCTTCTATCAAAAGTTACAGCTATTTATATGAAGTTGTACAAAAAGGCTTTCTTTCGTCAAGACAGTGCGTTTCTTACGATTACATGCATTTGAATGGGGAACTCGCCCGAAACAAAGTATAGGTTTTCATTATGTGAATAACTTGAAAATCGTAGCTCAAACAGCTGCAAAGCCTGTTTGCCCAGCACGGGGATATTAAATTCTATAAGATAAAGCCAGAAATATGTGTGTCTGAGTCTTCTATCAAAAGTTACAGCTATTTATATGAAGTTGTACAAAAAGGCTTTCTTTCGTCAAGACAGTGCGTTTCTTACGATTACATGCATTTGAATGGGGAACTCGCCCGAAACAAAGTATAGGTTTTCATTATGTGAATAACTTGAAAATCGCAGCTCAAACAGCTGCAAAGCCTGTTTGCCCAGCACGGGGATATTGAATTGTATAAGATAAAGCCGTAGATATGTGTGTCTGAGTCTTCTATCAAAAGTTACAGCTATTTATATGAAGTTGTACAAAAACGCTTTCTTTCGTCAAGACTGTGCGTTTCTTACGATTACATGCATTTGAATGGGGAACTCGCCCGAAACAAAGTATAGGTTTTCATTATGTGAATAACTTGAAAATCGTAGCTCAAACAGCTGCAAAGCCTGTTTGCCCATCACGGGGATATTGAATTCTATAAGATAAAGCCGTACATATGTGTGTCTGAGTCTTCTATCAAAAGTTACAGCTATTTATATGAAGTTGTACAAAGAGGCTTTCTTTCGTCAAGACTGTGCGTTTCTTACCATTACATGCATTTGAATGGGGAACTCGCCCGAAACAAAGTACAGATTTTCATTATGTGAATAACTTGAAAATCGTAGCTCAAACAGCTGCAAAACCTGTTTGCCCAGCACGGGGATATTGAATTCTATAAGATAAAGCCGTACATATGTGTGTCTGAGTCTTCTATCAAAAGTTACAGCTATTTATATGAAGTTGTACAAAGAGGCTTTCTTTCGTCAAGACAGTGCGTTTCTTACCATTACATGCATTTGAATGGGGAACTCGCCCGAAACAAAGTATAGGTTTTCATTATGTGAATAACTTGAAAATCGTAGCTCAAACAGCTGCAAAGCCTGTTTGCCCAGCACGGGGATATTGAATTCTATAAGATAAAGCCAGAAATATGTGTGTCTGAGTCTTCTATCAAAAGTTACAGCTATTTATATGAAGTTGTACAAAAAGGCTTTCTTTCGTCAAGACAGTGTGTTTCTTACCATTACATGCATTTGAATGGGGAACTCGCCCGAAACAAAGTATAGGTTTTCATTATGTGAATAACTTGAAAATCGTAGCTCAAACAGCTGCAAAGCCTGTTTGCCCAGCACGGGGATATTGAATTCTATAAGATAAAGCCAGAAATATGTGTGTCTGAGTCTTCTATCAAAAGTTACAGCTATTTATGTGAAGTTGTACAAAAACGCTTTCTTTCGTCAAGACAGTGCGTTTCTTACGATTACATGCATTTGAATGGGGAACTCGCCCGAAACAAAGTATAGGTTTTCATTATGTGAATAACTTGAAAATCGTAGCTCAAACAGCTGCAAAGCCTGTTTGCCCAGCACGGGGATATTGAATTCTATAAGATAAAGCCGTACATATGTGTGTCTGAGTCTTCTATCAAAAGTTACAGCTATTTATATGAAGTTGTACAAAGAGGCTTTCTTTCGTCAAGACAGTGCGTTTCTTACCATTACATGCATTTGAATGGGGAACTCGCCCGAAACAAAGTATAGGTTTTCATTATGTGAATAACTTGAAAATCGTAGCTCAAACAGCTGCAAAACCTGTTTGCCCAGCACGGGGATATTGAATTCTATAAGATAAAGCCAGAAATATGTGTGTCTGAGTCTTCTATCAAAAGTTACAGCTATTTATATGAAGTTGTACAAAGAGGCTTTCTTTCGTCAAGACAGTGCGTTTCTTACCATTACATGCATTTGAATGGGGAACTCGCCCGAAACAAAGTATAGGTTTTCATTATGTGAATAACTTGAAAATCGTAGCTCAAACAGCTGCAAAACCTGTTTGCCCAGCACGGGGATATTGAATTCTATAAGATAAAGCCAGAAATATGTGTGTCTGAGTCTTCTATCAAAAGTTACAGCTATTTATATGAAGTTGTACAAAAAGGCTTTCTTTCGTCAAGACAGTGCGTTTCTTACGATTACATGCATTTGAATGGGGAACTCGCCCGAAACAAAGTATAGGTTTTCATTATGTGAATAACTTGAAAATCGTAGCTCAAACAGCTGCAAAGCCTGTTTGCCCAGCACGGGATATTGAATTCTATAAGATAAAGCCAGAAATATGTGTGTCTGAGTCTTCTATCAAAAGTTACAGCTATTTATATGAAGTTGTACAAAGAGGCTTTCTTTCGTCAAGACAGTGCGTTTCTTACGATTACATGCATTTGAATGGGGAACTCGCCCGAAACAAAGTATAGGTTTTCATTATGTGAATAACTTGAAAATCGTAGCTCAAACAGCTGCAAAACCTGTTTGCCCAGCACGGGGATATTGAATTCTATAAGATAAACCCATACATATGTGTGTCTGAGTCTTCTATCAAAAGTTACAGCTGTGAAGTTGTACAAAAAGGCTTTCTTTCGTCAAGACAGTGCGTTTCTTACGATTACATGCATTTGAATGGGGAACTCGCCCGAAACAAAGTATAGGTTTTCATTATGTGAATAACTTGAAAATCGTAGCTCAAACAGCTGCAAAGCCTGTTTGCCCAGCACGGGGATATTGAATTCTATAAGATAAAGCCGTACATATGTGTGTCTGAGTCTTCTATCAAAAGTTACAGCTATTTATATGAAGTTGTACAAAAAGGCTTTCTTTCGTCAAGACAGTGCGTTTCTTACGATTACATGCATTTGAATGAGGAACTCGCCCGAAACAAAGTATAGGTTTTCATTATGTGAATAACTTGAAAATCGTAGCTCAAACAGCTGCAAAGCCTGTTTGCCCAGCACGGGGATATTGAATTGCATAAGATAAAGCCAGAAATATGTGTGTCTGAGTCTTCTATCAAAAGTTACAGCTATGAAGTTGTACAAAAAGGCTTTCTTTCGTCAAGACAGTGCGTTTCTTACGATTACATGCATTTGAATGGGGAACTCGCCCGAAACAAAGTATAGGTTTTCATTATGTGAATAACTTGAAAATCGTAGCTCAAACAGCTGCAAAGCCTGTTTGCCCAGCACGGGGATATTGAATTCTTTAAGATAAACCCATACATATGTGTGTCTGAGTCTTCTATCAAAAGTTACAGCTATTTATGTGAAGTTGTACAAAGAGGCTTTCTTTCGTCAAGACAGTGCGTTTCTTACCATTACATGCATTTGAATGGGGAACTCGCCCGAAACAAAGTATAGGTTTTCATTATGTGAATAACTTGAAAATCGTAGCTCAAACAGCTGCAAAGCCTGTTTGCCCAGCACGGGGATATTGAATTGCATAAGATAAAGCCGTAGATATGTGTGTCTGAGTCTTCTATCAAAAGTTACAGCTATTTATATGAAGTTGTACAAAAAGGCTTTCTTTCGTCAAGACAGTGCGTTTCTTACGATTACATGCATTTGAATGGGGAACTCGCCCGAAACAAAGTATAGGTTTTCATTATGTGAATAACTTGAAAATCGTAGCTCAAACAGCTGCAAAGCCTGTTTGCCCATCACGGGGATATTGAATTCTATAAGATAAAGCCGTACATATGTGTGTCTGAGTCTTCTATCAAAAGTTACAGCTATTTATGTGAAGTTGTACAAAAACGCTTTCTTTCGTCAAGACAGTGCGTTTCTTACCATTACATGCATTTGAATGGGGAACTCGCCTGAAACAAAGTATAGGTTTTCATTATGTGAATAACTTGAAAATCGTAGCTCAAACAGCTGCAAAGCCTGTTTGCCCAGCACGGGGATATTGAATTCTATAAGATAAAGCCGTACATATGTGTGTCTGAGTCTTCTATCAAAAGTTACAGCTATTTATATGAAGTTGTACAAAGAGGCTTTCTTTCGTCAAGACAGTGCGTTTCTTACCATTACATGCATTTGAATGGGGAACTCGCCCGAAACAAAGTATAGGTTTTCATTATGTGAATAACTTGAAAATCGTAGCTCAAACAGCTGCAAAGCCTGTTTGCCCAGCACGGGGATATTGAATTCTATAAGATAAAGCCGTACATATGTGTGTCTGAGTCTTCTATCAAAAGTTACAGCTATTTATATGAAGTTGTACAAAAAGGCTTTCTTTCGTCAAGACAGTGCGTTTCTTACGATTACATGCATTTGAATGGGGAACTCGCCCGAAACAAAGTATAGGTTTTCATTATGTGAATAACTTTAAAATCGTAGCTCAAACAGCTGCAAAGCCTGTTTGCCCAGCACGGGGATATTGAATTGCATAAGATAAAGCCAGAAATATGTGTGTCTGAGTCTTCTATCAAAAGTTACAGCTGTGAAGTTGTACAAAAAGGCTTTCTTTCGTCAAGACAATGCGTTTCTTACGATTACATGCATTTGAATGGGGAACTCGCCCGAAACAAAGTATAGGTTTTCATTATGTGAATAACTTGAAAATCGTAGCTCAAACAGCTGCAAAGCATGTTTGCCCATCACGGGGATATTGAATTCTATAAGATAAAGCCGTACATATGTGTGTCTGAGTCTTCTATCAAAAGTTACAGCTATTTATGTGAAGTTGTACAAAAAGGCTTTCTTTCGTCAAGACAATGCGTTTCTTACCATTACATGCATTTGAATGGGGAACTCGCCCGAAACAAAGTATAGGTTTTCATTATGTGAATAACTTGAAAATCGTAGCTCAAACAGCTGCAAAGCCTGTTTGCCCAGCACGGGGATATTGAATTCTATAAGATAAAGCCAGAAATATGTGTGTCTGAGTCTTCTATCAAAAGTTACAGCTATTTATATGAAGTTGTACAAAGAGGCTTTCTTTCGTCAAGACAGTGCGTATAGGTTTTCATTATGTGAATAACTTTAAAATCGTAGCTCAAACAGCTGCAAAACCTGTTTGCCCAGCACGGGGATATTGAATTCTATAAGATAAAGCCAGAAATATGTGTGTCTGAGTCTTCTATCAAAAGTTACAGCTATTTATATGAAGTTGTACAAAGAGGCTTTCTTTCGTCAAGACAGTGCGTTTCTTACGATTACATGCATTTGAATGGGGAACTCGCCCGAAACAAAGTATAGGTTTTCATTATGTGAATAACTTGAAAATCGTAGCTCAAATGGCTGCAAAGCCTGTTTGCCCATCACGGGGATATTGAATTCTATAAGATAAAGCCGTACATATGTGTGTCTGAGTCTTCTATCAAAAGTTACAGCTATTTATGTGAAGTTGTACAAAAAGGCTTTCTTTCGTCAAGACAGTGCGTTTCTTACGATTACATGCATTTGAATGGGGAACTCGCCCGAAACAAAGTATAGGTTTTCATTATGTGAATAACTTGAAAATCGTAGCTCAAACAGCTGCAAAGCCTGTTTGCCCATCACGGGGATATTGAATTCTATAAGATAAAGCCGTACATATGTGTGTCTGAGTCTTCTATCAAAAGTTACAGCTATTTATATGAAGTTGTACAAAAAGGCTTTCTTTCGTCAAGACAGTGCGTATAGGTTTTCATTATGTGAATAACTTTAAAATCGTAGCTCAAACAGCTGCAAAGCCTGTTTGCCCAGCACGGGGATATTGAATTGCATAAGATAAAGCCAGAAATATGTGTGTCTGAGTCTTCTATCAAAAGTTACAGCTATGAAGTTGTACAAAAAGGCTTTCTTTCGTCAAGACAGTGCGTTTCTTACGATTACATGCATTTGAATGGGGAACTCGCCCGAAACAAAGTATAGGTTTTCATTATGTGAATAACTTGAAAATCGTAGCTCAAACAACTGCAAAGCCTGTTTGCCCAGCACGGGGATATTGAATTCTATAAGATAAAGCCGTACACATGTGTGTCTGAGTCTTCTATCAAAAGTTACAGCTATTTATATGAAGTTGTACAAAGAGGCTTTCTTTCGTCAAGACAGTGCGTTTCTTACCATTACATGCATTTGAATGGGGAACTCGCCCGAAACAAAGTATAGGTTTTCATTATGTGAATAACTTGAAAATCGTAGCTCAGCCTATGAAGTTGTACAAAAAGGCTTTCTTTCGTCAAGACAGTGCGTATAGGTTTTCATTATGTGAATAACTTTAAAATCGTAGCTCAAACAGCTGCAAAACCTGTTTGCCCAGCACGGGGATATTGAATTCTATAAGATAAAGCCGTACATATGTGTGTCTGAGTCTTCTATCAAAAGTTACAGCTATTTATGTGAAGTTGTACAAAAACGCTTTCTTTCGTCAAGACAGTGCGTATAGGTTTTCATTATGTGAATAACTTTAAAATCGTACCTCAAACAACTGCAAAACCTGTTTGCCCAGCACGGGGATATTGAATTCTATAAGATAAAGCCGTACATATGTGTGTCTGAGTCTTCTATCAAAAGTTACAGCTATTTATGTGAAGTTGTACAAAAACGCTTTCTTTCGTCTAGACAGTGCGTTTCTTACGATTACATGCATTTGAATGGGGAACTCGCCCGAAAGAAAGTATAGGTTTTCATTATGTGAATAACTTGAAAATCGTAGCTCAAACAACTGCAAAGCCTGTTTGCCCAGCACGGTGATATTGAATTGTATAAGATAAAGCCGTACATATGTGTGTCTGAGTCTTCTATCAAAAGTTACAGCTATTTATATGAAGTTGTACAAAGAGGCTTTCTTTCGTCAAGACAGTGCGTTTCTTACCATTACATGCATTTGAATGGGGAACTCGCCCGAAACAAAGTATAGGTTTTCATTATGTGAATAACTTTAAAATCGTAGCTCAAACAGCTGCAGAACCTGTTTGCCCAGCACGGGGATATTGAATTCTATAAGATAAAGCCATAAATATGTGTGTCTGAGTCTTCTATCAAAAGTTACAGCTATTTATGTGAAGTTGTACAAAAACGCTTTCTTTCGTCAAGACAGTGCGTATAGGTTTTCATTATGTGAATAACTTTAAAATCGTACCTCAAACAACTGCAAAACCTGTTTGCCCAGCACGGGGATATTGAATTCTATAAGATAAAGCCGTACATATGTGTGTCTGAGTCTTCTATCAAAAGTTACAGCTATTTATATGAAGTTGTACAAAGAGGCTTTCTTTCGTCAAGACAGTGCGTTTCTTACCATTACATGCATTTGAATGGGGAACTCGCCCGAAACAAAGTATAGGTTTTCATTATGTGAATAACTTTAAAATCGTAGCTCAAACAGCTGCAGAACCTGTTTGCCCAGCACGGGGATATTGAATTCTATAAGATAAAGCCATAAATATGTGTGTCTGAGTCTTCTATCAAAAGTTACAGCTATTTATGTGAAGTTGTACAAAAACGCTTTCTTTCGTCAAGACAGTGCGTATAGGTTTTCATTATGTGAATAACTTTAAAATCGTAGCTCAAACAACTGCAAAACCTGTTTGCCCAGCACGGGGATATTGAATTCTATAAGATAAAGCCGTACATATGTGTGTCTGAGTCTTCTATCAAAAGTTACAGCTATTTATGTGAAGTTGTACAAAAACGCTTTCTTTCGTCTAGACAGTGCGTTTCTTACGATTACATGCATTTGAATGGGGAACTCGCCCGAAAGAAAGTATAGGTTTTCATTATGTGAATAACTTGAAAATCGTAGCTCAAACAACTGCAAAGCCTGTTTGCCCAGCACGGTGATATTGAATTGTATAAGATAAAGCCGTACATATGTGTGTCTGAGTCTTCTATCAAAAGTTACAGCTATTTATATGAAGTTGTACAAAGAGGCTTTCTTTCGTCAAGACAGTGCGTTTCTTACAATCACATGCATTTGAATGGGGAACTCGCCCGAAACAAAGTATAGGTTTTCATTATGTGTATAACTTGAAAATCGTAGCTCAAACAGCTGCAAAGCCTGTTTGCCCAGCACGGGGATATTGAATTCTATAAGATAAAGCCGTACATATGTGTGTCTGAGTCTTCTATCAAAAGTTACAGCTATTTATATGAAGTTGTACAAAAAGGCTTTCTTTCGTCAAGACAGTGCGTTT
This sequence comes from Perissodus microlepis, assembly GCF_051167445.1. Taxonomy (NCBI): domain Eukaryota; kingdom Metazoa; phylum Chordata; class Actinopteri; order Cichliformes; family Cichlidae; genus Perissodus; species Perissodus microlepis. The sequence goes on along the minus strand of NC_140478.1, from coordinate 5,886,320 downwards.
CTTACGATTACATGCATTTGAATGGGGAACTCGCCCGAAACAAAGTATAGGTTTTCATTATGTGAATAACTTGAAAATCGCAGCTCAAACAGCTGCAAAGCCTGTTTGCCCAGCACGGGGATATTGAATTATATAAGATAAAGCCGTACATATGTGTGTCTGAGTCTTCTATCAAAAGTTACAGCTATTTATATGAAGTTGTACAAAAAGGCTTTCTTTCGTCAAGACAGTGCGTTTCTTACAATTACATGCATTTGAATGGGGAACTCGCCCGAAACAAAGTATAGGTTTTCATTATGTGAATAACTTGAAAATCGTAGCTCAAACAGCTGCAAAGCCTGTTTGCCCAGCACGGGGATATTGAATTGTATAAGATAAAGCCGTACATATGTGTGTCTGAGTCTTCTATCAAAAGTTACAGCTATTTATATGAAGTTGTACAAAAACGCTTTCTTTCGTCAAGACAGTGCGTTTCTTACGATTACATGCATTTGAATGGGGAACTCGCCCGAAACAAAGTACAGGTTTTCATTATGTGAATAACTTGAAAATCGTAGCTCAAACAGCTGCAAAGTCTGTTTGCCCAGCACGGGGATATTGAATTCTATAAGATAAAGCCAGAAATATGTGTGTCTGAGTCTTCTATCAAAAGTTACAGCTATTTATATGAAGTTGTACAAAGAGCCTTTCTTTCGTCAAGACAGTGCGTTTCTTACCATTACATGCATTTGAATGGGGAACTCGCCCGAAACAAAGTATAGGTTTTCATTATGTGAATAACTTGAAAATCGTAGCTCAAACAGCTGCAAAGTCTGTTTGCCCAGCACGGGGATATTAAATTCTATAAGATAAAGCCAGAAATATGTGTGTCTGAGTCTTCTATCAAAAGTTACAGCTATTTATATGAAGTTGTACAAAAAGGCTTTCTTTCGTCAAGACAGTGCGTATAGGTTTTCATTATGTGAATAACTTGAAAATCGTAGCTCAAACAGCTGCAAAGTCTGTTTGCCCAGCACGGGGATATTAAATTCTATAAGATAAAGCCAGAAATATGTGTGTCTGAGTCTTCTATCAAAAGTTACAGCTATTTATATGAAGTTGTACAAAGAGCCTTTCTTTCGTCAAGACAGTGCGTTTCTTACGATTACATGCATTTGAATGGGGAACTCGCCCGAAACAAAGTACAGGTTTTCATTATGTGAATAACTTGAAAATCGTAGCTCAAACAGCTGCAAAGTCTGTTTGCCCGGCACGGGGATATTAAATTCTATAAGATAAAGCCGTACATATGTGTGTCTGAGTCTTCTATCAAAAGTTACAGCTATTTATATGAAGTTGTACAAAAAGGCTTTCTTTCGTCAAGACTGTGCGTTTCTTACCATTACATGCATTTGAATGGGGAACTCGCCCGAAACAAAGTATAGGTTTTCATTATGTGAATAACTTGAAAATCGTAGCTCAAACAGCTGCAAAACCTGTTTGCCCAGCACGGGGATATTGAATTCTATAAGATAAAGCCAGAAATATGTGTGTCTGAGTCTTCTATCAAAAGTTACAGCTATTTATATGAAGTTGTACAAAAAGGCTTTCTTTCGTCAAGACAGTGCGTATAGGTTTTCATTATGTGAATAACTTGAAAATCGTAGCTCAAACAGCTGCAAAGCCTGTTTGCCCAGCACGGGGATATTGAATTCTATAAGATAAAGCCGTACATATGTGTGTCTGAGTCTTCTATCAAAAGTTACAGCTATTTATATGAAGTTGTACAAAGAGGCTTTCTTTCGTCAAGACAGTGCGTTTCTTACCATTACATGCATTTGAATGGGGAACTCGCCCGAAACAAAGTATAGGTTTTCATTATGTGAATAACTTGAAAATCGTAGCTCAAACAGCTGCAAAGCCTGTTTGCCCAGCACGGGGATATTGAATTCTATAAGATAAAGCCGTACATATGTGTGTCTGAGTCTTCTATCAAAAGTTACAGCTATTTATATGAAGTTGTACAAAGAGGCTTTCTTTCGTCAAGACAGTGCGTTTCTTACGATTACATGCATTTAAATGGGGAACTCGCCCGAAACAAAGTATAGGTTTTCATTATGTGAATAACTTGAAAATCGTAGCTTAAACAGCTGCAAAGCCTGTTTGCCCAGCACGGGGATATTGAATTCTATAAGATAAAGCCGTACATATGTGTGTCTGAGTCTTCTATCAAAAGTTACAGCTATTTATATGAAGTTGTACAAAAAGGCTTTCTTTCGTCAAGACTGTGCGTTTCTTACCATTACATGCATTTGAATGGGGAACTCGCCCGAAACAAAGTACAGATTTTCATTATGTGAATAACTTGAAAATCGTAGCTCAAACAGCTGCAAAACCTGTTTGCCCAGCACGGGGATATTAAATTCTATAAGATAAAGCCAGAAATATGTGTGTCTGAGTCTTCTATCAAAAGTTACAGCTATTTATATGAAGTTGTACAAAGAGGCTTTCTTTCGTCAAGACAGTGCGTTTCTTACGATTACATGCATTTGAATGGGGAACTCGCCCGAAACAAAGTATAGGTTTTCATTATGTGAATAACTTTAAAATCGTAGCTCAAACAGCTGCAAAGCCTGTTTGCCCAGCACGGGGATATTGAATTGTATAAGATAAAGCCGTAGATATGTGTGTCTGAGTCTTCTATCAAAAGTTACAGCTATTTATGTGAAGTTGTACAAAAACGCTTTCTTTCGTCAAGACAGTGCGTTTCTTACGATTACATGCATTTGAATGGGGAACTCGCCCGAAACAAAGTATAGGTTTTCATTATGTGAATAACTTGAAAATCGTAGCTTAAACAGCTGCAAAGCCTGTTTGCCCAGCACGGGGATATTGAATTCTATAAGATAAAGCCGTACATATGTGTGTCTGAGTCTTCTATTAAAAGTTACAGCTAGTTATATGAAGTTGTACAAAAAGGCTTTCTTTCGTCAAGACAGTGCGTTTCTTACGATTACATGCATTTGAATGGGGAAATCGCCCGAAACAAAGTATAGGTTTTCATTATGTGAATAACTTGAAAATCGCAGCTCAAACAGCTGCAAAGCCTGTTTGCCCAGCACGGGGATATTAAATTCTATAAGATAAAGCCAGAAATATGTGTGTCTGAGTCTTCTATCAAAAGTTACAGCTATTTATATGAAGTTGTACAAAGAGGCTTTCTTTCGTCAAGACAGTGCGTTTCTTACGATTACATGCATTTGAATGGGGAACTCGCCCGAAACAAAGTATAGGTTTTCATTATGTGAATAACTTGAAAATCGCAGCTCAAACAGCTGCAAAACCTGTTTGCCCAGCACGGGGATATTAAATTCTATAAGATAAAGCCAGAAATATGTGTGTCTGAGTCTTCTATCAAAAGTTACAGCTATTTATATGAAGTTGTACAAAGAGGCTTTCTTTCGTCAAGACAGTGCGTTTCTTACGATTACATGCATTTGAATGGGGAACTCGCCCGAAACAAAGTATAGGTTTTCATTATGTGAATAACTTGAAAATCGTAGCTCAAACAGCTGCAAAGCCTGTTTGCCCAGCACGGGGATATTGAATTCTATAAGATAAAGCCAGAAATATGTGTGTCTGAGTCTTCTATCAAAAGTTACAGCTATTTATGTGAAGTTGTACAAAAACGCTTTCTTTCGTCAAGACAGTGCGTTTCTTACCATTACATGCATTTGAATGGGGAACTCGCCCGAAACAAAGTATAGGTTTTCATTATGTGAATAACTTGAAAATCGCAGCTCAAACAGCTGCAAAGCCTGTTTGCCCAGCACGGGGATATTGAATTGTATAAGATAAAGCCGTAGATATGTGTGTCTGAGTCTTCTATCAAAAGTTACAGCTATTTATATGAAGTTGTACAAAGAGGCTTTCTTTCGTCAAGACAGTGCGTTTCTTACGATTACATGCATTTGAATGGGGAACTCGCCCGAAACAAAGTATAGGTTTTCATTATGTGAATAACTTGAAAATCGTAGCTCAAACAGCTGCAAAGCCTGTTTGCCCAGCACGGGGATATTGAATTCTATAAGATAAAGCCAGAAATATGTGTGTCTGAGTCTTCTATCAAAAGTTACAGCTATTTATATGAAGTTGTACAAAAAGGCTTTCTTTCGTCAAGACAGTGCGTTTCTTACGATTACATGCATTTGAATGGGGAACTCGCCCGAAACAAAGTATAGGTTTTCATTATGTGAATAACTTGAAAATCGTAGCTCAAACAGCTGCAAAGCCTGTTTGCCCAGCACGGGGATATTAAATTCTATAAGATAAAGCAGGAAATATGTGTGTCTGAGTCTTCTATCAAAAGTTACAGCTATTTATATGAAGTTGTACAAAAAGGCTTTCTTTCGTCAAGACAGTGCGTTTCTTACGATTACATGCATTTGAATGGGGAACTCGCCCGAAACAAAGTATAGGTTTTCATTATGTGAATAACTTGAAAATCGCAGCTCAAACAGCTGCAAAGCCTGTTTGCCCAGCACGGGGATATTGAATTGTATAAGATAAAGCCGTAGATATGTGTGTCTGAGTCTTCTATCAAAAGTTACAGCTATTTATATGAAGTTGTACAAAAACGCTTTCTTTCGTCAAGACTGTGCGTTTCTTACGATTACATGCATTTGAATGGGGAACTCGCCCGAAACAAAGTATAGGTTTTCATTATGTGAATAACTTGAAAATCGTAGCTCAAACAGCTGCAAAGCCTGTTTGCCCATCACGGGGATATTGAATTCTATAAGATAAAGCCAGAAATATGTGTGTCTGAGCCTTCTATCAAAAGTTACAGCTATTTATATGAAGTTGTACAAAGAGGCTTTCTTTCGTCAAGACAGTGCGTTTCTTACCATTACATGCATTTGAATGGGGAACTCGCCCGAAACAAAGTATAGGTTTTCATTATGTGAATAACTTGAAAATCGTAGCTCAAACAGCTGCAAAGCCTGTTTGCCCAGCACGGGGATATTGAATTCTATAAGATAAAGCCAGAAATATGTGTGTCTGAGTCTTCTATCAAAAGTTACAGCTATTTATATGAAGTTGTACAAAAAGGCTTTCTTTCGTCAAGACAGTGCGTTTCTTACCATTACATGCATTTGAATGGGGAACTCGCCCGAAACAAAGTACAGATTTTCATTATGTGAATAACTTGAAAATCGTAGCTCAAACAGCTGCAAAACCTGTTTGCCCAGCACGGGGATATTGAATTCTATAAGATAAAGCCATAAATATGTGTGTCTGAGTCTTCTATCAAAAGTTACAGCTATTTATATGAAGTTGTACAAAAACGCTTTCTTTCGTCAAGACAGTGCGTTTCTTACGATTACATGCATTTGAATGGGGAACTCGCCCGAAACAAAGTATAGGTTTTCATTATGTGAATAACTTGAAAATCGTAGCTCAAACAGCTGCAAAGCCTGTTTGCCCAGCACGGGGATATTGAATTCTATAAGATAAAGCCAGAAATATGTGTGTCTGAGTCTTCTATCAAAAGTTACAGCTATTTATATGAAGTTGTACAAAGAGGCTTTCTTTCGTCAAGACAGTGCGTTTCTTACCATTACATGCATTTGAATGGGGAACTCGCCCGAAACAAAGTATAGGTTTTCATTATGTGAATAACTTGAAAATCGTAGCTCAAACAGCTGCAAAGCCTGTTTGCCCAGCACGGGGATATTGAATTCTATAAGATAAAGCCGTACATATGTGTGTCTGAGTCTTCTATCAAAAGTTACAGCTATTTATATGAAGTTGTACAAAGAGGCTTTCTTTCGTCAAGACAGTGCGTTTCTTACCATTACATGCATTTGAATGGGGAACTCGCCCGAAACAAAGTATAGGTTTTCATTATGTGAATAACTTGAAAATCGTAGCTCAAACAGCTGCAAAACCTGTTTGCCCAGCACGGGGATATTGAATTCTATAAGATAAAGCCAGAAATATGTGTGTCTGAGTCTTCTATCAAAAGTTACAGCTATTTATATGAAGTTGTACAAAGAGGCTTTCTTTCGTCAAGACAGTGCGTTTCTTACGATTACATGCATTTGAATGGGGAACTCGCCCGAAACAAAGTATAGGTTTTCATTATGTGAATAACTTGAAAATCGTAGCTCAAACAGCTGCAAAACCTTTTTGCCCAGCACGGGGATATTAAATTCTATAAGATAAAGCCAGAAATATGTGTGTCTGAGTCTTCTATCAAAAGTTACAGCTATTTATATGAAGTTGTACAAAGAGGCTTTCTTTCGTCAAGACAGTGCGTTTCTTACCATTACATGCATTTGAATGGGGAACTCGCCCGAAACAAAGTATAGGTTTTCATTATGTGAATAACTTGAAAATCGTAGCTCAAACAGCTGCAAAACCTGTTTGCCCAGCACGGGGATATTGAATTCTATAAGATAAAGCCGTACATATGTGTGTCTGAGTCTTCTATCAAAAGTTACAGCTATTTATATGAAGTTGTACAAAAACGCTTTCTTTCGTCAAGACAGTGCGTTTCTTACGATTACATGCATTTGAATGGGGAACTCGCCCGAAACAAAGTATAGGTTTTCATTATGTGAATAACTTGAAAATCGTAGCTCAAACAGCTGCAAAGCCTGTTTGCCCAGCACGGGGATATTGAATTCTATAAGATAAAGCCAGAAATATGTGTGTCTGAGTCTTCTATCAAAAGTTACAGCTATTTATATGAAGTTGTACAAAAAGGCTTTCTTTCGTCAAGACAGTGCGTTTCTTACGATTACATGCATTTGAATGGGGAACTCGCCCGAAACAAAGTATAGGTTTTCATTATGTGAATAACTTGAAAATCGTAGCTCAAACAGCTGCAAAGCCTGTTTGCCCAGCACGGGGATATTAAATTCTATAAGATAAAGCCAGAAATATGTGTGTCTGAGTCTTCTATCAAAAGTTACAGCTATTTATATGAAGTTGTACAAAAAGGCTTTCTTTCGTCAAGACAGTGCGTTTCTTACGATTACATGCATTTGAATGGGGAACTCGCCCGAAACAAAGTATAGGTTTTCATTATGTGAATAACTTGAAAATCGCAGCTCAAACAGCTGCAAAGCCTGTTTGCCCAGCACGGGGATATTGAATTGTATAAGATAAAGCCGTACATATGTGTGTCTGAGTCTTCTATCAAAAGTTACAGCTATTTATATGAAGTTGTACAAAAACGCTTTCTTTCGTCAAGACTGTGCGTTTCTTACGATTACATGCATTTGAATGGGGAACTCGCCCGAAACAAAGTATAGGTTTTCATTATGTGAATAACTTGAAAATCGTAGCTCAAACAGCTGCAAAGCCTGTTTGCCCATCACGGGGATATTGAATTCTATAAGATAAAGCCGTACATATGTGTGTCTGAGTCTTCTATCAAAAGTTACAGCTATTTATATGAAGTTGTACAAAGAGGCTTTCTTTCGTCAAGACTGTGCGTTTCTTACCATTACATGCATTTGAATGGGGAACTCGCCCGAAACAAAGTACAGATTTTCATTATGTGAATAACTTGAAAATCGTAGCTCAAACAGCTGCAAAACCTGTTTGCCCAGCACGGGGATATTGAATTCTATAAGATAAAGCCGTACATATGTGTGTCTGAGTCTTCTATCAAAAGTTACAGCTATTTATATGAAGTTGTACAAAGAGGCTTTCTTTCGTCAAGACAGTGCGTTTCTTACCATTACATGCATTTGAATGGGGAACTCGCCCGAAACAAAGTATAGGTTTTCATTATGTGAATAACTTGAAAATCGTAGCTCAAACAGCTGCAAAGCCTGTTTGCCCAGCACGGGGATATTGAATTCTATAAGATAAAGCCAGAAATATGTGTGTCTGAGTCTTCTATCAAAAGTTACAGCTATTTATATGAAGTTGTACAAAAAGGCTTTCTTTCGTCAAGACAGTGTGTTTCTTACCATTACATGCATTTGAATGGGGAACTCGCCCGAAACAAAGTATAGGTTTTCATTATGTGAATAACTTGAAAATCGTAGCTCAAACAGCTGCAAAGCCTGTTTGCCCAGCACGGGGATATTGAATTCTATAAGATAAAGCCAGAAATATGTGTGTCTGAGTCTTCTATCAAAAGTTACAGCTATTTATGTGAAGTTGTACAAAAACGCTTTCTTTCGTCAAGACAGTGCGTTTCTTACGATTACATGCATTTGAATGGGGAACTCGCCCGAAACAAAGTATAGGTTTTCATTATGTGAATAACTTGAAAATCGTAGCTCAAACAGCTGCAAAGCCTGTTTGCCCAGCACGGGGATATTGAATTCTATAAGATAAAGCCGTACATATGTGTGTCTGAGTCTTCTATCAAAAGTTACAGCTATTTATATGAAGTTGTACAAAGAGGCTTTCTTTCGTCAAGACAGTGCGTTTCTTACCATTACATGCATTTGAATGGGGAACTCGCCCGAAACAAAGTATAGGTTTTCATTATGTGAATAACTTGAAAATCGTAGCTCAAACAGCTGCAAAACCTGTTTGCCCAGCACGGGGATATTGAATTCTATAAGATAAAGCCAGAAATATGTGTGTCTGAGTCTTCTATCAAAAGTTACAGCTATTTATATGAAGTTGTACAAAGAGGCTTTCTTTCGTCAAGACAGTGCGTTTCTTACCATTACATGCATTTGAATGGGGAACTCGCCCGAAACAAAGTATAGGTTTTCATTATGTGAATAACTTGAAAATCGTAGCTCAAACAGCTGCAAAACCTGTTTGCCCAGCACGGGGATATTGAATTCTATAAGATAAAGCCAGAAATATGTGTGTCTGAGTCTTCTATCAAAAGTTACAGCTATTTATATGAAGTTGTACAAAAAGGCTTTCTTTCGTCAAGACAGTGCGTATAGGTTTTCATTATGTGAATAACTTTAAAATCGTAGCTCAAACAGCTGCAAAGCCTGTTTGCCCATCACGGGGATATTGAATTCTATAAGATAAAGCCAGAAATATGTGTGTCTGAGTCTTCTATCAAAAGTTACAGCTATTTATGTGAAGTTGTACAAAAAGGCTTTCTTTCGTCAAGACAGTGCGTTTCTTACGATTACATGCATTTGAATGGGGAACTCGCCCGAAACAAAGTATAGGTTTTCATTATGTGAATAACTTGAAAATCGCAGCTCAAACAGCTGCAAAGCCTGTTTGCCCAGCACGGGGATATTGAATTGTATAAGATAAAGCCGTAGATATGTGTGTCTGAGTCTTCTATCAAAAGTTACAGCTATTTATATGAAGTTGTACAAAGAGGCTTTCTTTCGTCAAGACTGTGCGTTTCTTACGATTACATGCATTTGAATGGGGAACTCGCCCGAAACAAAGTATAGGTTTTCATTATGTGAATAACTTGAAAATCGTAGCTCAAACAACTGCAAAACCTGTTTGCCCAGCACGGGGATATTGAATTGTATAAGATAAAGCCGTACATATGTGTGTCTGAGTCTTCTATCAAAAGTTACAGCTATTTATATGAAGTTGTACAAAGAGGCTTTCTTTCGTCAAGACAGTGCGTTTCTTACCATTACATGCATTTGAATGGGGAACTCGCCCGAAACAAAGTATAGGTTTTCATTATGTGAATAACTTGAAAATCGTAGCTCAAACAGCTGCAAAGCCTGTTTGCCCAGCACGGGGATATTGAATTCTATAAGATAAAGCCGTACATATGTGTGTCTGAGTCTTCTATCAAAAGTTACAGCTATTTATATGAAGTTGTAAAAAAAGGCTTTCTTTCGTCAAGACAGTGCGTATAGGTTTTCATTATGTGAATAACTTTAAAATCGTAGCTCAAACAGCTGCAAAACCTGTTTGCCCAGCACGGGGATATTGAATTCTATAAGATAAAGCCAAAAATATGTGTGTCTGCGTCTTCTATCAAAAGTTACAGCTATTTATGTGAAGTTGTACAAAAACGCTTTCTTTCGTCAAGACAGTGCGTTTCTTACGATTACATGCATTTGAATGGGGAACTCGCCCGAAACAAAGTATAGGTTTTCATTATGTGAATAACTTGAAAATCGTAGCTCAAACAGCTGCAAAGCCTGTTTGCCCAGCACGGGGATATTGAATTATATGAGATAAAGCCGTACATATGTGTGTCTGAGTCTTCTATCAAAAGTTACAGCTATTTATATGAAGTTGTACAAAAACGCTTTCTTTCGTCAAGACAGTGCGTTTCTTACAATTACATGCATTTGAATGGGGAACTCGCCCGAAACAAAGTATAGGTTTTCATTATGTGTATAACTTGAAAATCGTAGCTCAAACAGCTGCAAAGCCTGTTTGCCCAGCACGGGGATATTGAATTCTATAAGATAAAGCCGTACATATGTGTGTCTGAGTCTTCTATCAAAAGTTACAGCTATTTATATGAAGTTGTACAAAGAGGCTTTCTTTCGTCAAGACTGTGCGTTTCTTACCATTACATGCATTTGAATGGGGAACTCGCCCGAAACAAAGTACAGATTTTCATTATGTGAATAACTTGAAAATCGTAGCTCAAACAGCTGCAAAACCTGTTTGCCCAGCACGGGGATATTAAATTCTATAAGATAAAGCCAGAAATATGTGTGTCTGAGTCTTCTATCAAAAGTTACAGCTAGTTATATGAAGTTGTACAAAGAGGCTTTCTTTCGTCAAGACAGTGCGTTTCTTACCATTACATGCATTTGAATGGGGAACTCGCCCGAAACAAAGTACAGATTTTCATTATGTGAATAACTTGAAAATCGTAGCTCAAACAGCTGCAAAGCCTGTTTGCCCAGCACGGGGATATTGAATTCTATAAGATAAAGCCGTACATATGTGTGTCTGAGTCTTCTATCAAAAGTTACAGCTAGTTATATGAAGTTGTACAAAGAGGCTTTCTTTCGTCAAGACAGTGCGTTTCTTACCATTACATGCATTTGAATGGGGAACTCGACCGAAACAAAGTATAGGTTTTCATTATGTGAATAACTTGAAAATCGTAGCTCAAACAGCTGCAAAGCCTTTTTGCCCAGCACGGGGATATTGAATTCTATAAGATAAAGCCAGAAATATGTGTGTCTGAGTCTTCTATCAAAAGTTACAGCTATTTATATGAAGTTGTACAAAAAGGCTTTCTTTCGTCAAGACAGTGCGTTTCTTACGATTACATGCATTTGAATGGGGAACTCGCCCGAAACAAAGTATAGGTTTTCATTATGTGAATAACTTGAAAATCGCAGCTCAAACAGCTGCAAAGCCTGTTTGCCCAGCACGGGGATATTGAATTCTATAAGATAAAGCCGTACATATGTGTGTCTGAGTCTTCTATCAAAAGTTACAGCTATTTATATGAAGTTGTACAAAGAGGCTTTCTTTCGTCAAGACTGTGCGTTTCTTACGATTACATGCATTTGAATGGGGAACTCGCCCGAAACAAAGTATAGGTTTTCATTATGTGAATAACTTGAAAATCGTAGCTCAAACAACTGCAAAGCCTGTTTGCCCAGCACGGTGATATTGAATTGTATAAGATAAAGCCGTACATATGTGTGTCTGAGTCTTCTATCAAAAGTTACAGCTATTTATATGAAATTGTACAAAGAGGCTTTCTTTCGTCAAGACAGTGCGTTTCTTACCATTACATGCATTTGAATGGGGAACTCGCCCGAAACAAAGTATAGGTTTTCATTATGTGAATAACTTTAAAATCGTAGCTCAAACAGCTGCAGAACCTGTTTGCCCAGCACGGGGATATTGAATTCTATAAGATAAAGCCGTACATATGTGTGTCTGAGTCTTCTATCAAAAGTTACAGCTATTTATATGAAGTTGTACAAAAAGGCTTTCTTTCGTCAAGACAGTGCGTTTCTTACAATTACATGCATTTGAATGGGGAACTCGCCCGAAACAAAGTATAGGTTTTCATTATGTGTATAACTTGAAAATCGTAGCTCAAACAGCTGCAAAGCCTGTTTGCCCAGCACGGGGATATTGAATTCTATAAGATAAAGCCGTACATATGTGTGTCTGAGTCTTCTATCAAAAGTTACAGCTATTTATATGAAGTTGTACAAAAAGGCTTTCTTTCGTCAAGACAGTGCGTATAGGTTTTCATTATGTGAATAACTTTAAAATCGTAGCTCAAACAGCTGCAAAACCTGTTTGCCCAGCACGGGGATATTGAATTCTATAAGATAAAGCCAGAAATATGTGTGTCTGAGTCTTCTATCAAAAGTTACAGCTATTTATGTGAAGTTGTACAAAAACGCTTTCTTTCGTCAAGACAGTGCGTTTCTTACGATTACATGCATTTGAATGGGGAACTCGCCCGAAACAAAGTATAGGTTTTCATTATGTGTATAACTTGAAAATCGTAGCTCAAACAGCTGCAAAGCCTGTTTGCCCAGCACGGGGATATTGAATTCTATAAGATAAAGCCGTACATATGTGTGTCTGAGTCTTCTATCAAAAGTTACAGCTATTTATATGAAGTTGTACAAAGAGGCTTTCTTTCGTCAAGACTGTGCGTTTCTTACCATTACATGCATTTGAATGGGGAACTCGCCCGAAACAAAGTACAGATTTTCATTATGTGAATAACTTGAAAATCGTAGCTCAAACAGCTGCAAAACCTGTTTGCCCAGCACGGGGATATTAAATTCTATAAGATAAAGCCAGAAATATGTGTGTCTGAGTCTTCTATCAAAAGTTACAGCTATTTATATGAAGTTGTACAAAGAGGCTTTCTTTCGTCAAGACAGTGCGTTTCTTACCATTACATGCATTTGAATGGGGAACTCGCCCGAAAAAAAGTATAGGTTTTCATTATGTGAATAACTTGAAAATCGTAGCTCAAACAGCTGCAAAGCCTGTTTGCCCAGCACGGGGATATTGAATTCTATAAGATAAAGCCGTACATATGTGTGTCTGAGTCTTCTATCAAAAGTTACAGCTATTTATATGAAGTTGTACAAAAAGGCTTTCTTTCGTCAAGACAGTGCGTTTCTTACCATTACATGCATTTGAATGGGGAACTCGCCCGAAAAAAAGTATAGGTTTTCATTATGTGAATAACTTGAAAATCGTAGCTCAAACAGCTGCAAAGCCTGTTTGCCCAGCACGGGGATATTGAATTCTATAAGATAAAGCCGTACATATGTGTGTCTGAGTCTTCTATCAAAAGTTACAGCTATTTATATGAAGTTGTACAAAGAGGCTTTCTTTCGTCAAGACAGTGCGTTTCTTACCATTACATGCATTTGAATGGGGAACTCGCCCGAAACAAAGTATAGGTTTTCATTATGTGAATAACTTGAAAATCGTAGCTCAAACAGCTGCAAAGCCTGTTTGCCCAGCACGGGGATATTGAATTCTATAAGATAAAGCCATAAATACGTATATCTGAGCCTTCTATCAAAAGTTACAGCTAACTTCATGAAGTTGTACAAAAAGGCTTTATTTCGCATAGACAGTGCGTTTCTTACCATTACATGCATTTGAATGGGGAACACGCCCGAAACAAAGTATAGGTTTTCATCTTGTGAATAACTCGAAAATCTTAGCTCAAACAGCTTTCAAACCTGTTTGCTCAACACGGGGATATAGAATTCTATAAGATAAAACCATAAATATGTGTGTCTGAGCCTTCTATCAAAAGTTACAGCTAACTTCATGAAGTTGTACAAAAACACTTTATTTCGCCGAGACAGTGCGTTTCTCGCTATTACATGCATTTGAATGGAGTTCTCGCCCGACACAAAGTATAGGTTTTCATTATGTGAATAACTTGAAAATCTTAGCTCAAACAGCTTTCAAACCTGTTTGCTCAACACGGGGATATAGAATTCTATAAGATAAAACCATAAATATGTGTGTCTGAGCCTTCTATCAAAAGTTACATGTAACTTCATGAAGTTGTACAAAAACACTTTATTTCGCCGAGACAGTGCGTTTCTCGCTATTACATGCATTTGAATGGAGTTCTCGCCCGACACAAAGTATAGGTTTTCATTATGTGAATAACTTGAAAATCTTAGCTCAAACAGCTTTCAAACCTGTTTGCTCAACACGGGGATATAGAATTCTATAAGATAAAACCATAAATATGTGTGTCTGAGCCTTCTATCAAAAGTTACAGCTAACTTCATGAAGTTGTACAAAAACGCTTTATTTCGCCGAGACAGTGCGTTTCTGACTATTACATGCATTTGAATGGAGTTCTCGCACGAAACAAAGTATAGGTTTTCATCTTGTGAATAACTCGAAAATCTTAGCTCAAACAGCTGCAAAACCTGTTTGCTCAACACGGGGATATAGAATTCTATAAGATAAAGCCATAAATACGTATATCTGAGCCTTCTATCAAAAGTTACATGTAACTTCATGAAGTTGTACAAAAACGCTTTATTTCGCCAAGTCAGTGCGTTTCTCGCTATTACATGCATTTGAATGGAGTTCTCGCCCGACACAAAGTATAGGTTTTCATCTTGTGAATAACTCGAAAATCTTAGCTCAAACAGCTTTCAAACCTGTTTGCTCAACACGGGGATATAGAATTCTATAAGATAAAGCCATAAATATGTGTGTCTGAGCCTTCTATCAAAAGTTACAGCTAACTTCATGAAGTTGTACAAAAACGCTTTATTTCGCCGAGACAGTGCGTTTCTCGCTATTACATGCATTTGAATGGAGTTCTCGCCCGACACAAAGTATAGGTTTTCATCTTGTGAATAACTCGAAAATCTTAGCTCAAACAGCTTTAAAAACTGTTTGCTCAACACGGGGATATAGAATTGTATAAGATAAAGCCATAAATGCGTATATCTGAGGCTTCTATCAAAAGTTACAGCTAACTTCATGAAGTTGTACAAAAACACTTTATTTCGCCGACACAGTGCGTTTCTGACTATTACATGCATTTGAATGGAGTTCTCGCACGAAACAAAGTATAGGTTTTCATCTTGTGAATAACTCGAAAATCTTAGCTCAAACAGCTTTCAAACCTGTTTGCTCAACACGGGGATATAGAATTCTATAAGATAAAACCATAAATATGTGTGTCTGAGCCTTCTATCAAAAGTTACATGTAACTTCATGAAGTTGTACAAAAACACTTTATTTCGCCGAGACAGTGCGTTTCTCGCTATTACATGCATTTGAATGGAGTTCTCGCCCGACACAAAGTATAGGTTTTCATTATGTGAATAACTTGAAAATCTTAGCTCAAACAGCTTTCAAACCTGTTTGCTCAACACGGGGATATAGAATTCTATAAGATAAAACCATAAATATGTGTGTCTGAGCCTTCTATCAAAAGTTACAGCTAACTTCATGAAGTTGTACAAAAACGCTTTATTTCGCCGAGACAGTGCGTTTCTCGCTATTACATGCATTTGAATGGAGTTCTCGCCCGACACAAAGTATAGGTTTTCATCTTGTGAACAACTCGAAAATCTTAGCTCAAACAGCTTTAAAAACTGTTTGCTCAACACGGGGATATAGAATTGTATAAGATAAAGCCATAAATGCGTATATCTGAGGCTTCTATCAAAAGTTACATGTAACTTCATGAAGTTGTACAAAAACGCTTTATTTCGCTAAGACAGTGCGTTTCTCGCTATTACATGCATTTGAATGGAGTTCTCGCCCGACACAAAGTATAGGTTTTCATCTTGTGAACAACTCGAAAATCTTAGCTCAAACAGCTTTCAAACCTGTTTGCTCAACACGGGGATATAGAATTCTATAAGATAAAGCCATAAATATGTGTGTCTGAGCCTTCTATCAAAAGTTACAGCTAACTTCATGAAGTTGTACAAAAACGCTTTATTTCGCCGAGACAGTGCGTTTCTCGCTATTACATGCATTTGAATGGAGTTCTCGCCCGACACAAAGTATAGGTTTTCATCTTGTGAATAACTCGAAAATCTTAGCTCAAACAGCTTTAAAAACTGTTTGCTCAACACGGGGATATAGAATTGTATAAGATAAAGCCATAAATGCGTATATCTGAGGCTTCTATCAAAAGTTACAGCTAACTTCATGAAGTTGTACAAAAACACTTTATTTCGCGGAGACAGTGCGTTTCTGAGTATTACATGCATTTGAATGGAGTTCTCGCACGAAACAAAGTATAGGTTTTCATCTTGTGAATAACTCGAAAATCTTAGCTCAAACAGCTTTCAAACCTGTTTGCTCAACACGGGGATATAGAATTCTATAAGATAAAACCATAAATATGTGTGTCTGAGCCTTCTATCAAAAGTTACAGCTAACTTCATGAAGTTGTACAAAAACGCTTTATTTCGCCGTGACAGTGCGTTTCTCGCTATTACATGCATTTGAATGGAGTTCTCGCAAGAAACAAAGTATAGGTTTTCATTATGTGAACAACTCGAAAATCTTAGCTCAAACAGCTTTAAAAACTGTTTGCTCAACACGGGGATATAGAATTCTATAAGATAAAGCCATAAATACGTATATCTGAGCCTTCTATCAAAAGTTACATGTAACTTCATGAAGTTGTACAAAAACACTTTATTTCGCCGAGACAGTGCGTTTCTGACTATTACATGCATTTGAATGGAGTTCTCGCACGAAACAAAGTATAGGTTTTCATCTTGTGAATAACTCGAAAATCTTAGCTCAAACAGCTTTCAAACCTGTTTGCTCAACACGGGGATATAGAATTCTATAAGATAAAGCCATAAATACGTATATCTGAGCCTTCTATCAAAAGTTACAGCTAACTTCATGAAGTTGTACAAAAACACTTTATTTCGCGGAGACAGTGCGTTTCTGACTATTACATGCATTTGAATGGAGTTCTCGCAAGAAACAAAGTATAGGTTTTCATTATGTGAATAACTTGAAAATCTTAGCTCAAACAGCTTTAAAAACTGTTTGCTCAACACGGGGATATAGAATTCTATAAGATAAAGCCATAAATGCGTATATCTGAGGCTTCTATCAAAAGTTACAGCTAACTTCATGAAGTTGTACAAAAAGGCTTTATTTCGCCTAGACAGTGCGTTTCTGACTATTACATGCATTTGAATGGAGTTCTCGCACGAAACAAAGTATAGGTTTTCATCTTGTGAATAACTCGAAAATCTTAGCTCAAACAGCTTTAAAACCTGTTTGCTCAACACGGGGATATAGAATTCTATAAGATAAAGCCATGAATACGTGTGTCTGAGCCTTCTATCAAAAGTTACATGTAACTTCATGAAGTTGTACAAAAACACTTTATTTCGCCGAGACAGTGCGTTTCTCGCTATTACATGCATTTGAATGGAGTTCTCGCCCGACACAAAGTATAGGTTTTCATTATGTGAATAACTTGAAAATCTTAGCTCAAACAGCTTTCAAACCTGTTTGCTCAACACGGGGATATAGAATTCTATAAGACAAAGCCATAAATATGTGTGTCTGAGCCTTCTATCAAAAGTTACATGTAACTTCATGAAGTTGTACAAAAACACTTTATTTCGCCGAGACAGTGCGTTTCTCGCTATTACATGCATTTGAATGGAGTTCTCGCCCGACACAAAGTATAGGTTTTCATCTTGTGAACAACTCGAAAATCTTAGCTCAAACAGCTTTAAAAACTGTTTGCTCAACACGGGGATATAGAATTGTATAAGATAAAGCCATAAATGCGTATATCTGAGGCTTCTATCAAAAGTTACATGTAACTTCATGAAGTTGTACAAAAACGCTTTATTTCGCTAAGACAGTGCGTTTCTCGCTATTACATGCATTTGAATGGAGTTCTCGCACGAAACAAAGTATAGGTTTTCATCTTGTGAATAACTCGAAAATCTTAGCTCAAACAGCTTTCAAACCTGTTTGCTCAACACGGGGATATAGAATTCTATAAGATAAAGCCATAAATGTGTGTCTGAGCCTTCTATCAAAAGTTACAGCTAACTTCAT
This sequence comes from Perissodus microlepis, assembly GCF_051167445.1. NCBI lineage: Eukaryota > Metazoa > Chordata > Actinopteri > Cichliformes > Cichlidae > Perissodus > Perissodus microlepis. Next base: position 5,868,356 of record NC_140478.1, on the reverse strand, counting down.
GAAGTTGTACAAAAACACTTTATTTCGCGGAGACAGTGCGTTTCTAACTATTACATGCATTTGAATGGAGTTCTCGCAAGAAACAAAGTATAGGTTTTCATTATGTGAATAACTTGAAAATCTTAGCTCAAACAGCTTTAAAAACTGTTTGCTCAACACGGGGATATAGAATTCTATAAGATAAAACCATAAATGTGTGTCTGAGCCTTCTATCAAAAGTTACAGCTAACTTCATGAAGTTGTACAAAAACACTTTATTTCGCGGAGACAGTGCGTTTCTAACTATTACATGCATTTGAATGGAGTTCTCGCAAGAAACAAAGTATAGGTTTTCATTATGTGAATAACTTGAAAATCTTAGCTCAAACAGCTTTAAAAACTGTTTGCTCAACACGGGGATATAGAATTCTATAAGATAAAGCCATAAATGCGTATATCTGAGGCTTCTATCAAAAGTTACAGCTAACTTCATGAAGTTGTACAAAAAGGCTTTATTTCGCCGAGACAGTGCGTTTCTCGCTATTACATGCATTTGAATGGAGTTCTCGCCCGACACAAAGTATAGGTTTTCATCTTGTGAACAACTCGAAAATCTTAGCTCAAACAGCTTTAAAAACTGTTTGCTCAACACGGGGATATAGAATTGTATAAGATAAAGCCATAAATGCGTATATCTGAGGCTTCTATCAAAAGTTACATGTAACTTCATGAAGTTGTACAAAAACGCTTTATTTCGCTAAGCCAGTGCGTTTCTCGCTATTACATGCATTTGAATGGAGTTCTCGCCCGACACAAAGTATAGGTTTTCATCTTGTGAACAACTCGAAAATCTTAGCTCAAACAGCTTTAAAAACTGTTTGCTCAACACGGGGATATAGAATTCTATAAGATAAAACCATAAATATGTGTGTCTGAGCCTTCTATCAAAAGTTACAGCTAACTTCATGAAGTTGTACAAAAACGCTTTATTTCGCTAAGACAGTGCGTTTCTCGCTATTACATGCATTTGAATGGAGTTCTCGCCCGACACAAAGTATAGGTTTTCATCTTGTGAATAACTCGAAAATCTTAGCTGAAACAGCTTTAAAAACTGTTTGCTCAACACGGGGATATAGAATTCTATAAGATAAAGCCATAAATACGTATATCTGAGGCTTCTATCAAAAGTTACAGCTAACTTCATGAAGTTGTACAAAAAGGCTTTATTTCGCCAAGTCAGTGCGTTTCTCGCTATTACATGCATTTGAATGGAGTTCTCGCCCGACACAAAGTATAGGTTTTCATCTTGTGAACAACTCGAAAATCTTAGCTCAAACAGCTTTCAAACCTGTTTGCTCAACACGGGGATATAGAATTCTATAAGATAAAGCCATAAATATGTGTGTCTGAGCCTTCTATCAAAAGTTACAGCTAACTTCATGAAGTTGTACAAAAACGCTTTATTTCGCTAAGACAGTGCGTTTCTCGCTATTACATGCATTTGAATGGAGTTCTCGCCCGACACAAAGTATAGGTTTTCATCTTGTGAATAACTCGAAAATCTTAGCTGAAACAGCTTTAAAAACTGTTTGCTCAACACGGGGATATAGAATTGTATAAGATAAAGCCATAAATACGTATATCTGAGCCTTCTATCAAAAGTTACATGTAACTTCATGAAGTTGTACAAAAAGGCTTTATTTCGCCGAGACAGTGCGTTTCTGAGTATTACATGCATTTGAATGGAGTTCTCGCACGAAACAAAGTATAGGTTTTCATCTTGTGAATAACTCGAAAATCTTAGCTCAAACAGCTTTCAAACCTGTTTGCTCAACACGGGGATATAGAATTCTATAAGATAAAGCCATAAATATGTGTGTCTGAGCCTTCTATCAAAAGTTACAGCTAACTTCATGAAGTTGTACAAAAACGCTTTATTTCGCTAAGACAGTGCGTTTCTCGCTATTACATGCATTTGAATGGAGTTCTCGCCCGACACAAAGTATAGGTTTTCATCTTGTGAACAACTCGAAAATCTTAGCTCAAACAGCTTTAAAAACTGTTTGCTCAACACGGGGATATAGAATTCTATAAGATAAAGCCATAAATATGTGTGTCTGAGCCTTCTATCAAAAGTTACAGCTAACTTCATGAAGTTGTACAAAAACACTTTATTTCGCCGTGACAGTGCGTTTCTGACTATTACATGCATTTGAATGGAGTTCTCGCAAGAAACAAAGTATAGGTTTTCATTATGTGAATAACTCGAAAATCTTAGCTCAAACAGCTTTAAAAACTGTTTGCTCAACACGGGGATATAGAATTCTATAAGATAAAGCCATAAATACGTATATCTGAGCCTTCTATCAAAAGTTACATGTAACTTCATGAAGTTGTACAAAAACACTTTATTTCGCCGAGACAGTGCGTTTCTGACTATTACATGCATTTGAATGGAGTTCTCGCACGAAACAAAGTATAGGTTTTCATCTTGTGAATAACTCGAAAATCTTAGCTCAAACAGCTTTAAAAACTGTTTGCTCAACACGGGGATATAGAATTCTATAAGATAAAGCCATAAATACGTATATCTGAGCCTTCTATCAAAAGTTACAGCTAACTTCATGAAGTTGTACAAAAACACTTTATTTCGCGGAGACAGTGCGTTTCTAACTATTACATGCATTTGAATGGAGTTCTCGCAAGAAACAAAGTATAGGTTTTCATTATGTGAATAACTTGAAAATCTTAGCTCAAACAGCTTTAAAAACTGTTTGCTCAACACGGGGATATAGAATTCTATAAGATAAAGCCATAAATACGTATATCTGAGGCTTCTATCAAAAGTTACAGCTAACTTCATGAAGTTGTACAAAAACACTTTATTTCGCGGAGACAGTGCGTTTCTAACTATTACATGCATTTGAATGGAGTTCTCGCAAGAAACAAAGTATAGGTTTTCATTATGTGAATAACTTGAAAATCTTAGCTCAAACAGCTTTAAAAACTGTTTGCTCAACACGGGGATATAGAATTCTATAAGATAAAGCCATAAATGCGTATATCTGAGGCTTCTATCAAAAGTTACATGTAACTTCATGAAGTTGTACAAAAACGCTTTATTTCGCTAAGACAGTGCGTTTCTCGCTATTACATGCATTTGAATGGAGTTCTCGCCCGACACAAAGTATAGGTTTTCATCTTGTGAACAACTCGAAAATCTTAGCTCAAACAGCTTTAAAAACTGTTTGCTCAACACGGGGATATAGAATTCTATAAGATAAAACCATAAATATGTGTGTCTGAGCCTTCTATCAAAAGTTACATGTAACTTCATGAAGTTGTACAAAAACACTTTATTTCGCCGAGACAGTGCGTTTCTCGCTATTACATGCATTTGAATGGAGTTCTCGCCCGACACAAAGTATAGGTTTTCATTATGTGAATAACTTGAAAATCTTAGCTCAAACAGCTTTAAAAACTGTTTGCTCAACACGGGGATATAGAATTCTATAAGATAAAACCATAAATATGTGTGTCTGAGCCTTCTATCAAAAGTTACAGCTAACTTCATGAAGTTGTACAAAAACGCTTTATTTCGCCGAGACAGTGCGTTTCTGACTATTACATGCATTTGAATGGAGTTCTCGCACGAAACAAAGTATAGGTTTTCATCTTGTGAACAACTCGAAAATCTTAGCTCAAACAGCTTTAAAAACTGTTTGCTCAACACGGGGATATAGAATTCTATAAGATAAAGCCATAAATATGTGTGTCTGAGCCTTCTATCAAAAGTTACAGCTAACTTCATGAAGTTGTACAAAAACACTTTATTTCGCCGTGACAGTGCGTTTCTGACTATTACATGCATTTGAATGGAGTTCTCGCACGAAACAAAGTATAGGTTTTCATTATGTGAATAACTTGAAAATCTTAGCTCAAACAGCTTTAAAAACTGTTTGCTCAACACGGGGATATAGAATTCTATAAGATACAGCCATAAATACGTATATCTGAGCCTTCTATCAAAAGTTACATGTAACTTCATGAAGTTGTACAAAAACACTTTATTTCGCCGAGACAGTGCGTTTCTGACTATTACATGCATTTGAATGGAGTTCTCGCACGAAACAAAGTATAGGTTTTCATCTTGTGAATAACTCGAAAATCTTAGCTCAAACAGCTTTAAAAACTGTTTGCTCAACACGGGGATATAGAATTCTATAAGATAAAGCCATAAATACGTATATCTGAGCCTTCTATCAAAAGTTACAGCTAACTTCATGAAGTTGTACAAAAACACTTTATTTCGCGGAGACAGTGCGTTTCTAACTATTACATGCATTTGAATGGAGTTCTCGCAAGAAACAAAGTATAGGTTTTCATTATGTGAATAACTTGAAAATCTTAGCTCAAACAGCTTTAAAAACTGTTTGCTCAACACGGGGATATAGAATTCTATAAGATAAAGCCATAAATGCGTATATCTGAGGCTTCTATCAAAAGTTACAGCTAACTTCATGAAGTTGTACAAAAAGGCTTTATTTCGCCGAGACAGTGCGTTTCTGGCTATTACATGCATTTGAATGGAGTTCTCGCCCGACACAAAGTATAGGTTTTCATCTTGTGAACAACTCGAAAATCTTAGCTCAAACAGCTTTAAAAACTGTTTGCTCAACACGGGGATATAGAATTGTATAAGATAAAGCCATAAATGCGTATATCTGAGGCTTCTATCAAAAGTTACATGTAACTTCATGAAGTTGTACAAAAACGCTTTATTTCGCTAAGACAGTGCGTTTCTCGCTATTACATGCATTTGAATGGAGTTCTCGCCCGACACAAAGTATAGGTTTTCATCTTGTGAACAACTCGAAAATCTTAGCTCAAACAGCTTTAAAAACTGTTTGCTCAACACGGGGATATAGAATTCTATAAGATAAAACCATAAATATGTGTGTCTGAGCCTTCTATCAAAAGTTACATGTAACTTCATGAAGTTGTACAAAAACACTTTATTTCGCCGAGACAGTGCGTTTCTCGCTATTACATGCATTTGAATGGAGTTCTCGCCCGACACAAAGTATAGGTTTTCATTATGTGAATAACTTGAAAATCTTAGCTCAAACAGCTTTAAAAACTGTTTGCTCAACACGGGGATATAGAATTCTATAAGATAAAACCATAAATATGTGTGTCTGAGCCTTCTATCAAAAGTTACAGCTAACTTCATGAAGTTGTACAAAAACGCTTTATTTCGCCGAGACAGTGCGTTTCTGACTATTACATGCATTTGAATGGAGTTCTCGCACGAAACAAAGTATAGGTTTTCATCTTGTGAACAACTCGAAAATCTTAGCTCAAACAGCTTTAAAAACTGTTTGCTCAACACGGGGATATAGAATTCTATAAGATAAAGCCATAAATACGTATATCTGAGGCTTCTATCAAAAGTTACAGCTAACTTCATGAAGTTGTACAAAAAGGCTTTATTTCGCCGAGACAGTGCGTTTCTGACTATTACATGCATTTGAATGGAGTTCTCGCACAAAACAAAGTATAGGTTTTCATCTTGTGAATAACTCGAAAATCTTAGCTCAAACAGCTTTAAAACCTGTTTGCTCAACACGGGGATATAGAATTCTATAAGATAAAGCCATGAATACGTGTGTCTGAGCCTTCTATCAAAAGTTACAGCTAACTTCATGAAGTTGTACAAAAACGCTTTATTTCGCCTAGACAGTGCGTTTCTGACTATTACATGCATTTGAATGGAGTTCTCGCACGAAACAAAGTATAGGTTTTCATCTTGTGAATAACTCGAAAATCTTAGCTCAAACAGCTTTAAAAACTGTTTGCTCAACACGGGGATATAGAATTCTATAAGATGAAGCCATACATACGTATATCTGAGCCTTCTATCAAAAGTTACATGTAACTTCATGAAGCTGTACAAAAACGCTTTATTTCGCCGAGACAGTGCGTTTGTCGCTATTACATGCATTTGAATGGAGTTCTCGCCCGACACAAAGTATAGGTTTTCATCTTGTGAATAACTCGAAAATCTTAGCTCAAACAGCTTAAAAACCTGTTTGCTCAACACGGGGATATAGAATTCTATAAGATGAAGCCATACATACGTATATCTGAGCCTTCTATCAAAAGTTACATGTAACTTCATGAAGTTGTACAAAAACGCTTTATTTCGCCAAGTCAGTGCGTTTCTCGCTATTACATGCATTTGAATGGGGAACTCGCCCGAAACAAAGTATAGGTTTTCATTATGTGAATAACTTGAAAATCGCAGCTCAAACAGCTGCAAAGCCTGTTTGCCCAGCACGGGGATATTGAATTCTATAAGATAAAGCCGTACATATGTGTGTCTGAGTCTTCTATCAAAAGTTACAGCTATTTATGTGAAGTTGTACAAAAACGCTTTCTTTCGTCAAGACAATGCGTTTCTTACGATTACATGCATTTGAATGGGGAACTCGCCCGAAACAAAGTACAGATTTTCATTATGTGAATAACTTGAAAATCGTAGCTCAAACAGCTGCAAAGCCTGTTTGCCCAGCACGGGGATATTGAATTCTATAAGATAAAGCCGTACATATGTGTGTCTGAGTCTTCTATCAAAAGTTACAGCTATTTATATGAAGTTGTACAAAAAGGCTTTCTTTCGTCAAGACAGTGCGTTTCTTACCATTACATGCATTTGAATGGGGAACTCGCCCGAAACAAAGTATAGGTTTTCATTATGTGAATAACTTGAAAATCGTAGCTCAAACAGCTGCAAAGCCTGTTTGCCCAGCACGGGGATATTGAATTCTATAAGATAAAGCCGTACATATGTGTGTCTGAGTCTTCTATCAAAAGTTACAGCTATTTATATGAAGTTGTACAAAGAGGCTTTCTTTCGTCAAGACAGTGCGTTTCTTACCATTACATGCATTTGAATGGGGAACTCGCCCGAAACAAAGTATAGGTTTTCATTATGTGAATAACTTGAAAATCGTAGCTCAAACAGCTGCAAAGCCTGTTTGCCCAGCACGGGGATATTGAATTCTATAAGATAAAGCCGTACATATGTGTGTCTGAGTCTTCTATCAAAAGTTACAGCTATTTATATGAAGTTGTACAAAGAGGCTTTCTTTCGTCAAGACAGTGCGTTTCTTACCATTACATGCATTTGAATGGGGAACTCGCCCGAAACAAAGTATAGGTTTTCATTATGTGAATAACTTGAAAATCGTAGCTCAAACAGCTGCAAAGCCTGTTTGCCAAGCACGGGGATATTGAATTCTATAAGATAAAGCCAGAAATATGTGTGTCTGAGTCTTCTATCAAAAGTTACAGCTATTTATATGAAGTTGTACAAAAAGGCTTTCTTTCGTCAAGACAGTGCGTTTCTTACGATTACATGCATTTGAATGGGGAACTCGCCCGAAACAAAGTATAGGTTTTCATTATGTGAATAACTTGAAAATCGTAGCTCAAACAGCTGCAAAGCCTGTTTGCCCAGCACGGGGATATTGAATTCTATAAGATAAAGCCAGAAATATGTGTGTCTGAGTCTTCTATCAAAAGTTACAGCTATTTATATGAAGTTGTACAAAGAGGCTTTCTTTCGTCAAGACAGTGCGTTTCTTACGATTACATGTATTTGAATGGGGAACTCGCCCGAAACAAAGTATAGGTTTTCATTATGTGAATAACTTGAAAATCGCAGCTCAAACAGCTGCAAAGCCTGTTTGCCCAGCACGGGGATATTGAATTCTATAAGATAAAGCCAGAAATATGTGTGTCTGAGTCTTCTATCAAAAGTTACAGCTATTTATATGAAGTTGTACAAAAAGGCTTTCTTTCGTCAAGACAGTGCGTTTCTTACGATTACATGCATTTGAATGGGGAACTCGCCCGAAACAAAGTATAGGTTTTCATTATGTGAATAACTTGAAAATCGTAGCTCAAACAGCTGCAAAGCCTGTTTGCCCAGCACGGGGATATTGAATTCTATAAGATAAAGCCAGAAATATGTGTGTCTGAGTCTTCTATCAAAAGTTACAGCTATTTATATGAAGTTGTACAAAGAGGCTTTCTTTCGTCAAGACAGTGCGTATAGGTTTTCATTATGTGAATAACTTTAAAATCGTAGCTCAAACAGCTGCAAAGCCTGTTTGCCCAGCACGGGGATATTGAATTCTATAAGATAAAGCCAGAAATATGTGTGTCTGAGTCTTCTATCAAAAGTTACAGCTATTTATGTGAAGTTGTACAAAAACGCTTTCTTTCGTCAAGACAGTGCGTTTCTTACGATTACATGCATTTGAATGGGGAACTCGCCCGAAACAAAGTATAGGTTTTCATTATGTGAATAACTTGAAAATCGTAGCTTAAACAGCTGCAAAGCCTGTTTGCCCAGCACGGGGATATTGAATTCTATAAGATAAAGCCGTACATATGTGTGTCTGAGTCTTCTATCAAAAGTTACAGCTATTTATATGAAGTTGTACAAAGAGGCTTTCTTTCGTCAAGACTGTGCGTTTCTTACCATTACATGCATTTGAATGGGGAACTCGCCCGAAACAAAGTACAGATTTTCATTATGTGAATAACTTGAAAATCGTAGCTCAAACAGCTGCAAAACCTGTTTGCCCAGCACGGGGATATTAAATTCTATAAGATAAAGCCAGAAATATGTGTGTCTGAGTCTTCTATCAAAAGTTACAGCTATTTATATGAAGTTGTACAAAGAGGCTTTCTTTCGTCAAGACAGTGCGTTTCTTACCATTACATGCATTTGAATGGGGAACTCGCCCGAAACAAAGTATAGGTTTTCATTATGTGAATAACTTGAAAATCGTAGCTCAAACAGCTGCAAAGCCTGTTTGCCCAGCACGGGGATATTAAATTCTATAAGATAAAGCCAGAAATATGTGTGTCTGAGTCTTCTATCAAAAGTTACAGCTATTTATATGAAGTTGTACAAAAACGCTTTCTTTCGTCAAGACAGTGCGTTTCTTACCATTACATGCATTTGAATGGGGAACTCGCCCGAAACAAAGTATAGGTTTTCATTATGTGAATAACTTGAAAATCGTAGCTCAAACAGCTGCAAAGCCTGTTTGCCCAGCACGGGGATATCGAATTCTATAAGATAAAGCCAGAAATATGTGTGTCTGAGTCTTCTATCAAAAGTTATAGCTATGTTTAAGAAGTTGTACAAAAACGCTTTCTTTCACCACGTTAGTGCGTTTCTCGCTATTACATGCATTTGAATGGAGTTCTCGCCCGAAACAAAGTATAGGTTTTCACCTTGTGAATAACTTGAAAATCTTAGCCCAAACAGCTTGAAAACCTGTTTGCTCAACACAGGGATATTGAATTCTATAAGATAAAGCCATAAATATGTGTGTCTGAGTCTTCTATCAAAAGTTACAGTTAACTTCATGAAGTTGTACAAAAACGCTTTCTTTCGCAAAGACAGTGCGTTTCTGACTATTACATGCATTTGAATGGAGTTCTCGCCCGAAACAAAGTATAGGTTTTCACCTTGTGAATAACTTGAAAATCTTAGCTCATACAGCTTTCAAACCTGTTTGCTCAACACGGGGATATAGAATTCTATAAGATAAAGCCAGAAATATGTGTGTCTGAGTCTTCTATCAAAAGTTACAGCTATTTATATGAAGTTGTACAAAGAGGCTTTCTTTCGTCAAGACAGTGCGTTTCTTACCATTACATGCATTTGAATGGGGAACTCGCCCGAAACAAAGTATAGGTTTTCATTATGTGAATAACTTGAAAATCGTAGCTCAAACAGCTGCAAAGCCTGTTTGCCCAGCACGGGGATATTAAATTCTATAAGATAAAGCCAGAAATATGTGTGTCTGAGTCTTCTATCAAAAGTTACAGCTATTTATATGAAGTTGTACAAAAACGCTTTCTTTCGTCAAGACAGTGCGTTTCTTACCATTACATGCATTTGAATGGGGAACTCGCCCGAAACAAAGTATAGGTTTTCATTATGTGAATAACTTGAAAATCGTAGCTCAAACAGCTGCAAAGCCTGTTTGCCCAGCACGGGGATATCGAATTCTATAAGATAAAGCCAGAAATATGTGTGTCTGAGTCTTCTATCAAAAGTTATAGCTATGTTTAAGAAGTTGTACAAAAACGCTTTCTTTCACCACGTTAGTGCGTTTCTCGCTATTACATGCATTTGAATGGAGTTCTCGCCCGAAACAAAGTATAGGTTTTCACCTTGTGAATAACTTGAAAATCTTAGCCCAAACAGCTTGAAAACCTGTTTGCTCAACACAGGGATATTGAATTCTATAAGATAAAGCCATAAATATGTGTGTCTGAGTCTTCTATCAAAAGTTACAGTTAACTTCATGAAGTTGTACAAAAACGCTTTCTTTCGCAAAGACAGTGCGTTTCTGACTATTACATGCATTTGAATGGAGTTCTCGCCCGAAACAAAGTATAGGTTTTCACCTTGTGAATAACTTGAAAATCTTAGCTCATACAGCTTTCAAACCTGTTTGCTCAACACGGGGATATAGAATTCTATAAGATAAAGCCATAAATATGTGTGTCTGAGTCTTCTATCAAAGGTTACAGCTATCTCTATGAAGTTGATGAAAAACGCTTTATTTCACCACTTTAGTGCGTTTCTTGCTATTACATGCATTTGAATGGAGTTCTCACCCGACACAAAGTATAGGTTTTCATTTTGTGAATAATGTCAAAATCTTAGCTGAAACAGCTTTAAAACCTATTTCCCCAGCACGGAGATGCTGAATTATATAAGGCAAAGCCATATTTATGTGTGTCTGAGTCTTCTATCAAAATTTACAGTTGTCTATATGAAGATGACAAGAAAAGCTTTATTTCACTACGTTAGTGCGTTTCTTACTATTACATGCATTTGAATGGAGTTCTCGCCCGACACAAAGTATAGGTTTTCATTTTGTGAATAACTTGAAAATCTTAGCTCAAACAGCTGCAAAACGTATTTCCCCAGGACGGAGATGCTGAATTCTATAAGGCAAAGCCATATTTATGTGTGTCTGAGTCTTCTATCAACATTTACAGCTGTCTTTATGAAATGGCGTTATTAGCACAAATCAGTCCCATAGATATGGGCCATCTCCTGCTAGATTGTTCAGAAGGTTGTTATCATCCATCCAGATGGTGGATCACTAACAGGAGCGTGGGAAGACTCCAGAATCCACTCTGGCTGGCATCCGGTGGATACAGCAGTGTTTACAGGTAAGACCATTTAAATGGACAGCATTTATAGAATGACTATTAAAAGTCAACGAGTGTCAATAATGTTAATGTGGTTATGTTAGTAATACACCGAGTGCTAATATAACAGCTTTAAGATGCATTTGTAGATATTATTACGTGTTTTACCATCTTTATGGTGCTAGCTTAAAGTTACATTGTAAACGTTAGCTTATATTGTAGTAAAGCTGTTACTGTTTAAACGATGTTAGCACAGAAATATTAGCTTCTGTCATGTCTGATGAAGTTACTAGTTAATAAAGTTTCCAGTAAAGTGTTTAATCGCAGCCACAGATTGACAGCAAATATCTCGATTAGCTTCAGTACATCTGTAATAAATATGTGCAAGTTTCAGTGCTTCGTTTAAACTGTATGATACTTATACTGACCCAGGGTCAGTGTAAAATACAATCCTAGCTGTGTGAACAAAGCCTGGCTCCTTTAATCCTGCATGACAAACCTCAGGATGCAGGTTATTATTACTCTTTCCTGCTGGCACACCTGTCACACCTGAGAGTCAGCTAGAAATGTACAGTGACGTGGACATCATGCAAAGACTGCCAGACTCTGTAATACTGCAAATGATCAGTGACTCAAGTTAACACTAAACTTTAAACGGTACCTCTGTGTCTCTGTGTGTCTCTGAACATTTAGGATTGAGTCAGGCTGCATTGACTTTATTTATTGGGACTTTAATGTGTTAAAAGCAGGTTGAAGACGGCTCAGGAACATTTGAAGATTAAAATTTAGCATTATGGCTGCTGGTGGTTTGTAAAGCCTATACTCAGCTGTATTTTTGTTACTAATTTATGTTTGTTGTTGTTTAACACAGATTTAAGAAGAGCAAATATGCTTAATAGTTTAACTAGATTTCATTTGTCAGTGTGGGACTGCTGAGTCACCTGAAGAACTCATTTCATTCATTCTCCACATGATGTTCATTTACAGAAATGTTTCACAGGAACTGATTCCTCCCAAAAGGGTGAACTAGTGTGTTTCCATAGATTATCTCTGTATGAATCTACTTCTTAAATGAAGGCAAGTGTTTGTCCTTTTTTGTTCCTCAGTTACAGTACGTGATATCAAGGGCAGGCGGTCAACACTGGGGGAAGACAAGAAGCAGACGTACTTCCAAGAGGGAGCTGCAGTGAGGACACAGCCAGGTCACTGAGGTCAGAGGTCAGAATCTGAAACAGCTCAGGTTTGTTTTTTAGGGGTTATAAAAAATCAAAATGTATTTATGAAGAAACCTTTAAATAATAGTCATAATTATGATTATTATAACAAATATCAAACATTTAAGTGGATTTTCTGTTACACATATTGTGTTAGCCCTGCAATAAACTGGCAGCCTGTCCTGTCTCTGTCCTGTATCAGCTGGGATAGGCTTCATCCTCCCGCAACCCTGAATTGGATACATTGTATTCCAATTATGTAATCTGATCATTTACAAACTCAAGGTATCTAATCAAAATGTAAGTAATAATTATAAAATGGGAAAGCAGAAATAAGTGTGACATAAATGTAAATGTCCTAGCTGACATAGAGAACAGCTACATGCAGTCTGAAAAACCTTTGTTGTCAAGTTTGCAGGTATATCAGCACAAGACATTCTTACACTGTAACTCAGTGAAGCATTATTGGTCCAGTCTGTTTGGATAAATATAGTAAGTTGATGTATGTCCATTTATTGACACATTTTCTTAAGTGCTTATCCAGTTCAGGATCACAGTGGAGCTGCAGCTGGATATGTTCACTAAATAAACCTTACAAAAGTTAACAATAAACCTGCATCCCTGGAACACTGTGGAACATGTTAATAAATGTTTGTGTTTATCCCTGTGTCTTTCACAGGAGGCTCTGGAAGGTTTCCCTAATAGTTCCTGGTGAATCAAAGCAGAACCATAAAGGTTGCTGGATTGCATGATGGCCTTACCCCTGAGCAGTCATCCTGTTAAAGGAGGAACCAGTTAGAAGCTGTTTTCAAAGTAGCTGAGCAGATTTCATCTCAAGTAAGCGATTAACTGTTTGTTAATCTGTTCTGCCACTTAAAGAGCATTTAAGGACATCTTTTGAGTGTCCAGTTGAATTAATTCTACTGGCTCTCATGGTCATTTGTTATTATAGACATATTTTTCATGTTCATCCAGCTATTTAGTAAATTCTATCTATTTAGTAATATCCGTCAGCTATAAAATGTAATATAAATATAAAAAATATCTAAATATCTCCTGCCCTTTATATTTTAATGATGTAAGTCTGTTATCGTGTTACATTAGCATTCCTCACATATCAATGAGTACAGTACAATCCTACTGACGCAGCAGAGGGATAACGACGGCTATTCAACATCGTTACACGACACATTCGAGCTGCATGACGCAGACAAAGTGACTAAATCATCTTTTTTGTGGTTTATTGTCTTCAAACCAGCAGACAAAGCTGATGGCAGAAGATGTCGGAGAAGAACTTCAGGCCGTGTACTGAAAAGGTATTTTTTTCTTGTTATCAAAAGACATTTGGAGTGACGGCTTCTACAACTGGTTGTGCTAAAGTAAAGCTTACAGTCTAAGAAATCACAGTGTTGATATTCAGCACAAAGAGAAAAGCTCACTTGTTTGAATTTATTTACAATCATAGTTTTATAAATTCTGACTGTAAACATCTTTTACAGCTTTGATATTGTTTAACACTAGATATCAGGTTTAATTTAAAGGTTTCTGTGTCCCAATGAGCCATTTACACTGACCAGTGTTTCACTTTAACTGTAACACATTCATTATTTAGTTCCAACATTTCTAAGAGAAATAACTGAATGTAAAAAATGGCAGCCCTCAGGCCAGGTTTAATTGATAGAGATATATGCATGCATTATGAAATTTATGTATCCCAGATAATTGTTATTCATCTAGTCATGGCAGACCCACCCCTTCCTCCCAAAGTTAACTGCAACCCAAAAGAACTAGTGGGACTATTTAAACACTCACAACCAGTGTGGGGTAAAAAGAGCCACCAAAAAGCTGTCAGCCACAGATGTGCTAGAAGAGTTAGAAACTCTACTTATGGAGAAACCTTCTAAGTCTTACAGGGGACAGGTACTCCTGCCCAAATAACATGATATAACCCCACATACAGCCCAGCCATAAAATGTCATTTAGTTAAAGACAGCATGGGACCAAATGCATGTAACCAGCCTGCATCAACCTGGCATTTCTTCCTCCTGAATTAAATGAATGAATGGATGAAAGTTAAATGACTACAAACATAAAGCCACTAGTTCCCACACTGGAGCTCCCTGATACTGTGTGTTAACCTTATTTAGCTTGTATCAACAGTTGTAACAGGCTAAGCCACCTGAGACACTGTATTGAATGATTGTTCCTGTCTTAATGATTTCAGCTGACTGGTTTCAGCTCAGATGTTCTGCTTTTTCCTTTCAGTAGATCAAATCAGCTCGTGCTCCTTCTGCTTCCAATTTAATGGAAAGAAGAAGAAGAAGAAGAAGAATGCTTCAGCGAAGTGGCGTTCATGGTCTCAGTGAACAGTCATGGTCACACACTGCATGTGGTTTTAAAAGCAACATGTCTGTTCACTACAACGATCGAGATGTGTAATATTAGTGCAGCTACGGTTTGTTCTTGAACATCAGTTCTGTTTTCTACTTTGATCACTTAGACCAAAAAAGTGTTGTTTTCAGATTCTTTCTTTTAAATCTATAAAGCACCTACTCATTTTTTTATTACAATTAGTTTCACATAAATGTTAGTCTTTCCTTTATAATCTTTTAATGCTTACACTACACTGTACACGTCTACATTAGAGACATTTCTGTTACCTGTTTCTGTTGACTCAGAGTTGTGAAATGTTCTTTTATTTGATGCACAATATGAAGTTCATAATTTTCTTACAAATAAAACTCTAATGACAAACATGAACAGCTGTGCTTATTTCTGAGACATGAGTTTTTGAATGTGTTCATATTTAGACGGTGTGCATCTGTATGCTGAAACTGTAATGGTGAACCTGAGGTGATGGTCAACAGAAGGCAAATATATATCAATATAAAACAATATTGAAGTAATGTCTTTACCCTCTGCAGCGTGTGGACGCTGTGCACACAATCACCTTATTTACTGTAGTAAACATGCACCGCTAGCTCATGTGACTGACTGTCTCCATGGTTACATCGTATATTATTAGCTATGTAAACAGCTTCCAAAGATACCGCCATAGCTCTCTGCAGCTGTAACACTGTCACACTTTGCAAATCATTTCACGTGTTTGATAGTTATGAAGACAGAATATGTTTTTAAGGTCATGCTAGGCGGTTGCTATGGTGGTTGCTGTGGACTTGGGTGGACCGCGTCCGATTCCTGTTATTAGCTGTCCGCCGTAGGAAGGCTGCGTTCCATTTACAAGTAGTGACAGTCTGCCGTAACTCGAACTCAAACCCCGCTTTGTTCTTTAATTATAGGCCTTTTATAGCCGTTCATGACACGCACACACACACATAAAGCACTTTGTCTCACCATGAGAATGCAACTTTACCTAACCTAACCTTTAAAGTATCTGATATAGGATAGAAAAATGAAGCAACCAGAGATTTAATGATGAAGACTCTGGGTTCTGTAGTGACCTGAATGACTCTTTGCATACAATTTATTGAAGAGGACTTTAGAATCCACTTTACATTTAGACTGTTGCTGTTTCATTTTTTACATTGTTGCCGTGTTATGTCATGAATAAGGTTCACCTGCTGGGGGTTTGATGGATCAGCTGGACAATACAGTCAAAGACAGACTTCATTCATCATATGCAAGAATCCTAGTTGGATTTTTGTTGTCACTCATGTTTTTGAACCAAATATTGAAAACAATTCTGACAGACTGGATACCTGGTCAGGGTGTACATTACCTTTCACTCAAGCATCCCAGGACAGAGCCCTGCCCCACCATGAGCCTGGGTGGATACGTGGTTATAATATAAAAGGACCGATACTGAATATGAATATTTCATGAAAATTGAATTATAATACAAATTAGTAATAAGGGTTTCTCTGTGCCCTTATCTATCCCATACTCAAAGAGCTGCGGGCAGAGAGGGTGACAGGAGAGGATGGCACTGAAGAGAAGATGCTCGGTTTCTGGAGTCTCCTGGTCCTGTCAGTATTAGTAGGATGCATCTGCTGTGTCTTCTCGTGGATGCTCACCTACCTTGACTCGTTCCAGCCTGGTATGGATTTCCCAACACTGCGGACAGTGGCCCACGTCAGAGACATTTAATATTGATTACATATGTCTGAATTGCTAACCCTAACCCTAACCCTAGCTCAACAGACCACAATGCCCTGGACTGTCAGTATTATTACATACTGTGAACATAAGTAGCTTTGATCACAGTTTATGTTGTAAAGAGAAGGAATATTGAAAAAAAGATCAACATTGTGATATTATTTGTTCCAAACTGACCAGAAACATGCTTGTCATACTCTCACAGCAAAGGATCAGACTCACTGTGCATGACGGCTCAGGCCAATGATGTCTGTTAGATTGTCAGTTGTTTAGTGCTTCTGTACAGTTAGGGTCACCATCTCTATTTCAGAATAATTAATATGCAGAAAACACTAAAAGTTGATTGTCTTCCAATATTCTAACATAATTAAAAAACTTTAAGTTTGTAAGTACATATTGTTACAGTCCTAATGCCAATATGATTCTTCATAACTCCTGCTTTGAAATACTGAACTTTAAAATTTACCTGATGAAAGATAATTTACAGTGGCACTCTGTCAGGATAATTCTGACTATAAGATCACTCTATTAATCTGAATCCTTCTGAAATGTGCTGTGAATGAATGCTGATGCAACTCACTGTGGGAAAGCTGTTAATAAAATGAATCTGTGACACATGCAACACATTCACAGAGGAAGAGAACAGAAAGGGAGGACACGCAGAGGCTGTGTTAAAGTCAGAAATCCAAATCTTTAGTCAAAAACAGGCGGCGGTTACAAACAGGAAGACAAGCAGTCCATCAAACAGTCTACAGGGTCAAACATTCAGAGAATTCAAACAGCAGTAAAAAATAACTGGACACTGAAAAACTTAAAGCAATGTGTGACGCAATAAAAGGAAGCAGCGCAGTATATTCACTGAATTATCATCAATTACAAAAGAGAAAAAGAGAAAAGGAGAAAAACAATGATTTCTACGAAAATAAACCTTGATGGAAACATACAGAATGTAAACTATGTGAGTTTGGTGAACTTTGTTAGTAACAAATGAGGTAAAAACTCAAAACAGACAAAACACAGAAAGAGGCTCTCAGTATTCATTAATAATTAGAAAGCATCTAAACATTCTGGTCGTGGATTTTTACAGTCTTAGTTCCGCTCGCTGTCATCATTATAATCATCATAATCAATGGGTCCTGAGGTGGGCGGGACTGTCTCTGGTGATGTCACCATGAAGGAACAGCATCTGGCACGTGTTACTGAAACGTCCCAGTACACTGGTGTAGTTTCCTCTCCAGCTGTTTGACATTTGACACTTCAACATTAAGGGGAAGAAGAAGAAACAGTGTTAGGTCAGGTGACCATATCGTTTCTAAAGTAACTGACAGGAAGTAACCAGGCCGTTAGAAATGGATGGCATGTGTTTAGAGTTACTGGAGTTGGGTAACTCTACTTACCAAAAGCAGAAGCACACAGATGACAGATCAGATGCTGAATGTTGCAGGAACATGCTCATGTGTGGTGATCATTCAATGCTGCTCCGGCAGGTTAGACAGTCCAAGACTGATATACTGCCCATCTGAGAGTTTGAAAGCACACATGCAAAGATTTATTTTGTATTACAGTCAAAGTTGGATGTTCATTTTTGTCCTTTAAAAATGTTTGTGTATTTGAAAGCACTAACATTTAAGGATGACTTGGATCGTCTCCTTTAAAGGGGAGACAAGTGTATCCACTGATCCACGTCACTTTACCTGGATGATGACTCCTCTCCCCCTCACTCAGAAACACTCCTAATATAACCAAGCAAATAAATAATATTGAAGATTTACTTACATCATTACAAAAACATCAAAAACATCTTCCTTTGATTCTATTTCTCCATTCCTGCTGAACATCAGGCAACAAATATCTCAATAAATCACAGTAAAATGTAAAGCACATATTTTCTCTGCTTTGTCTAACCTCTGCAGAGCCTCTGTCAAGAAAAACATATCTGTAAGCATAAAACAAATACACATTTCATAACACGTCACTGGACAAACCTTGGTCAGTTGATTTCCTCTGTGCAGTGCAGACGAACATCAGTCAGCAAGTCAAGGTGGTGAGATGGACTGGTGCCCTTTGTGACTCTGCTGGTTCTTCTGAGGAAACACCACCGTCTCTCCACACCGACACCATCTGTGAGCACAAACTGCCGCTCTGCCAGCATGTAGGAAATCACATATCACACACACAAGGGTGAAGAAACATTAGAGCTCAACTTTGGATACTTTAGATCTAAACAGATCAAACTAGCTCTTAGTTTCAACAATCAGTGAACAGACAAACAATGATACCATACTGATTCTGTATGAATACAATATGGTATTTTCAATACAGGTGTCAAATTAATTTATTAAAACTAATACAGATATATGTATATATTTTTTTGATAAATTAGTTTGCTAAATTATAAGAATATATATTTTTTTCATTTAACAATTGCAACTGAAAGAAATTAAATATTGAACAAAAATATATTGTCACATTCTGAGCATGCTCAGCATGCTGACAGACTTGAAGTTGCTACAGATTTTAAGAAGTGATAATTATAGGGAAGAAACTTCTCTTTTTCATCCGTTTAATCAAACATTTGATGCCTTAGATGTCTCAGTCCTATAGCATTCTGCAACTACAACTAACCTGAAGCTTGGATTTGGCTGCAGGTGCCCCTGTACATCCTTCTCAACATGTGGGTACCATTTAATCACACTTCTTCCTGAGCTTTGCTTCATAACAAGACCAAAGGTGGCATCCCGTGTCACGGTCATATCATCATCCAGAAGAAACATTTGAAGAAACATCATGGAGAAGAAACATTTACGCGCCTCCTGGTTTTGTTTTCTGATCCTGAAAAAAGACTGAGGACAACAAAGCCCAGAGAACACGAGATACACAACATCCAACATTCAGACTCAACAGCCTCCATAAATGAAGAGCACCAGGTTGGTTCAGTTATAGTAGATATAAGCATACTTCACATTACTGGGTATGAATAATAATGAGGAGGCAAACTTTGAAGATGCAGAGCATGATGTCCCATCATCAGACTGTAAACAAACATCCACCAGGCTTCTTTGTTGGCAAAATTGATGATTCTCCTATCAGGGATCAGTAGAGTGTATTAACCTGTGGTATAAGCAGCAGTCACTGAAATATTACTCTTTCAGATAAGAAATCTAGCACATAAAAGCCAGGGTGGGAGGGATCTCTGCAAACTGACTTACCTCTGCAAGTGTGAAGCTCAACAAAAATCTGACTCTCCAGTCACAGACAAACAAAAACCTCCAGCTGGGAGATAGAAAACGCTGTCTGGGTCCTGCTGGATGTTGCTGGTCAGAGTCCACACATTAGCACAGTGCTTCTTGGTCCCACTGACCCATGTGGACAGTGACTGTGGAGAACTGTTCTGGAAAACAGAAAAGAGAATTAAAATAACAAAAAGCCAAACAGGATTTCCACAAAGACTCTCTTGGAATCAGCAATCAAAAAAAACCACTGGTTCATATTTCAATTAAATATGAACAGGTTCCTTAAATGTACGCAGTTCAGATCTGATTTAATTTAATTTCCTTCACACAGCACATTCGTCCAGGCTGACAGGTAAACATAGAATTAATCTCAGGTAACATGACTCATAGTAGAGATTCAGTAAGAAAGATTGCCAGCTCTAATATTATTACCACACAATCCAAGGACACACCAACAGCTCAGATTTCTAGAACTATTTAAACAAATGTCTTCTGAATATTCAATTCAGGTTCACAGTGGGAGGGTGGGGGGTGTCGTGGAATTTTTTAAATAAAGTCTGCAACACAGAAAGAGCTGTGATCAAGCTATTTATTACTGCGCACAGGAGAGCCAACACACATCAAACATCACAGTTCAGTCATGTCAGCGCTGCCACAGAAGTGGTGCTCCTACTCCTTTATGCATTCCAAGGAAGAGGGAGGAAGTTACAAACTGATCCTACCACACTTCACGTGTCTCGCTATGAAACCTAACGGATCAATGGTTATGCTGTTTTGTGCCCTTGGCCTTATCAGCACCTGTAAAGGGAGTTGTTTTCTCAAACTGCTGACGCTGAAGTAAGTTCATCTAGTTTTAGAAACTTTCACTGAACAGTCTATAACAGTGTCACAACTAAGCATATGCATAAGCACTTAAATACTTTAAATGAAAATATCAGAAAAATTCTATTACAGAGGCTAGAGCCTGTCCCAGTAGTCATAGGTAGAGCACACCTGGACAGGTCACCAGTCTGTCAGAGGACTAACACAGAGACAGATATCAGAGTAACAAATCTATTTAAAATTAATGTAAGTTTGCTGCAGCTGTATGTATGAACATGTGTTTCTGTGCTCACAGTCCACCTCTCAGGAACCTGCAGTTCATTTTTAGTCTACTTTAAACAGACCTCACAAAAGGCTGATGTGGCTGGATCAGTAGTCTGATTTAAGTACGATACCTTTGGCCAGGGATTAATCTGGTAGATCGTTTCACTGCAGTCTTACGTATTTTCCCCACACCTGAATTAAAAAAAATACTGATATATACAAATAACAGCTTCAGCTGATGCAGCCCGACTCAATCCTAAATGTTCAGCACACAGAGACACAGAGGTACCGTTTAAAGTTTAGTGTTAACTTGAGTCACTGATCATTTACAGTATTACAGAGTCTGGCAGTCTTTGCATGATGTCCACGTCACTGTAAGTTTCTAGCTGACTCTCAGGTGTGACAGGTGTGCCAGCAGGAAAGAGTAATAATAACCTGCATCCTGAGGTTTTTCATGCAGGATTAAAGGAGCCAGGCTTTGTTCACACAGCTAGGATTGTATTTTACACTGACCCTGGGTCAGTATAAGTATCATACAGTTTAAACGAAGCACTGAAACTTGCACATATTTATTACAGATGCACTGAAGCTAATCGAGATATTTGCTGTCAATCTGTGGCTGCGATTAAACACTTTACTGGAAACTTTATTAACCAGTAACTTCATCAGTCATGACAGAAGCTAATATTTCTGCGCTAACATCGTTTAAACAGTAACAGCTTTACTCTAATATAAGCTAACGTTTACACCGTAACTTTAAGCTAGCACCATAAAGATGGTAAAACACGTAATAATATCTACAAATGCATCTTAAAGCTGTTATATTAGCACTCGGTGTATTACTAACATAACCACATTAACATTATTGACACTCGCTGACTTTTAATAGTCATTCTATAAATGCTGTCCGTTTAAATGGTCTTACCTGTAAACACTGCTGTGTCCACCGGATTCCAGCCAGAGTGGATTCTGGAGTCTTCCCACGCTCCTGTTAGTGATCCACCATCTGGATGGATGATAACAACCTTCTGAACAATCTAGCAGGAGATGGCCCATATCTATGGGACTGATTTGTGCTAATAACGCCCATTGTATGGACTGATAACAGCCGAAGCGGGTGAATAAAGTCACCCAGTCGCGAGCTGTGCCATTACCCAGCATACACCAGCACAATATTAGGCACAGCACCACCATAGACATTTTCAGTGGTTTTGAATGCAGGTCATGGTTATCTTACCTTGTAAAACGCATGACAATAAAACAGCTAACCACCATAAAATGGTATTGTGTGTGTATGTATGTGCATGTGCGTGTGAGAGAGAGAGAGAGAGAGAGAGAGAGAGAGAGGGAGAGAGATCAAAGGCGTGCGTTTATGTTTTTTCTTGATCAAGAGTGAGCCTCCTCTCTCTTATTGGCTGTATGGTATAGCATGTTTATTCAGGTGCACCTTTGAAGTCTATGAGAATACTTTGCAGCCTGGTCTGAGTGGTCATTTCTGCACAGACACAATGAAGCGTGCACTCAGTTTAGAGGAGGCTGTTGCTGCAGTTTTGCACTCTTCAGAAAGTGAAAACGATACCACAAGCAGTGGAGATACTTCTGACAGCGAAGAAGAATTTTTGCCAGGCACCGAGGAGCTTTGCAGCTCGTTTGAGGAGGAGGAGGAGGAGAAGGAGGAAGAAGAGCAGGAGGAAGAGGCAAGACTGGAGGATGGCCAGTGGAGATCTAAAAATGGAGAAATCATGTGGCAACCCACACATGAAGAGGTCCTGCCATTTTTTCCTCCTCCCATTTTAACCCCAGGGCCAACCCATTATGCAATTCGTAGGATCAGCAGCCCTGTGAGCACTTTCCATCTTTTTTTTCCAGAGGACATTATGCAGCTAATCCTGCATTTCACCAACCTGCAGGGTAACAGGTCAGTAAAAGACTGGAAGGACATAGATGAGGAGGAGTTGCAGGCTTACATGGGGCTTGTGATGCTGGCTGGCCTGTACAGGTCTCAACATGAAACGACAACAAGCCTGTGGGATGGGGAGACAGGGCTCTTCTGTTTCCTGCTACCATGTCAAAAAAAAAAGATTTGAGCAAATTAATCGGGCAGTAAGATTCGATGATCGTCTCTCCCGTCCAGGTCGCTACAGGGGGACAAGGCTGTGGTTTCCTACATCCCCAAGCAAAGAAAAAATGTTGTCTTATTGAGCACCAGGCACCGTGAGCTACAAGTCCAGGACTCTGGGAAGAGAAAGCCCCACATCATCCTGGATTATAACAAATTCAAAGGGGCTGTGGATCATCTGGACCAGGTAAGCACAATTATAAGTCATTTATTTGCCAAATTGTTTACCGTTTCTCATTGTTATAACTGATAAAGTCAGATAATGTGATTATGATAGTTTTGATATGAGATGATAGTTTTAGACTACGATAGTTTTGATAGTTACAGAAAGGAGGGGGGGGGTATAGTTTGACGCCCACAGGCAGGAAGAATCTATGAAGTTTATGAAAAAACGCTTTATTTATTGAGCAAACCTGTTTGCTCAACACGGGGATATAGAATTCTATAAGATAAAGCCATAAATACGTATATCTGAGCCTTCTATCAAAAGTTACAGCTAACTTCATGAAGTTGTACAAAAACACTTTATTTCGCCGAGACAGTGCGTTTCTTACCATTACATGCATTTGAATGGAGTTCTCGCACGAAACAAAGTATAGGTTTTCATTATGTGAATAACTTGAAAATCTTAGCTCAAACAGCTTTAAAACCTGTATGCTCAACACGGGGATATAAAATTCTATAGGATAAACCCATAAATACGTATATCTGAGCCTTCTATCAAAAGTTACAGCTAACTTCATGAAGTTGTACAAAAACACTTTATTTCGCCGAGACAGTGCGTTTCTGACTATTACATGCATTTGAATGGAGTTCTCGCACGAAACAAAGTATAGGTTTTCATTATGTGAATAACTTGAAAATCTTAGCTCAAACAGCTTTCAAACCTGTTTGCTCAACACGGGGATATAGAATTCTATAAGATAAAGCCATAAATATGTGTGTCTGAGCCTTCTATCAAAAGTTACATGTAACTTCATGAAGTTGTACAAAAACACTTTATTTCGCCGAGACAGTGCGGTTCTCGCTATTACATGCATTTGAATGGAGTTCTCGCACGAAACAAAGTATAGGTTTTCATCTTGTGAATAACTCGAATATCTTAGCTCAAACAGCTTTAAAAACTGTTTGCTCAACACGGGGATATAGAATTCTATAAGATAAAGCCATAAATACGTATATCTGAGGCTTCTATCAAAAGTTACATGTAACTTCATGAAGTTGTACAAAAACGCTTTATTTCGCCAAGTCAGTGCGTTTCTCGCTATTACATGCATTTGAATGGAGTTCTCGCCCGACACAAAGTATAGGTTTTCATTATGTGAATAACTCGAAAATCTTAGCTCAAACAGCTTTCAAACCTGTTTGCTCAACACGGGGATATAGAATTCTATAAGATAAAACCATAAATGTGTGTCTGAGCCTTCTATCAAAAGTTACAGCTAACTTCATGAAGTTGTACAAATACGCTTTATTTCGCTAAGACAGTGCGTTTCTCGCTATTACATGCATTTGAATGGAGTTCTCGCCCGACACAAAGTATAGGTTTTCATCTTGTGAACAACTCGAAAATCTTAGCTCAAACAGCTTTCAAACCTGTTTGCTCAACACGGGGATATAGAATTCTATAAGATAAAGCCATAAATATGTGTGTCTGAGCCTTCTATCAAAAGTTACAGCTAACTTCATGAAGTTGTACAAAAACGCTTTATTTCGCTAAGACAGTGCGTTTCTGACTATTACATGCATTTGAATGGAGTTCTCGCACGAAACAAAGTATAGGTTTTCATCATGTGAATAACTCGAAAATCTTAGCTCAAACAGCTTTAAAAACTGTTTTCTCAACACGGGGATATAGAATTCTATAAGATAAAGCCATAAATACGTATATCTGAGCCTTCTATCAAAAGTTACAGCTAACTTCATGAAGTTGTACAAAAACACTTTATTTCGCGGAGACAGTGCGTTTCTGACTATTACATGCATTTGAATGGAGTTCTCGCACGAAACAAAGTATAGGTTTTCATCTTGTGAACAACTCGAAAATCTTAGCTCAAACAGCTTTAAAAACTTTTTTCTCAACACGGGGATATAGAATTTTATAAGATAAAGCCATAAATATGTGTGTCTGAGCCTTCTATCAAAAGTTACAGCTAACTTCATGAAGTTGTACAAAAACGCTTTATTTCGCCGAGACAGTGCGTTTCTGACTATTACATGCATTTGAATGGAGTTCTCGCACGAAACAAAGTATAGGTTTTCATCTTGTGAATAACTCGAAAATCTTAGCTCAAACAGCTTTAAAAACTGTTTGCTCAACACGGGGATATAGAATTCTATAAGATAAAGCCATAAATACGTATATCTGAGCCTTCTATCAAAAGTTACAGCTAACTTCATGAAGTTGTACAAAAACACTTTATTTCGCCGAGACAGTGCGTTTCTGACTATTACATGCATTTGAATGGAGTTCTCGCCAGAAAACAAAGTATAGGTTTTCATCTTGTGAACAACTCGAAAATCTTAGCTCAAACAGCTTTCAAACCTGTTTGCTCAACACGGGGATATAGAATTCTATAAGATAAAGCCATAAATATGTGTGTCTGAGCCTTCTATCAAAAGTTACAGCTAACTTCATGAAGTTGTACAAAAACGCTTTATTTCGCTAAGACAGTGCGTTTCTGACTATTACATGCATTTGAATGGAGTTCTCGCACGAAACAAAGTATAGGTTTTCATCATGTGAATAACTCGAAAATCTTAGCTCAAACAGCTTTAAAAACTGTTTTCTCAACACGGGGATATAGAATTCTATAAGATAAAGCCATAAATACGTATATCTGAGCCTTCTATCAAAAGTTACAGCTAACTTCATGAAGTTGTACAAAAACACTTTATTTCGCGGAGACAGTGCGTTTCTGACTATTACATGCATTTGAATGGAGTTCTCGCACGAAACAAAGTATAGGTTTTCATCTTGTGAACAACTCGAAAATCTTAGCTCAAACAGCTTTAAAAACTTTTTTCTCAACACGGGGATATAGAATTTTATAAGATAAAGCCATAAATATGTGTGTCTGAGCCTTCTATCAAAAGTTACAGCTAACTTCATGAAGTTGTACAAAAACGCTTTATTTCGCTAAGACAGTGCGTTTCTGACTATTACATGCATTTGAATGGAGTTCTCGCACGAAACAAAGTATAGGTTTTCATTATGTGAATAACTTGAAAATCTTAGCTCAAACAGCTTTAAAAACTGTTTGCTCAACACGGGGATATAGAATTCTATAAGATAAAGCCATAAATGCGTATATCTGAGGCTTCTATCAAAAGTTACAGCTAACTTCATGAAGTTGTACAAAAAGGCTTTATTTCGCCGAGACAGTGCGTTTCTGACTATTACATGCATTTGAATGGAGTTCTCGCACGAAACAAAGTATAGGTTTTCATCTTGTGAATAACTCGAAAATCTTAGCTCAAACAGCTTTCAAACCTGTTTGCTCAACACGGGGATATAGAATTCTATAAGATAAAGCCATAAATATGTGTGTCTGAGCTTTCTATCAAAAGTTACAGCTAACTTCATGAAGTTGTACAAAAACGCTTTATTTCGCTAAGACAGTGCGTTTCTCGCTATTACATGCATTTGAATGGAGTTCTCGCCCGACACAAAGTATAGGTTTTCATCTTGTTAACAACTCGAAAATCTTAGCTCAAACAGCTTTAAAAACTGTTTGCTCAACACGGGGATATAGAATTCTATAAGATAAAGCCATAAATACGTATATCTGAGGCTTCTATCAAAAGTTACATGTAACTTCATGAAGTTGTACAAAAAGGCTTTATTTCACCGAGACAGTGCGTTTCTGACTATTACATGCATTTGAATGGAGTTCTCGCACGAAACAAAGTATAGGTTTTCATCTTGTGAATAACTCGAAAATCTTAGCTCAAACAGCTTTCAAACCTGTTTGCTCAACACGGGGATATAGAATTCTATAAGATAAAGCCATAAATACGTATATCTGAGCCTTCTATCAAAAGTTACAGCTAACTTCATGAAGTTGTACAAAAACACTTTATTTCGCGGAGACAGTGCGTTTCTGACTATTACATGCATTTGAATGGAGTTCTCGCACAAAACAAAGTATAGGTTTTCATCTTGTGAATAACTCGAAAATCTTAGCTCAAACAGCTTTAAAACCTGTTTGCTCAACACGGGGATATAGAATTCTATAAGATAAAACCATAAATACGTATATCTGAGCCTTCTATCAAAAGTTACATGTAACTTCATGAAGTTGTACAAAAACACTTTATTTCGCCGAGACAGTGCGTTTCTGACTATTACATGCATTTGAATGGAGTTCTCGCACAAAACAAAGTATAGGTTTTCATCTTGTGAATAACTCGAAAATCTTAGCTCAAACAGCTTTAAAACCTGTTTGCTCAACACGGGGATATAGAATTCTATAAGATAAAGCCATAAATACGTATATCTGAGCCTTCTATCAAAAGTTACATGTAACTTCATGAAGTTGTACAAAAACGCTTTATTTCGCCAAGTCAGTGCGTTTCTCGCTATTACATGCATTTGAATGGAGTTCTCGCCAGACACAAAGTATAGGTTTTCATTATGTGAATAACTTGAAAATCTTAGCTAAAACAGCTTTCAAACCTGTTTGCTCAAAACGGGGATATAGAATTCTATAAGATAAAACCATAAATATGTGTGTCTGAGCCTTCTATCAAAAGTTACAGCTAACTTCATGAAGTTGTACAAAAACACTTTATTTCGCCGAGACAGTGCGTTTCTGACTATTACATGCATTTGAATGGAGTTCTCGCACGAAACAAAGTATAGGTTTTCATCTTGTGAATAACTCGAAAATCTTAGCTCAAACAGCTTTAAAACCTGTTTGCTCAACACGGGGATATAGAATTCTATAAGATAAAACCATAAATACGTATATCTGAGCCTTCTATCAAAAGTTACATGTAACTTCATGAAGTTGTACAAAAACACTTTATTTCGCCGAGACAGTGCGTTTCTGACTATTACATGCATTTGAATGGAGTTCTCGCACAAAACAAAGTATAGGTTTTCATCTTGTGAATAACTCGAAAATCTTAGCTCAAACAGCTTTCAAACCTGTTTGCTCAACACGGGGATATAGAATTCTATAAGATAAAGCCATAAATACGTATATCTGAGCCTTCTATCAAAAGTTACAGCTAACTTCATGAAGTTGTACAAAAAGGCTTTATTTCTCCGAGACAGTGCGTTTCTGACTATTACATGCATTTGAATGGAGTTCTCGCACGAAACAAAGTATAGGTTTTCATCTTGTGAATAACTCGAAAATCTTAGCTCAAACAGCTTTCAAACCTGTTTGCTCAAAACGGGGATATAGAATTCTATAAGATAAAGCCATAAATACGTATATCTGAGCCTTCTATCAAAAGTTACGTGTAACTTCATGAAGTTGTACAAAAAGGCTTTATTTCGCGGAGACAGTGCGTTTCTGACTATTACATGCATTTGAATGGAGTTCTCGCCAGAAAACAAAGTATAGGTTTTCATCTTGTGAACAACTCGAAAATCTTAGCTCAAACAGCTTTAAAACCTGTTTGCTCAACACGGGGATATAGAATTCTATAAGATAAAGCCATAAATACGTATATCTGAGCCTTCTATCAAAAGTTACATGTAACTTCATGAAGTTGTACAAAAAGGCTTTATTTCGCCGAGACAGTGCGTTTCTGACTATTACATGCATTTGAATGGAGTTCTCGCACGAAACAAAGTATAGGTTTTCATCTTGTGAATAACTCGAAAATCTTAGCTCAAACAGCTTTCAAACCTGTTTGCTCAACACGGGGATATAGAATTCTATAAGATAAAGCCATAAATACGTATATCTGAGCCTTCTATCAAAAGTTACAGCTAACTTCATGAAGTTGTACAAAAACACTTTATTTCGCCGAGACAGTGCGTTTCTGACTATTACATGCATTTGAATGGAGTTCTCGCACGAAACAAAGTATAGGTTTTCATCTTGTGAATAACTCGAAAATCTTAGCTCAAACAGCTTTAAAACCTGTTTGCTCAACACGGGGATATAGAATTCTATAAGATAAAGCCATAAATACGTATATCTGAGCCTTCTATCAAAAGTTACAGCTAACTTCATGAAGTTGTACAAAAACACTTTATTTCGCCGAGACAGTGCGTTTCTGACTATTACATGCATTTGAATGGAGTTCTCGCACGAAACAAAGTATAGGTTTTCATCTTGTGAATAACTCGAAAATCTTAGCTCAAACAGCTTTCAAACCTGTTTGCTCAACACGGGGATATAGAATTCTATAAGATAAAGCCATAAATACGTATATCTGAGGCTTCTATCAAAAGTTACATGTAACTTCATGAAGTTGTACAAAAAGGCTTTATTTCGCCGAGACAGTGCGTTTCTGACTATTACATGCATTTGAATGGAGTTCTCGCACGAAACAAAGTATAGGTTTTCATCTTGTGAATAACTCGAAAATCTTAGCTCAAACAGCTTTCAAACCTGTTTGCTCAACACGGGGATATAGAATTCTATAAGATAAAGCCATAAATACGTATATCTGAGCCTTCTATCAAAAGTTACATGTAACTTCATGAAGTTGTACAAAAAGGCTTTATTTCGCCGAGACAGTGCGTTTCTGACTATTACATGCATTTGAATGGAGTTCTCGCACGAAACAAAGTATAGGTTTTCATCTTGTGAATAACTCGAAAATCTTAGCTCACACAGCTTTAAAACCTGTTTGCTCAACACGGGGATATAGAATTCTATAAGATAAAGCCATAAATACGTATATCTGAGGCTTCTATCAAAAGTTACATGTAACTTCATGAAGTTGTACAAAAAGGCTTTATTTCGCCGAGACAGTGCGTTTCTGACTATTACATGCATTTGAATGGAGTTCTCGCACGAAACAAAGTATAGGTTTTCATCTTGTGAATAACTCGAAAATCTTAGCTCAAACAGCTTTCAAACCTGTTTGCTCAACACGGGGATATAGAATTCTATAAGATAAAGCCATAAATACGTATATCTGAGCCTTCTATCAAAAGTTACATGTAACTTCATGAAGTTGTACAAAAAGGCTTTATTTCGCCGAGACAGTGCGTTTCTGACTATTACATGCATTTGAATGAAGTTCTCGCACGAAACAAAGTATAGGTTTTCATCTTGTGAATAACTCGAAAATCTTAGCTCAAACAGCTTTCAAACCTGTTTTCTCAACACGGGGATATAGAATTCTATAAGATAAAGCCATAAATACGTATATCTGAGGCTTCTATCAAAAGTTACAGCTAACTTCATGAAGTTGTACAAAAACACTTTATTTCGCCGAGACAGTGCGTTTCTGACTATTACATGCATTTGAATGGCGTTCTCGCACGAAACAAAGTATAGGTTTTCATCTTGTGAATAACTCGAAAATCTTAGCTCAAACAGCTTTAAAACCTGTTTGCTCAACACGGGGATATAGAATTCTATAAGATAAAGCCATAAATACGTATATCTGAGCCTTCTATCAAAAGTTACATGTAACTTCATGAAGTTGTACAAAAAGGCTTTATTTCGCCGAGACAGTGCGTTTCTGACTATTACATGCATTTGAATGGAGTTCTCGCACGAAACAAAGTATAGGTTTTCATCTTGTGAATAACTCGAAAATCTTAGCTCAAACAGCTGCAAAACCTATTTCCCCAGCATGGAGATGCTGAATTCTATAAGGCAAAGCCATATTTATGTGTGTCTGAGTCTTCTATCAAAAGTTATAGCTATGTTCATGAAGTTGTACAAAAAGGCTTTATTTCGCCGAGACAGTGCGTTTCTGACTATTACATGCATTTGAATGGAGTTCTCGCACGAAACAAAGTATAGGTTTTCATCTTGTGAATAACTCGAAAATCTTAGCTCACACAGCAGCAAAACCTATTTCCCCAGCATGGAGATGCTGAATTCTATAAGGCAAAGCCATAAATACGTATATCTGAGGCTTCTATCAAAAGTTAAAGCTATGTTCATGAAGTTGTACAAAACCACTTTATTTCGCCAAGACAGTGCGTTTCTCGCTATTACATGCATTTGAATGGAGTTCTCGCCCGACACAAAGTATAGGTTTTCATCTTGTGAATAACTCGAAAATCTTAGCTCACACAGCTTTAAAAACTGTTTGCTCAACACGGGGATATAGAATTCTATAAGATAAAGCCATAAATACGTATATCTGAGCCTTCTATCAAAAGTTACAGCTAACTTCATGAAGTTGTACAAAAAGGCTTTATTTCGCCGAGACAGTGCGTTTCTGACTATTACATGCATTTGAATGAAGTTCTCGCACGAAACAAAGTATAGGTTTTCATCTTGTGAATAACTCGAAAATCTTAGCTCAAACAGCTGCAAAACCTGTTTGCTCAACACGGGGATATAGAATTCTATAAGATAAAGCCATAAATACCTATATCTGAGTCTTCTATCAAAAGTTACATGTAACTTCATGAAGTTGTACAAAAAGGCTTTATTTCGCCGAGACAGTGCGTTTCTGACTATTACATGCATTTGAATGGAGTTCTCGCCCGACACAAAGTATAGGTTTTCATCTTGTGAATAACTCGAAAATCTTAGCTCAAACAGCTTTAAAAACTGTTTGCTCAACACGGGGATATAGAATTCTATAAGATAAAGCCATAAATACCTATATCTGAGCCTTCTATCAAAAGTTACATGTAACTTCATGAAGTTGTACAAAACCACTTTATTTCGCCGAGACAGTGCGTTTCTGACTATTACATGCATTTGAATGGAGTTCTCGCCCGACACAAAGTATAGGTTTTCATCTTGTGAATAACTCGAAAATCTTAGCTCAAACAGCTTTAAAAACTGTTTGCTCAACACGGGGATATAGAATTCTATAAGATAAAGCCATAAATACGTATATCTGAGCCTTCTATCAAAAGTTACATGTAACTTCATGAAGTTGTACAAAACCACTTTATTTCGCCGAGACAGTGCGTTTCTGACTATTACATGCATTTGAATGGAGTTCTCGCACGAAACAAAGTATAGGTTTTCATCTTGTGAATAACTCGAAAATCTTAGCTCAAACAGCTTTCAAACCTGTTTGCTCAACACGGGGATATAGAATTCTATAAGATAAAGCCATAAATACGTATATCTGAGCCTTCTATCAAAAGTTACATGTAACTTCATGAAGTTGTACAAAAAGGCTTTATTTCGCCGAGACAGTGCGTTTCTGACTATTACATGCATTTGAATGGAGTTCTCGCACGAAACAAAGTATAGGTTTTCATCTTGTGAATAACTCGAAAATCTTAGCTCAAACAGCTGCAAAACCTATTTCCCCAGCATGGAGATGCTGAATTCTATAAGGCAAAGCCATATTTATGTGTGTCTGAGTCTTCTATCAAAAGTTATAGCTATGTTCATGAAGTTGTACAAAACCACTTTATTTCGCCAAGACAGTGCGTTTGTCGCTATTACATGCATTTGAATGGAGTTCTCGCCCGACACAAAGTATAGGTTTTCATCTTGTGAATAACTCGAAAATCTTAGCTCAAACAGCTTTAAAAACTGTTTGCTCAACACGGGGATATAGAATTCTATAAGATAAAGCCATAAATACGTATATCTGAGCCTTCTATCAAAAGTTACGTGTAACTTCATGAAGTTGTACTAAAAGGCTTTATTTCGCCGAGACAGTGCGTTTCTGACTATTACATGCATTTGAATGGAGTTCTCGCACGAAACAAAGTATAGGTTTTCATCTTGTGAATAACTCGAAAATCTTAGCTCAAACAGCTTTAAAACCTGTTTGCTCAACACGGGGATATAGAATTCTATAAGATAAAGCCATAAATACGTATATCTGAGCCTTCTATCAAAAGTTACATGTAACTTCATGAAGTTGTACAAAACAACTTTATTTCGCCGAGACAGTGCGTTTCTGACTATTACATGCATTTGAATGGAGTTCTCGCACGAAACAAAGTATAGGTTTTCATCTTGTGAATAACTCGAAAATCTTAGCTCAAACAGCTTTCAAACCTGTTTGCTCAACACGGGGATATAGAATTCTATAAGATAAAGCCATAAATACGTATATCTGAGCCTTCTATCAAAAGTTACAGCTAACTTCATGAAGTTGTACAAAAAGGCTTTATTTCGCCAAGACAGTGCGTTTCTCGCTATTACATGCATTTGAATGGAGTTCTCGCCCGACACAAAGTATAGGTTTTCATCTTGTGAATAACTCGAAAATCTTAGCTCAAACAGCTGCAAAACCTATTTCCCCAGCATGGAGATGCTGAATTCTATAAGGCAAAGCCATATTTATGTGTGTCTGAGTCTTCTATCAAAAGTTATAGCTATGTTCATGAAGTTGTACAAAACCACTTTATTTCGCCAAGACAGTGCGTTTCTCGCTATTACATGCATTTGAATGGAGTTCTCGCCCGACACAAAGTATAGGTTTTCATCTTGTGAATAACTCGAAAATCTTAGCTCAAACAGCTTTAAAAACTGTTTGCTCAACACGGGGATATAGAATTCTATAAGATAAAGCCATAAATACGTATATCTGAGCCTTCTATCAAAAGTTACATGTAACTTCATGAAGTTGTACAAAAAGGCTTTATTTCGCCGAGACAGTGCGTTTCTGACTATTACATGCATTTGAATGGAGTTCTCGCACGAAACAAAGTATAGGTTTTCATCTTGTGAATAACTCGAAAATCTTAGCTCAAACAGCTTTCAAACCTGTTTGCTCAACACGGGGATATAGAATTCTATAAGATAAAGCCATAAATACGTATATCTGAGCCTTCTATCAAAAGTTATAGCTAACTTCATGAAGTTGTACAAAACCACTTTATTTCGCCGAGACAGTGCGTTTCTGACTATTACATGCATTTGAATGGAGTTCTCGCCCGACACAAAGTATAGGTTTTCATCTTGTGAATAACTCGAAAATCTTAGCTCAAACAGCTTTAAAAACTGTTTGCTCAACACGGGGATATAGAATTCTATAAGATAAAGCCATAAATACGTATATCTGAGCCTTCTATCAAAAGTTACGTGTAACTTCATGAAGTTGTACTAAAAACGCTTTATTTCGCCGAGACAGTGCGTTTCTGACTATTACATGCATTTGAATGGAGTTCTCGCACGAAACAAAGTATAGGTTTTCATCTTGTGAATAACTCGAAAATCTTAGCTCAAACAGCTTTAAAACCTGTTTGCTCAACACGGGGATATAGAATTCTATAAGATAAAGCCATAAATACGTATATCTGAGCCTTCTATCAAAAGTTACATGTAACTTCATGAAGTTGTACAAAAACACTTTATTTCGCCGAGACAGTGCGTTTCTGACTATTACATGCATTTGAATGGAGTTCTCGCACGAAACAAAGTATAGGTTTTCATCTTGTGAATAACTCGAAAATCTTAGCTCAAACAGCTGCAAAACCTATTTCCCCAGCATGGAGATGCTGAATTCTATAAGGCAAAGCCATATTTATGTGTGTCTGAGTCTTCTATCAAAAGTTATAGCTATGTTCATGAAGTTGTACAAAACCACTTTATTTCGCCAAGACAGTGCGTTTGTCGCTATTACATGCATTTGAATGGAGTTCTCGCCCGACACAAAGTATAGGTTTTCATCTTGTGAATAACTCGAAAATCTTAGCTCAAACAGCTTTAAAAACTGTTTGCTCAACACGGGGATATAGAATTCTATAAGATAAAGCCATAAATACGTATATCTGAGCCTTCTATCAAAAGTTACGTGTAACTTCATGAAGTTGTACTAAAAGGCTTTATTTCGCCGAGACAGTGCGTTTCTGACTATTACATGCATTTGAATGGAGTTCTCGCACGAAACAAAGTATAGGTTTTCATCTTGTGAATAACTCGAAAATCTTAGCTCACACAACTGCAAAACCAATTTCCCCAGCATGGAGATGCTGAATTCTATAAGGCAAAGCCATATTTATGTGTGTCTGAGTCTTCTATCAAAAGTTATAGCTATGTTCATGAAGTTGTACAAAAACGCTTTATTTCGCCAAGACAGTGCGTTTGTCGCTATTACATGCATTTGAATGGAGTTCTCGCCCGACACAAAGTATAGGTTTTCATCTTGTGAATAACTCGAAAATCTTAGCTCAAACAGCTTTAAAAACTGTTTGCTCAACACGGGGATATAGAATTCTATAAGATAAAGCCATAAATACGTATATCTGAGCCTTCTATCAAAAGTTACATGTAACTTCATGAAGTTGTACAAAAAGGCTTTATTTCGCCGAGACAGTGCGTTTCTGACTATTACATGCATTTGAATGGAGTTCTCGCACGAAACAAAGTATAGGTTTTCATCTTGTGAATAACTCGAAAATCTTAGCTCAAACCGCTTTCAAACCTGTTTGCTCAACACGGGGATATAGAATTCTATAAGATAAAGCCATAAATACGTATATCTGAGCCTTCTATCAAAAGTTATAGCTATGTTCATGAAGTTGTACAAAACCACTTTATTTCGCCAAGACAGTGCGTTTCTCGCTATTACATGCATTTGAATGGAGTTCTCGCCCGACACAAAGTATAGGTTTTCATCTTGTGAATAACTCGAAAATCTTAGCTCAAACAGCTTTAAAAGCTGTTTGCTCAACACGGGGATATAGAATTCTATAAGATAAAGCCATAAATACGTATATCTGAGCCTTCTATCAAAAGTTACATGTAACTTCATGAAGTTGTACAAAACAACTTTATTTCGCCGAGACAGTGCGTTTCTGACTATTACATGCATTTGAATGGAGTTCTCCCACGAAACAAAGTATAGGTTTTCATCTTGTGAATAACTCGAAAATCTTAGCTCAAACAGCTTTAAAACCTGTTTGCTCAACACGGGGATATAGAATTCTATAAGATAAAGCCATAAATACGTATATCTGAGCCTTCTATCAAAAGATACAGCTAACTTCATGAAGTTGTACAAAAACGCTTTATTTCGCCGAGACAGTGCGTTTCTGACTATTACATGCATTTGAATGGAGTTCTCGCACGAAACAAAGTATAGGTTTTCATCTTGTGAATAACTCGAAAATCTTAGCTCAAACAGCTTTCAAACCTGTTTGCTCAACACGGGGATATAGAATTCTATAAGATAAAGCCATAAATACGTATATCTGAGCCTTCTATCAAAAGTTATAGCTATGTTCATGAAGTTGTACAAAACCACTTTATTTCGCCAAGACAGTGCGTTTCTCGCTATTACATGCATTTGAATGGAGTTCTCGCCCGACACAAAGTATAGGTTTTCATCTTGTGAATAACTCGAAAATCTTAGCTCAAACAGCTTTCAAACCTGTTTGCTCAACACGGGGATATAGAATTTTATAAGATAAAGCCATAAATACGTATATCTGAGCCTTCTATCAAAAGTTACATGTAACTTCATGAAGTTGTACAAAACCACTGTATTTCGCCGAGACAGTGCGTTTCTGACTATTACATGCATTTGAATGGAGTTCTCGCACAAAACAAAGTATAGGTTTTCATCTTGTGAATAACTCGAAAATCTTAGCTCAAACAGCTTTAAAAACTGTTTGCTCAACACGGGGATATAGAATTCTATAAGATAAAGCCATAAATACGTATATCTGAGCCTTCTATCAAAAGTTACATGTAACTTCATGAAGTTGTACAAAACCACTTTATTTCGCCGAGACAGTGCGTTTCTGACTATTACATGCATTTGAATGAAGTTCTCGCACGAAACAAAGTATAGGTTTTCATCTTGTGAATAACTCGAAAATCTTAGCTCAAACAGCTTTCAAACCTGTTTGCTCAACACGGGGATATAGAATTCTATAAGATAAAGCCATAAATACGTATATCTGAGCCTTCTATCAAAAGTTATAGCTATGTTCATGAAGTTGTACAAAACCACTTTATTTCGCCAAGACAGTGCGTTTCTCGCTATTACATGCATTTGAATGGAGTTCTCGCCCGACACAAAGTATAGGTTTTCATCTTGTGAATAACTCGAAAATCTTAGCTCAAACAGCTTTCAAACCTGTTTGCTCAACACGGGGATATAGAATTTTATAAGATAAAGCCATAAATACGTATATCTGAGGCTTCTATCAAAAGTTACAGCTAACTTCATGAAGTTGTACAAAAACACTTTATTTCGCCGAGACAGTGCGTTTCTGACTATTACATGCATTTGAATGGAGTTCTCGCACGAAACAAAGTATAGGTTTTCATCTTGTGAATAACTCGAAAATCTTAGCTCAAACAGCTTTAAAAACTGTTTGCTCAACACGGGGATATAGAATTCTATAAGATAAAGCCATAAATACGTATATCTGAGCCTTCTATCAAAAGTTATAACTATGTTCATGAAGTTGTACAAAACCACTTTATTTCGCCGAGACAGTGCGTTTCTCGCTATTACATGCATTTGAATGGAGTTCTCGCCCGACACAAAGTATAGGTTTTCATTATGTGAATAACTCGAAAATCTTAGCTCAAACAGCTTTCAAACCTGTTTGCTCAACACGGGGATATAGAATTCTATAAGATAAAGCCATAAATACGTATATCTGAGCCTTCTATCAAAAGTTATAACTATGTTCATGAAGTTGTACAAAACCACTTTATTTCGCCGAGACAGTGCGTTTCTCGCTATTACATGCATTTGAATGGAGTTCTCGCCCGAAACAAAGTATAGGTTTTCATCTTGTGAATAACTCGAAAATCTTAGCTCAAACAGCTTTCAAACCTGTTTGCTCAACACGGGGATATAGAATTTTATAAGATAAAGCCATAAATACGTATATCTGAGGCTTCTATCAAAAGTTACATGTAACTTCATGAAGTTGTACAAAAAGGCTTTATTTCGCCGAGACAGTGCGTTTCTGACTATTACATGCATTTGAATGGAGTTCTCGCACGAAACAAAGTATAGGTTTTCATCTTGTGAATAACTCGAAAATCTTAGCTCAAACAGCTGCAAAACCTATTTCCCCAGCATGGAGATGCTGAATTCTATAAGGCAAAGCCATATTTATGTGTGTCTGAGTCTTCTATCAAAAGTTAAAGCTATGTTCATGAAGTTGTACAAAACCACTTTATTTCGCTTAGACAGTGCGTTTCTCGCTATTACATGCATTTGAATGGAGTTCTCGCCCGACACAAAGTATAGGTTTTCATCTTGTTTATAACTCGAAAATCTTAGCTCAAACAGCTTTAAAAACTGTTTGCTCAACACGGGGATATAGAATTCTATAAGATAAAGCCATAAATACGTATATCTGAGCCTTCTATCAAAAGTTACATGTAACTTCATGAAGTTGTACAAAAAGGCTTTATTTCGCCGAGACAGTGCGTTTCTGACTATTACATGCATTTGAATGGAGTTCTCCCACGAAACAAAGTATAGGTTTTCATCTTGTGAATAACTCGAAAATCTTAGCTCAAACAGCTTTCAAACCTGTTTGCTCAACACGGGGATATAGAATTCTATAAGATAAAGCCATAAATACGTATATCTGAGCCTTCTATCAAAAGTTACATGTAACTTCATGAAGTTGTACAAAAAGGCTTTATTTCGCCGAGACAGTGCGTTTCTGACTATTACATGCATTTGAATGGAGTTCTCGCACGAAGCAAAGTATAGGTTTTCATCTTGTGAATAACTCGAAAATCTTAGCTCAAACAGCTTTAAAACCTGTTTGCTCAACACGGGGATATAGAATTTTATAAGATAAAGCCATAAATACGTATATCTGAGCCTTCTATCAAAAGTTACATGTAACTTCATGAAGTTGTACAAAAAGGCTTTATTTCACCGAGACAGTGCGTTTCTGACTATTACATGCATTTGAATGGAGTTCTCGCACGAAGCAAAGTATAGGTTTTCATCTTGTGAATAACTCGAAAATCTTAGCTCAAACAGCTTTAAAACCTGTTTGCTCAACACGGGGATATAGAATTTTATAAGATAAAGCCATAAATACGTATATCTGAGCCTTCTATCAAAAGTTACATGTAACTTCATGAAGTTGTACAAAAAGGCTTTATTTCGCCGAGACAGTGCGTTTCTGACTATTACATGCATTTGAATGGAGTTCTCGCACGAAACAAAGTATAGGTTTTCATCTTGTGAATAACTCGAAAATCTTAGCTCAAACAGCTGCAAAACCTATTTCCCCAGCATGGAGATGCTGAATTCTATAAGGCAAAGCCATATTTATGTGTGTCTGAGTCTTCTATCAAAAGTTATAGCTATGTTCATGAAGTTGTACAAAACCACTTTATTTCGCCAAGACAGTGCGTTTCTCGCTATTACATGCATTTGAATGGAGTTCTCGCCCGACACAAAGTATAGGTTTTCATCTTGTGAATAACTCGAAAATCTTAGCTCAAACAGCTTTAA
Organism: Perissodus microlepis; assembly: GCF_051167445.1. Lineage (NCBI taxonomy): Eukaryota > Metazoa > Chordata > Actinopteri > Cichliformes > Cichlidae > Perissodus > Perissodus microlepis. The sequence goes on along the minus strand of NC_140478.1, from coordinate 5,828,826 downwards.
AAACTGTTTGCTCAACACGGGGATATAGAATTCTATAAGATAAAGCCATAAATACGTATATCTGAGCCTTCTATCAAAAGTTACATGTAACTTCATGAAGTTGTACAAAAAGGCTTTATTTCGCCGAGACAGTGCGTTTCTGACTATTACATGCATTTGAATGGAGTTCTCGCACGAAACAAAGTATAGGTTTTCATCTTGTGAATAACTCGAAAATCTTAGCTCAAACAGCTGCAAAACCTATTTCCCCAGCATGGAGATGCTGAATTCTATAAGGCAAAGCCATATTTATGTGTGTCTGAGTCTTCTATCAAAAGTTATAGCTATGTTCATGAAGTTGTACAAAACCACTTTATTTCGCCAAGACAGTGCGTTTCTTGCTATTACATGCATTTGAATGGAGTTCTCGCCCGACACAAAGTATAGGTTTTCATCTTGTGAATAACTCGAAAATCTTAGCTCAAACAGCTTTAAAAACTGTTTGCTCAACACGGGGATATAGAATTCTATAAGATAAAGCCATAAATACGTATATCTGAGCCTTCTATCAAAAGTTACATGTAACTTCATGAAGTTGTACAAAACCACTTTATTTCGCCGAGACAGTGCGTTTCTGACTATTACATGCATTTGAATGGAGTTCTCCCACGAAACAAAGTATAGGTTTTCATCTTGTGAATAACTCGAAAATCTTAGCTCACACAGCTGCAAAACCTATTTCCCCAGCATGGAGATGCTGAATTATATAAGGCAAAGCCATATTTATGTGTGTCTGAGTCTTCTATCAAAAGTTATAGCTATGTTCATGAAGTTGTACAAAACCGCTTTATTTCGCCAAGACAGTGCGTTTCTCGCTATTACATGCATTTGAATGGAGTTCTCGCCCGACACAAAGTATAGGTTTTCATCTTGTGAATAACTCGAAAATCTTAGCTCACAAAGCTGCAAAACCTTTTTCCCCAGCATGGAGATCCTGAATTCTATAAGGCAAAGCCATAAATACGTATATCTGAGGCTTCTATCAAAAGTTAAAGCTAACTTCATGAAGTTGTACAAAAAGGCTTTATTTCGCCGAGACAGTGCGTTTCTGACTATTACATGCATTTGAATGGAGTTCTCGCACGAAACAAAGTATAGGTTTTCATCTTGTGAATAACTCGAAAATCTTAGCTCACACAGCTGCAAAACCTATTTCCCCAGCATGGAGATGCTGAATTCTATAAGGCAAAGCCATATTTATGTGTGTCTGAGTCTTCTATCAAAAGTTATAGCTATGTTCATGAAGTTGTACAAAACCGCTTTATTTCGCCAAGACAGTGCGTTTCTCGCTATTACATGCATTTGAATGGAGTTCTCGCCCGACACAAAGTATAGGTTTTCATCTTGTGAATAACTCGAAAATCTTAGCTCACACAGCTGCAAAACCTTTTTCCCCAGCATGGAGATGCTGAATTCTATAAGGCAAAGCCATAAATACGTATATCTGAGGCTTCTATCAAAAGTTAAAGCTAACTTCATGAAGTTGTACAAAAAGGCTTTATTTCGCCGAGACAGTGCGTTTCTGACTATTACATGCATTTGAATGGAGTTCTCGCACGAAACAAAGTATAGGTTTTCATCTTGTGAATAACTCGAAAATCTTAGCTCAAACAGCTTTAAAAACTGTTTGCTCAACACGGGGATATAGAATTCTATAAGATAAAGCCATAAATACGTATATCTGAGCCTTCTATCAAAAGTTACATGTAACTTCATGAAGTTGTACAAAACAACTTTATTTCGCCGAGACAGTGCATTTCTGACTATTACATGCATTTGAATGAAGTTCTCGCACGAAACAAAGTATAGGTTTTCATCTTGTGAATAACTCGAAAATCTTAGCTCAAACAGCTTTAAAACCTGTTTGCTCAACACGGGGATATAGAATTTTATAAGATGAAGCCATAAATACGTATATCTGAGGCTTCTATCAAAAGTTACAGCTAACTTCATGAAGTTGTACAAAAACACTTTATTTCGCCGAGACAGTGCGTTTCTGACTATTACATGCATTTGAATGGAGTTCTCGCACGAAACAAAGTATAGGTTTTCATCTTGTGAATAACTCGAAAATCTTAGCTCAAACAGCTTTAAAACCTGTTTGCTCAACACGGGGATATAGAATTTTATAAGATAAAGCCATAAATACGTATATCTGAGCCTTCTATCAAAAGTTACATGTAACTTCATGAAGTTGTACAAAACAACTTTATTTCGCCGAGACAGTGCGTTTCTGACTATTACATGCATTTGAATGGAGTTCTCGCACGAAACAAAGTATAGGTTTTCATCTTGTGAATAACTCGAAAATCTTAGCTCAAACAGCTTTCAAACCTGTTTGCTCAACACGGGGATATAGAATTCTATAAGATAAAGCCATAAATACGTATATCTGAGCCTTCTATCAAAAGTTATAGCTATGTTCATGAAGTTGTACAAAACCACTTTATTTCGCCAAGACAGTGCGTTTCTGGCTATTACATGCATTTGAATGGAGTTCTCGCCCGACACAAAGTATAGGTTTTCATCTTGTGAATAACTCGAAAATCTTAGCTCAAACAGCTTTCAAACCTGTTTGCTCAACACGGGGATATAGAATTCTATAAGATAAAGCCATAAATACGTATATCTGAGCCTTCTATCAAAAGTTACATGTAACTTAATGAAGTTGTACAAAACCACTTTATTTCGCCGAGACAGTGCGTTTCTGACTATTACATGCATTTGAATGGAGTTCTCCCACGAAACAAAGTATAGGTTTTCATCTTGTGAATAACTCGAAAATCTTAGCTCAAACAGCTTTCAAACCTGTTTGCTCAACACGGGGATATAGAATTCTATAAGATAAAGCCATAAATACGTATATCTGAGCCTTCTATCAAAAGTTACATGTAACTTCATGAAGTTGTACAAAAAGGCTTTATTTCGCCGAGACAGTGCGTTTCTGACTATTACATGCATTTGAATGAAGTTCTCGCACGAAACAAAGTATAGGTTTTCATCTTGTGAATAACTCGAAAATCTTAGCTCAAACAGCTTTAAAACCTGTTTGCTCAACACGGGGATATAGAATTCTATAAGATAAAGCCATAAATACGTATATCTGAGGCTTCTATCAAAAGTTACAGCTAACTTCATGAAGTTGTACAAAAACACTTTATTTCGCCGAGACAGTGCGTTTCTGACTATTACATGCATTTGAATGGAGTTCTCGCACGAAACAAAGTATAGGTTTTCATCTTGTGAATAACTCAAAAATCTTAGCTCAAACAGCTTTAAAACCTGTTTGCTCAACACGGGGATATAGAATTCTATAAGATAAAGCCATAAATACGTATATCTGAGCCTTCTATCAAAAGTTACATGTAACTTCATGAAGTTGTACAAAACAACTTTATTTCGCCGAGACAGTGCGTTTCTGACTATTACATGCATTTGAATGGAGTTCTCGCACGAAACAAAGTATAGGTTTTCATCTTGTGAATAACTCGAAAATCTTAGCTCAAACAGCTTTCAAACCTGTTTGCTCAACACGGGGATATAGAATTCTATAAGATAAAGCCATAAATACGTATATCTGAGCCTTCTATCAAAAGTTATAGCTATGTTCATGAAGTTGTACAAAACCACTTTATTTCGCCAAGACAGTGCGTTTCTCGCTATTACATGCATTTGAATGGAGTTCTCGCCCGACACAAAGTATAGGTTTTCATCTTGTGAATAACTCGAAAATCTTAGCTCAAACAGCTTTAAAAACTGTTTGCTCAACACGGGGATATAGAATTCTATAAGATAAAGCCATAAATACGTATATCTGAGCCTTCTATCAAAAGTTACATGTAACTTCATGAAGTTGTACAAAACAACTTTATTTCGCCGAGACAGTGCGTTTCTGACTATTACATGCATTTGAATGGAGTTCTCCCACGAAACAAAGTATAGGTTTTCATCTTGTGAATAACTCGAAAATCTTAGCTCAAACAGCTTTCAAACCTGTTTGCTCAACACGGGGATATAGAATTCTATAAGATAAAGCCATAAATACGTATATCTGAGCCTTCTATCAAAAGTTACATGTAACTTCATGAAGTTGTACAAAAAGGCTTTATTTCGCCGAGACAGTGCGTTTCTGACTATTACATGCATTTGAATGGAGTTCTCGCACGAAACAAAGTATAGGTTTTCATCTTGTGAATAACTCGAAAATCTTAGCTCAAACAGCTGCAAAACCTATTTCCCCAGCATGGAGATGCTGAATTCTATAAGGCAAAGCCATATTTATGTGTGTCTGAGTCTTCTATCAAAAGTTATAGCTATGTTCATGAAGTTGTACAAAACCACTTTATTTCGCCAAGACAGTGCGTTTCTCGCTATTACATGCATTTGAATGGAGTTCTCGCCCGACACAAAGTATAGGTTTTCATCTTGTGAATAACTCGAAAATCTTAGCTCAAACAGCTTTAAAAACTGTTTGCTCAACACGGGGATATAGAATTCTATAAGATAAAGCCATAAATACGTATATCTGAGCCTTCTATCAAAAGTTACGTGTAACTTCATGAAGTTGTACTAAAAGGCTTTATTTCGCCGAGACAGTGCGTTTCTGACTATTACATGCATTTGAATGGAGTTCTCGCACGAAACAAAGTATAGGTTTTCATCTTGTGAATAACTCGAAAATCTTAGCTCAAACAGCTTTAAAACCTGTTTGCTCAACACGGGGATATAGAATTCTATAAGATAAAGCCATAAATACGTATATCTGAGGCTTCTATCAAAAGATACAGCTAACTTCATGAAGTTGTACAAAAACACTTTATTTCGCCGAGACAGTGCGTTTCTGACTATTACATGCATTTGAATGGAGTTCTCGCACGAAACAAAGTATAGGTTTTCATCTTGTGAATAACTCGAAAATCTTAGCTCAAACAGCTTTCAAACCTGTTTGCTCAACACGGGGATATAGAATTCTATAAGATAAAACCATAAATATGTGTGTCTGAGCCTTCTATCAAAAGTTATAGCTATGTTCATGAAGTTGTACAAAACCACTTTATTTCGCCAAGACAGTGCGTTTCTCGCTATTACATGCATTTGAATGGAGTTCTCGCCCGACACAAAGTATAGGTTTTCATCTTGTGAATAACTCGAAAATCTTAGCTCAAACAGCTTTAAAAACTGTTTGCTCAACACGGGGATATAGAATTCTATAAGATAAAGCCATAAATACGTATATCTGAGGCTTCTATCAAAAGATACAGCTAACTTCATGAAGTTGTACAAAAACACTTTATTTCGCCGAGACAGTGCGTTTCTGACTATTACATGCATTTGAATGGAGTTCTCGCACGAAACAAAGTATAGGTTTTCATCTTGTGAATAACTCGAAAATCTTAGCTCAAACAGCTTTCAAACCTGTTTGCTCAACACGGGGATATAGAATTCTATAAGATAAAGCCATAAATACGTATATCTGAGCCTTCTATCAAAAGTTACATGTAACTTCATGAAGTTGTACAAAAAGGCTTTATTTCGCCGAGACAGTGCGTTTCTGACTATTACATGCATTTGAATGAAGTTCTCGCACGAAACAAAGTATAGGTTTTCATCTTGTGAATAACTCGAAAATCTTAGCTCAAACAGCTTTAAAACCTGTTTGCTCAACACGGGGATATAGAATTCTATAAGATAAAGCCATAAATACGTATATCTGAGCCTTCTATCAAAAGTTACATGTAACTTCATGAAGTTGTACAAAAAGGCTTTATTTCGCCGAGACAGTGCGTTTCTGACTATTACATGCATTTGAATGGAGTTCTCGCACGAAACAAAGTATAGGTTTTCATCTTGTGAATAACTCGAAAATCTTAGCTCAAACAGCTGCAAAACCTATTTCCCCAGCATGGAGATGCTGAATTCTATAAAGCAAAGCCATATTTATGTGTGTCTGCGTCTTCTATCAAAAGTTATAGCTATGTTCATGAAGTTGTACAAAACCACTTTATTTTGCCAAGACAGTGCGTTTCTCGCTATTACATGCATTTGAATGGAGTTCTCGCCCGACACAAAGTATAGGTTTTCATCTTGTGAATAACTCGAAAATCTTAGCTCAAACAGCTTTAAAAACTGTTTGCTCAACACGGGGATATAGAATTCTATAAGATAAAGCCATAAATACGTATATCTGAGCCTTCTATCAAAAGTTATAGCTATGTTCATGAAGTTGTACAAAACCACTTTATTTTGCCAAGACAGTGCGTTTCTCGCTATTACATGCATTTGAATGGAGTTCTCGCCCGACACAAAGTATAGGTTTTCATCTTGTGAATAACTCGAAAATCTTAGCTCAAACAGCTTTCAAACCTGTTTGCTCAACACGGGGATATAGAATTCTATAAGATAAAGCCATAAATACGTATATCTTAGCCTTCTATCAAAAGTTACAGCTAACTTCATGAAGTTGTACAAAAACACTTTATTTCGCCGAGACAGTGCGTTTCTGACTATTACATGCATTTGAATGGAGTTCTCGCACGAAACAAAGTATAGGTTTTCATCTTGTGAATAACTCGAAAATCTTAGCTCAAACAGCTTTCAAACCTGTTTGCTCAACACGGGGATATAGAATTCTATAAGATAAAGCCATAAATACGTATATCTTAGCCTTCTATCAAAAGTTACATGTAACTTCATGAAGTTGTACAAAAAGGCTTTATTTCGCCGAGACAGTGCGTTTCTGACTATTACATGCATTTGAATGAAGTTCTCGCACGAAACAAAGTATAGGTTTTCATCTTGTGAATAACTCGAAAATCTTAGCTCAAACAGCTTTCAAACCTGTTTGCTCAACACGGGGATATAGAATTCTATAAGATAAAGCCATAAATACGTATATCTTAGCCTTCTATCAAAAGTTACAGCTAACTTCATGAAGTTGTACAAAAACACTTTATTTCGCCGAGACAGTGCGTTTCTGACTATTACATGCATTTGAATGGAGTTCTCGCACGAAACAAAGTATAGGTTTTCATCTTGTGAATAACTCGAAAATCTTAGCTCAAACAGCTTTCAAACCTGTTTGCTCAACACGGGGATATAGAATTCTATAAGATAAAGCCATGAATACGTATATCTGAGGCTTCTATCAAAAGTTACATGTAACTTCATGAAGTTGTACAAAAAGGCTTTATTTCGCCGAGACAGTGCGTTTCTGACTATTACATGCATTTGAATGGAGTTCTCGCACGAAACAAAGTATAGGTTTTCATCTTGTGAATAACTCGAAAATCTTAGCTCAAACAGCTTTCAAACCTGTTTGCTCAACACGGGGATATAGAATTCTATAAGATAAAGCCATAAATACGTATATCTGAGGCTTCTATCAAAAGTTACAGCTAACTTCATGAAGTTGTACAAAAACACTTTATTTCGCCGACACAGTGCGTTTCTGACTATTACATGCATTTGAATGGAGTTCTCGCACGAAACAAAGTATAGGTTTTCATCTTGTGAATAACTCGAAAATCTTAGCTCAAACAGCTTTCAAACCTGTTTGCTCAACACGGGGATATAGAATTCTATAAGATAAAGCCATAAATACGTATATCTGAGGCTTCTATCAAAAGTTACAGCTAACTTCATGAAGTTGTACAAAAAGGCTTTATTTCGCCGAGACAGTGCGTTTCTGACTATTACATGCATTTGAATGGAGTTCTCGCACGAAACAAAGTATAGGTTTTCATCTTGTGAATAACTCGAAAATCTTAGCTCAAACAGCTTTCAAACCTGTTTGCTCAACACGGGGATATAGAATTCTATAAGATAAAGCCATAAATACGTATATCTGAGCCTTCTATCAAAAGTTACAGCTAACTTCATGAAGTTGTACAAAAAGGCTTTATTTCTCCGAGACAGTGCGTTTCTGACTATTACATGCATTTGAATGGAGTTCTCGCACGAAACAAAGTATAGGTTTTCATCTTGTGAATAACTCGAAAATCTTAGCTCACACAGCTTTCAAACCTGTTTGCTCAACACGGGGATATAGAATTCTATAAGATAAAGCCATAAATACGTATATCTGAGCCTTCTATCAAAAGTTACATGTAACTTCATGAAGTTGTACAAAAACACTTTATTTCGCCGAGACAGTGCGTTTCTGACTATTACATGCATTTGAATGGAGTTCTCGCACGAAACAAAGTATAGGTTTTCATCTTGTGAATAACTCGAAAATCTTAGCTCAAACAGCTTTCAAACCTGTTTGCTCAACACGGGGATATAGAATTCTATAAGATAAAGCCATAAATACGTATATCTGAGGCTTCTATCAAAAGTTACAGCTAACTTCATGAAGTTGTACAAAAAGGCTTTATTTCGCCGAGACAGTGCGTTTCTGACTATTACATGCATTTGAAAGGAGTTCTTGCACGAAACAAAGTATAGGTTTTCATCTTGTGAATAACTCGAAAATCTTAGCTCAAACAGCTTTAAAACCTGTTTGCTCAACACGGGGATATAGAATTCTATAAGATAAAGCCATAAATACGTATATCTGAGCCTTCTATCAAAAGTTACAGCTAACTTCATGAAGTTGTACAAAAAGGCTTTATTTCGCCAAGACAGTGCGTTTCTGACTATTACATGCATTTGAATGGAGTTCTCGCACGAAACAAAGTATAGGTTTTCATCTTGTGAATAACTCGAAAATCTTAGCTCAAACAGCTTTCAAACCTGTTTGCTCAACACGGGGATATAGAATTCTATAAGATAAAGCCATAAATACGTATATCTGAGCCTTCTATCAAAAGTTACATGTAACTTCATGAAGTTGTACAAAAAGGCTTTATTTCGCCGAGACAGTGCGTTTCTGACTATTACATGCATTTGAATGGAGTTCTCGCACGAAACAAAGTATAGGTTTTCATCTTGTGAATAACTCGAAAAATCTTAGCTCAAACAGCTTTCAAACCTGTTTGCTCAACACGGGGATATAGAATTCTATAAGATAAAGCCATAAATACGTATATCTGAGCCTTCTATCAAAAGTTACAGCTAACTTCATGAAGTTGTACAAAAACACTTTATTTCGCCGAGACAGTGCGTTTCTGACTATTACATGCATTTGAATGGAGTTCTCGCACGAAACAAAGTATAGGTTTTCATCTTGTGAATAACTCGAAAATCTTAGCTCAAACAGCTTTCAAACCTGTTTGCTCAACACGGGGATATAGAATTCTATAAGATAAAGCCATAAATACGTATATCTGAGCCTTCTATCAAAAGTTACATGTAACTTCATGAAGTTGTACAAAAAGGCTTTATTTCACCGAGACAGTGCGTTTCTGACTATTACATGCATTTGAATGGAGTTCTCGCACGAAACAAAGTATAGGTTTTCATCTTGTGAATAACTCGAAAATCTTAGCTCAAACAGCTTTCAAACCTGTTTGCTCAACACGGGGATATAGAATTTTATAAGATAAAGCCATAAATACGTATATCTGAGGCTTCTATCAAAAGTTACAGCTAACTTCATGAAGTTGTACAAAAACACTTTATTTCGCCGAGACAGTGCGTTTCTGACTATTACATGCATTTGAATGGAGTTCTCGCACGAAACAAAGTATAGGTTTTCATCTTGTGAATAACTCGAAAATCTTAGCTCAAACAGCTTTAAAACCTGTTTGCTCAACACGGGGATATAGAATTCTATAAGATAAAGCCATAAATACGTATATCTGAGGCTTCTATCAAAAGTTACAGCTAACTTCATGAAGTTGTACAAAAAGGCTTTATTTCGCCGAGACAGTGCGTTTCTGACTATTACATGCATTTGAATGGAGTTCTCGCACGAAACAAAGTATAGGTTTTCATCTTGTGAATAACTCGAAAATCTTAGCTCAAACAGCTTTCAAACCTGTTTGCTCAACACGGGGATATAGAATTCTATAAGATAAAGCCATAAATACGTATATCTGAGCCTTCTATCAAAAGTTACATGTAACTTCATGAAGTTGTACAAAAACACTTTATTTCGCCGAGACAGTGCGTTTCTGACTATTACATGCATTTGAATGGAGTTCTCGCACGAAACAAAGTATAGGTTTTCATCTTGTGAATAACTCGAAAATCTTAGCTCAAACAGCTTTAAAACCTGTTTGCTCAACACGGGGATATAGAATTTTATAAGATAAAGCCATAAATACGTATCTGAGCCTTCTATCAAAAGTTACAGCTAACTTCATGAAGTTGTACAAAAACACTTTATTTCGCCGAGACAGTGCGTTTCTGACTATTACATGCATTTGAATGGAGTTCTCGCACGAAACAAAGTATAGGTTTTCATCTTGTGAATAACTCGAAAATCTTAGCTCAAACAGCTTTCAAACCTGTTTGCTCAACACGGGGATATAGAATTCTATAAGATAAAGCCATAAATACGTATATCTGAGCCTTCTATCAAAAGTTACATGTAACTTCATGAAGTTGTACAAAAAGGCTTTATTTCGCCGAGACAGTGCGTTTCTGACTATTACATGCATTTGAATGGAGTTCTCGCACGAAACAAAGTATAGGTTTTCATCTTGTGAATAACTCGAAAATCTTAGCTCAAACAGCTTTCAAACCTGTTTGCTCAACACGGGGATATAGAATTCTATAAGATAAAGCCATAAATACGTATATCTGAGCCTTCTATCAAAAGTTACAGCTAACTTCATGAAGTTGTACAAAAACACTTTATTTCGCCGAGACAGTGCGTTTCTGACTATTACATGCATTTGAATGGAGTTCTCGCACGAAACAAAGTATAGGTTTTCATCTTGTGAATAACTCGAAAATCTTAGCTCAAACAGCTTTAAAACCTGTTTGCTCAACACGGGGATATAGAATTCTATAAGATAAAGCCATAAATACGTATATCTGAGCCTTCTATCAAAAGTTACAGCTAACTTCATGAAGTTGTACAAAAACACTTTATTTCGCCGAGACAGTGCGTTTCTGACTATTACATGCATTTGAATGGAGTTCTCGCACGAAACAAAGTATAGGTTTTCATCTTGTGAATAACTCGAAAATCTTAGCTCAAACAGCTTTCAAACCTGTTTGCTCAACACGGGGATATAGAATTCTATAAGATAAAGCCATAAATACGTATATCTGAGGCTTCTATCAAAAGTTACATGTAACTTCATGAAGTTGTACAAAAAGGCTTTATTTCGCCGAGACAGTGCGTTTCTGACTATTACATGCATTTGAATGGAGTTCTCGCACGAAACAAAGTATAGGTTTTCATCTTGTGAATAACTCGAAAATCTTAGCTCAAACAGCTTTCAAACCTGTTTGCTCAACACGGGGATATAGAATTCTATAAGATAAAGCCATAAATACGTATCTGAGCCTTCTATCAAAAGTTACAGCTAACTTCATGAAGTTGTACAAAAAGTTTTTTTTTTCGCCGAGACAGTGCGTTTCTGACTATTACATGCATTTGAATGGAGTTCTCGCACGAAACAAAGTATAGGTTTTCATCTTGTGAATAACTCGAAAATCTTAGCTCAAACAGCTTTCAAACCTGTTTGCTCAACACGGGGATATAGAATTCTATAAGATAAAGCCATAAATACGTATATCTGAGCCTTCTATCAAAAGTTACATGTAACTTCATGAAGTTGTACAAAAAGGCTTTATTTCGCCGAGACAGTGCGTTTCTGACTATTACATGCATTTGAATGGAGTTCTCGCACGAAACAAAGTATAGGTTTTCATCTTGTGAATAACTCGAAAATCTTAGCTCACACAGCTTTAAAACCTGTTTGCTCAACACGGGGATATAGAATTCTATAAGATAAAGCCATAAATACGTATATCTGAGGCTTCTATCAAAAGTTACATGTAACTTCATGAAGTTGTACAAAAAGGCTTTATTTCGCCGAGACAGTGCGTTTCTGACTATTACATGCATTTGAATGGAGTTCTCGCACGAAACAAAGTATAGGTTTTCATCTTGTGAATAACTCGAAAATCTTAGCTCAAACAGCTTTCAAACCTGTTTGCTCAACACGGGGATATAGAATTCTATAAGATAAAGCCATAAATACGTATATCTGAGCCTTCTATCAAAAGTTACAGCTAACTTCATGAAGTTGTACAAAAAGGCTTTATTTCGCCGAGACAGTGCGTTTCTGACTATTACATGCATTTGAATGAAGTTCTCGCACGAAACAAAGTATAGGTTTTCATCTTGTGAATAACTCGAAAATCTTAGCTCAAACAGCTGCAAAACCTGTTTGCTCAACACGGGGATATAGAATTCTATAAGATAAAGCCATAAATACCTATATCTGAGTCTTCTATCAAAAGTTACATGTAACTTCATGAAGTTGTACAAAAAGGCTTTATTTCGCCGAGACAGTGCGTTTCTGACTATTACATGCATTTGAATGGAGTTCTCGCCCGACACAAAGTATAGGTTTTCATCTTGTGAATAACTCGAAAATCTTAGCTCAAACAGCTTTAAAAACTGTTTGCTCAACACGGGGATATAGAATTCTATAAGATAAAGCCATAAATACCTATATCTGAGCCTTCTATCAAAAGTTACATGTAACTTCATGAAGTTGTACAAAACCACTTTATTTCGCCGAGACAGTGCGTTTCTGACTATTACATGCATTTGAATGGAGTTCTCGCCCGACACAAAGTATAGGTTTTCATCTTGTGAATAACTCGAAAATCTTAGCTCAAACAGCTTTAAAAACTGTTTGCTCAACACGGGGATATAGAATTCTATAAGATGAAGCCATAAATACGTATATCTGAGCCTTCTATCAAAAGTTACATGTAACTTCATGAAGTTGTACAAAACCACTTTATTTCGCCGAGACAGTGCGTTTCTCGCTATTACATGCATTTGAATGGAGTTCTCGCCCGACACAAAGTATAGGTTTTCATCTTGTGAATAACTCGAAAATCTTAGCTCAAACAGCTTTAAAAACTGTTTGCTCAACACGGGGATATAGAATTCTATAAGATAAAGCCATAAATACGTATATCTGAGCCTTCTATCAAAAGTTATAACTATGTTCATGAAGTTGTACAAAACCACTTTATTTCGCCGAGACAGTGCGTTTCTGACTATTACATGCATTTGAATGGAGTTCTCGCCCGACACAAAGTATAGGTTTTCATCTTGTGAATAACTCGAAAATCTTAGCTCAAACAGCTTTAAAAACTGTTTGCTCAACACGGGGATATAGAATTCTATAAGATGAAGCCATAAATACGTATATCTGAGCCTTCTATCAAAAGTTACATGTAACTTCATGAAGTTGTACAAAACCACTTTATTTCGCCGAGACAGTGCGTTTCTCGCTATTACATGCATTTGAATGGAGTTCTCGCCCGACACAAAGTATAGGTTTTCATCTTGTGAATAACTCGAAAATCTTAGCTCAAACAGCTTTAAAAACTGTTTGCTCAACACGGGGATATAGAATTCTATAAGATAAAGCCATAAATACGTATATCTGAGCCTTCTATCAAAAGTTACATGTAACTTCATGAAGTTGTACAAAACCACTTTATTTCGCCGAGACAGTGCGTTTCTGACTATTACATGCATTTGAATGGAGTTCTCGCCCGACACAAAGTATAGGTTTTCATCTTGTGAATAACTCGAAAATCTTAGCTCAAACAGCTTTAAAAACTGTTTGCTCAACACGGGGATATAGAATTCTATAAGATAAAGCCATAAATACGTATATCTGAGCCTTCTATCAAAAGTTACATGTAACTTCATGAAGTTGTACAAAACCACTTTATTTCGCCGAGACAGTGCGTTTCTGACTATTACATGCATTTGAATGGAGTTCTCGCACGAAACAAAGTATAGGTTTTCATCTTGTGAATAACTCGAAAATCTTAGCTCAAACAGCTTTCAAACCTGTTTGCTCAACACGGGGATATAGAATTCTATAAGATAAAGCCATAAATACGTATATCTGAGCCTTCTATCAAAAGTTACATGTAACTTCATGAAGTTGTACAAAAAGGCTTTATTTCGCCGAGACAGTGCGTTTCTGACTATTACATGCATTTGAATGGAGTTCTCGCACGAAACAAAGTATAGGTTTTCATCTTGTGAATAACTCGAAAATCTTAGCTCAAACAGCTGCAAAACCTATTTCCCCAGCATGGAGATGCTGAATTCTATAAGGCAAAGCCATATTTATGTGTGTCTGAGTCTTCTATCAAAAGTTATAGCTATGTTCATGAAGTTGTACAAAACCACTTTATTTCGCCAAGACAGTGCGTTTGTCGCTATTACATGCATTTGAATGGAGTTCTCGCCCGACACAAAGTATAGGTTTTCATCTTGTGAATAACTCGAAAATCTTAGCTCAAACAGCTTTAAAAACTGTTTGCTCAACACGGGGATATAGAATTCTATAAGATAAAGCCATAAATACGTATATCTGAGCCTTCTATCAAAAGTTACGTGTAACTTCATGAAGTTGTACTAAAAGGCTTTATTTCGCCGAGACAGTGCGTTTCTGACTATTACATGCATTTGAATGGAGTTCTCGCACGAAACAAAGTATAGGTTTTCATCTTGTGAATAACTCGAAAATCTTAGCTCAAACAGCTTTAAAACCTGTTTGCTCAACACGGGGATATAGAATTCTATAAGATAAAGCCATAAATACGTATATCTGAGCCTTCTATCAAAAGTTACATGTAACTTCATGAAGTTGTACAAAAAGGCTTTATTTCGCCGAGACAGTGCGTTTCTGACTATTACATGCATTTGAATGGAGTTCTCGCACGAAACAAAGTATAGGTTTTCATCTTGTGAATAACTCGAAAATCTTAGCTCAAACAGCTTTAAAAACTGTTTGCTCAACACGGGGATATAGAATTCTATAAGATAAAGCCATAAATACGTATATCTGAGCCTTCTATCAAAAGTTACATGTAACTTCATGAAGTTGTACAAAACAACTTTATTTCGCCGAGACAGTGCGTTTCTGACTATTACATGCATTTGAATGGAGTTCTCGCACGAAACAAAGTATAGGTTTTCATCTTGTGAATAACTCGAAAATCTTAGCTCAAACAGCTTTCAAACCTGTTTGCTCAACACGGGGATATAGAATTCTATAAGATAAAGCCATAAATACGTATATCTGAGCCTTCTATCAAAAGTTACAGCTAACTTCATGAAGTTGTACAAAAAGGCTTTATTTCGCCAAGACAGTGCGTTTCTCGCTATTACATGCATTTGAATGGAGTTCTCGCCCGACACAAAGTATAGGTTTTCATCTTGTGAATAACTCGAAAATCTTAGCTCAAACAGCTGCAAAACCTATTTCCCCAGCATGGAGATGCTGAATTCTATAAGGCAAAGCCATATTTATGTGTGTCTGAGTCTTCTATCAAAAGTTATAGCTATGTTCATGAAGTTGTACAAAACCACTTTATTTCGCCAAGACAGTGCGTTTCTCGCTATTACATGCATTTGAATGGAGTTCTCGCCCGACACAAAGTATAGGTTTTCATCTTGTGAATAACTCGAAAATCTTAGCTCAAACAGCTTTAAAAACTGTTTGCTCAACACGGGGATATAGAATTCTATAAGATAAAGCCATAAATACGTATATCTGAGCCTTCTATCAAAAGTTACATGTAACTTCATGAAGTTGTACAAAAAGGCTTTATTTCGCCGAGACAGTGCGTTTCTGACTATTACATGCATTTGAATGGAGTTCTCGCACGAAACAAAGTATAGGTTTTCATCTTGTGAATAACTCGAAAATCTTAGCTCAAACAGCTTTCAAACCTGTTTGCTCAACACGGGGATATAGAATTCTATAAGATAAAGCCATAAATACGTATATCTGAGCCTTCTATCAAAAGTTATAGCTAACTTCATGAAGTTGTACAAAACCACTTTATTTCGCCGAGACAGTGCGTTTCTGACTATTACATGCATTTGAATGGAGTTCTCGCCCGACACAAAGTATAGGTTTTCATCTTGTGAATAACTCGAAAATCTTAGCTCAAACAGCTTTAAAAACTGTTTGCTCAACACGGGGATATAGAATTCTATAAGATAAAGCCATAAATACGTATATCTGAGCCTTCTATCAAAAGTTACGTGTAACTTCATGAAGTTGTACTAAAAGGCTTTATTTCGCCGAGACAGTGCGTTTCTGACTATTACATGCATTTGAATGGAGTTCTCGCACGAAACAAAGTATAGGTTTTTATCTTGTGAATAACTCGAAAATCTTAGCTCACACAACTGCAAAACCAATTTCCCCAGCATGGAGATGCTGAATTCTATAAGGCAAAGCCATATTTATGTGTGTCTGAGTCTTCTATCAAAAGTTATAGCTATGTTCATGAAGTTGTACAAAAACGCTTTATTTCGCCAAGACAGTGCGTTTCTCGCTATTACATGCATTTGAATGGAGTTCTCGCACGAAACAAAGTATAGGTTTTCATCTTGTGAATAACTCGAAAATCTTAGCTCAAACAGCTTTCAAACCTGTTTGCTCAACACGGGGATATAGAATTCTATAAGACAAAGCCATAAATACGTATATCTGAGCCTTCTATCAAAAGTTACATGTAACTTCATGAAGTTGTACAAAAAGGCTTTATTTCGCCGAGACAGTGCGTTTCTGACTATTACATGCATTTGAATGGAGTTCTCGCACGAAACAAAGTATAGGTTTTCATCTTGTGAATAACTCGAAAATCTTAGCTCAAACAGCTTTAAAAACTGTTTGCTCAACACGGGGATATAGAATTCTATAAGATAAAGCCATAAATACGTATATCTGAGCCTTCTATCAAAAGTTACATGTAACTTCATGAAGTTGTACAAAAAGGCTTTATTTCGCCGAGACAGTGCGTTTCTGACTATTACATGCATTTGAATGGAGTTCTCGCACGAAACAAAGTATAGGTTTTCATCTTGTGAATAACTCGAAAATCTTAGCTCAAACCGCTTTCAAACCTGTTTGCTCAACACGGGGATATAGAATTCTATAAGATAAAGCCATAAATACGTATATCTGAGCCTTCTATCAAAAGTTATAGCTATGTTCATGAAGTTGTACAAAACCACTTTATTTCGCCAAGACAGTGCGTTTCTCGCTATTACATGCATTTGAATGGAGTTCTCGCCCGACACAAAGTATAGGTTTTCATCTTGTGAATAACTCGAAAATCTTAGCTCAAACAGCTTTAAAAGCTGTTTGCTCAACACGGGGATATAGAATTCTATAAGATAAAGCCATAAATACGTATATCTGAGGCTTCTATCAAAAGTTACATGTAACTTCATGAAGTTGTACAAAACAACTTTATTTCGCCGAGACAGTGCGTTTCTGACTATTACATGCATTTGAATGGAGTTCTCCCACGAAACAAAGTATAGGTTTTCATCTTCTGAATAACTCGAAAATCTTAGCTCAAACAGCTTTAAAACCTGTTTGCTCAACACGGGGATATAGAATTCTATAAGATAAAGCCATAAATACGTATATCTGAGCCTTCTATCAAAAGATACAGCTAACTTCATGAAGTTGTACAAAAACGCTTTATTTCGCCGAGACAGTGCGTTTCTGACTATTACATGCATTTGAATGGAGTTCTCGCACGAAACAAAGTATAGGTTTTCATCTTGTGAATAACTCGAAAATCTTAGCTCAAACAGCTTTCAAACCTGTTTGCTCAACACGGGGATATAGAATTCTATAAGATAAAGCCATAAATACGTATATCTGAGCCTTCTATCAAAAGTTACAGCTAACTTCATGAAGTTGTACAAAAAGGCTTTATTTCGCCGAGACAGTGCGTTTCTGACTATTACATGCATTTGAATGAAGTTCTCGCACGAAACAAAGTATAGGTTTTCATCTTGTGAATAACTCGAAAATCTTAGCTCAAACAGCTTTCAAACCTGTTTGCTCAACACGGGGATATAGAATTCTATAAGATAAAGCCATAAATACGTATATCTGAGCCTTCTATCAAAAGTTATAGCTATGTTCATGAAGTTGTACAAAACCACTTTATTTCGCCAAGACAGTGCGTTTCTCGCTATTACATGCATTTGAATGGAGTTCTCGCCCGACACAAAGTATAGGTTTTCATCTTGTGAATAACTCGAAAATCTTAGCTCAAACAGCTTTCAAACCTGTTTGCTCAACACGGGGATATAGAATTTTATAAGATAAAGCCATAAATACGTATATCTGAGCCTTCTATCAAAAGTTACATGTAACTTCATGAAGTTGTACAAAACCACTTTATTTCGCCGAGACAGTGCGTTTCTGACTATTACATGCATTTGAATGGAGTTCTCGCACGAAACAAAGTATAGGTTTTCATCTTGTGAATAACTCGAAAATCTTAGCTCAAACAGCTTTAAAAACTGTTTGCTCAACACGGGGATATAGAATTCTATAAGATAAAGCCATAAATACGTATATCTGAGCCTTCTATCAAAAGTTACATGTAACTTCATGAAGTTGTACAAAACCACTTTATTTCGCCGAGACAGTGCGTTTCTGACTATTACATGCATTTGAATGAAGTTCTCGCACGAAACAAAGTATAGGTTTTCATCTTGTGAATAACTCGAAAATCTTAGCTCAAACAGCTTTCAAACCTGTTTGCTCAACACGGGGATATAGAATTCTATAAGATAAAGCCATAAATACGTATATCTGAGCCTTCTATCAAAAGTTATAGCTATGTTCATGAAGTTGTACAAAACCACTTTATTTCGCCAAGACAGTGCGTTTCTCGCTATTACATGCATTTGAATGGAGTTCTCGCCCGACACAAAGTATAGGTTTTCATCTTGTGAATAACTCGAAAATCTTAGCTCAAACAGCTTTCAAACCTGTTTGCTCAACACGGGGATATAGAATTTTATAAGATAAAGCCATAAATACGTATATCTGAGGCTTCTATCAAAAGTTACAGCTAACTTCATGAAGTTGTACAAAAACACTTTATTTCGCCGAGACAGTGCGTTTCTGACTATTACATGCATTTGAATGGAGTTCTCGCACGAAACAAAGTATAGGTTTTCATCTTGTGAATAACTCGAAAATCTTAGCTCAAACAGCTTTAAAAACTGTTTGCTCAACACGGGGATATAGAATTCTATAAGATAAAGCCATAAATACGTATATCTGAGCCTTCTATCAAAAGTTATAACTATGTTCATGAAGTTGTACAAAACCACTTTATTTCGCCGAGACAGTGCGTTTCTCGCTATTACATGCATTTGAATGGAGTTCTCGCCCGACACAAAGTATAGGTTTTCATTATGTGAATAACTCGAAAATCTTAGCTCAAACAGCTTTCAAACCTGTTTGCTCAACACGGGGATATAGAATTCTATAAGATAAAGCCATAAATACGTATATCTGAGCCTTCTATCAAAAGTTATAACTATGTTCATGAAGTTGTACAAAACCACTTTATTTCGCCGAGACAGTGCGTTTCTCGCTATTACATGCATTTGAATGGAGTTCTCGCCCGAAACAAAGTATAGGTTTTCATCTTGTGAATAACTCGAAAATCTTAGCTCAAACAGCTTTCAAACCTGTTTGCTCAACACGGGGATATAGAATTTTATAAGATAAAGCCATAAATACGTATATCTGAGGCTTCTATCAAAAGTTACATGTAACTTCATGAAGTTGTACAAAAAGGCTTTATTTCGCCGAGACAGTGCGTTTCTGACTATTACATGCATTTGAATGAAGTTCTCGCACGAAACAAAGTATAGGTTTTCATCTTGTGAATAACTCGAAAATCTTAGCTCAAACAGCTTTCAAACCTGTTTGCTCAACACGGGGATATAGAATTTTATAAGATAAAGCCATAAATACGTATATCTGAGGCTTCTATCAAAAGTTACAGCTAACTTCATGAAGTTGTACAAAAACACTTTATTTCGCCGAGACAGTGCGTTTCTGACTATTACATGCATTTGAATGGAGTTCTCGCACGAAACAAAGTATAGGTTTTCATCTTGTGAATAACTCGAAAATCTTAGCTCAAACAGCTGCAAAACCTATTTCCCCAGCATGGAGATGCTGAATTCTATAAGGCAAAGCCATATTTATGTGTGTCTGAGTCTTCTATCAAAAGTTAAAGCTATGTTCATGAAGTTGTACAAAACCACTTTATTTCGCCAAGACAGTGCGTTTCTCGCTATTACATGCATTTGAATGGAGTTCTCGCCCGACACAAAGTATAGGTTTTCATCTTGTTTATAACTCGAAAATCTTAGCTCAAACAGCTTTAAAACCTGTTTGCTCAACACGGGGATATAGAATTCTATAAGATAAAGCCATAAATACGTATATCTGAGCCTTCTATCAAAAGTTACATGTAACTTCATGAAGTTGTACAAAAAGGCTTTATTTCGCCGAGACAGTGCGTTTCTGACTATTACATGCATTTGAATGGAGTTCTCCCACGAAACAAAGTATAGGTTTTCATCTTGTGAATAACTCGAAAATCTTAGCTCAAACAGCTTTCAAACCTGTTTGCTCAACACGGGGATATAGAATTCTATAAGATAAAGCCATAAATACGTATATCTGAGCCTTCTATCAAAAGTTACATGTAACTTCATGAAGTTGTACAAAAAGGCTTTATTTCGCCGAGACAGTGCGTTTCTGACTATTACATGCATTTGAATGAAGTTCTCGCACGAAACAAAGTATAGGTTTTCATCTTGTGAATAACTCGAAAATCTTAGCTCAAACAGCTTTAAAACCTGTTTGCTCAACACGGGGATATAGAATTCTATAAGATAAAGCCATAAATACGTATATCTGAGCCTTCTATCAAAAGTTACATGTAACTTCATGAAGTTGTACAAAAAGGCTTTATTTCGCCGAGACAGTGCGTTTCTGACTATTACATGCATTTGAATGGAGTTCTCGCACGAAGCAAAGTATAGGTTTTCATCTTGTGAATAACTCGAAAATCTTAGCTCAAACAGCTTTAAAACCTGTTTGCTCAACACGGGGATATAGAATTTTATAAGATAAAGCCATAAATACGTATATCTGAGCCTTCTATCAAAAGTTACATGTAACTTCATGAAGTTGTACAAAAAGGCTTTATTTCACCGAGACAGTGCGTTTCTGACTATTACATGCATTTGAATGGAGTTCTCGCACGAAGCAAAGTATAGGTTTTCATCTTGTGAATAACTCGAAAATCTTAGCTCAAACAGCTTTAAAACCTGTTTGCTCAACACGGGGATATAGAATTTTATAAGATAAAGCCATAAATACGTATATCTGAGCCTTCTATCAAAAGTTACATGTAACTTCATGAAGTTGTACAAAAAGGCTTTATTTCGCCGAGACAGTGCGTTTCTGACTATTACATGCATTTGAATGGAGTTCTCGCACGAAACAAAGTATAGGTTTTCATCTTGTGAATAACTCGAAAATCTTAGCTCAAACAGCTGCAAAACCTATTTCCCCAGCATGGAGATGCTGAATTCTATAAGGCAAAGCCATATTTATGTGTGTCTGAGTCTTCTATCAAAAGTTATAGCTATGTTCATGAAGTTGTACAAAACCACTTTATTTCGCCAAGACAGTGCGTTTCTCGCTATTACATGCATTTGAATGGAGTTCTCGCCCGACACAAAGTATAGGTTTTCATCTTGTGAATAACTCGAAAATCTTAGCTCAAACAGCTTTAAAAACTGTTTGCTCAACACGGGGATATAGAATTCTATAAGATAAAGCCATAAATACGTATATCTGAGCCTTCTATCAAAAGTTACATGTAACTTCATGAAGTTGTACAAAAAGGCTTTATTTCGCCGAGACAGTGCGTTTCTGACTATTACATGCATTTGAATGGAGTTCTCGCACGAAACAAAGTATAGGTTTTCATCTTGTGAATAACTCGAAAATCTTAGCTCAAACAGCTGCAAAACCTATTTCCCCAGCATGGAGATGCTGAATTCTATAAGGCAAAGCCATATTTATGTGTGTCTGAGTCTTCTATCAAAAGTTATAGCTATGTTCATGAAGTTGTACAAAACCACTTTATTTCGCCAAGACAGTGCGTTTCTTGCTATTACATGCATTTGAATGGAGTTCTCGCCCGACACAAAGTATAGGTTTTCATCTTGTGAATAACTCGAAAATCTTAGCTCAAACAGCTTTAAAAACTGTTTGCTCAACACGGGGATATAGAATTCTATAAGATAAAGCCATAAATACGTATATCTGAGCCTTCTATCAAAAGTTACATGTAACTTCATGAAGTTGTACAAAAAGGCTTTATTTCGCCGAGACAGTGCGTTTCTGACTATTACATGCATTTGAATGGAGTTCTCCCACGAAACAAAGTATAGGTTTTCATCTTGTGAATAACTCGAAAATCTTAGCTCACACAGCTGCAAAACCTATTTCCCCAGCATGGAGATGCTGAATTCTATAAGGCAAAGCCATATTTATGTGTGTCTGAGTCTTCTATCAAAAGTTATAGCTATGTTCATGAAGTTGTACAAAACCGCTTTATTTCGCCAAGACAGTGCGTTTCTCGCTATTACATGCATTTGAATGGAGTTCTCGCCCGACACAAAGTATAGGTTTTCATCTTGTGAATAACTCGAAAATCTTAGCTCACAAAGCTGCAAAACCTTTTTCCCCAGCATGGAGATCCTGAATTCTATAAGGCAAAGCCATAAATACGTATATCTGAGGCTTCTATCAAAAGTTAAAGCTAACTTCATGAAGTTGTACAAAAAGGCTTTATTTCGCCGAGACAGTGCGTTTCTGACTATTACATGCATTTGAATGGAGTTCTCGCACGAAACAAAGTATAGGTTTTCATCTTGTGAATAACTCGAAAATCTTAGCTCAAACAGCTTTCAAACCTGTTTGCTCAACACGGGGATATAGAATTCTATAAGATAAAGCCATAAATACGTATATCTGAGCCTTCTATCAAAAGTTACAGCTAACTTCATGAAGTTGTACAAAAAGGCTTTATTTCGCCGAGACAGTGCGTTTCTGACTATTACATGCATTTGAATGGAGTTCTCGCACGAAACAAAGTATAGGTTTTCATCTTGTGAATAACTCGAAAATCTTAGCTCACACAGCTGCAAAACCTATTTCCCCAGCATGGAGATGCTGAATTCTATAAGGCAAAGCCATATTTATGTGTGTCTGAGTCTTCTATCAAAAGTTATAGCTATGTTCATGAAGTTGTACAAAACCGCTTTATTTCGCCAAGACAGTGCGTTTCTCGCTATTACATGCATTTGAATGGAGTTCTCGCCCGACACAAAGTATAGGTTTTCATCTTGTGAATAACTCGAAAATCTTAGCTCACACAGCTGCAAAACCTTTTTCCCCAGCATGGAGATGCTGAATTCTATAAGGCAAAGCCATAAATACGTATATCTGAGGCTTCTATCAAAAGTTAAAGCTAACTTCATGAAGTTGTACAAAAAGGCTTTATTTCGCCGAGACAGTGCGTTTCTGACTATTACATGCATTTGAATGGAGTTCTCGCACGAAACAAAGTATAGGTTTTCATCTTGTGAATAACTCGAAAATCTTAGCTCAAACAGCTTTAAAAACTGTTTGCTCAACACGGGGATATAGAATTCTATAAGATAAAGCCATAAATACGTATATCTGAGCCTTCTATCAAAAGTTACATGTAACTTCATGAAGTTGTACAAAAAGGCTTTATTTCGCCGAGACAGTGCGTTTCTGACTATTACATGCATTTGAATGGAGTTCTCGCACGAAACAAAGTATAGGTTTTCATCTTGTGAATAACTCGAAAATCTTAGCTCAAACAGCTGCAAAACCTATTTCCCCAGCATGGAGATGCTGAATTCTATAAGGCAAAGCCATATTTATGTGTGTCTGAGTCTTCTATCAAAAGTTATAGCTATGTTCATGAAGTTGTACAAAACCACTTTATTTCGCCAAGACAGTGCGTTTCTTGCTATTACATGCATTTGAATGGAGTTCTCGCCCGACACAAAGTATAGGTTTTCATCTTGTGAATAACTCGAAAATCTTAGCTCAAACAGCTTTAAAAACTGTTTGCTCAACACGGGGATATAGAATTCTATAAGATAAAGCCATAAATACGTATATCTGAGCCTTCTATCAAAAGTTACATGTAACTTCATGAAGTTGTACAAAACCACTTTATTTCGCCGAGACAGTGCGTTTCTGACTATTACATGCATTTGAATGGAGTTCTCCCACGAAACAAAGTATAGGTTTTCATCTTGTGAATAACTCGAAAATCTTAGCTCACACAGCTGCAAAACCTATTTCCCCAGCATGGAGATGCTGAATTCTATAAGGCAAAGCCATATTTATGTGTGTCTGAGTCTTCTATCAAAAGTTATAGCTATGTTCATGAAGTTGTACAAAACCGCTTTATTTCGCCAAGACAGTGCGTTTCTCGCTATTACATGCATTTGAATGGAGTTCTCGCCCGACACAAAGTATAGGTTTTCATCTTGTGAATAACTCGAAAATCTTAGCTCACAAAGCTGCAAAACCTTTTTCCCCAGCATGGAGATCCTGAATTCTATAAGGCAAAGCCATAAATACGTATATCTGAGGCTTCTATCAAAAGTTAAAGCTAACTTCATGAAGTTGTACAAAAAGGCTTTATTTCGCCGAGACAGTGCGTTTCTCGCTATTACATGCATTTGAATGGAGTTCTCGCACGAAACAAAGTATAGGTTTTCATCTTGTGAATAACTCGAAAATCTTAGCTCAAACAGCTTTCAAACCTGTTTGCTCAACACGGGGATATAGAATTCTATAAGATAAAGCCATAAATACGTATATCTGAGGCTTCTATCAAAAGTTACAGCTAACTTCATGAAGTTGTACAAAAACACTTTATTTCGCCGAGACAGTGCGTTTCTGACTATTACATGCATTTGAATGGAGTTCTCGCACGAAACAAAGTATAGGTTTTCATCTTGTGAATAACTCGAAAATCTTAGCTCAAACAGCTTTAAAACCTGTTTGCTCAACACGGGGATATAGAATTCTATAAGATAAAGCCATAAATACGTATATCTGAGCCTTCTATCAAAAGTTACATGTAACTTCATGAAGTTGTACAAAACAACTTTATTTCGCCGAGACAGTGCGTTTCTGACTATTACATGCATTTGAATGGAGTTCTCGCACGAAACAAAGTATAGGTTTTCATCTTGTGAATAACTCGAAAATCTTAGCTCAAACAGCTTTCAAACCTGTTTGCTCAACACGGGGATATAGAATTCTATAAGATAAAGCCATAAATACGTATATCTGAGCCTTCTATCAAAAGTTACATGTAACTTCATGAAGTTGTACAAAAAGGCTTTATTTCGCCGAGACAGTGCGTTTCTGACTATTACATGCATTTGAATGGAGTTCTCGCACGAAACAAAGTATAGGTTTTCATCTTGTGAATAACTCGAAAATCTTAGCTCAAACAGCTGCAAAACCTATTTCCCCAGCATGGAGATGCTGAATTCTATAAGGCAAAGCCATATTTATGTGTGTCTGAGTCTTCTATCAAAAGTTATAGCTATGTTCATGAAGTTGTACAAAACCACTTTATTTCGCCAAGACAGTGCGTTTCTCGCTATTACATGCATTTGAATGGAGTTCTCGCCCGACACAAAGTATAGGTTTTCATCTTGTGAATAACTCGAAAATCTTAGCTCAAACAGCTTTAAAAACTGTTTGCTCAACACGGGGATATAGAATTCTATAAGATAAAGCCATAAATACGTATATCTGAGCCTTCTATCAAAAGTTACGTGTAACTTCATGAAGTTGTACTAAAAGGCTTTATTTCGCCGAGACAGTGCGTTTCTGACTATTACATGCATTTGAATGGAGTTCTCGCACGAAACAAAGTATAGGTTTTCATCTTGTGAATAACTCGAAAATCTTAGCTCAAACAGCTTTAAAACCTGTTTGCTCAACACGGGGATATAGAATTCTATAAGATAAAGCCATAAATACGTATATCTGAGGCTTCTATCAAAAGATACAGCTAACTTCATGAAGTTGTACAAAAACACTTTATTTCGCCGAGACAGTGCGTTTCTGACTATTACATGCATTTGAATGGAGTTCTCGCACGAAACAAAGTATAGGTTTTCATCTTGTGAATAACTCGAAAATCTTAGCTCAAACAGCTTTCAAACCTGTTTGCTCAACACGGGGATATAGAATTCTATAAGATAAAGCCATAAATACGTATATCTGAGCCTTCTATCAAAAGTTACATGTAACTTCATGAAGTTGTACAAAAAGGCTTTATTTCGCCGAGACAGTGCGTTTCTGACTATTACATGCATTTGAATGGAGTTCTCGCACGAAACAAAGTATAGGTTTTCATCTTGTGAATAACTCGAAAATCTTAGCTCAAACAGCTTTCAAACCTGTTTGCTCAACACGGGGATATAGAATTCTATAAGATAAAGCCATAAATACGTATATCTGAGCCTTCTATCAAAAGTTACATGTAACTTCATGAAGTTGTACAAAAAGGCTTTATTTCGCCGAGACAGTGCGTTTCTGACTATTACATGCATTTGAATGAAGTTCTCGCACGAAACAAAGTATAGGTTTTCATCTTGTGAATAACTCGAAAATCTTAGCTCAAACAGCTTTAAAACCTGTTTGCTCAACACGGGGATATAGAATTCTATAAGATAAAGCCATAAATACGTATATCTGAGCCTTCTATCAAAAGTTACATGTAACTTCATGAAGTTGTACAAAAAGGCTTTATTTCGCCGAGACAGTGCGTTTCTGACTATTACATGCATTTGAATGGAGTTCTCGCACGAAACAAAGTATAGGTTTTCATCTTGTGAATAACTCGAAAATCTTAGCTCAAACAGCTGCAAAACCTATTTCCCCAGCATGGAGATGCTGAATTCTATAAAGCAAAGCCATATTTATGTGTGTCTGCGTCTTCTATCAAAAGTTATAGCTATGTTCATGAAGTTGTACAAAACCACTTTATTTTGCCAAGACAGTGCGTTTCTCGCTATTACATGCATTTGAATGGAGTTCTCGCCCGACACAAAGTATAGGTTTTCATCTTGTGAATAACTCGAAAATCTTAGCTCAAACAGCTTTAAAAACTGTTTGCTCAACACGGGGATATAGAATTCTATAAGATAAAGCCATAAATACGTATATCTGAGCCTTCTATCAAAAGTTATAGCTATGTTCATGAAGTTGTACAAAACCACTTTATTTTGCCAAGACAGTGCGTTTCTCGCTATTACATGCATTTGAATGGAGTTCTCGCCCGACACAAAGTATAGGTTTTCATCTTGTGAATAACTCGAAAATCTTAGCTCAAACAGCTTTCAAACCTGTTTGCTCAACACGGGGATATAGAATTCTATAAGATAAAGCCATAAATACGTATATCTTAGCCTTCTATCAAAAGTTACAGCTAACTTCATGAAGTTGTACAAAAACACTTTATTTCGCCGAGACAGTGCGTTTCTGACTATTACATGCATTTGAATGGAGTTCTCGCACGAAACAAAGTATAGGTTTTCATCTTGTGAATAACTCGAAAATCTTAGCTCAAACAGCTTTCAAACCTGTTTGCTCAACACGGGGATATAGAATTGTATAAGATAAAGCCATAAATACGTATATCTTAGCCTTCTATCAAAAGTTACATGTAACTTCATGAAGTTGTACAAAAAGGCTTTATTTCGCCGAGACAGTGCGTTTCTGACTATTACATGCATTTGAATGAAGTTCTCGCACGAAACAAAGTATAGGTTTTCATCTTGTGAATAACTCGAAAATCTTAGCTCAAACAGCTTTCAAACCTGTTTGCTCAACACGGGGATATAGAATTCTATAAGATAAAGCCATAAATACGTATATCTTAGCCTTCTATCAAAAGTTACAGCTAACTTCATGAAGTTGTACAAAAACACTTTATTTCGCCGAGACAGTGCGTTTCTGACTATTACATGCATTTGAATGGAGTTCTCGCACGAAACAAAGTATAGGTTTTCATCTTGTGAATAACTCGAAAATCTTAGCTCAAACAGCTTTCAAACCTGTTTGCTCAACACGGGGATATAGAATTCTATAAGATGAAGCCATAAATACGTATATCTGAGCCTTCTATCAAAAGTTATAGCTATGTTCATGAAGTTGTACAAAACCACTTTATTTCGCCAAGACAGTGCGTTTCTCGCTATTACATGCATTTGAATGGAGTTCTCGCCCGACACAAAGTATAGGTTTTCATCTTGTGAATAACTCGAAAATCTTAGCTCAAACAGCTTTCAAACCTGTTTGCTCAACACGGGGATATAGAATTCTATAAGATAAAGCCATAAATACGTATATCTGAGCCTTCTATCAAAAGTTACATGTAACTTCATGAAGTTGTACAAAAAGGCTTTATTTCGCCGAGACAGTGCGTTTCTGACTATTACATGCATTTGAATGAAGTTCTCGCACGAAACAAAGTATAGGTTTTCATCTTGTGAATAACTCGAAAATCTTAGCTCAAACAGCTTTAAAACCTGTTTGCTCAACACGGGGATATAGAATTCTATAAGATAAAGCCATAAATACGTATATCTGAGGCTTCTATCAAAAGTTACAGCTAACTTCATGAAGTTGTACAAAAACACTTTATTTCGCCGAGACAGTGCGTTTCTGACTATTACATGCATTTGAATGGAGTTCTCGCACGAAACAAAGTATAGGTTTTCATCTTGTGAATAACTCAAAAATCTTAGCTCAAACAGCTTTAAAACCTGTTTGCTCAACACGGGGATATAGAATTCTATAAGATAAAGCCATAAATACGTATATCTGAGCCTTCTATCAAAAGTTATAGCTAACTTCATGAAGTTGTACAAAACCACTTTATTTCGCCAAGACAGTGCGTTTCTCGCTATTACATGCATTTGAATGGAGTTCTCGCCCGACACAAAGTATAGGTTTTCATCTTGTGAATAACTCGAAAATCTTAGCTCAAACAGCTTTCAAACCTGTTTGCTCAACACGGGGATATAGAATTCTATAAGATAAAGCCATAAATACGTATATCTGAGCCTTCTATCAAAAGTTATAGCTATGTTCATGAAGTTGTACAAAACCACTTTATTTCGCCAAGACAGTGCGTTTCTCGCTATTACATGCATTTGAATGGAGTTCTCGCCCGACACAAAGTATAGGTTTTCATCTTGTGAATAACTCGAAAATCTTAGCTCAAACAGCTTTAAAAACTGTTTGCTCAACACGGGGATATAGAATTCTATAAGATAAAGCCATAAATACGTATATCTGAGCCTTCTATCAAAAGTTACATGTAACTTCATGAAGTTGTACAAAACAACTTTATTTCGCCGAGACAGTGCGTTTCTGACTATTACATGCATTTGAATGGAGTTCTCCCACGAAACAAAGTATAGGTTTTCATCTTGTGAATAACTCGAAAATCTTAGCTCAAACAGCTTTCAAACCTGTTTGCTCAACACGGGGATATAGAATTCTATAAGATAAAGCCATAAATACGTATATCTGAGCCTTCTATCAAAAGTTACATGTAACTTCATGAAGTTGTACAAAAAGGCTTTATTTCGCCGAGACAGTGCGTTTCTGACTATTACATGCATTTGAATGGAGTTCTCGCACGAAACAAAGTATAGGTTTTCATCTTGTGAATAACTCGAAAATCTTAGCTCAAACAGCTGCAAAACCTATTTCCCCAGCATGGAGATGCTGAATTCTATAAGGCAAAGCCATATTTATGTGTGTCTGAGTCTTCTATCAAAAGTTATAGCTATGTTCATGAAGTTGTACAAAACCACTTTATTTCGCCAAGACAGTGCGTTTCTCGCTATTACATGCATTTGAATGGAGTTCTCGCCCGACACAAAGTATAGGTTTTCATCTTGTGAATAACTCGAAAATCTTAGCTCAAACAGCTTTAAAAACTGTTTGCTCAACACGGGGATATAGAATTCTATAAGATAAAGCCATAAATACGTATATCTGAGCCTTCTATCAAAAGTTACGTGTAACTTCATGAAGTTGTACTAAAAGGCTTTATTTCGCCGAGACAGTGCGTTTCTGACTATTACATGCATTTGAATGGAGTTCTCGCACGAAACAAAGTATAGGTTTTCATCTTGTGAATAACTCGAAAATCTTAGCTCAAACAGCTTTAAAACCTGTTTGCTCAACACGGGGATATAGAATTCTATAAGATAAAGCCATAAATACGTATATCTGAGGCTTCTATCAAAAGATACAGCTAACTTCATGAAGTTGTACAAAAACACTTTATTTCGCCGAGACAGTGCGTTTCTGACTATTACATGCATTTGAATGGAGTTCTCGCACGAAACAAAGTATAGGTTTTCATCTTGTGAATAACTCGAAAATCTTAGCTCAAACAGCTTTCAAACCTGTTTGCTCAACACGGGGATATAGAATTCTATAAGATAAAGCCATAAATACGTATATCTTAGCCTTCTATCAAAAGTTACATGTAACTTCATGAAGTTGTACAAAAAGGCTTTATTTCGCCGAGACAGTGCGTTTCTGACTATTACATGCATTTGAATGGAGTTCTCGCACGAAACAAAGTATAGGTTTTCATCTTGTGAATAACTCGAAAATCTTAGCTCAAACAGCTGCAAAACCTATTTCCCCAGCATGGAGATGCTGAATTCTATAAAGCAAAGCCATATTTATGTGTGTCTGCGTCTTCTATCAAAAGTTATAGCTATGTTCATGAAGTTGTACAAAACCACTTTATTTTGCCAAGACAGTGCGTTTCTCGCTATTACATGCATTTGAATGGAGTTCTCGCCCGACACAAAGTATAGGTTTTCATCTTGTGAATAACTCGAAAATCTTAGCTCAAACAGCTTTAAAAACTGTTTGCTCAACACGGGGATATAGAATTCTATAAGATAAAGCCATAAATACGTATATCTGAGCCTTCTATCAAAAGTTATAGCTATGTTCATGAAGTTGTACAAAACCACTTTATTTTGCCAAGACAGTGCGTTTCTCGCTATTACATGCATTTGAATGGAGTTCTCGCCCGACACAAAGTATAGGTTTTCATCTTGTGAATAACTCGAAAATCTTAGCTCAAACAGCTTTCAAACCTGTTTGCTCAACACGGGGATATAGAATTCTATAAGATAAAGCCATAAATACGTATATCTTAGCCTTCTATCAAAAGTTACAGCTAACTTCATGAAGTTGTACAAAAACACTTTATTTCGCCGAGACAGTGCGTTTCTGACTATTACATGCATTTGAATGGAGTTCTCGCACGAAACAAAGTATAGGTTTTCATCTTGTGAATAACTCGAAAATCTTAGCTCAAACAGCTTTCAAACCTGTTTGCTCAACACGGGGATATAGAATTGTATAAGATAAAGCCATAAATACGTATATCTTAGCCTTCTATCAAAAGTTACATGTAACTTCATGAAGTTGTACAAAAAGGCTTTATTTCGCCGAGACAGTGCGTTTCTGACTATTACATGCATTTGAATGAAGTTCTCGCACGAAACAAAGTATAGGTTTTCATCTTGTGAATAACTCGAAAATCTTAGCTCAAACAGCTTTCAAACCTGTTTGCTCAACACGGGGATATAGAATTCTATAAGATAAAGCCATAAATACGTATATCTGAGCCTTCTATCAAAAGTTACAGCTAACTTCATGAAGTTGTACAAAAACACTTTATTTCGCCGAGACAGTGCGTTTCTGACTATTACATGCATTTGAATGGAGTTCTCGCACGAAACAAAGTATAGGTTTTCATCTTGTGAATAACTCGAAAATCTTAGTTCAAACAGCTTTCAAACCTGTTTGCTCAACACGGGGATATAGAATTCTATAAGATGAAGCAATAAATACGTATATCTGAGCCTTCTATCAAAAGTTATAGCTATGTTCATGAAGTTGTACAAAACCACTTTATTTCGCCAAGACAGTGCGTTTCTCGCTATTACATGCATTTGAATGGAGTTCTCGCCCGACACAAAGTATAGGTTTTCATCTTGTGAATAACTCGAAAATCTTAGCTCAAACAGCTTTAAAAACTGTTTGCTCAACACGGGGATATAGAATTCTATAAGATAAAGCCATAAATACGTATATCTGAGGCTTCTATCAAAAGTTACAGCTAACTTCATGAAGTTGTACAAAAACACTTTATTTCGCCGAGACAGTGCGTTTCTGACTATTACATGCATTTGAATGGAGTTCTCGCACGAAACAAAGTATAGGTTTTCATCTTGTGAATAACTCGAAAATCTTAGCTCAAACAGCTTTCAAACCTGTTTGCTCAACACGGGGATATAGAATTGTATAAGATAAAGCCATAAATACGTATATCTTAGCCTTCTATCAAAAGTTACATGTAACTTCATGAAGTTGTACAAAAACACTTTATTTCGCCGAGACAGTGCGTTTCTGACTATTACATGCATTTGAATGAAGTTCTCGCACGAAACAAAGTATAGGTTTTCATCTTGTGAATAACTCGAAAATCTTAGCTCAAACAGCTTTCAAACCTGTTTGCTCAACACGGGGATATAGAATTCTATAAGATAAAGCCATAAATACGTATATCTTAGCCTTCTATCAAAAGTTACAGCTAACTTCATGAAGTTGTACAAAAACACTTTATTTCGCCGAGACAGTGCGTTTCTGACTATTACATGCATTTGAATGGAGTTCTCGCACGAAACAAAGTATAGGTTTTCATCTTGTGAATAACTCGAAAATCTTAGCTCAAACAGCTTTCAAACCTGTTTGCTCAACACGGGGATATAGAATTCTATAAGATAAAGCCATAAATACGTATATCTGAGCCTTCTATCAAAAGTTATAGCTATGTTCATGAAGTTGTACAAAACCATTTTATTTCGCCAAGACAGTGCGTTTCTCGCTATTACATGCATTTGAATGGAGTTCTCGCCCGACACAAAGTATAGGTTTTCATCTTGTGAATAACTCGAAAATCTTAGCTCAAACAGCTTTAAAAACTGTTTGCTCAACACGGGGATATAGAATTCTATAAGATAAAGCCATAAATACGTATATCTGAGGCTTCTATCAAAAGTTACAGCTAACTTCATGAAGTTGTACAAAAACACTTTATTTCGCCGAGACAGTGCGTTTCTGACTATTACATGCATTTGAATGGAGTTCTCGCACGAAACAAAGTATAGGTTTTCATCTTGTGAATAACTCGAAAATCTTAGCTCAAACAGCTTTCAAACCTGTTTGCTCAACACGGGGATATATAATTCTATAAGATAAAGCCATAAATACGTATATCTGAGCCTTCTATCAAAAGTTACAGCTAACTTCATGAAGTTGTACAAAAAGGCTTTATTTCGCCGAGACAGTGCGTTTCTGACTATTACATGCATTTGAATGGAGTTCTCGCACGAAACAAAGTATAGGTTTTCATCTTGTGAATAACTCGAAAATCTTAGCTCAAACAGCTTTCAAACCTGTTTGCTCAACACGGGGATATAGAATTTTATAAGATAAAGCCATAAATACGTATATCTGAGGCTTCTATCAAAAGTTACAGCTAACTTCATGAAGTTGTACAAAACCACTTTATTTCGCCGAGACAGTGCGTTTCTGACTATTACATGCATTTGAATGGAGTTCTCCCACGAAACAAAGTATAGGTTTTCATCTTGTGAATAACTCGAAAATCTTAGCTCACACAGCTGCAAAACCTAATTCCCCAGCATGGAGATGCTGAATTTTATAAGGCAAAGCCATATTTATGTGTGTCTGAGTCTTCTATCAAAAGTTATAGCTATGTTCATGAAGTTGTACAAAACCACTTTATTTCGCCAAGACAGTGCGTTTCTCGCTATTACATGCATTTGAATGGAGTTCTCGCCCGACACAAAGTATAGGTTTTCATCTTGTGAATAACTCGAAAATCTTAGCTCAAACAGCTTTAAAACCTGTTTGCTCAACACGGGGATATAGAATTCTATAAGATAAAGCCATAAATACGTATATCTGAGCCTTCTATCAAAAGTTACAGCTAACTTCATGAAGTTGTACAAAAAGGCTTTATTTCGCCGAGACAGTGCGTTTCTGACTATTACATGCATTTGAATGGAGTTCTCGCACGAAACAAAGTATAGGTTTTCATCTTGTGAATAACTCGAAAATCTTAGCTCAAACAGCTTTAAAACCTGTTTGCTCAACACGGGGATATAGAATTCTATAAGATAAAGCCATAAATACGTATATCTGAGCCTTCTATCAAAAGTTACAGCTAACTTCATGAAGTTGTACAAAAAGGCTTTATTTCGCCGAGACAGTGCGTTTCTGACTATTACATGCATTTGAATGGAGTTCTCGCACGAAACAAAGTATAGGTTTTCATCTTGTGAATAACTCGAAAATCTTAGCTCAAACAGCTTTCAAACCTGTTTGCTCAACACGGGGATATAGAATTCTATAAGATAAAGCCATAAATACGTATATCTGAGCCTTCTATCAAAAGTTATAGCTATGTTCATGAAGTTGTACAAAACCACTTTATTTCGCCAAGACAGTGCGTTTCTCGCTATTACATGCATTTGAATGGAGTTCTCGCACGAAACAAAGTATAGGTTTTCATCTTGTGAATAACTCGAAAATCTTAGCTCAAACAGCTTTAAAAACTGTTTGCTCAACACGGGGATATAGAATTCTATAAGATAAAGCCATAAATACGTATATCTGAGGCTTCTATCAAAAGTTACATGTAACTTCATGAAGTTGTACAAAACCACTTTATTTCGCCGAGACAGTGCGTTTCTGACTATTACATGCATTTGAATGGAGTTCTCCCACGAAACAAAGTATAGGTTTTCATCTTGTGAATAACTCGAAAATCTTAGCTCACACAGCTGCAAAACCTAATTCCCCAGCATGGAGATGCTGAATTCTATAAGGCAAAGCCATATTTATGTGTGTCTGAGTCTTCTATCAAAAGTTATAGCTATGTTCATGAAGTTGTACAAAACCACTTTATTTCGCCAAGACAGTGCGTTTCTCGCTATTACATGCATTTGAATGGAGTTCTCGCCCGACACAAAGTATAGGTTTTCATCTTGTGAATAACTCGAAAATCTTAGCTCAAACAGCTTTCAAACCTGTTTGCTCAACACGGGGATATAGAATTCTATAAGATAAAGCCATAAATACGTATATCTGAGGCTTCTATCAAAAGTTACAGCTAACTTCATGAAGTTGTACAAAAACACTTTATTTCGCCGAGACAGTGCGTTTCTGACTATTACATGCATTTGAATGGAGTTCTCGCACGAAACAAAGTATAGGTTTTCATCTTGTGAATAACTCGAAAATCTTAGCTCAAACAGCTTTCAAACCTGTTTGCTCAACACGGGGATATAGAATTCTATAAGATAAAGCCATAAATACGTATATCTGAGCCTTCTATCAAAAGTTATAGCTATGTTCATGAAGTTGTACAAAACCACTTTATTTCGCCGACACAGTGCGTTTCTCGCTATTACATGCATTTGAATGGAGTTCTCGCACGAAACAAAGTATAGGTTTTCATCTTGTGAATAACTCGAAAATCTTAGCTCACACAGCTGCAAAACCTATTTCCCCAGCATGGAGATGCTGAATTCTATAAGGCAAAGCCATATTTATGTGTGTCTGAGTCTTCTATCAAAAGTTATAGCTATGTTCATGAAGTTGTACAAAACCGCTTTATTTCGCCAAGACAGTGCGTTTCTCGCTATTACATGCATTTGAATGGAGTTCTCGCCCGACACAAAGTATAGGTTTTCATCTTGTGAATAACTCGAAAATCTTAGCTCAAACAGCTTTCAAACCTGTTTGCTCAACACGGGGATATAGAATTCTATAAGATAAAGCCATAAATACGTATATCTGAGCCTTCTATCAAAAGTTACAGCTAACTTCATGAAGTTGTACAAAAAGGCTTTATTTCGCCGTGACAGTGCGTTTCTGACTATTACATGCATTTGAATGGAGTTCTCGCACGAAACAAAGTATAGGTTTTCATCTTGTGAATAACTCGAAAATCTTAGCTCAAACAGCTTTAAAAACTGTTTGCTCAACACGGGGATATAGAATTCTATAAGATAAAGCCATAAATACGTATATCTGAGGCTTCTATCAAAAGTTACAGCTAACTTCATGAAGTTGTACAAAAAGGCTTTATTTCGCCGAGACAGTGCGTTTCTGACTATTACATGCATTTGAATGGAGTTCTCGCACGAAACAAAGTATAGGTTTTCATCTTGTGAATAACTCGAAAATCTTAGCTCACACAGCTGCAAAACCTATTTCCCCAGCATGGAGATGCTGAATTCTATAAGGCAAAGCCATATTTATGTGTGTCTGAGTCTTCTATCAAAAGTTATAGCTATGTTCATGAAGTTGTACAAAAACGCTTTATTTCGCCAAGACAGTGCGTTTCTCGCTATTACATGCATTTGAATGGAGTTCTCGCCCGACACAAAGTATAGGTTTTCATCTTGTGAATAACTCGAAAATCTTAGCTCAAACAGCTTTAAAAACTGTTTGCTCAACACGGGGATATAGAATTCTATAAGATAAAGCCATAAATACGTATATCTGAGCCTTCTATCAAAAGTTACATGTAACTTCATGAAGTTGTACAAAAAGGCTTTATTTCGCCGAGACAGTGCGTTTCTGACTATTACATGCATTTGAATGGAGTTCTCGCACGAAACAAAGTATAGGTTTTCATCTTGTGAATAACTCGAAAATCTTAGCTCAAACAGCTTTCAAAACTGTTTGCTCAACACGGGGATATAGAATTCTATAAGATAAAGCCATAAATACGTATATCTGAGCCTTCTATCAAAAGTTACAGCTAACTTCATGAAGTTGTACAAAAAGGCTTTATTTCGCCGAGACAGTGCGTTTCTGACTATTACATGCATTTGAATGGAGTTCTCGCACGAAACAAAGTATAGGTTTTCATCTTGTGAATAACTCGAAAATCTTAGCTCAAACAGCTTTCAAACCTGTTTGCTCAACACGGGGATATAGAATTCTATAAGATAAAGCCATAAATACGTATATCTGAGCCTTCTATCAAAAGTTATAGCTATGTTCATGAAGTTGTACAAAACCACTTTATTTCGCCAAGACAGTGCGTTTCTCGCTATTACATGCATTTGAATGGAGTTCTCGCCCGACACAAAGTATAGGTTTTCATCTTGTGAATAACTCGAAAATCTTAGCTCAAACAGCTTTCAAACCTGTTTGCTCAACACAGGGATATAGAATTCTATAAGATAAAGCCATAAATACGTATATCTGAGGCTTCTATCAAAAGTTACAGCTAACTTCATGAAGTTGTACAAAAACACTTTATTTCGCCGAGACAGTGCGTTTCTGACTATTACATGCATTTGAATGGAGTTCTCGCACGAAACAAAGTATAGGTTTTCATCTTGTGAATAACTCGAAAATCTTAGCTCAAACAGCTTTCAAACCTGTTTGCTCAACACGGGGATATAGAATTCTATAAGATAAAGCCATAAATACGTATATCTGAGGCTTCTATCAAAAGTTACAGCTAACTTCATGAAGTTGTACAAAAAGGCTTTATTTCGCTGAGACAGTGCCTTTCTGACTATTACATGCATTTGAATGGAGTTCTCGCACGAAACAAAGTATAGGTTTTCATCTTGTGAATAACTCGAAAATCTTAACTCACACAGCTGCAAAACCTATTTCCCCAGCATGGAGATGCTGAATTCTATAAGGCAAAGCCATATTTATGTGTGTCTGAGTCTTCTATCAAAAGTTATAGCTATGTTCATGAAGTTGTACAAAACCGCTTTATTTCGCCAAGACAGTGCGTTTCTCGCTATTACATGCATTTGAATGGAGTTCTCGCCCGACACAAAGTATAGGTTTTCATCTTGTGAATAACTCGAAAATCTTAGCTCAAACAGCTTTAAAACCTTTTTGCTCAACACGGGGATATAGAATTCTATAAGATAAAGCAATAAATACGTATATCTGAGCCTTCTATCAAAAGTTACATGTAACTTCATGAAGTTGTACAAAAAGGCTTTATTTCGCCGAGACAGTGCGTTTCTGACTATTACATGCATTTGAATGGAGTTCTCGCACGAAACAAAGTATAGGTTTTCATCTTGTGAATAACTCGAAAATCTTAGCTCAAACAGCTTTCAAACCTGTTTGCTCAACACGGGGATATAGAATTCTATAAGATAAAGCCATAAATACGTATATCTGAGCCTTCTATCAAAAGTTACAGCTAACTTCATGAAGTTGTACAAAAAGGCTTTATTTCGCCGAGACAGTGCGTTTCTGACTATTACATGCATTTGAATGGAGTTCTCGCACGAAACAAAGTATAGGTTTTCATCTTGTGAATAACTCGAAAATCTTAGCTCAAACAGCTTTCAAACCTGTTTGCTCAACACGGGGATATAGAATTCTATAAGATAAAGCCATAAATACGTATATCTGAGCCTTCTATCAAAAGTTACAGCTAACTTCATGAAGTTGTACAAAAAGGCTTTATTTCGCCGAGACAGTGCGTTTCTGACTATTACATGCATTTGAATGGAGTTCTCGCACGAAACAAAGTATAGGTTTTCATCTTGTGAATAACTCGAAAATCTTAGCTCACACAGCTGCAAAACCTATTTCACCAGCATGGAGATGCTGAATTCTATAAGGCAAAGCCATATTTATGTGTGTCTGAGTCTTCTATCAAAAGTTATAGCTATGTTCATGAAGTTGTACAAAACCACTTTATTTCGCCAAGACAGTGCGTTTCTTGCTATTACATGCATTTGAATGGAGTTCTCGCCCGACACAAAGTATAGGTTTTCATCTTGTGAATAACTCGAAAATCTTAGCTCAAACAGCTTTAAAAACTGTTTGCTCAACACGGGGATATAGAATTCTATAAGATAAAGCCATAAATACGTATATCTGAGCCTTCTATCAAAAGTTACAGCTAACTTCATGAAGTTGTACAAAAACACTTTATTTCGCCGAGACAGTGCGTTTCTGACTATTACATGCATTTGAATGGAGTTCTCGCACGAAACAAAGTATAGGTTTTCATCTTGGCAATAACTCGAAAATCTTAGCTCAAACAGCTGTAAAAACTGTTTGCTCAACACGGGGATATAGAATTCTATAAGATAAAGCCATAAATACGTATATCTGAGCCTTCTATCAAAAGTTACGTGTAACTTCATGAAGTTGTACTAAAAGGCTTTATTTCGCCGAGACAGTGCGTTTCTGACTATTACATGCATTTGAATGGCGTTCTCGCACGAAACAAAGTATAGGTTTTCATCTTGTGAATAACTCGAAAATCTTAGCTCAAACAGCTTTAAAAACTGTTTGCTCAACACGGGGATATAGAATTCTATAAGATAAAGCCATAAATACGTATATCTGAGGCTTCTATCAAAAGTTACAGCTAACTTCATGAAGTTGTACAAAAACACTTTATTTCTCCGAGACAGTGCGTTTCTGACTATTACATGCATTTGAATGGAGTTCTCGCACGAAACAAAGTATAGGTTTTCATCTTGTGAATAACTCGAAAATCTTAGCTCAAACAGCTTTAAAAACTGTTTGCTCAACACGGGGATATAGAATTCTATAAGATAAAGCCATAAATACGTATATCTGAGCCTTCTATCAAAAGTTATAGCTATGTTCATGAAGTTGTACAAAACCACTTTATTTCGCCAAGACAGTGCGTTTCTCGCTATTACATGCATTTGAATGGAGTTCTCGTACGAAACAAAGTATAGGTTTTCATCTTGTGAATAACTCGAAAATCTTAGCTCAAACAGCTTTAAAAACTGTTTGCTCAACACGGGGATATAGAATTCTATAAGATAAAGCCATAAATACGTATATCTGAGGCTTCTATCAAAAGTTACAGCTAACTTCATGAAGTTGTACAAAAACACTTTATTTCTCCGAGACAGTGCGTTTCTGACTATTACATGCATTTGAATGGAGTTCTCGCACGAAACAAAGTATAGGTTTTCATCTTGTGAATAACTCGAAAATCTTAGCTCAAACAGCTTTAAAAACTGTTTGCTCAACACGGGAATATAGAATTCTATAAGATAAAGCCATAAATACGTATATCTGAGCCTTCTATCAAAAGTTACAGCTAACTTCATGAAGTTGTACAAAAAGGCTTTATTTCGCCGAGACAGTGCGTTTCTGACTATTACATGCATTTGAATGGAGTTCTCGCACGAAACAAAGTATAGGTTTTCATCTTGTGAACAACTCGAAAATCTTAGCTCAAACAGCTTTAAAAACTGTTTGTTCAACACGGGGATATAGAATTCTATAAGATAAAGCAATAAATACGTATATCTGAGCCTTCTATCAAAAGTTACATGTAACTTCATGAAGTTGTACAAAAAGGCTTTATTTCGCCGAGACAGTGCGTTTCTGACTATTACATGCATTTGAATGGAGTTCTCGCACGAAACAAAGTATAGGTTTTCATCTTGTGAATAACTCGAAAATCTTAGCTCAAACAGCTTTCAAACCTGTTTGCTCAACACGGGGATATAGAATTCTATAAGATAAAGCCATAAATACGTATATCTGAGCCTTCTATCAAAAGTTACAGCTAACTTCATGAAGTTGTACAAAAAGGCTTTATTTCGCCGAGACAGTGCGTTTCTGACTATTACATGCATTTGAATGGAGTTCTCGCACGAAACAAAGTATAGGTTTTCATCTTGTGAATAACTCGAAAATCTTAGCTCAAACAGCTTTAAAAACTGTTTGCTCAACACGGGGATATAGAATTCTATAAGATAAAGCCATAAATACGTATATCTGAGCCTTCTATCAAAAGTTACAGCTAACTTCATGAAGTTGTACAAAAACACTTTATTTCGCCGAGAGAGTGCGTTTCTGACTATTACATGCATTTGAATGGAGTTCTCGCACGAAACAAAGTATAGGTTTTCATCTTGTGAATAACTCGAAAATCTTAGCTCAAACAGCTTTAAAAACTGTTTGCTCAACACGGGGATATAGAATTCTATAAGATAAAGCCATAAATACGTATATCTGAGCCTTCTATCAAAAGTTACATGTAACTTCATGAAGTTGTACAAAAAGGCTTTATTTCGCCGAGACAGTGCGTTTCTGACTATTACATGCATTTGAATGGAGTTCTCGCACGAAACAAAGTATAGGTTTTCATCTTGTGAATAACTCGAAAATCTTAGCTCACACAGCTGCAAAACCTATTTCCCCAGCATGGAGATGCTGAATTATATAAGGCAAAGCCATATTTATGTGTGTCTGAGTCTTCTATCAAAAGTTATAGCTATGTTCATGAAGTTGTACAAAACCACTTTATTTCGCCAAGACAGTGCGTTTCTTGCTATTACATGCATTTGAATGGAGTTCTCGCCCGACACAAAGTATAGGTTTTCATCTTGTGAATAACTCGAAAATCTTAGCTCAAACAGCTTTCAAACCTGTTTGCTCAACACGGGGATATAGAATTCTATAAGATAAAGCCATAAATACGTATATCTGAGCCTTCTATCAAAAGTTACATGTAACTTCATGAAGTTGTACAAAAAGGCTTTATTTCGCCGAGACAGTGCGTTTCTGACTATTACATGCATTTGAATGAAGTTCTCGCACGAAACAAAGTATAGGTTTTCATCTTGTGAATAACTCGAAAATCTTAGCTCAAACAGCTTTCAAACCTGTTTGCTCAACACGGGGATATAGAATTCTATAAGATAAAGCCATAAATACGTATATCTGAGCCTTCTATCAAAAGTTATAGCTATGTTCATGAAGTTGTACAAAACCACTTTATTTCGCCAAGACAGTGCGTTTCTCGCTATTACATGCATTTGAATGGAGTTCTCGCCCGACACAAAGTATAGGTTTTCATCTTGTGAATAACTCGAAAATCTTAGCTCAAACAGCTTTAAAAACTGTTTGCTCAACACGGGGATATAGAATTCTATAAGATAAAGCCATAAATACGTATATCTGAGCCTTCTATCAAAAGTTACATGTAACTTCATGAAGTTGTACAAAACAACTTTATTTCGCCGAGACAGTGCGTTTCTGACTATTACATGCATTTGAATGGAGTTCTCGCACGAAACAAAGTATAGGTTTTCATCTTGTGAATAACTCGAAAATCTTAGCTCAAACAGCTTTCAAACCTGTTTGCTCAACACGGGGATATAGAATTCTATAAGATAAAGCCATAAATACGTATATCTGAGCCTTCTATCAAAAGTTACATGTAACTTCATGAAGTTGTACAAAAAGGCTTTATTTCGCCGAGACAGTGCGTTTCTGACTATTACATGCATTTGAATGGAGTTCTCGCACGAAACAAAGTATAGGTTTTCATCTTGTGAATAACTCGAAAATCTTAGCTCACACAGCTGCAAAACCTATTTCCCCAGCATGGAGATGCTGAATTCTATAAGGCAAAGCCATATTTATGTGTGTCTGAGTCTTCTATCAAAAGTTATAGCTATGTTCATGAAGTTGTACAAAACCGCTTTATTTCGCCAAGACAGTGCGTTTCTCGCTATTACATGCATTTGAATGGAGTTCTCGCCCGACACAAAGTATAGGTTTTCATCTTGTGAATAACTCGAAAATCTTAGCTCACACAGCTGCAAAACCTTTTTCCCCAGCATGGAGATGCTGAATTCTATAAGGCAAAGCCATAAATACGTATATCTGAGGCTTCTATCAAAAGTTAAAGCTAACTTCATGAAGTTGTACAAAAAGGCTTTATTTCGCCGAGACAGTGCGTTTCTGACTATTACATGCATTTGAATGGAGTTCTCGCACGAAACAAAGTATAGGTTTTCATCTTGTGAATAACTCGAAAATCTTAGCTCAAACAGCTTTCAAACCTGTTTGCTCAACACGGGGATATAGAATTCTATAAGATAAAGCCATAAATACGTATATCTGAGCCTTCTATCAAAAGTTATAGCTATGTTCATGAAGTTGTACAAAACCACTTTATTTCGCCAAGACAGTGCGTTTCTCGCTATTACATGCATTTGAATGGAGTTCTCGCCCGACACAAAGTATAGGTTTTCATCTTGTGAATAACTCGAAAATCTTAGCTCAAACAGCTTTCAAACCTGTTTGCTCAACACGGGGATATAGAATTCTATAAGATAAAGCCATAAATACGTATATCTGAGCCTTCTATCAAAAGTTATAGCTATGTTCATGAAGTTGTACAAAACCACTTTATTTCGCCAAGACAGTGCGTTTCTCGCTATTACATGCATTTGAATGGAGTTCTCGCCCGACACAAAGTATAGGTTTTCATCTTGTGAATAACTCGAAAATCTTAGCTCAAACAGCTTTAAAAACTGTTTGCTCAACACGGGGATATAGAATTCTATAAGATAAAGCCATAAATACGTATATCTGAGCCTTCTATCAAAAGTTACATGTAACTTAATGAAGTTGTACAAAACAACTTTATTTCGCCGAGACAGTGCGTTTCTGA
The DNA here is from genome assembly GCF_051167445.1 of Perissodus microlepis. Lineage (NCBI taxonomy): Eukaryota > Metazoa > Chordata > Actinopteri > Cichliformes > Cichlidae > Perissodus > Perissodus microlepis. The sequence goes on along the minus strand of NC_140478.1, from coordinate 5,785,077 downwards.
CTATTACATGCATTTGAATGGAGTTCTCGCACGAAACAAAGTATAGGTTTTCATCTTGTGAATAACTCGAAAATCTTAGCTCAAACAGCTTTAAAACCTGTTTGCTCAACACGGGGATATAGAATTTTATAAGATAAAGCCATAAATGCGTATATCTGAGCCTTCTATCAAAAGTTACATGTAACTTCATGAAGTTGTACAAAACAACTTTATTTCGCCGAGACAGTGCGTTTCTGACTATTACATGCATTTGAATGGAGTTCTCGCACGAAACAAAGTATAGGTTTTCATCTTGTGAATAACTCGAAAATCTTAGCTCAAACAGCTTTCAAACCTGTTTGCTCAACACGGGGATATAGAATTCTATAAGATAAAGCCATAAATACGTATATCTGAGCCTTCTATCAAAAGTTACATGTAACTTCATGAAGTTGTACAAAAAGGCTTTATTTCGCCGAGACAGTGCGTTTCTGACTATTACATGCATTTGAATGAAGTTCTCGCACGAAACAAAGTATAGGTTTTCATCTTGTGAATAACTCGAAAATCTTAGCTGAAACAGCTTTAAAACCTGTTTGCTCAACACGGGGATATAGAATTCTATAAGATAAAGCCATAAATACGTATATCTGAGGCTTCTATCAAAAGTTACAGCTAACTTCATGAAGTTGTACAAAAACACTTTATTTCGCCGAGACAGTGCGTTTCTGACTATTACATGCATTTGAATGGAGTTCTCGCACGAAACAAAGTATAGGTTTTCATCTTGTGAATAACTCGAAAATCTTAGCTCAAACAGCTTTAAAACCTGTTTGCTCAACACGGGGATATAGAATTCTATAAGATAAAGCCATAAATACGTATATCTGAGCCTTCTATCAAAAGTTACATGTAACTTCATGAAGTTGTACAAAACAACTTTATTTCGCCGAGACAGTGCGTTTCTGACTATTACATGCATTTGAATGGAGTTCTCGCACGAAACAAAGTATAGGTTTTCATCTTGTGAATAACTCGAAAATCTTAGCTCAAACAGCTTTCAAACCTGTTTGCTCAACACGGGGATATAGAATTCTATAAGATAAAGCCATAAATACGTATATCTGAGCCTTCTATCAAAAGTTATAGCTATGTTCATGAAGTTGTACAAAACCACTTTATTTCGCCAAGACAGTGCGTTTCTCGCTATTACATGCATTTGAATGGAGTTCTCGCCCGACACAAAGTATAGGTTTTCATCTTGTGAATAACTCGAAAATCTTAGCTCAAACAGCTTTAAAAACTGTTTGCTCAACACGGGGATATAGAATTCTATAAGATAAAGCCATAAATACGTATATCTGAGCCTTCTATCAAAAGTTACATGTAACTTCATGAAGTTGTACAAAAAGGCTTTATTTCGCCGAGACAGTGCGTTTCTGACTATTACATGCATTTGAATGGAGTTCTCCAACGAAACAAAGTATAGGTTTTCATCTTGTGAATAACTCGAAAATCTTACCTCAAACAGCTGCAAAACCTATTTCCCCAGCATGGAGATGCTGAATTCTATAAGGCAAAGCCATATTTATGTGTGTCTGAGTCTTCTATCAAAAGTTATAGCTATGTTCATGAAGTTGTACAAAACCACTTTATTTCGCCAAGACAGTGCGTTTCTCGCTATTACATGCATTTGAATGGAGTTCTCGCCCGACACAAAGTATAGGTTTTCATCTTGTGAATAACTCGAAAATCTTAGCTCAAACAGCTTTAAAAACTGTTTGCTCAACACGGGGATATAGAATTCTATAAGATAAAGCCATAAATACGTATATCTGAGGCTTCTATCAAAAGTTACAGCTAACTTCATGAAGTTGTACAAAAACACTTTATTTCGCCGAGACAGTGCGTTTCTGACTATTACATGCATTTGAATGGAGTTCTCGCACGAAACAAAGTATAGGTTTTCATCTTGTGAATAACTCGAAAATCTTAGCTCAAACAGCTTTCAAACCTGTTTGCTCAACACGGGGATATAGAATTCTATAAGATAAAGCCATAAATACGTATATCTGAGCCTTCTATCAAAAGTTACAGCTAACTTCATGAAGTTGTACAAAAAGGCTTTATTTCGCCGAGACAGTGCGTTTCTGACTATTACATGCATTTGAATGGAGTTCTCCCACGAAACAAAGTATAGGTTTTCATCTTGTGAATAACTCGAAAATCTTACCTCAAACAGCTGCAAAACCTATTTCCCCAGCATGGAGATGCTGAATTCTATAAGGCAAAGCCATATTTATGTGTGTCTGAGTCTTCTATCAAAAGTTATAGCTATGTTCATGAAGTTGTACAAAACCACTTTATTTCGCCAAGACAGTGCGTTTCTCGCTATTACATGCATTTGAATGGAGTTCTCGCCCGACACAAAGTATAGGTTTTCATCTTGTGAATAACTCGAAAATCTTAGCTCAAACAGCTTTAAAAACTGTTTGCTCAACACGGGGATATAGAATTCTATAAGATAAAGCCATAAATACGTATATCTGAGGCTTCTATCAAAAGTTACAGCTAACTTCATGAAGTTGTACAAAAACACTTTATTTCGCCGAGACAGTGCGTTTCTGACTATTACATGCATTTGAATGGAGTTCTCGCACGAAACAAAGTATAGGTTTTCATCTTGTGAATAACTCGAAAATCTTAGCTCAAACAGCTTTCAAACCTGTTTGCTCAACACGGGGATATAGAATTCTATAAGGCAAAGCCATAAATACGTATATCTGAGCCTTCTATCAAAAGTTACAGCTAACTTCATGAAGTTGTACAAAAAGGCTTTATTTCGCCGAGACAGTGCGTTTCTGACTATTACATGCATTTGAATGGAGTTCTCGCACGAAACAAAGTATAGGTTTTCATCTTGTGAATAACTCGAAAATCTTAGCTCAAACAGCTTTAAAAACTGTTTGCTCAACACGGGGATATAGAATTCTATAAGATAAAGCCATAAATACGTATATCTGAGCCTTCTATCAAAAGTTACATGTAACTTCATGAAGTTGTACAAAACCACTTTATTTCGCCGAGACAGTGCGTTTCTGACTATTACATGCATTTGAATGGAGTTCTCCCACGAAACAAAGTATAGGTTTTCATCTTGTGAATAACTCGAAAATCTTAGCTCACACAGCTGCAAAACCTAATTCCCCAGCATGGAGATGCTGAATTTTATAAGGCAAAGCCATATTTATGTGTGTCTGAGTCTTCTATCAAAAGTTATAGCTATGTTCATGAAGTTGTACAAAACCACTTTATTTCGCCAAGACAGTGCGTTTCTCGCTATTACATGCATTTGAATGGAGTTCTCGCCCGACACAAAGTATAGGTTTTCATCTTGTGAATAACTCGAAAATCTTAGCTCAAACAGCTTTAAAACCTGTTTGCTCAACACGGGGATATAGAATTCTATAAGATAAAGCCATAAATACGTATATCTGAGCCTTCTATCAAAGGTTACAGCTAACTTCATGAAGTTGTACAAAAAGGCTTTATTTCGCCGAGACAGTGCGTTTCTGACTATTACATGCATTTGAATGGAGTTCTCGCACGAAACAAAGTATAGGTTTTCATCTTGTGAATAACTCGAAAATCTTAGCTCAAACAGCTTTAAAACCTGTTTGCTCAACACGGGGATATAGAATTCTATAAGATAAAGCCATAAATACGTATATCTGAGCCTTCTATCAAAAGTTATAGCTATGTTCATGAAGTTGTACAAAACCACTTTATTTCGCCAAGACAGTGCGTTTCTCGCTATTACATGCATTTGAATGGAGTTCTCGCACGAAACAAAGTATAGGTTTTCATCTTGTGAATAACTCGAAAATCTTAGCTCAAACAGCTTTCAAACCTGTTTGCTCAACACGGGGATATAGAATTCTATAAGATAAAGCCATAAATACGTATATCTGAGCCTTCTATCAAAAGTTACAGCTAACTTCATGAAGTTGTACAAAAAGGCTTTATTTCGCCGAGACAGTGCGTTTCTGACTATTACATGCATTTGAATGGAGTTCTCGCACGAAACAAAGTATAGGTTTTCATCTTGTGAATAACTCGAAAATCTTAGCTCAAACAGCTTTCAAACCTGTTTGCTCAACACGGGGATATAGAATTCTATAAGATAAAGCCATAAATACGTATATCTGAGGCTTCTATCAAAAGTTACATGTAACTTCATGAAGTTGTACAAAACCACTTTATTTCGCCGAGACAGTGCGTTTCTGACTATTACATGCATTTGAATGGAGTTCTCCCACGAAACAAAGTATAGGTTTTCATCTTGTGAATAACTCGAAAATCTTAGCTCACACAGCTGCAAAACCTAATTCCCCAGCATGGAGATGCTGAATTCTATAAGGCAAAGCCATATTTATGTGTGTCTGAGTCTTCTATCAAAAGTTATAGCTATGTTCATGAAGTTGTACAAAACCACTTTATTTCGCCAAGACAGTGCGTTTCTCGCTATTACATGCATTTGAATGGAGTTCTCGCCCGACACAAAGTATAGGTTTTCATCTTGTGAATAACTCGAAAATCTTAGCTCAAACAGCTTTAAAACCTGTTTGCTCAACACGGGGATATAGAATTCTATAAGATAAAGCCATAAATACGTATATCTGAGGCTTCTATCAAAAGTTACAGCTAACTTGATGAAGTTGTACAAAAACACTTTATTTCGCCAAGACAGTGCGTTTCTGACTATTACATGCATTTGAATGGAGTTCTCGCACGAAACAAAGTATAGGTTTTCATCTTGTGAATAACTCGAAAATCTTAGCTCAAACAGCTTTCAAACCTGTTTGCTCAACACGGGGATATAGAATTCTATAAGATAAAGCCATAAATACGTATATCTGAGCCTTCTATCAAAAGTTATAGCTATGTTCATGAAGTTGTACAAAACCACTTTATTTCGCCAAGACAGTGCGTTTCTCGCTATTACATGCATTTGAATGGAGTTCTCGCACGAAACAAAGTATAGGTTTTCATCTTGTGAATAACTCGAAAATCTTAGCTCAAACAGCTTTCAAACCTGTTTGCTCAACACGGGGATATAGAATTCTATAAGATAAAGCCATAAATACGTATATCTGAGCCTTCTATCAAAAGTTACAGCTAACTTCATGAAGTTGTACAAAAAGGCTTTATTTCGCCGAGACAGTGCGTTTCTGACTATTACATGCATTTGAATGGAGTTCTCGCACGAAACAAAGTATAGGTTTTCATCTTGTGAATAACTCGAAAATCTTAGCTCAAACAGCTTTAAAACCTGTTTGCTCAACACGGGGATATAGAATTTTATAAGATAAAGCCATAAATACGTATATCTGAGCCTTCTATCAAAAGTTACATGTAACTTCATGAAGTTGTACAAAACAACTTTATTTCGCCGAGACAGTGCGTTTCTGACTATTACATGCATTTGAATGGAGTTCTCGCACGAAACAAAGTATAGGTTTTCATCTTGTGAATAACTCGAAAATCTTAGCTCAAACAGCTTTCAAACCTGTTTGCTCAACACGGGGATATAGAATTCTATAAGATAAAGCCATAAATACGTATATCTGAGCCTTCTATCAAAAGTTATAGCTATGTTCATGAAGTTGTACAAAACCACTTTATTTCGCCAAGACAGTGCGTTTCTGGCTATTACATGCATTTGAATGGAGTTCTCGCCCGACACAAAGTATAGGTTTTCATCTTGTGAATAACTCGAAAATCTTAGCTCAAACAGCTTTCAAACCTGTTTGCTCAACACGGGGATATAGAATTCTATAAGATAAAGCCATAAATACGTATATCTGAGCCTTCTATCAAAAGTTACATGTAACTTCATGAAGTTGTACAAAACCACTTTATTTCGCCGAGACAGTGCGTTTCTGACTATTACATGCATTTGAATGGAGTTCTCCCACGAAACAAAGTATAGGTTTTCATCTTGTGAATAACTCGAAAATCTTAGCTCAAACAGCTTTCAAACCTGTTTGCTCAACACGGGGATATAGAATTCTATAAGATAAAGCCATAAATACGTATATCTGAGCCTTCTATCAAAAGTTACATGTAACTTCATGAAGTTGTACAAAACAACTTTATTTCGCCGAGACAGTGCGTTTCTGACTATTACATGCATTTGAATGGAGTTCTCGCACGAAACAAAGTATAGGTTTTCATCTTGTGAATAACTCGAAAATCTTAGCTCAAACAGCTTTCAAACCTGTTTGCTCAACACGGGGATATAGAATTCTATAAGATAAAGCCATAAATACGTATATCTGAGCCTTCTATCAAAAGTTATAGCTATGTTCATGAAGTTGTACAAAACCACTTTATTTCGCCAAGACAGTGCGTTTCTCGCTATTACATGCATTTGAATGGAGTTCTCGCCCGACACAAAGTATAGGTTTTCATCTTGTGAATAACTCGAAAATCTTAGCTCAAACAGCTTTAAAAACTGTTTGCTCAACACGGGGATATAGAATTCTATAAGATAAAGCCATAAATACGTATATCTGAGCCTTCTATCAAAAGTTACATGTAACTTCATGAAGTTGTACAAAACCACTTTATTTCGCCGAGACAGTGCGTTTCTGACTATTACATGCATTTGAATGGAGTTCTCGCACGAAACAAAGTATAGGTTTTCATCTTGTGAATAACTCGAAAATCTTACCTCAAACAGCTGCAAAACCTATTTCCCCAGCATGGAGATGCTGAATTCTATAAGGCAAAGCCATATTTATGTGTGTCTGAGTCTTCTATCAAAAGTTATAGCTATGTTCATGAAGTTGTACAAAACCACTTTATTTCGCCAAGACAGTGCGTTTCTCGCTATTACATGCATTTGAATGGAGTTCTCGCCCGACACAAAGTATAGGTTTTCATCTTGTGAATAACTCGAAAATCTTAGCTCAAACAGCTTTAAAAACTGTTTGCTCAACACGGGGATATAGAATTCTATAAGATAAAGCCATAAATACGTATATCTGAGGCTTCTATCAAAAGTTACAGCTAACTTCATGAAGTTCTACAAAAACACTTTATTTCGCCGAGACAGTGCGTTTCTGACTATTACATGCATTTGAATGGAGTTCTCGCACGAAACAAAGTATAGGTTTTCATCTTGTGAATAACTCGAAAATCTTAGCTCAAACAGCTTTCAAACCTGTTTGCTCAACACGGGGATATAGAATTCTATAAGGCAAAGCCATAAATACGTATATCTGAGCCTTCTATCAAAAGTTACAGCTAACTTCATGAAGTTGTACAAAAAGGCTTTATTTCGCCGAGACAGTGCGTTTCTGACTATTACATGCATTTGAATGGAGTTCTCGCACGAAACAAAGTATAGGTTTTCATCTTGTGAATAACTCGAAAATCTTAGCTCAAACAGCTTTAAAAACTGTTTGCTCAACACGGGGATATAGAATTCTATAAGATAAAGCCATAAATACGTATATCTGAGCCTTCTATCAAAAGTTACATGTAACTTCATGAAGTTGTACAAAACCACTTTATTTCGCCGAGACAGTGCGTTTCTGACTATTACATGCATTTGAATGGAGTTCTCCCACGAAACAAAGTATAGGTTTTCATCTTGTGAATAACTCGAAAATCTTAGCTCACACAGCTGCAAAACCTAATTCCCCAGCATGGAGATGCTGAATTTTATAAGGCAAAGCCATATTTATGTGTGTCTGAGTCTTCTATCAAAAGTTATAGCTATGTTCATGAAGTTGTACAAAACCACTTTATTTCGCCAAGACAGTGCGTTTCTCGCTATTACATGCATTTGAATGGAGTTCTCGCCCGACACAAAGTATAGGTTTTCATCTTGTGAATAACTCGAAAATCTTAGCTCAAACAGCTTTAAAACCTGTTTGCTCAACACGGGGATATAGAATTCTATAAGATAAAGCCATAAATACGTATATCTGAGCCTTCTATCAAAGGTTACAGCTAACTTCATGAAGTTGTACAAAAAGGCTTTATTTCGCCGAGACAGTGCGTTTCTGACTATTACATGCATTTGAATGGAGTTCTCGCACGAAACAAAGTATAGGTTTTCATCTTGTGAATAACTCGAAAATCTTAGCTCAAACAGCTTTAAAACCTGTTTGCTCAACACGGGGATATAGAATTCTATAAGATAAAGCCATAAATACGTATATCTGAGCCTTCTATCAAAAGTTACAGCTAACTTCATGAAGTTGTACAAAAAGGCTTTATTTCGCCGAGACAGTGCGTTTCTGACTATTACATGCATTTGAATGGAGTTCTCGCACGAAACAAAGTATAGGTTTTCATCTTGTGAATAACTCGAAAATCTTAGCTCAAACAGCTTTCAAACCTGTTTGCTCAACACGGGGATATAGAATTCTATAAGATAAAGCCATAAATACGTATATCTGAGCCTTCTATCAAAAGTTATAGCTATGTTCATGAAGTTGTACAAAACCACTTTATTTCGCCAAGACAGTGCGTTTCTCGCTATTACATGCATTTGAATGGAGTTCTCGCACGAAACAAAGTATAGGTTTTCATCTTGTGAATAACTCGAAAATCTTAGCTCAAACAGCTTTCAAACCTGTTTGCTCAACACGGGGATATAGAATTCTATAAGATAAAGCCATAAATACGTATATCTGAGCCTTCTATCAAAAGTTACAGCTAACTTCATGAAGTTGTACAAAAAGGCTTTATTTCGCCGAGACAGTGCGTTTCTGACTATTACATGCATTTGAATGGAGTTCTCGCACGAAACAAAGTATAGGTTTTCATCTTGTGAATAACTCGAAAATCTTAGCTCAAACAGCTTTCAAACCTGTTTGCTCAACACGGGGATATATAATTCTATAAGATAAAGCCATAAATACGTATATCTGAGCCTTCTATCAAAAGTTACAGCTAACTTCATGAAGTTGTACAAAAAGGCTTTATTTCGCCGAGACAGTGCGTTTCTGACTATTACATGCATTTGAATGGAGTTCTCGCACGAAACAAAGTATAGGTTTTCATCTTGTGAATAACTCGAAAATCTTAGCTCAAACAGCTTTAAAAACTGTTTGCTCAACACGGGGATATAGAATTCTATAAGATAAAGCCATAAATACGTATATCTGAGGCTTCTATCAAAAGTTACATGTAACTTCATGAAGTTGTACAAAACCACTTTATTTCGCCGAGACAGTGCGTTTCTGACTATTACATGCATTTGAATGGAGTTCTCCCACGAAACAAAGTATAGGTTTTCATCTTGTGAATAACTCGAAAATCTTAGCTCACACAGCTGCAAAACCTAATTCCCCAGCATGGAGATGCTGAATTCTATAAGGCAAAGCCATATTTATGTGTGTCTGAGTCTTCTATCAAAAGTTATAGCTATGTTCATGAAGTTGTACAAAACCACTTTATTTCGCCAAGACAGTGCGTTTCTCGCTATTACATGCATTTGAATGGAGTTCTCGCCCGACACAAAGTATAGGTTTTCATCTTGTGAATAACTCGAAAATCTTAGCTCAAACAGCTTTAAAACCTGTTTGCTCAACACGGGGATATAGAATTCTATAAGATAAAGCCATAAATACGTATATCTGAGGCTTCTATCAAAAGTTACAGCTAACTTGATGAAGTTGTACAAAAACACTTTATTTCGCCAAGACAGTGCGTTTCTGACTATTACATGCATTTGAATGGAGTTCTCGCACGAAACAAAGTATAGGTTTTCATCTTGTGAATAACTCGAAAATCTTAGCTCAAACAGCTTTCAAACCTGTTTGCTCAACACGGGGATATAGAATTCTATAAGATAAAGCCATAAATACGTATATCTGAGCCTTCTATCAAAAGTTATAGCTATGTTCATGAAGTTGTACAAAACCACTTTATTTCGCCAAGACAGTGCGTTTCTCGCTATTACATGCATTTGAATGGAGTTCTCGCACGAAACAAAGTATAGGTTTTCATCTTGTGAATAACTCGAAAATCTTAGCTCAAACAGCTTTAAAAACTGTTTGCTCAACACGGGGATATAGAATTCTATAAGATAAAGCCATAAATACGTATATCTGAGCCTTCTATCAAAAGTTACATGTAACTTCATGAAGTTGTACAAAAAGGCTTTATTTCGCCGAGACAGTGCGTTTCTGACTATTACATGCATTTGAATGGAGTTCTCGCACGAAACAAAGTATAGGTTTTCATCTTGTGAATAACTCGAAAATCTTAGCTCAAACAGCTTTCAAACCTGTTTGCTCAACACGGGGATATAGAATTCTATAAGATAAAGCCATAAATACGTATATCTGAGCCTTCTATCAAAAGTTACAGCTAACTTCATGAAGTTGTACAAAAAGGCTTTATTTCGCCGAGACAGTGCGTTTCTGACTATTACATGCATTTGAATGGAGTTCTCGCACGAAACAAAGTATAGGTTTTCATCTTGTGAATAACTCGAAAATCTTAGCTCAAACAGCTTTAAAACCTGTTTGCTCAACACGGGGATATAGAATTTTATAAGATAAAGCCATAAATACGTATATCTGAGCCTTCTATCAAAAGTTACATGTAACTTCATGAAGTTGTACAAAACAACTTTATTTCGCCGAGACAGTGCGTTTCTGACTATTACATGCATTTGAATGGAGTTCTCGCACGAAACAAAGTATAGGTTTTCATCTTGTGAATAACTCGAAAATCTTAGCTCAAACAGCTTTCAAACCTGTTTGCTCAACACGGGGATATAGAATTCTATAAGATAAAGCCATAAATACGTATATCTGAGCCTTCTATCAAAAGTTATAGCTATGTTCATGAAGTTGTACAAAACCACTTTATTTCGCCAAGACAGTGCGTTTCTGGCTATTACATGCATTTGAATGGAGTTCTCGCCCGACACAAAGTATAGGTTTTCATCTTGTGAATAACTCGAAAATCTTAGCTCAAACAGCTTTCAAACCTGTTTGCTCAACACGGGGATATAGAATTCTATAAGATAAAGCCATAAATACGTATATCTGAGCCTTCTATCAAAAGTTACATGTAACTTCATGAAGTTGTACAAAACAACTTTATTTCGCCGAGACAGTGCGTTTCTGACTATTACATGCATTTGAATGGAGTTCTCGCACGAAACAAAGTATAGGTTTTCATCTTGTGAATAACTCGAAAATCTTAGCTCAAACAGCTTTCAAACCTGTTTGCTCAACACGGGGATATAGAATTCTATAAGATAAAGCCATAAATACGTATATCTGAGCCTTCTATCAAAAGTTACATGTAACTTCATGAAGTTGTACAAAACAACTTTATTTCGCCGAGACAGTGCGTTTCTGACTATTACATGCATTTGAATGGAGTTCTCGCACGAAACAAAGTATAGGTTTTCATCTTGTGAATAACTCGAAAATCTTAGCTCAAACAGCTTTCAAACCTGTTTGCTCAACACGGGGATATAGAATTCTATAAGATAAAGCCATAAATACGTATATCTGAGCCTTCTATCAAAAGTTATAGCTATGTTCATGAAGTTGTACAAAACCACTTTATTTCGCCAAGACAGTGCGTTTCTCGCTATTACATGCATTTGAATGGAGTTCTCGCCCGACACAAAGTATAGGTTTTCATCTTGTGAATAACTCGAAAATCTTAGCTCAAACAGCTTTAAAAACTGTTTGCTCAACACGGGGATATAGAATTCTATAAGATAAAGCCATAAATACGTATATCTGAGCCTTCTATCAAAAGTTACATGTAACTTCATGAAGTTGTACAAAACAACTTTATTTCGCCGAGACAGTGCGTTTCTGACTATTACATGCATTTGAATGGAGTTCTCGCACGAAACAAAGTATAGGTTTTCATCTTGTGAATAACTCGAAAATCTTAGCTCAAACAGCTTTCAAACCTGTTTGCTCAACACGGGGATATAGAATTCTATAAGATAAAGCCATAAATACGTATATCTGAGCCTTCTATCAAAAGTTATAGCTATGTTCATGAAGTTGTACAAAACCACTTTATTTCGCCAAGACAGTGCGTTTCTCGCTATTACATGCATTTGAATGGAGTTCTCGCCCGACACAAAGTATAGGTTTTCATCTTGTGAATAACTCGAAAATCTTAGCTCAAACAGCTTTAAAAACTGTTTGCTCAACACGGGGATATAGAATTCTATAAGATAAAGCCATAAATACGTATATCTGAGCCTTCTATCAAAAGTTACATGTAACTTCATGAAGTTGTACAAAACAACTTTATTTCGCCGAGACAGTGCGTTTCTGACTATTACATGCATTTGAATGGAGTTCTCCCACGAAACAAAGTATAGGTTTTCATCTTGTGAATAACTCGAAAATCTTACCTCAAACAGCTGCAAAACCTATTTTCCCAGCATGGAGATGCTGAATTCTATAAGGCAAAGCCATATTTATGTGTGTCTGAGTCTTCTATCAAAAGTTATAGCTATGTTCATGAAGTTGTACAAAACCACTTTATTTCGCCAAGACAGTGCGTTTCTCGCTATTACATGCATTTGAATGGAGTTCTCGCCCGACACAAAGTATAGGTTTTCATCTTGTGAATAACTCGAAAATCTTAGCTCAAACAGCTTTAAAAACTGTTTGCTCAACACGGGGATATAGAATTCTATAAGATAAAGCCATAAATACGTATATCTGAGCCTTCTATCAAAAGTTACATGTAACTTCATGAAGTTGTACAAAAAGGCTTTATTTCGCCGAGACAGTGCGTTTCTGACTATTACATGCATTTGAATGGAGTTCTCGCACGAAACAAAGTATAGGTTTTCATCTTGTGAATAACTCGAAAATCTTAGCTCAAACAGCTTTCAAACCTGTTTGCTCAACACGGGGATATAGAATTCTATAAGATAAAGCCATAAATACGTATATCTGAGCCTTCTATCAAAAGTTACATGTAACTTCATGAAGTTGTACAAAAAGGCTTTATTTCGCCGAGACAGTGCGTTTCTGACTATTACATGCATTTGAATGAAGTTCTCGCACGAAACAAAGTATAGGTTTTCATCTTGTGAATAACTCGAAAATCTTAGCTCAAACAGCTTTAAAACCTGTTTGCTCAACACGGGGATATAGAATTCTATAAGATAAAGCCATAAATACGTATATCTGAGCCTTCTATCAAAAGTTACATGTAACTTCATGAAGTTGTACAAAAAGGCTTTATTTCGCCGAGACAGTGCGTTTCTGACTATTACATGCATTTGAATGGAGTTCTCGCACGAAACAAAGTATAGGTTTTCATCTTGTGAATAACTCGAAAATCTTAGCTCAAACAGCTGCAAAACCTATTTCCCCAGCATGGAGATGCTGAATTCTATAAGGCAAAGCCATATTTATGTGTGTCTGCGTCTTCTATCAAAAGTTATAGCTATGTTCATGAAGTTGTACAAAACCACTTTATTTCGCCAAGACAGTGCGTTTCTCGCTATTACATGCATTTGAATGGAGTTCTCGCCCGACACAAAGTATAGGTTTTCATCTTGTGAATAACTCGAAAATCTTAGCTCAAACAGCTTTAAAAACTGTTTGCTCAACACGGGGATATAGAATTCTATAAGATAAAGCCATAAATACGTATATCTGAGCCTTCTATCAAAAGTTACATGTAACTTCATGAAGTTGTACAAAAACACTTTATTTCGCCGAGACAGTGCGTTTCTGACTATTACATGCATTTGAATGGAGTTCTCGCACGAAACAAAGTATAGGTTTTCATCTTGTGAATAACTCGAAAATCTTAGCTCAAACAGCTTTCAAACCTGTTTGCTCAACACGGGGATATAGAATTCTATAAGATAAAGCCATAAATACGTATATCTGAGCCTTCTATCAAAAGTTACATGTAACTTCATGAAGTTGTACAAAAACACTTTATTTCGCCGAGACAGTGCGTTTCTGACTATTACATGCATTTGAATGGAGTTCTCCCACGAAACAAAGTATAGGTTTTCATCTTGTGAATAACTCGAAAATCTTAGCTCAAACAGCTTTCAAACCTGTTTGCTCAACACGGGGATATAGAATTCTATAAGATAAAGCCATAAATACGTATATCTGAGCCTTCTATCAAAAGTTACATGTAACTTCATGAAGTTGTACAAAAAGGCTTTATTTCGCCGAGACAGTGCGTTTCTGACTATTACATGCATTTGAATGAAGTTCTCGCACGAAACAAAGTATAGGTTTTCATCTTGTGAATAACTCGAAAATCTTAGCTCAAACAGCTTTCAAACCTGTTTGCTCAACACGGGGATATAGAATTCTATAAGATAAAGCCATAAATACGTATATCTGAGGCTTCTATCAAAAGTTACAGCTAACTTCATGAAGTTGTACAAAAACACTTTATTTCGCCGAGACAGTGCGTTTCTGACTATTACATGCATTTGAATGGAGTTCTCGCACGAAACAAAGTATAGGTTTTCATCTTGTGAATAACTCGAAAATCTTAGCTCAAACAGCTTTCAAACCTGTTTGCTCAACACGGGGATATAGAATTCTATAAGATAAAGCCATAAATACGTATATCTGAGCCTTCTATCAAAAGTTATAGCTATGTTCATGAAGTTGTACAAAACCACTTTATTTCGCCAAGACAGTGCGTTTCTCGCTATTACATGCATTTGAATGGAGTTCTCGCCCGACACAAAGTATAGGTTTTCATCTTGTGAATAACTCGAAAATCTTAGCTCAAACAGCTTTAAAAACTGTTTGCTCAACACGGGGATATAGAATTCTATAAGATAAAGCCATAAATACGTATATCTGAGGCTTCTATCAAAAGTTACAGCTAACTTCATGAAGTTGTACAAAAACACTTTATTTCGCCGAGACAGTGCGTTTCTGACTATTACATGCATTTGAATGGAGTTCTCGCACGAAACAAAGTATAGGTTTTCATCTTGTGAATAACTCGAAAATCTTAGCTCAAACAGCTTTCAAACCTGTTTGCTCAACACGGGGATATATAATTCTATAAGATAAAGCCATAAATACGTATATCTGAGCCTTCTATCAAAAGTTACAGCTAACTTCATGAAGTTGTACAAAAAGGCTTTATTTCGCCGAGACAGTGCGTTTCTGACTATTACATGCATTTGAATGGAGTTCTCGCACGAAACAAAGTATAGGTTTTCATCTTGTGAATAACTCGAAAATCTTAGCTCAAACAGCTTTAAAAACTGTTTGCTCAACACGGGGATATAGAATTCTATAAGATAAAGCCATAAATACGTATATCTGAGCCTTCTATCAAAAGTTACATGTAACTTCATGAAGTTGTACAAAACCACTTTATTTCGCCGAGACAGTGCGTTTCTGACTATTACATGCATTTGAATGGAGTTCTCCCACGAAACAAAGTATAGGTTTTCATCTTGTGAATAACTCGAAAATCTTAGCTCACACAGCTGCAAAACCTAATTCCCCAGCATGGAGATGCTGAATTTTATAAGGCAAAGCCATATTTATGTGTGTCTGAGTCTTCTATCAAAAGTTATAGCTATGTTCATGAAGTTGTACAAAACCACTTTATTTCGCCAAGACAGTGCGTTTCTCGCTATTACATGCATTTGAATGGAGTTCTCGCCCGACACAAAGTATAGGTTTTCATCTTGTGAATAACTCGAAAATCTTAGCTCAAACAGCTTTCAAACCTGTTTGCTCAACACGGGGATATAGAATTCTATAAGATAAAGCCATAAATACGTATATCTGAGCCTTCTATCAAAAGTTACATGTAACTTCATGAAGTTGTACAAAACCACTTTATTTCGCCGAGACAGTGCGTTTCTGACTATTACATGCATTTGAATGGAGTTCTCCCACGAAACAAAGTATAGGTTTTCATCTTGTGAATAACTCGAAAATCTTAGCTCAAACAGCTTTCAAACCTGTTTGCTCAACACGGGGATATAGAATTCTATAAGATAAAGCCATAAATACGTATATCTGAGCCTTCTATCAAAAGTTACATGTAACTTCATGAAGTTGTACAAAACAACTTTATTTCGCCGAGACAGTGCGTTTCTGACTATTACATGCATTTGAATGGAGTTCTCGCACGAAACAAAGTATAGGTTTTCATCTTGTGAATAACTCGAAAATCTTAGCTCAAACAGCTTTCAAACCTGTTTGCTCAACACGGGGATATAGAATTCTATAAGATAAAGCCATAAATACGTATATCTGAGCCTTCTATCAAAAGTTATAGCTATGTTCATGAAGTTGTACAAAACCACTTTATTTCGCCAAGACAGTGCGTTTCTCGCTATTACATGCATTTGAATGGAGTTCTCGCCCGACACAAAGTATAGGTTTTCATCTTGTGAATAACTCGAAAATCTTAGCTCAAACAGCTTTAAAAACTGTTTGCTCAACACGGGGATATAGAATTCTATAAGATAAAGCCATAAATACGTATATCTGAGCCTTCTATCAAAAGTTACATGTAACTTCATGAAGTTGTACAAAACAACTTTATTTCGCCGAGACAGTGCGTTTCTGACTATTACATGCATTTGAATGGAGTTCTCCCACGAAACAAAGTATAGGTTTTCATCTTGTGAATAACTCGAAAATCTTACCTCAAACAGCTGCAAAACCTATTTTCCCAGCATGGAGATGCTGAATTCTATAAGGCAAAGCCATATTTATGTGTGTCTGAGTCTTCTATCAAAAGTTATAGCTATGTTCATGAAGTTGTACAAAACCACTTTATTTCGCCAAGACAGTGCGTTTCTCGCTATTACATGCATTTGAATGGAGTTCTCGCCCGACACAAAGTATAGGTTTTCATCTTGTGAATAACTCGAAAATCTTAGCTCAAACAGCTTTAAAAACTGTTTGCTCAACACGGGGATATAGAATTCTATAAGATAAAGCCATAAATACGTATATCTGAGCCTTCTATCAAAAGTTACATGTAACTTCATGAAGTTGTACAAAAAGGCTTTATTTCGCCGAGACAGTGCGTTTCTGACTATTACATGCATTTGAATGGAGTTCTCGCACGAAACAAAGTATAGGTTTTCATCTTGTGAATAACTCGAAAATCTTAGCTCAAACAGCTTTCAAACCTGTTTGCTCAACACGGGGATATAGAATTCTATAAGATAAAGCCATAAATACGTATATCTGAGCCTTCTATCAAAAGTTACATGTAACTTCATGAAGTTGTACAAAAAGGCTTTATTTCGCCGAGACAGTGCGTTTCTGACTATTACATGCATTTGAATGAAGTTCTCGCACGAAACAAAGTATAGGTTTTCATCTTGTGAATAACTCGAAAATCTTAGCTCAAACAGCTTTAAAACCTGTTTGCTCAACACGGGGATATAGAATTCTATAAGATAAAGCCATAAATACGTATATCTGAGCCTTCTATCAAAAGTTACATGTAACTTCATGAAGTTGTACAAAAAGGCTTTATTTCGCCGAGACAGTGCGTTTCTGACTATTACATGCATTTGAATGGAGTTCTCGCACGAAACAAAGTATAGGTTTTCATCTTGTGAATAACTCGAAAATCTTAGCTCAAACAGCTGCAAAACCTATTTCCCCAGCATGGAGATGCTGAATTCTATAAGGCAAAGCCATATTTATGTGTGTCTGAGTCTTCTATCAAAAGTTATAGCTATGTTCATGAAGTTGTACAAAAACGCTTTATTTCGCCAAGACAGTGCGTTTGTCGCTATTACATGCATTTGAATGGAGTTCTCGCCCGACACAAAGTATAGGTTTTCATCTTGTGAATAACTCGAAAATCTTAGCTCAAACAGCTTTAAAACCTGTTTGCTCAACACGGGGATATAGAATTCTATAAGATAAAGCCATAAATACGTATATCTGAGCCTTCTATCAAAAGTTACATGTAACTTCATGAAGTTGTACAAAAAGGCTTTATTTCGCCGAGACAGTGCGTTTCTGACTATTACATGCATTTGAATGAAGTTCTCGCACGAAACAAAGTATAGGTTTTCATCTTGTGAATAACTCGAAAATCTTAGCTCAAACAGCTTTCAAACCTGTTTGCTCAACACGGGGATATAGAATTCTATAAGATAAAGCCATAAATACGTATATCTGAGGCTTCTATCAAAAGTTACAGCTAACTTCATGAAGTTGTACAAAAACACTTTATTTCGCCGAGACAGTGCGTTTCTGACTATTACATGCATTTGAATGGAGTTCTCGCACGAAACAAAGTATAGGTTTTCATCTTGTGAATAACTCGAAAATCTTAGCTCAAACAGCTTTCAAACCTGTTTGCTCAACACGGGGATATAGAATTCTATAAGATAAAGCCATAAATACGTATATCTGAGCCTTCTATCAAAAGTTATAGCTATGTTCATGAAGTTGTACAAAACCACTTTATTTCGCCAAGACAGTGCGTTTCTCGCTATTACATGCATTTGAATGGAGTTCTCGCCCGACACAAAGTATAGGTTTTCATCTTGTGAATAACTCGAAAATCTTAGCTCAAACAGCTTTAAAAACTGTTTGCTCAACACGGGGATATAGAATTCTATAAGATAAAGCCATAAATACGTATATCTGAGGCTTCTATCAAAAGTTACAGCTAACTTCATGAAGTTGTACAAAAACACTTTATTTCGCCGAGACAGTGCGTTTCTGACTATTACATGCATTTGAATGGAGTTCTCGCACGAAACAAAGTATAGGTTTTCATCTTGTGAATAACTCGAAAATCTTAGCTCAAACAGCTTTCAAACCTGTTTGCTCAACACGGGGATATATAATTCTATAAGATAAAGCCATAAATACGTATATCTGAGCCTTCTATCAAAAGTTACAGCTAACTTCATGAAGTTGTACAAAAAGGCTTTATTTCGCCGAGACAGTGCGTTTCTGACTATTACATGCATTTGAATGGAGTTCTCGCACGAAACAAAGTATAGGTTTTCATCTTGTGAATAACTCGAAAATCTTAGCTCAAACAGCTTTAAAAACTGTTTGCTCAACACGGGGATATAGAATTCTATAAGATAAAGCCATAAATACGTATATCTGAGCCTTCTATCAAAAGTTACATGTAACTTCATGAAGTTGTACAAAACCACTTTATTTCGCCGAGACAGTGCGTTTCTGACTATTACATGCATTTGAATGGAGTTCTCCCACGAAACAAAGTATAGGTTTTCATCTTGTGAATAACTCGAAAATCTTAGCTCACACAGCTGCAAAACCTAATTCCCCAGCATGGAGATGCTGAATTTTATAAGGCAAAGCCATATTTATGTGTGTCTGAGTCTTCTATCAAAAGTTATAGCTATGTTCATGAAGTTGTACAAAACCACTTTATTTCGCCAAGACAGTGCGTTTCTCGCTATTACATGCATTTGAATGGAGTTCTCGCCCGACACAAAGTATAGGTTTTCATCTTGTGAATAACTCGAAAATCTTAGCTCAAACAGCTTTCAAACCTGTTTGCTCAACACGGGGATATAGAATTCTATAAGATAAAGCCATAAATACGTATATCTGAGCCTTCTATCAAAAGTTACATGTAACTTCATGAAGTTGTACAAAACCACTTTATTTCGCCGAGACAGTGCGTTTCTGACTATTACATGCATTTGAATGGAGTTCTCCCACGAAACAAAGTATAGGTTTTCATCTTGTGAATAACTCGAAAATCTTAGCTCAAACAGCTTTCAAACCTGTTTGCTCAACACGGGGATATAGAATTCTATAAGATAAAGCCATAAATACGTATATCTGAGCCTTCTATCAAAAGTTACATGTAACTTCATGAAGTTGTACAAAACAACTTTATTTCGCCGAGACAGTGCGTTTCTGACTATTACATGCATTTGAATGGAGTTCTCGCACGAAACAAAGTATAGGTTTTCATCTTGTGAATAACTCGAAAATCTTAGCTCAAACAGCTTTCAAACCTGTTTGCTCAACACGGGGATATAGAATTCTATAAGATAAAGCCATAAATACGTATATCTGAGCCTTCTATCAAAAGTTACATGTAACTTCATGAAGTTGTACAAAAAGGCTTTATTTCGCCGAGACAGTGCGTTTCTGACTATTACATGCATTTGAATGAAGTTCTCGCACGAAACAAAGTATAGGTTTTCATCTTGTGAATAACTCGAAAATCTTAGCTCAAACAGCTTTAAAACCTGTTTGCTCAACACGGGGATATAGAATTCTATAAGATAAAGCCATAAATACGTATATCTGAGCCTTCTATCAAAAGTTACATGTAACTTCATGAAGTTGTACAAAAAGGCTTTATTTCGCCGAGACAGTGCGTTTCTGACTATTACATGCATTTGAATGGAGTTCTCGCACGAAACAAAGTATAGGTTTTCATCTTGTGAATAACTCGAAAATCTTAGCTCAAACAGCTGCAAAACCTATTTCCCCAGCATGGAGATGCTGAATTCTATAAGGCAAAGCCATATTTATGTGTGTCTGCGTCTTCTATCAAAAGTTATAGCTATGTTCATGAAGTTGTACAAAACCACTTTATTTCGCCAAGACAGTGCGTTTCTCGCTATTACATGCATTTGAATGGAGTTCTCGCCCGACACAAAGTATAGGTTTTCATCTTGTGAATAACTCGAAAATCTTAGCTCAAACAGCTTTAAAAACTGTTTGCTCAACACGGGGATATAGAATTCTATAAGATAAAGCCATAAATACGTATATCTGAGCCTTCTATCAAAAGTTACATGTAACTTCATGAAGTTGTACAAAACCACTTTATTTCGCCGAGACAGTGCGTTTCTGACTATTACATGCATTTGAATGGAGTTCTCCCACGAAACAAAGTATAGGTTTTCATCTTGTGAATAACTCGAAAATCTTAGCTCAAACAGCTTTCAAAACCTGTTTGCTCAACACGGGGATATAGAATTCTATAAGATAACGCCATAAATACGTATATCTGAGGCTTCTATCAAAAGTTACAGCTAACTTCATGAAGTTGTACAAAAACACTTTATTTCGCCGAGACAGTGCGTTTCTGACTATTACATGCATTTGAATGGAGTTCTCGCACGAAACAAAGTATAGGTTTTCATCTTGTGAATAACTCGAAAATCTTAGCTCAAACAGCTTTCAAACCTGTTTGCTCAACACGGGGATATAGAATTCTATAAGATAAAGCCATAAATACGTATATCTGAGCCTTCTATCAAAAGTTACATGTAACTTCATGAAGTTGTACAAAAACACTTTATTTCGCCGAGACAGTGCGTTTCTGACTATTACATGCATTTGAATGGAGTTCTCCCACGAAACAAAGTATAGGTTTTCATCTTGTGAATAACTCGAAAATCTTAGCTCAAACAGCTTTCAAACCTGTTTGCTCAACACGGGGATATAGAATTCTATAAGATAAAGCCATAAATACGTATATCTGAGCCTTCTATCAAAAGTTACATGTAACTTCATGAAGTTGTACAAAAAGGCTTTATTTCGCCGAGACAGTGCGTTTCTGACTATTACATGCATTTGAATGAAGTTCTCGCACGAAACAAAGTATAGGTTTTCATCTTGTGAATAACTCGAAAATCTTAGCTCAAACAGCTTTCAAACCTGTTTGCTCAACACGGGGATATAGAATTCTATAAGATAAAGCCATAAATACGTATATCTGAGGCTTCTATCAAAAGTTACAGCTAACTTCATGAAGTTGTACAAAAACACTTTATTTCGCCGAGACAGTGCGTTTCTGACTATTACATGCATTTGAATGGAGTTCTCGCACGAAACAAAGTATAGGTTTTCATCTTGTGAATAACTCGAAAATCTTAGCTCACACAGCTGCAAAACCTAATTCCCCAGCATGGAGATGCTGAATTTTATAAGGCAAAGCCATATTTATGTGTGTCTGAGTCTTCTATCAAAAGTTATAGCTATGTTCATGAAGTTGTACAAAACCACTTTATTTCGCCAAGACAGTGCGTTTCTCGCTATTACATGCATTTGAATGGAGTTCTCGCCCGACACAAAGTATAGGTTTTCATCTTGTGAATAACTCGAAAATCTTAGCTCAAACAGCTTTAAAACCTGTTTGCTCAACACGGGGATATAGAATTCTATAAGATAAAGCCATAAATACGTATATCTGAGCCTTCTATCAAAAGTTACAGCTAACTTCATGAAGTTGTACAAAAAGGCTTTATTTCGCCGAGACAGTGCGTTTCTGACTATTACATGCATTTGAATGGAGTTCTCGCACGAAACAAAGTATAGGTTTTCATCTTGTGAACAACTCGAAAATCTTAGCTCAAACAGCTTTAAAACCTGTTTGCTCAACACGGGGATATAGAATTCTATAAGATAAAGCCATAAATACGTATATCTGAGCCTTCTATCAAAAGTTACAGCTAACTTCATGAAGTTGTACAAAAAGGCTTTATTTCGCCGAGACAGTGCGTTTCTGACTATTACATGCATTTGAATGGAGTTCTCGCACGAAACAAAGTATAGGTTTTCATCTTGTGAATAACTCGAAAATCTTAGCTCAAACAGCTTTCAAACCTGTTTGCTCAACACGGGGATATAGAATTCTATAAGATAAAGCCATAAATACGTATATCTGAGCCTTCTATCAAAAGTTATAGCTATGTTCATGAAGTTGTACAAAACCACTTTATTTCGCCAAGACAGTGCGTTTCTCGCTATTACATGCATTTGAATGGAGTTCTCGCACGAAACAAAGTATAGGTTTTCATCTTTTGAATAACTCGAAAATCTTAGCTCAAACAGCTTTCAAACCTGTTTGCTCAACACGGGGATATAGAATTCTATAAGATAAAGCCATAAATACGTATATCTGAGCCTTCTATCAAAAGTTACAGCTAACTTCATGAAGTTGTACAAAAAGGCTTTATTTCGCCGAGACAGTGCGTTTCTGACTATTACATGCATTTGAATGGAGTTCTCGCACGAAACAAAGTATAGGTTTTCATCTTGTGAATAACTCGAAAATCTTAGCTCAAACAGCTTTCAAACCTGTTTGCTCAACACGGGGATATATAATTCTATAAGATAAAGCCATAAATACGTATATCTGAGCCTTCTATCAAAAGTTACAGCTAACTTCATGAAGTTGTACAAAAAGGCTTTATTTCGCCGAGACAGTGCGTTTCTGACTATTACATGCATTTGAATGGAGTTCTCGCACGAAACAAAGTATAGGTTTTCATCTTGTGAATAACTCGAAAATCTTAGCTCACACAGCTGCAAAACCTATTTCCCCAGCATGGAGATGCTGAATTCTATAAGGCAAAGCCATATTTATGTGTGTCTGAGTCTTCTATCAAAAGTTATAGCTATGTTCATGAAGTTGTACAAAACCGCTTTATTTCGCCAAGACAGTGCGTTTCTCGCTATTACATGCATTTGAATGGAGTTCTCGCCCGACACAAAGTATAGGTTTTCATCTTGTGAATAACTCGAAAATCTTAGCTCAAACAGCTTTCAAACCTGTTTGCTCAACACGGGGATATAGAATTCTATAAGATAAAGCCATAAATACGTATATCTGAGCCTTCTATCAAAAGTTACATGTAACTTCATGAAGTTGTGCAAAAAGGCTTTATTTCGCCGAGACAGTGCGTTTCTGACTATTACATGCATTTTAATGGCGTTCTCACACGAAACAAAGTATAGGTTTTCATCTTGTGAATAACTCGAAAATCTTAGCTCACACAGCTGCAAAACCTATTTCCCCAGCATGGAGATGCTGAATTCTATAAGGCAAAGCCATATTTATGTGTGTCTGAGTCTTCTATCAAAAGTTATAGCTATGTTCATGAAGTTGTACAAAACCACTTTATTTCGCCAAGACAGTGCGTTTCTCGCTATTACATGCATTTGAATGGAGTTCTCGCCCGACACAAAGTATAGGTTTTCATCTTGTGAATAACTCGAAAATCTTAGCTCAAACAGCTTTCAAACCTGTTTGCTCAACACGGGGATATAGAATTCTATAAGATAAAGCCATAAATACGTATATCTGAGGCTTCTATCAAAAGTTACAGCTAACTTCATGAAGTTGTACAAAAACACTTTATTTCGCCGAGACAGTGCGTTTCTGACTATTACATGCATTTGAATGGAGTTCTCGCCCGAAACAAAGTATAGGTTTTCATCTTGTGAATAACTCGAAAATCTTAGCTCACACAGCTGCAAAACCTATTTCCCCAGCATGGAGATGCTGAATTCTATAAGGCAAAGCCATATTTATGTGTGTCTGAGTCTTCTATCAAAAGTTATAGCTATGTTCATGAAGTTGTACAAAACCACTTTATTTCGCCAAGACAGTGCGTTTCTTGCTATTACATGCATTTGAATGGAGTTCTCGCCCGACACAAAGTATAGGTTTTCATCTTGTGAATAACTCGAAAATCTTAGCTCAAACAGCTTTAAAAACTGTTTGCTCAACACGGGGATATAGAATTCTATAAGATAAAGCCATAAATACGTATATCTGAGCCTTCTATCAAAAGTTACAGCTAACTTCATGAAGTTGTACAAAACCACTTTATTTCGCCGAGACAGTGCGTTTCTGACTATTACATGCATTTGAATGGAGTTCTCGCACGAAACAAAGTATAGGTTTTCATCTTGTGAATAACTCGAAAATCTTAGCTCAAACAGCTTTCAAACCTGTTTGCTCAACACGGGGATATAGAATTCTATAAGATAAAGCCATAAATACGTATATCTGAGCCTTCTATCAAAAGTTACAGCTAACTTCATGAAGTTGTACAAAAACACTTTATTTCGCCGAGACAGTGCGTTTCTGACTATTACATGCATTTGAATGGAGTTCTCGCACGAAACAAAGTATAGGTTTTCATCTTGTGAATAACTCGAAAATCTTAGCTCAAACAGCTGTAAAAACTGTTTGCTCAACACGGGGATATAGAATTCTATAAGATAAAGCCATAAATACGTATATCTGAGCCTTCTATCAAAAGTTACGTGTAACTTCATGAAGTTGTACTAAAAGGCTTTATTTCGCCGAGACAGTGCGTTTCTGACTATTACATGCATTTGAATGGCGTTCTCGCACGAAACAAAGTATAGGTTTTCATCTTGTGAATAACTCGAAAATCTTAGCTCAAACAGCTTTAAAAACTGTTTGCTCAACACGGGGATATAGAATTCTATAAGATAAAGCCATAAATACGTATATCTGAGCCTTCTATCAAAAGTTATAGCTATGTTCATGAAGTTGTACAAAAACGCTTTATTTCGCCAAGACAGTGCGTTTCTCGCTATTACATGCATTTGAATGGAGTTCTCGCACGAAACAAAGTATAGGTTTTCATCTTGTGAATAACTCGAAAATCTTAGCTCAAACAGCTTTAAAAACTGTTTGCTCAACACGGGGATATAGAATTCTATAAGATAAAGCCATAAATACGTATATCTGAGGCTTCTATCAAAAGTTACAGCTAACTTCATGAAGTTGTACAAAAACACTTTATTTCTCCGAGACAGTGCGTTTCTGACTATTACATGCATTTGAATGGAGTTCTCGCACGAAACAAAGTATAGGTTTTCATCTTGTGAATAACTCGAAAATCTTAGCTCAAACAGCTTTAAAAACTGTTTGCTCAACACGGGGATATAGAATTCTATAAGATAAAGCCATAAATACGTATATCTGAGGCTTCTATCAAAAGTTACAGCTAACTTCATGAAGTTGTACAAAAAGGCTTTATTTCGCCGAGACAGTGCGTTTCTGACTATTACATGCATTTGAATGGAGTTCTCGCACGAAACAAAGTATAGGTTTTCATCTTGTGAATAACTCGAAAATCTTAGCTCAAACAGCTTTCAAACCTGTTTGCTCAACACGGGGATATAGAATTCTATAAGATAAAGCCATAAATACGTATATCTGAGCCTTCTATCAAAAGTTACATGTAACTTCATGAAGTTGTACAAAAACACTTTATTTCGCCGAGACAGTGCGTTTCTGACTATTACATGCATTTGAATGGAGTTCTCGCACGAAACAAAGTATAGGTTTTCATCTTGTGAATAACTCGAAAATCTTAGCTCACACAGCTGCAAAACCTATTTCCCCAGCATGGAGATGCTGAATTCTATAAGGCAAAGCCATATTTATGTGTGTCTGAGTCTTCTATCAAAAGTTATATCTATGTTCATGAAGTTGTACAAAACCGCTTTATTTCGCCAAGACAGTGCGTTTCTCGCTATTACATGCATTTGAATGGAGTTCTCGCCCGACACAAAGTATAGGTTTTCATCTTGTGAATAACTCGAAAATCTTAGCTCAAACAGCTTTAAAAACTGTTTGTTCAACACGGGGATATAGAATTCTATAAGATAAAGCAATAAATACGTATATCTGAGCCTTCTATCAAAAGTTACATGTAACTTCATGAAGTTGTACAAAAAGGCTTTATTTCGCCGAGACAGTGCGTTTCTGACTATTACATGCATTTGAATGGAGTTCTCGCACGAAACAAAGTATAGGTTTTCATCTTGTGAATAACTCGAAAATCTTAGCTCAAACAGCTTTCAAACCTGTTTGCTCAACACGGGGATATAGAATTCTATAAGATAAAGCCATAAATACGTATATCTGAGCCTTCTATCAAAAGTTACAGCTAACTTCATGAAGTTGTACAAAAAGGCTTTATTTCGCCGAGACAGTGCGTTTCTGACTATTACATGCATTTGAATGGAGTTCTCGCACGAAACAAAGTATAGGTTTTCATCTTGTGAATAACTCGAAAATCTTAGCTCACACAGCTGCAAAACCTATTTCCCCAGCATGGAGATGCTGAATTCTATAAGGCAAAGCCATATTTATGTGTGTCTGAGTCTTCTATCAAAAGTTATAGCTATGTTCATGAAGTTGTACAAAACCGCTTTATTTCGCCAAGACAGTGCGTTTCTCACTATTACATGCATTTGAATGGAGTTCTCGCCCGACACAAAGTATAGGTTTTCATCTTGTGAACAACTCGAAAATCTTAGCTCAAACAGCTTTAAAAACTGTTTGTTCAACACGGGGATATAGAATTCTATAAGATAAAGCAATAAATACGTATATCTGAGCCTTCTATCAAAAGTTACATGTAACTTCATGAAGTTGTACAAAAAGGCTTTATTTCGCCGAGACAGTGCGTTTCTGACTATTACATGCATTTGAATGGAGTTCTCGCACGAAACAAAGTATAGGTTTTCATCTTGTGAATAACTCGAAAATCTTAGCTCAAACAGCTTTCAAACCTGTTTGCTCAACACGGGGATATAGAATTCTATAAGATAAAGCCATAAATACGTATATCTGAGCCTTCTATCAAAAGTTACAGCTAACTTCATGAAGTTGTACAAAAAGGCTTTATTTCGCCGAGACAGTGCGTTTCTGACTATTACATGCATTTGAATGGAGTTCTCGCACGAAACAAAGTATAGGTTTTCATCTTGTGAATAACTCGAAAATCTTAGCTCACACAGCTGCAAAACCTATTTCCCCAGCATGGAGATGCTGAATTCTATAAGGCAAAGCCATATTTATGTGTGTCTGAGTCTTCTATCAAAAGTTATAGCTATGTTCATGAAGTTGTACAAAACCGCTTTATTTCGCCAAGACAGTGCGTTTCTCGCTATTACATGCATTTGAATGGAGTTCTCGCCCGACACAAAGTATAGGTTTTCATCTTGTGAATAACTCGAAAATCTTAGCTCAAACAGCTTTCAAACCTGTTTGCTCAACACAGGGATATAGAATTCTATAAGATAAAGCCATAAATACGTATATCTGAGGCTTCTATCAAAAGTTACAGCTAACTTCATGAAGTTGTACAAAAACACTTTATTTCGCCGAGACAGTGCGTTTCTGACTATTACATGCATTTGAATGGAGTTCTCGCACGAAACAAAGTATAGGTTTTCATCTTGTGAATAACTCGAAAATCTTAGCTCAAACAGCTTTCAAACCTGTTTGCTCAACACGGGGATATAGAATTCTATAAGATAAAGCCATAAATACGTATATCTGAGGCTTCTATCAAAAGTTACAGCTAACTTCATGAAGTTGTACAAAAAGGCTTTATTTCGCTGAGACAGTGCGTTTCTGACTATTACATGCATTTGAATGGAGTTCTCGCACGAAACAAAGTATAGGTTTTCATCTTGTGAATAACTCGAAAATCTTAACTCACACAGCTGCAAAACCTATTTCCCCAGCATGGAGATGCTGAATTCTATAAGGCAAAGCCATATTTATGTGTGTCTGAGTCTTCTATCAAAAGTTATAGCTATGTTCATGAAGTTGTACAAAACCGCTTTATTTCGCCAAGACAGTGCGTTTCTCGCTATTACATGCATTTGAATGGAGTTCTCGCCCGACACAAAGTATAGGTTTTCATCTTGTGAATAACTCGAAAATCTTAGCTCAAACAGCTTTAAAACCTGTTTGCTCAACACGGGGATATAGAATTCTATAAGATAAAGCAATAAATACGTATATCTGAGCCTTCTATCAAAAGTTACATGTAACTTCATGAAGTTGTACAAAAAGGCTTTATTTCGCCGAGACAGTGCGTTTCTGACTATTACATGCATTTGAATGGAGTTCTCGCACGAAACAAAGTATAGGTTTTCATCTTGTGAATAACTCGAAAATCTTAGCTCACACAGCTGCAAAACCTATTTCACCAGCATGGAGATGCTGAATTCTATAAGGCAAAGCCATATTTATGTGTGTCTGAGTCTTCTATCAAAAGTTATAGCTATGTTCATGAAGTTGTACAAAACCACTTTATTTCGCCAAGACAGTGCGTTTCTTGCTATTACATGCATTTGAATGGAGTTCTCGCCCGACACAAAGTATAGGTTTTCATCTTGTGAATAACTCGAAAATCTTAGCTCAAACAGCTTTAAAAACTGTTTGCTCAACACGGGGATATAGAATTCTATAAGATAAAGCCATAAATACGTATATCTGAGCCTTCTATCAAAAGTTACAGCTAACTTCATGAAGTTGTACAAAAACACTTTATTTCGCCGAGACAGTGCGTTTCTGACTATTACATGCATTTGAATGGAGTTCTCGCACGAAACAAAGTATAGGTTTTCATCTTGTGAATAACTCGAAAATCTTAGCTCAAACAGCTGTAAAAACTGTTTGCTCAACACGGGGATATAGAATTCTATAAGATAAAGCCATAAATACGTATATCTGAGCCTTCTATCAAAAGTTACGTGTAACTTCATGAAGTTGTACTAAAAGGCTTTATTTCGCCGAGACAGTGCGTTTCTGACTATTACATGCATTTGAATGGCGTTCTCGCACGAAACAAAGTATAGGTTTTCATCTTGTGAATAACTCGAAAATCTTAGCTCAAACAGCTTTAAAAACTGTTTGCTCAACACGGGGATATAGAATTCTATAAGATAAAGCCATAAATACGTATATCTGAGCCTTCTATCAAAAGTTATAGCTATGTTCATGAAGTTGTACAAAAACGCTTTATTTCGCCAAGACAGTGCGTTTCTCGCTATTACATGCATTTGAATGGAGTTCTCGCACGAAACAAAGTATAGGTTTTCATCTTGTGAATAACTCGAAAATCTTAGCTCAAACAGCTTTAAAAACTGTTTGCTCAACACGGGGATATAGAATTCTATAAGATAAAGCCATAAATACGTATATCTGAGCCTTCTATCAAAAGTTACAGCTAACTTCATGAAGTTGTACAAAAACACTTTATTTCTCCGAGACAGTGCGTTTCTGACTATTACATGCATTTGAATGGAGTTCTCGCACGAAACAAAGTATAGGTTTTCATCTTGTGAATAACTCGAAAATCTTAGCTCAAACAGCTTTCAAACCTGTTTGCTCAACACGGGGATATAGAATTCTATAAGATAAAGCCATAAATACGTATATCTGAGCCTTCTATCAAAAGTTACATGTAACTTCATGAAGTTGTACAAAAACACTTTATTTCGCCGAGACAGTGCGTTTCTGACTATTACATGCATTTGAATGGAGTTCTCGCACGAAACAAAGTATAGGTTTTCATCTTGTGAATAACTCGAAAATCTTAGCTCACACAGCTGCAAAACGTATTTCCCCAGCATGGAGATGCTGAATTCTATAAGGCAAAGCCATATTTATGTGTGTCTGAGTCTTCTATCAAAAGTTATAGCTATGTTCATGAAGTTGTACAAAACCGCTTTATTTCGCCAAGACAGTGCGTTTCTCGCTATTACATGCATTTGAATGGAGTTCTCGCCCGACACAAAGTATAGGTTTTCATCTTGTGAACAACTCGAAAATCTTAGCTCAAACAGCTTTAAAAACTGTTTGTTCAACACGGGGATATAGAATTCTATAAGATAAAGCAATAAATACGTATATCTGAGCCTTCTATCAAAAGTTACATGTAACTTCATGAAGTTGTACAAAAAGGCTTTATTTCGCCGAGACAGTGCGTTTCTGACTATTACATGCATTTGAATGGAGTTCTCGCACGAAACAAAGTATAGGTTTTCATCTTGTGAATAACTCGAAAATCTTAGCTCAAACAGCTTTCAAACCTGTTTGCTCAACACGGGGATATAGAATTCTATAAGATAAAGCCATAAATACGTATATCTGAGCCTTCTATCAAAAGTTACAGCTAACTTCATGAAGTTGTACAAAAACACTTTATTTCTCCGAGACAGTGCGTTTCTGACTATTACATGCATTTGAATGGAGTTCTCGCACGAAACAAAGTATAGGTTTTCATCTTGTGAATAACTCGAAAATCTTAGCTCACACAGCTGCAAAACCTATTTCCCCAGCATGGAGATGCTGAATTCTATAAGGCAAAGCCATATTTATGTGTGTCTGAGTCTTCTATCAAAAGTTATAGCTATGTTCATGAAGTTGTACAAAACCGCTTTATTTCGCCAAGACAGTGCGTTTCTCGCTATTACATGCATTTGAATGGAGTTCTCGCCCGACACAAAGTATAGGTTTTCATCTTGTGAATAACTCGAAAATCTTAGCTCAAACAGCTTTAAAACCTGTTTGCTCAACACGGGGATATAGAATTCTATAAGATAAAGCAATAAATACGTATATCTGAGCCTTCTATCAAAAGTTACATGTAACTTCATGAAGTTGTACAAAAAGGCTTTATTTCGCCGAGACAGTGCGTTTCTGACTATTACATG
Organism: Perissodus microlepis; assembly: GCF_051167445.1. Classification (NCBI taxonomy): domain Eukaryota; kingdom Metazoa; phylum Chordata; class Actinopteri; order Cichliformes; family Cichlidae; genus Perissodus; species Perissodus microlepis. Next base: position 5,753,782 of record NC_140478.1, on the reverse strand, counting down.
CATTTGAATGGAGTTCTCGCACGAAACAAAGTATAGGTTTTCATCTTGTGAATAACTCGAAAATCTTAGCTCACACAGCTGCAAAACCTATTTCACCAGCATGGAGATGCTGAATTCTATAAGGCAAAGCCATATTTATGTGTGTCTGAGTCTTCTATCAAAAGTTATAGCTATGTTCATGAAGTTGTACAAAACCACTTTATTTCGCCAAGACAGTGCGTTTCTTGCTATTACATGCATTTGAATGGAGTTCTCGCCCGACACAAAGTATAGGTTTTCATCTTGTGAATAACTCGAAAATCTTAGCTCAAACAGCTTTAAAAACTGTTTGCTCAACACGGGGATATAGAATTCTATAAGATAAAGCCATAAATACGTATATCTGAGCCTTCTATCAAAAGTTACAGCTAACTTCATGAAGTTGTACAAAAACACTTTATTTCGCCGAGACAGTGCGTTTCTGACTATTACATGCATTTGAATGGAGTTCTCGCACGAAACAAAGTATAGGTTTTCATCTTGTGAATAACTCGAAAATCTTAGCTCAAACAGCTTTCAAACCTGTTTGCTCAACACGGGGATATAGAATTCTATAAGATAAAGCCATAAATACGTATATCTGAGCCTTCTATCAAAAGTTACAGCTAACTTCATGAAGTTGTACAAAAACACTTTATTTCGCCGAGACAGTGCGTTTCTGACTATTACATGCATTTGAATGGAGTTCTCGCACGAAACAAAGTATAGGTTTTCATCTTGTGAATAACTCGAAAATCTTAGCTCAAACAGCTGTAAAAACTGTTTGCTCAACACGGGGATATAGAATTCTATAAGATAAAGCCATAAATACGTATATCTGAGCCTTCTATCAAAAGTTACGTGTAACTTCATGAAGTTGTACTAAAAGGCTTTATTTCGCCGAGACAGTGCGTTTCTGACTATTACATGCATTTGAATGGCGTTCTCGCACGAAACAAAGTATAGGTTTTCATCTTGTGAATAACTCGAAAATCTTAGCTCAAACAGCTTTAAAAACTGTTTGCTCAACACGGGGATATAGAATTCTATAAGATAAAGCCATAAATACGTATATCTGAGCCTTCTATCAAAAGTTATAGCTATGTTCATGAAGTTGTACAAAAACGCTTTATTTCGCCAAGACAGTGCGTTTCTCGCTATTACATGCATTTGAATGGAGTTCTCGCACGAAACAAAGTATAGGTTTTCATCTTGTGAATAACTCGAAAATCTTAGCTCAAACAGCTTTAAAAACTGTTTGCTCAACACGGGGATATAGAATTCTATAAGATAAAGCCATAAATACGTATATCTGAGCCTTCTATCAAAAGTTACAGCTAACTTCATGAAGTTGTACAAAAACACTTTATTTCTCCGAGACAGTGCGTTTCTGACTATTACATGCATTTGAATGGAGTTCTCGCACGAAACAAAGTATAGGTTTTCATCTTGTGAATAACTCGAAAATCTTAGCTCAAACAGCTTTCAAACCTGTTTGCTCAACACGGGGATATAGAATTCTATAAGATAAAGCCATAAATACGTATATCTGAGGCTTCTATCAAAAGTTACAGCTAACTTCATGAAGTTGTACAAAAAGGCTTTATTTCGCCGAGACAGTGCGTTTCTGACTATTACATGCATTTGAATGGAGTTCTCGCACGAAACAAAGTATAGGTTTTCATCTTGTGAATAACTCGAAAATCTTAGCTCAAACAGCTTTCAAACCTGTTTGCTCAACACGGGGATATAGAATTCTATAAGATAAAGCCATAAATACGTATATCTGAGCCTTCTATCAAAAGTTACATGTAACTTCATGAAGTTGTACAAAAACACTTTATTTCGCCGAGACAGTGCGTTTCTGACTATTACATGCATTTGAATGGAGTTCTCGCACGAAACAAAGTATAGGTTTTCATCTTGTGAATAACTCGAAAATCTTAGCTCACACAGCTGCAAAACCTATTTCCCCAGCATGGAGATGCTGAATTCTATAAGGCAAAGCCATATTTATGTGTGTCTGAGTCTTCTATCAAAAGTTATAGCTATGTTCATGAAGTTGTACAAAACCGCTTTATTTCGCCAAGACAGTGCGTTTCTCGCTATTACATGCATTTGAATGGAGTTCTCGCCCGACACAAAGTATAGGTTTTCATCTTGTGAACAACTCGAAAATCTTAGCTCAAACAGCTTTAAAAACTGTTTGTTCAACACGGGGATATAGAATTCTATAAGATAAAGCAATAAATACGTATATCTGAGCCTTCTATCAAAAGTTACATGTAACTTCATGAAGTTGTACAAAAAGGCTTTATTTCGCCGAGACAGTGCGTTTCTGACTATTACATGCATTTGAATGGAGTTCTCGCACGAAACAAAGTATAGGTTTTCATCTTGTGAATAACTCGAAAATCTTAGCTCAAACAGCTTTCAAACCTGTTTGCTCAACACGGGGATATAGAATTCTATAAGATAAAGCCATAAATACGTATATCTGAGCCTTCTATCAAAAGTTACAGCTAACTTCATGAAGTTGTACAAAAACACTTTATTTCTCCGAGACAGTGCGTTTCTGACTATTACATGCATTTGAATGGAGTTCTCGCACGAAACAAAGTATAGGTTTTCATCTTGTGAATAACTCGAAAATCTTAGCTCAAACAGCTTTAAAAACTGTTTGCTCAACACGGGGATATAGAATTCTATAAGATAAAGCCATAAATACGTATATCTGAGGCTTCTATCAAAAGTTACAGCTAACTTCATGAAGTTGTACAAAAAGGCTTTATTTCGCCGAGACAGTGCGTTTCTGACTATTACATGCATTTGAATGGAGTTCTCGCACGAAACAAAGTATAGGTTTTCATCTTGTGAATAACTCGAAAATCTTAGCTCAAACAGCTTTAAAAACTGTTTGCTCAACACGGGGATATAGAATTCTATAAGATAAAGCCATAAATACGTATATCTGAGCCTTCTATCAAAAGTTACATGTAACTTCATGAAGTTGTACAAAAACACTTTATTTCGCCGAGACAGTGCGTTTTCTGACTATTACATGCATTTGAATGGAGTTCTCGCACGAAACAAAGTATAGGTTTTCATCTTGTGAATAACTCGAAAATCTTAGCTCACACAGCTGCAAAACCTATTTCCCCAGCATGGAGATGCTGAATTCTATAAGGCAAAGCCATATTTATGTGTGTCTGAGTCTTCTATCAAAAGTTATAGCTATGTTCATGAAGTTGTACAAAACCGCTTTATTTCGCCAAGACAGTGCGTTTCTCGCTATTACATGCATTTGAATGGAGTTCTCGCCCGACACAAAGTATAGGTTTTCATCTTGTGAACAACTCGAAAATCTTAGCTCAAACAGCTTTAAAAACTGTTTGTTCAACACGGGGATATAGAATTCTATAAGATAAAGCAATAAATACGTATATCTGAGCCTTCTATCAAAAGTTACATGTAACTTCATGAAGTTGTACAAAAAGGCTTTATTTCGCCGAGACAGTGCGTTTCTGACTATTACATGCATTTGAATGGAGTTCTCGCACGAAACAAAGTATAGGTTTTCATCTTGTGAATAACTCGAAAATCTTAGCTCACACAGCTGCAAAACCTATTTCCCCAGCATGGAGATGCTGAATTCTATAAGGCAAAGCCATATTTATGTTTATCTGAGTCTTCTATCAAAAGTTATAGCTATGTTCATGAAGTTGTACAAAACCGCTTTATTTCGCCAAGACAGTGCGTTTCTCACTATTACATGCATTTGAATGGAGTTCTCGCCCGACACAAAGTATAGGTTTTCATCTTGTGAACAACTCGAAAATCTTAGCTCAAACAGCTTTAAAAACTGTTTGTTCAACACGGGGATATAGAATTCTATAAGATAAAGCAATAAATACGTATATCTGAGCCTTCTATCAAAAGTTACATGTAACTTCATGAAGTTGTACAAAAAGGCTTTATTTCGCCGAGACAGTGCGTTTCTGACTATTACATGCATTTGAATGGAGTTCTCGCACGAAACAAAGTATAGGTTTTCATCTTGTGAATAACTCGAAAATCTTAGCTCAAACAGCTTTCAAACCTGTTTGCTCAACACGGGGATATAGAATTCTATAAGATAAAGCCATAAATACGTATATCTGAGCCTTCTATCAAAAGTTACAGCTAACTTCATGAAGTTGTACAAAAACACTTTATTTCTCCGAGACAGTGCGTTTCTGACTATTACATGCATTTGAATGGAGTTCTCGCACGAAACAAAGTATAGGTTTTCATCTTGTGAATAACTCGAAAATCTTAGCTCACACAGCTGCAAAACCTATTTCCCCAGCATGGAGATGCTGAATTCTATAAGGCAAAGCCATATTTATGTGTGTCTGAGTCTTCTATCAAAAGTTATAGCTATGTTCATGAAGTTGTACAAAACCGCTTTATTTCGCCAAGACAGTGCGTTTCTCGCTATTACATGCATTTGAATGGAGTTCTCGCCCGACACAAAGTATAGGTTTTCATCTTGTGAATAACTCAAAAATCTTAGCTCAAACAGCTTTAAAAACTGTTTGCTCAACACGGGGATATAGAATTCTATAAGATAAAGCCATAAATACGTATATCTGAGCCTTCTATCAAAAGTTACAGCTAACTTCATGAAGTTGTACAAAAACACTTTATTTCGCCGAGACAGTGCGTTTCTCGCTATTACATGCATTTGAATGGAGTTCTCGCACGAAACAAAGTATAGGTTTTCATCTTGTGAATAACTCGAAAATCTTAGCTCAAACAGCTTTAAAAACTGTTTGTTCAACACGGGGATATAGAATTCTATAAGATAAAGCAATAAATACGTATATCTGAGCCTTCTATCAAAAGTTACATGTAACTTCATGAAGTTGTACAAAAAGGCTTTATTTCGCCGAGACAGTGCGTTTCTGACTATTACATGCATTTGAATGGAGTTCTCGCACGAAACAAAGTATAGGTTTTCATCTTGTGAATAACTCGAAAATCTTAGCTCAAACAGCTTTCAAACCTGTTTGCTCAACACGGGGATATAGAATTCTATAAGATAAAGCCATAAATACGTATATCTGAGCCTTCTATCAAAAGTTACAGCTAACTTCATGAAGTTGTACAAAAACACTTTATTTCTCCGAGACAGTGCGTTTCTGACTATTACATGCATTTGAATGGAGTTCTCGCACGAAACAAAGTATAGGTTTTCATCTTGTGAATAACTCGAAAATCTTAGCTCACACAGCTGCAAAACCTATTTCCCCAGCATGGAGATGCTGAATTCTATAAGGCAAAGCCATATTTATGTGTGTCTGAGTCTTCTATCAAAAGTTATAGCTATGTTCATGAAGTTGTACAAAACCGCTTTATTTCGCCAAGACAGTGCGTTTCTCGCTATTACATGCATTTGAATGGAGTTCTCGCCCGACACAAAGTATAGGTTTTCATCTTGTGAATAACTCGAAAATCTTAGCTCAAACAGCTTTAAAACCTGTTTGCTCAACACGGGGATATAGAATTCTATAAGATAAAGCAATAAATACGTATATCTGAGCCTTCTATCAAAAGTTACATGTAACTTCATGAAGTTGTACAAAAAGGCTTTATTTCGCCGAGACAGTGCGTTTCTGACTATTACATGCATTTGAATGGAGTTCTCGCACGAAACAAAGTATAGGTTTTCATCTTGTGAATAACTCGAAAATCTTAGCTCACACAGCTGCAAAACCTATTTCACCAGCATGGAGATGCTGAATTCTATAAGGCAAAGCCATATTTATGTGTGTCTGAGTCTTCTATCAAAAGTTATAGCTATGTTCATGAAGTTGTACAAAACCACTTTATTTCGCCAAGACAGTGCGTTTCTTGCTATTACATGCATTTGAATGGAGTTCTCGCCCGACACAAAGTATAGGTTTTCATCTTGTGAATAACTCGAAAATCTTAGCTCAAACAGCTTTAAAAACTGTTTGCTCAACACGGGGATATAGAATTCTATAAGATAAAGCCATAAATACGTATATCTGAGCCTTCTATCAAAAGTTACAGCTAACTTCATGAAGTTGTACAAAAACACTTTATTTCGCCGAGACAGTGCGTTTCTGACTATTACATGCATTTGAATGGAGTTCTCGCACGAAACAAAGTATAGGTTTTCATCTTGTGAATAACTCGAAAATCTTAGCTCAAACAGCTTTCAAACCTGTTTGCTCAACACGGGGATATAGAATTCTATAAGATAAAGCCATAAATACGTATATCTGAGCCTTCTATCAAAAGTTACAGCTAACTTCATGAAGTTGTACAAAAACACTTTATTTCGCCGAGACAGTGCGTTTCTGACTATTACATGCATTTGAATGGAGTTCTCGCACGAAACAAAGTATAGGTTTTCATCTTGTGAATAACTCGAAAATCTTAGCTCAAACAGCTGTAAAAACTGTTTGCTCAACACGGGGATATAGAATTCTATAAGATAAAGCCATAAATACGTATATCTGAGCCTTCTATCAAAAGTTACGTGTAACTTCATGAAGTTGTACTAAAAGGCTTTATTTCGCCGAGACAGTGCGTTTCTGACTATTACATGCATTTGAATGGCGTTCTCGCACGAAACAAAGTATAGGTTTTCATCTTGTGAATAACTCGAAAATCTTAGCTCAAACAGCTTTAAAAACTGTTTGCTCAACACGGGGATATAGAATTCTATAAGATAAAGCCATAAATACGTATATCTGAGCCTTCTATCAAAAGTTATAGCTATGTTCATGAAGTTGTACAAAAACGCTTTATTTCGCCAAGACAGTGCGTTTCTCGCTATTACATGCATTTGAATGGAGTTCTCGCACGAAACAAAGTATAGGTTTTCATCTTGTGAATAACTCGAAAATCTTAGCTCAAACAGCTTTAAAAACTGTTTGCTCAACACGGGGATATAGAATTCTATAAGATAAAGCCATAAATACGTATATCTGAGCCTTCTATCAAAAGTTACAGCTAACTTCATGAAGTTGTACAAAAACACTTTATTTCTCCGAGACAGTGCGTTTCTGACTATTACATGCATTTGAATGGAGTTCTCGCACGAAACAAAGTATAGGTTTTCATCTTGTGAATAACTCGAAAATCTTAGCTCAAACAGCTTTAAAAACTGTTTGCTCAACACGGGGATATAGAATTCTATAAGATAAAGCCATAAATACGTATATCTGAGGCTTCTATCAAAAGTTACAGCTAACTTCATGAAGTTGTACAAAAAGGCTTTATTTCGCCGAGACAGTGCGTTTCTGACTATTACATGCATTTGAATGGAGTTCTCGCACGAAACAAAGTATAGGTTTTCATCTTGTGAATAACTCGAAAATCTTAGCTCAAACAGCTTTCAAACCTGTTTGCTCAACACGGGGATATAGAATTCTATAAGATAAAGCCATAAATACGTATATCTGAGCCTTCTATCAAAAGTTACATGTAACTTCATGAAGTTGTACAAAAACACTTTATTTCGCCGAGACAGTGCGTTTCTGACTATTACATGCATTTGAATGGAGTTCTCGCACGAAACAAAGTATAGGTTTTCATCTTGTGAATAACTCGAAAATCTTAGCTCACACAGCTGCAAAACCTATTTCCCCAGCATGGAGATGCTGAATTCTATAAGGCAAAGCCATATTTATGTGTGTCTGAGTCTTCTATCAAAAGTTATAGCTATGTTCATGAAGTTGTACAAAACCGCTTTATTTCGCCAAGACAGTGCGTTTCTCGCTATTACATGCATTTGAATGGAGTTCTCGCCCGACACAAAGTATAGGTTTTCATCTTGTGAACAACTCGAAAATCTTAGCTCAAACAGCTTTAAAAACTGTTTGTTCAACACGGGGATATAGAATTCTATAAGATAAAGCAATAAATACGTATATCTGAGCCTTCTATCAAAAGTTACATGTAACTTCATGAAGTTGTACAAAAAGGCTTTATTTCGCCGAGACAGTGCGTTTCTGACTATTACATGCATTTGAATGGAGTTCTCGCACGAAACAAAGTATAGGTTTTCATCTTGTGAATAACTCGAAAATCTTAGCTCAAACAGCTTTCAAACCTGTTTGCTCAACACGGGGATATAGAATTCTATAAGATAAAGCCATAAATACGTATATCTGAGCCTTCTATCAAAAGTTACAGCTAACTTCATGAAGTTGTACAAAAACACTTTATTTCTCCGAGACAGTGCGTTTCTGACTATTACATGCATTTGAATGGAGTTCTCGCACGAAACAAAGTATAGGTTTTCATCTTGTGAATAACTCGAAAATCTTAGCTCAAACAGCTTTAAAAACTGTTTGCTCAACACGGGGATATAGAATTCTATAAGATAAAGCCATAAATACGTATATCTGAGGCTTCTATCAAAAGTTACAGCTAACTTCATGAAGTTGTACAAAAAGGCTTTATTTCGCCGAGACAGTGCGTTTCTGACTATTACATGCATTTGAATGGAGTTCTCGCACGAAACAAAGTATAGGTTTTCATCTTGTGAATAACTCGAAAATCTTAGCTCAAACAGCTTTAAAAACTGTTTGCTCAACACGGGGATATAGAATTCTATAAGATAAAGCCATAAATACGTATATCTGAGCCTTCTATCAAAAGTTACATGTAACTTCATGAAGTTGTACAAAAACACTTTATTTCGCCGAGACAGTGCGTTTCTGACTATTACATGCATTTGAATGGAGTTCTCGCACGAAACAAAGTATAGGTTTTCATCTTGTGAATAACTCGAAAATCTTAGCTCACACAGCTGCAAAACCTATTTCCCCAGCATGGAGATGCTGAATTCTATAAGGCAAAGCCATATTTATGTGTGTCTGAGTCTTCTATCAAAAGTTATAGCTATGTTCATGAAGTTGTACAAAACCGCTTTATTTCGCCAAGACAGTGCGTTTCTCGCTATTACATGCATTTGAATGGAGTTCTCGCCCGACACAAAGTATAGGTTTTCATCTTGTGAACAACTCGAAAATCTTAGCTCAAACAGCTTTAAAAACTGTTTGTTCAACACGGGGATATAGAATTCTATAAGATAAAGCAATAAATACGTATATCTGAGCCTTCTATCAAAAGTTACATGTAACTTCATGAAGTTGTACAAAAAGGCTTTATTTCGCCGAGACAGTGCGTTTCTGACTATTACATGCATTTGAATGGAGTTCTCGCACGAAACAAAGTATAGGTTTTCATCTTGTGAATAACTCGAAAATCTTAGCTCAAACAGCTTTCAAACCTGTTTGCTCAACACGGGGATATAGAATTCTATAAGATAAAGCCATAAATACGTATATCTGAGCCTTCTATCAAAAGTTACAGCTAACTTCATGAAGTTGTACAAAAAGGCTTTATTTCGCCGAGACAGTGCGTTTCTGACTATTACATGCATTTGAATGGAGTTCTCGCACGAAACAAAGTATAGGTTTTCATCTTGTGAATAACTCGAAAATCTTAGCTCACACAGCTGCAAAACCTATTTCCCCAGCATGGAGATGCTGAATTCTATAAGGCAAAGCCATATTTATGTTTATCTGAGTCTTCTATCAAAAGTTATAGCTATGTTCATGAAGTTGTACAAAACCGCTTTATTTCGCCAAGACAGTGCGTTTCTCACTATTACATGCATTTGAATGGAGTTCTCGCCCGACACAAAGTATAGGTTTTCATCTTGTGAACAACTCGAAAATCTTAGCTCAAACAGCTTTAAAAACTGTTTGTTCAACACGGGGATATAGAATTCTATAAGATAAAGCAATAAATACGTATATCTGAGCCTTCTATCAAAAGTTACATGTAACTTCATGAAGTTGTACAAAAAGGCTTTATTTCGCCGAGACAGTGCGTTTCTGACTATTACATGCATTTGAATGGAGTTCTCGCACGAAACAAAGTATAGGTTTTCATCTTGTGAATAACTCGAAAATCTTAGCTCAAACAGCTTTCAAACCTGTTTGCTCAACACGGGGATATAGAATTCTATAAGATAAAGCCATAAATACGTATATCTGAGCCTTCTATCAAAAGTTACAGCTAACTTCATGAAGTTGTACAAAAAGGCTTTATTTCGCCGAGACAGTGCGTTTCTGACTATTACATGCATTTGAATGGAGTTCTCGCACGAAACAAAGTATAGGTTTTCATCTTGTGAATAACTCGAAAATCTTAGCTCACACAGCTGCAAAACCTATTTCCCCAGCATGGAGATGCTGAATTCTATAAGGCAAAGCCATATTTATGTGTGTCTGAGTCTTCTATCAAAAGTTATAGCTATGTTCATGAAGTTGTACAAAACCGCTTTATTTCGCCAAGACAGTGCGTTTCTCGCTATTACATGCATTTGAATGGAGTTCTCGCCCGACACAAAGTATAGGTTTTCATCTTGTGAATAACTCAAAAATCTTAGCTCAAACAGCTTTAAAAACTGTTTGCTCAACACGGGGATATAGAATTCTATAAGATAAAGCCATAAATACGTATATCTGAGCCTTCTATCAAAAGTTACAGCTAACTTCATGAAGTTGTACAAAAACACTTTATTTCGCCGAGACAGTGCGTTTCTCGCTATTACATGCATTTGAATGGAGTTCTCGCACGAAACAAAGTATAGGTTTTCATCTTGTGAATAACTCGAAAATCTTAGCTCAAACAGCTTTAAAAACTGTTTGTTCAACACGGGGATATAGAATTCTATAAGATAAAGCAATAAATACGTATATCTGAGCCTTCTATCAAAAGTTACATGTAACTTCATGAAGTTGTACAAAAAGGCTTTATTTCGCCGAGACAGTGCGTTTCTGACTATTACATGCATTTGAATGGAGTTCTCGCACGAAACAAAGTATAGGTTTTCATCTTGTGAATAACTCGAAAATCTTAGCTCAAACAGCTTTCAAACCTGTTTGCTCAACACGGGGATATAGAATTCTATAAGATAAAGCCATAAATACGTATATCTGAGCCTTCTATCAAAAGTTACAGCTAACTTCATGAAGTTGTACAAAAAGGCTTTATTTCGCCGAGACAGTGCGTTTCTGACTATTACATGCATTTGAATGGAGTTCTCGCACGAAACAAAGTATAGGTTTTCATCTTGTGAATAACTCGAAAATCTTAGCTCACACAGCTGCAAAACCTATTTCCCCAGCATGGAGATGCTGAATTCTATAAGGCAAAGCCATATTTATGTGTGTCTGAGTCTTCTATCAAAAGTTATAGCTATGTTCATGAAGTTGTACAAAACCGCTTTATTTCGCCAAGACAGTGCGTTTCTCGCTATTACATGCATTTGAATGGAGTTCTCGCCCGACACAAAGTATAGGTTTTCATCTTGTGAATAACTCAAAAATCTTAGCTCAAACAGCTTTAAAAACTGTTTGCTCAACACGGGGATATAGAATTCTATAAGATAAAGCCATAAATACGTATATCTGAGCCTTCTATCAAAAGTTACAGCTAACTTCATGAAGTTGTACAAAAACACTTTATTTCGCCGAGACAGTGCGTTTCTCGCTATTACATGCATTTGAATGGAGTTCTCGCACGAAACAAAGTATAGGTTTTCATCTTGTGAATAACTCGAAAATCTTAGCTCAAACAGCTTTCAAACCTGTTTGCTCAACACGGGGATATAGAATTCTATAAGATAAAGCCATAAATACGTATATCTGAGCCTTCTATCAAAAGTTACAGCTAACTTCATGAAGTTGTACAAAAACACTTTATTTCGCCGAGACAGTGCGTTTCTGACTATTACATGCATTTGAATGGAGTTCTCGCACGAAACAAAGTATAGGTTTTCATCTTGTGAATAACTCGAAAATCTTAGCTCACACAGCTGCAAAACCTATTTCCCCAGCATGGAGATGCTGAATTCTATAAGGCAAAGCCATATTTATGTGTGTCTGAGTCTTCTATCAAAAGTTATAGCTATGTTCATGAAGTTGTACAAAACCGCTTTATTTCGCCAAGACAGTGCGTTTCTCGCTATTACATGCATTTGAATGGAGTTCTCGCCCGACACAAAGTATAGGTTTTCATCTTGTGAATAACTCGAAAATCTTAGCTCAAACAGCTTTAAAAACTGTTTGCTCAACACGGGGATATAGAATTCTATAAGATAAAGCCATAAATACGTATATCTGAGCCTTCTATCAAAAGTTACATGTAACTTCATGAAGTTGTACAAAAAGGCTTTATTTCGCCGAGACAGTGCGTTTCTGACTATTACATGCATTTGAATGGAGTTCTCGCACGAAACAAAGTATAGGTTTTCATCTTGTGAATAACTCGAAAATCTTAGCTCAAACAGCTTTCAAACCTGTTTGCTCAACACGGGGATATAGAATTCTATAAGATAAAGCCATAAATACGTATATTTGAGCCTTCTATCAAAAGTTACAGCTAACTTCATGAAGTTGTACAAAAACACTTTATTTCGCCGAGACAGTGCGTTTCTGACTATTACATGCATTTGAATGGAGTTCTCGCACGAAACAAAGTATAGGTTTTCATCTTGTGAATAACTCGAAAATCTTAGCTCAAACAGCTTTAAAAACTGTTTGCTCAACACGGGGATATAGAATTCTATAAGATAAAGCCATAAATACGTATATCTGAGCCTTCTATCAAAAGTTACATGTAACTTCATGAAGTTGTACAAAAAGGCTTTATTTCGCCGAGACAGTGCGTTTCTGACTATTACATGCATTTGAATGGAGTTCTCGCACGAAACAAAGTATAGGTTTTCATCTTGTGAATAACTCGAAAATCTTAGCTCACACAGCTGCAAAACCTATTTCCCCAGCATGGAGATGCTGAATTATATAAGGCAAAGCCATATTTATGTGTGTCTGAGTCTTCTATCAAAAGTTATAGCTATGTTCATGAAGTTGTACAAAACCACTTTATTTCGCCAAGACAGTGCGTTTCTTGCTATTACATGCATTTGAATGGAGTTCTCGCCCGACACAAAGTATAGGTTTTCATCTTGTGAATAACTCGAAAATCTTAGCTCAAACAGCTTTCAAACCTGTTTGCTCAACACGGGGATATAGAATTCTATAAGATAAAGCCATAAATACGTATATCTGAGCCTTCTATCAAAAGTTACAGCTAACTTCATGAAGTTGTACAAAGAGGCTTTATTTCGCCGAGACAGTGCGTTTCTGACTATTACATGCATTTGAATGGAGTTCTCGCACGAAACAAAGTATAGGTTTTCATCTTGTGAATAACTCGAAAATCTTAGCTCACACAGCTGCAAAACCTATTTCCCCAGCATCGAGATGCTGAATTCTATAAGGCAAAGTCATATTTATGTGTGTCTGAGTCTTCTATCAAAAGTTATAGCTATGTTCATGAAGTTGTACAAAAACGCTTTATTTCGCCAAGACAGTGCGTTTCTCGCTATTACATGCATTTGAATGGAGTTCTCGCCCGACACAAAGTATAGGTTTTCATCTTGTGAATAACTCGAAAATCTTAGCTCAAACAGCTTTCAAACCTGTTTGCTCAACACGGGGATATAGAATTCTATAAGATAAAGCCATAAATACGTATATCTGAGGCTTCTATCAAAAGTTACAGCTAACTTCATGAAGTTGTACAAAAACACTTTATTTCGCCGAGACAGTGCGTTTCTGACTATTACATGCATTTGAATGGAGTTCTCGCACGAAACAAAGTATAGGTTTTCATCTTGTGAATAACTCGAAAATCTTAGCTCAAACAGCTTTCAAACCTGTTTGCTCAACACGGGGATATAGAATCCTATAAGATAAAGCCATAAATACGTATATCTGAGCCTTCTATCAAAAGTTACATGTAACTTCATGAAGTTGTACAAAAAGGCTTTATTTCGCCGAGACAGTGCGTTTCTGACTATTACATGCATTTGAATGGAGTTCTCGCACGAAACAAAGTATAGGTTTTCATCTTGTGAATAACTCGAAAATCTTAGCTCAAACAGCTTTCAAACCTGTTTGCTCAACACGGGGATATAGAATTCTATAAGATAAAGCCATAAATACGTATATCTGAGCCTTCTATCAAAAGTTACATGTAACTTCATGAAGTTGTGCAAAAAGGCTTTATTTCGCCGAGACAGTGCGTTTCTGACTATTACATGCATTTGAATGGAGTTCTCGCACGAAACAAAGTATAGATTTTCATCTTGTGAATAACTCGAAAATCTTAGCTCACACAGCTTTAAAACCTATTTCCCCAGCATGGAAATGCTGAATTCTATAAGGCAAAGCCATATTTATGTGTGTCTGAGTCTTCTATCAAAAGTTATAGCTATGTTCATGAAGTTGTACAAAACCGCTTTATTTCGCCAAGACAGTGCGTTTCTCGCTATTACATGCATTTGAATGGAGTTCTCGCCCGACACAAAGTATAGGTTTTCATCTTGTGAATAACTCGAAAATCTTAGCTCAAACAGCTTTCAAACCTGTTTGCTCAACACGGGGATATAGAATTCTATAAGATAAAGCCATAAATACGTATATCTGAGGCTTCTATCAAAAGTTACAGCTAACTTCATGAAGTTGTACAAAAACACTTTATTTCGCCGAGACAGTGCGTTTCTGACTATTACATGCATTTGAATGGAGTTCTCGCACGAAACAAAGTATAGGTTTTCATCTTGTGAATAACTCGAAAATCTTAGCTCAAACAGCTTTCAAACCTGTTTGCTCAACACGGGGATATAGAATCCTATAAGATAAAGCCATAAATACGTATATCTGAGCCTTCTATCAAAAGTTACATGTAACTTCATGAAGTTGTACAAAAAGGCTTTATTTCGCCGAGACAGTGCGTTTCTGACTATTACATGCATTTGAATGGAGTTCTCGCACGAAACAAAGTATAGGTTTTCATCTTGTGAATAACTCGAAAATCTTAGCTCAAACAGCTTTCAAACCTGTTTGCTCAACACGGGGATATAGAATTCTATAAGATAAAGCCATAAATACGTATATCTGAGCCTTCTATCAAAAGTTACATGTAACTTCATGAAGTTGTGCAAAAAGGCTTTATTTCGCCGAGACAGTGCGTTTCTGACTATTACATGCATTTGAATGGAGTTCTCGCACGAAACAAAGTATAGATTTTCATCTTGTGAATAACTCGAAAATCTTAGCTCACACAGCTTTAAAACCTATTTCCCCAGCATGGAAATGCTGAATTCTATAAGGCAAAGCCATATTTATGTGTGTCTGAGTCTTCTATCAAAAGTTATAGCTATGTTCATGAAGTTGTACAAAACCGCTTTATTTCGCCAAGACAGTGCGTTTCTCGCTATTACATGCATTTGAATGGAGTTCTCGCCCGACACAAAGTATAGGTTTTCATCTTGTGAATAACTCGAAAATCTTAGCTCAAACAGCTTTCAAACCTGTTTGCTCAACACGGGGATATAGAATTCTATAAGATAAAGCCATAAATACGTATATCTGAGCCTTCTATCAAAAGTTACAGCTAACTTCATGAAGTTGTACAAAAAGGCTTTATTTCGCCGAGACAGTGCGTTTCTGACTATTACATGCATTTGAATGGAGTTCTCGCACGAAACAAAGTATAGGTTTTCATCTTGTGAATAACTCGAAAATCTTAGCTCAAACAGCTTTAAAACCTGTTTGCTCAACACGGGGATATAGAATCCTATAAGATAAAGCCATAAATACGTATATCTGAGCCTTCTATCAAAAGTTACATGTAACTTCATGAAGTTGTGCAAAAAGGCTTTATTTCGCCGAGACAGTGCGTTTCTGACTATTACATGCATTTGAATGGAGTTCTCGCACGAAACAAAGTATAGATTTTCATCTTGTGAATAACTCGAAAATCTTAGCTCACACAGCTTTAAAACCTATTTCCCCAGCATGGAGATGCTGAATTCTATTAGGCAAAGCCATATTTATGTGTGTCTGAGTCTTCTATCAAAAGTTATAGCTATGTTCATGAAGTTGTACAAAACCGCTTTATTTCGCCAAGACAGTGCGTTTCTCGCTATTACATGCATTTGAATGGAGTTCTCGCCCGACACAAAGTATAGGTTTTCATCTTGTGAATAACTCGAAAATCTTAGCTCAAACAGCTTTAAAACCTGTTTGCTCAACACGGGGATATAGAATTCTATAAGATAAAGCCATAAATACGTATATCTGAGCCTTCTATCAAAAGTTACAGCTAACTTCATGAAGTTGTACAAAAAGGCTTTATTTCGCCGAGACAGTGCGTTTCTGACTATTACATGCATTTGAATGGAGTTCTCGCACGAAACAAAGTATAGGTTTTCATCTTGTGAATAACTCGAAAATATTAGCTCAAACAGCTTTAAAAACTGTTTGCTCAACACGGGGATATAGAATCCTATAAGATAAAGCCATAAATACGTATATCTGAGCCTTCTATCAAAAGTTACATGTAACTTCATGAAGTTGTACAAAACAACTTTATTTCGCCGAGACAGTGCATTTCTGACTATTACATGCATTTGAATGAAGTTCTCGCACGAAACAAAGTATAGGTTTTCATCTTGTGAATAACTCGAAAATCTTAGCTCAAACAGCTTTAAAACCTGTTTGCTCAACACGGGGATATAGAATTTTATAAGATAAAGCCATAAATACGTATATCTGAGGCTTCTATCAAAAGTTACAGCTAACTTCATGAAGTTGTACAAAAAGGCTTTATTTCGCCGAGACAGTGCGTTTCTGACTATTACATGCATTTGAATGGAGTTCTCGCACGAAACAAAGTATAGGTTTTCATCTTGTGAATAACTCGAAAATCTTAGCTCAAACAGCTTTCAAACCTGTTTGCTCAACACGGGGATATAGAATCCTATAAGATAAAGCCATAAATACGTATATCTGAGCCTTCTATCAAAAGTTACATGTAACTTCATGAAGTTGTACAAAAAGGCTTTATTTCGCCGAGACAGTGCGTTTCTGACTATTACATGCATTTGAATGGAGTTCTCGCACGAAACAAAGTATAGGTTTTCATCTTGTGAATAACTCGAAAATCTTAGCTCAAACAGCTTTCAAACCTGTTTGCTCAACACGGGGATATAGAATTCTATAAGATAAAGCCATAAATACGTATATCTGAGCCTTCTATCAAAAGTTACATGTAACTTCATGAAGTTGTGCAAAAAGGCTTTATTTCGCCGAGACAGTGCGTTTCTGACTATTACATGCATTTGAATGGAGTTCTCGCACGAAACAAAGTATAGATTTTCATCTTGTGAATAACTCGAAAATCTTAGCTCACACAGCTTTAAAACCTATTTCCCCAGCATGGAAATGCTGAATTCTATAAGGCAAAGCCATATTTATGTGTGTCTGAGTCTTCTATCAAAAGTTATAGCTATGTTCATGAAGTTGTACAAAACCGCTTTATTTCGCCAAGACAGTGCGTTTCTCGCTATTACATGCATTTGAATGGAGTTCTCGCCCGACACAAAGTATAGGTTTTCATCTTGTGAATAACTCGAAAATCTTAGCTCAAACAGCTTTCAAACCTGTTTGCTCAACACGGGGATATAGAATTCTATAAGATAAAGCCATAAATACGTATATCTGAGGCTTCTATCAAAAGTTACAGCTAACTTCATGAAGTTGTACAAAAACACTTTATTTCGCCGAGACAGTGCGTTTCTGACTATTACATGCATTTGAATGGAGTTCTCGCACGAAACAAAGTATAGGTTTTCATCTTGTGAATAACTCGAAAATCTTAGCTCAAACAGCTTTCAAACCTGTTTGCTCAACACGGGGATATAGAATCCTATAAGATAAAGCCATAAATACGTATATCTGAGCCTTCTATCAAAAGTTACATGTAACTTCATGAAGTTGTACAAAAAGGCTTTATTTCGCCGAGACAGTGCGTTTCTGACTATTACATGCATTTGAATGGAGTTCTCGCACGAAACAAAGTATAGGTTTTCATCTTGTGAATAACTCGAAAATCTTAGCTCAAACAGCTTTCAAACCTGTTTGCTCAACACGGGGATATAGAATTCTATAAGATAAAGCCATAAATACGTATATCTGAGCCTTCTATCAAAAGTTACATGTAACTTCATGAAGTTGTGCAAAAAGGCTTTATTTCGCCGAGACAGTGCGTTTCTGACTATTACATGCATTTGAATGGAGTTCTCGCACGAAACAAAGTATAGATTTTCATCTTGTGAATAACTCGAAAATCTTAGCTCACACAGCTTTAAAACCTATTTCCCCAGCATGGAAATGCTGAATTCTATAAGGCAAAGCCATATTTATGTGTGTCTGAGTCTTCTATCAAATGTTATAGCTATGTTCATGAAGTTGTACAAAACCGCTTTATTTCGCCAAGACAGTGCGTTTCTCGCTATTACATGCATTTGAATGGAGTTCTCGCCCGACACAAAGTATAGGTTTTCATCTTGTGAATAACTCGAAAATCTTAGCTCAAACAGCTTTCAAACCTGTTTGCTCAACACGGGGATATAGAATTCTATAAGATAAAGCCATAAATACGTATATCTGAGCCTTCTATCAAAAGTTACAGCTAACTTCATGAAGTTGTACAAAAAGGCTTTATTTCGCCGAGACAGTGCGTTTCTGACTATTACATGCATTTGAATGGAGTTCTCGCACGAAACAAAGTATAGGTTTTCATCTTGTGAATAACTCGAAAATCTTAGCTCAAACAGCTTTAAAACCTGTTTGCTCAACACGGGGATATAGAATCCTATAAGATAAAGCCATAAATACGTATATCTGAGCCTTCTATCAAAAGTTACATGTAACTTCATGAAGTTGTGCAAAAAGGCTTTATTTCGCCGAGACAGTGCGTTTCTGACTATTACATGCATTTGAATGGAGTTCTCGCACGAAACAAAGTATAGATTTTCATCTTGTGAATAACTCGAAAATCTTAGCTCACACAGCTTTAAAACCTATTTCCCCAGCATGGAGATGCTGAATTCTATTAGGCAAAGCCATATTTATGTGTGTCTGAGTCTTCTATCAAAAGTTATAGCTATGTTCATGAAGTTGTACAAAACCGCTTTATTTCGCCAAGACAGTGCGTTTCTCGCTATTACATGCATTTGAATGGAGTTCTCGCCCGACACAAAGTATAGGTTTTCATCTTGTGAATAACTCGAAAATCTTAGCTCAAACAGCTTTAAAACCTGTTTGCTCAACACGGGGATATAGAATTCTATAAGATAAAGCCATAAATACGTATATCTGAGCCTTCTATCAAAAGTTACAGCTAACTTCATGAAGTTGTACAAAAAGGCTTTATTTCGCCGAGACAGTGCGTTTCTGACTATTACATGCATTTGAATGGAGTTCTCGCACGAAACAAAGTATAGGTTTTCATCTTGTGAATAACTCGAAAATATTAGCTCAAACAGCTTTAAAAACTGTTTGCTCAACACGGGGATATAGAATCCTATAAGATAAAGCCATAAATACGTATATCTGAGCCTTCTATCAAAAGTTACATGTAACTTCATGAAGTTGTGCAAAAAGGCTTTATTTCGCCGAGACAGTGCGTTTCTGACTATTACATGCATTTGAATGGAGTTCTCGCACGAAACAAAGTATAGGTTTTCATCTTGTGAATAACTCGAAAATCTTAGCTCAAACAGCTTTCAAACCTGTTTGCTCAACACGGGGATATAGAATTCTATAAGACAAAGCCATAAATACGTATATCTGAGCCTTCTATCAAAAGTTACATGTAACTTCATGAAGTTGTACAAAAAGGCTTTATTTCGCCGAGACAGTGCGTTTCTGACTATTACATGCATTTGAATGGAGTTCTCGCACGAAACAAAGTATAGGTTTTCATCTTGTGAATAACTCGAAAATCTTAGCTCAAACAGCTTTAAAACCTGTTTGCTCAACACGGGGATATAGAATTCTATAAGATAAAGCCATAAATACGTATATCTGAGCCTTCTATCAAAAGTTACAGCTAACTTCATGAAGTTGTACAAAAACACTTTATTTCGCCGAGACAGTGCGTTTCTGACTATTACATGCATTTGAATGGAGTTCTCGCACGAAACAAAGTATAGGTTTTCATCTTGTGAATAACTCGAAAATCTTAGCTCAAACAGCTTTCAAACCTGTTTGCTCAACACGGGGATATAGAATTCTATAAGATAAAGCCATAAATACGTATATCTGAGCCTTCTATCAAAAGTTACATGTAACTTCATGAAGTTGTACAAAAAGGCTTTATTTCGCCGAGACAGTGCGTTTCTGACTATTACATGCATTTGAATGGAGTTCTCGCACGAAACAAAGTATAGGTTTTCATCTTGTGAATAACTCGAAAATCTTAGCTCACACAGCTGCAAAACCTATTTCCCCAGCATGGAGATGCTGAATTCTATTAGGCAAAGCCATATTTATGTGTGTCTGAGTCTTCTATCAAAAGTTATAGCTATGTTCATGAAGTTGTACAAAACCGCTTTATTTCGCCAAGACAGTGCGTTTCTCGCTATTACATGCATTTGAATGGAGTTCTCGCCCGACACAAAGTATAGATTTTCATCTTGTGAATAACTCGAAAATCTTAGCTCAAACAGCTTTAAAACCTGTTTGCTCAACACGGGGATATAGAATTCTATAAGATAAAGCCATAAATACGTATATCTGAGCCTTCTATCAAAAGTTACAGCTAACTTCATGAAGTTGTACAAAAAGGCTTTATTTCGCCGAGACAGTGCGTTTCTGACTATTACATGCATTTGAATGGAGTTCTCGCACGAAACAAAGTATAGGTTTTCATCTTGTGAATAACTCGAAAATATTAGCTCAAACAGCTTTAAAAACTGTTTGCTCAACACGGGGATATAGAATCCTATAATATAAAGCCATAAATACGTATATCTGAGCCTTCTATCAAAAGTTACATGTAACTTCATGAAGTTGTGCAAAAAGGCTTTATTTCGCCGAGACAGTGCGTTTCTGACTATTACATGCATTTGAATGGAGTTCTCGCACGAAACAAAGTATAGGTTTTCATCTTGTGAATAACTCGAAAATCTTAGCTCAAACAGCTTTCAAACCTGTTTGCTCAACACGGGGATATAGAATTCTATAAGATAAAGCCATAAATACGTATATCTGAGCCTTCTATCAAAAGTTACATGTAACTTCATGAAGTTGTACAAAAAGGCTTTATTTCGCCGAGACAGTGCGTTTCTGACTATTACATGCATTTGAATGGAGTTCTCGCACGAAACAAAGTATAGGTTTTCATCTTGTGAATAACTCGAAAATCTTAGCTCAAACAGCTTTCAAACCTGTTTGCTCAACACGGGGATATAGAATTCTATAAGATAAAGCCATAAATACGTATATCTGAGCCTTCTATCAAAAGTTACATGTAACTTCATGAAGTTGTACAAAAAGGCTTTATTTCGCCGAGACAGTGCGTTTCTGACTATTACATGCATTTGAATGGAGTTCTCGCACGAAACAAAGTATAGGTTTTCATCTTGTGAATAACTCGAAAATCTTAGCTCAAACAGCTTTCAAACCTGTTTGCTCAACACGGGGATATAGAATTCTATAAGATAAAGCCATAAATACGTATATCTGAGCCTTCTATCAAAAGTTACAGCTAACTTCATGAAGTTGTACAAAAACACTTTATTTCGCCGAGACAGTGCGTTTCTGACTATTACATGCATTTGAATGGAGTTCTCGCACGAAACAAAGTATAGGTTTTCATCTTGTGAATAACTCGAAAATCTTAGCTCAAACAGCTTTAAAAACTGTTTGCTCAACACGGGGATATAGAATTCTATAAGATAAAGTCATAAATACGTATATCTGAGCCTTCTATCAAAAGTTACATGTAACTTCATGAAGTTGTGCAAAAAGGCTTTATTTTGCCGAGACAGTGCGTTTCTTACTATTACATGCATTTGAATGGAGTTCTCGCACGAAACAAAGTATAGATTTTCATCTTGTGAATAACTCGAAAATCTTAGCTCAAACAGCTTTCAAACCTTTTAGCTCAACACGGGGATATAGAATTCTATAAGATAAAGCCATAAATACGTATATCTGAGGCTTCTATCAAAAGTTACATGTAACTTCATGAAGTTGTGCAAAAAGGCTTTATTTCGCCGAGACAGTGCGTTTCTGACTATTACATGCATTTGAATGGAGTTCTCGCACGAAACAAAGTATAGGTTTTCATCTTGTGAATAACTCGAAAATCTTAGCTCACACAGCTGCAAAACCTATTTCCCCAGCATGGAGATGCTGAATTCTATAAGGCAAAGCCATATTTATGTGTGTCTGAGTCTTCTATCAAAAGTTATAGCTATGTTCATGAAGTTGTACAAAACCGCTTTATTTCGCCAAGACAGTGCGTTTCTCGCTATTACATGCATTTGAATGGAGTTCTCGCCCGACACAAAGTATAGGTTTTCATCTTGTGAATAACTCGAAAATCTTAGCTCAAACAGCTTTCAAACCTGTTTGCTCAACACGGGGATATAGAATTCTATAAGATAAAGCCATAAATACGTATATCTGAGCCTTCTATCAAAAGTTACAGCTAACTTCATGAAGTTGTACAAAAAGGCTTTATTTCGCCGAGACAGTGCGTTTCTGACTATTACATGCATTTGAATGGAGTTCTCACCCGACACAAAGTATAGGTTTTCATCTTGTGAATAACTCGAAAATCTTAGCTCAAACAGCTTTCAAACCTGTTTGCTCAACACGGGGATATAGAATTCTATAAGATAAAGCCATAAATACGTATATCTGAGGCTTCTATCAAAAGTTACAGCTAACTTCATGAAGTTGTACAAAAACACTTTATTTCGCCGAGACAGTGCGTTTCTGACTATTACATGCATTTGAATGGAGTTCTCGCACGAAACAAAGTATAGGTTTTCATCTTGTGAATAACTCGAAAATCTTAGCTCACACAGCTGCAAAACCTATTTCCCCAGCATGGAGATGCTGAATTCTATAAGGCAAAGCCATATTTATGTGTGTCTGAGTCTTCTATCAAAAGTTATAGCTATGTTCATGAAGTTGTACAAAACCGCTTTATTTCGCCAAGACAGTGCGTTTCTCGCTATTACATGCATTTGAATGGAGTTCTCGCCCGACACAAAGTATAGGTTTTCATCTTGTGAATAACTCGAAAATCTTAGCTCAAACAGCTTTCAAACCTGTTTGCTCAACACGGGGATATAGAATTCTATAAGATAAAGCCATAAATACGTATATCTGAGCCTTCTATCAAAAGTTACAGCTAACTTCATGAAGTTGTACAAAAAGGCTTTATTTCGCCGAGACAGTGCGTTTCTGACTATTACATGCATTTGAATGGAGTTCTCGCACGAAACAAAGTATAGGTTTTCATCTTGTGAATGACTCGAAAATCTTAGCTCACACAGCTTTCAAACCTGTTTGCTCAACACGGGGATATAGAATTCTATAAGATAAAGCCATAAATACGTATATCTGAGCCTTCTATCAAAAGTTACAGCTAACTTCATGAAGTTGTACAAAGAGGCTTTATTTCGCCGAGACAGTGCGTTTCTGACTATTACATGCATTTGAATGGAGTTCTCGCACGAAACAAAGTATAGGTTTTCATCTTGTGAATAACTCGAAAATCTTAGCTCACACAGCTGCAAAACCTATTTCCCCAGCATCGAGATGCTGAATTCTATAAGGCAAAGTCATATTTATGTGTGTCTGAGGCTTCTATCAAAAGTTACAGCTAACTTCATGAAGTTGTACAAAAACACTTTATTTCGCCGAGACAGTGCGTTTCTGACTATTACATGCATTTGAATGGAGTTCTCGCACGAAACAAAGTATAGGTTTTCATCTTGTGAATAACTCGAAAATCTTAGCTCAAACAGCTTTCAAACCTGTTTGCTCAACACGGGGATATAGAATCCTATAAGATAAAGCCATAAATTCGTATATCTGAGCCTTCTATCAAAAGTTACATGTAACTTCATGAAGTTGTACAAAAAGGCTTTATTTCGCCGAGACAGTGCGTTTCTGACTATTACATGCATTTGAATGGAGTTCTCGCACGAAACAAAGTATAGGTTTTCATCTTGTGAATAACTCGAAAATCTTAGCTCAAACAGCTTTAAAAACTGTTTGCTCAACACGGGGATATAGAATTCTATAAGATAAAGCCATAAATACGTATATCTGAGCCTTCTATCAAAAGTTACATGTAACTTCATGAAGTTGTGCAAAAAGGCTTTATTTCGCCGAGACAGTGCGTTTCTGACTATTACATGCATTTGAATGGAGTTCTCGCACGAAACAAAGTATAGATTTTCATCTTGTGAATAACTCGAAAATCTTAGCTCACACAGCTTTAAAACCTATTTCCCCAGCATGGAAATGCTGAATTCTATAAGGCAAAGCCATATTTATGTGTGTCTGAGTCTTCTATCAAAAGTTATAGCTATGTTCATGAAGTTGTACAAAAACGCTTTATTTCGCCAAGACAGTGCGTTTCTGACTATTACATGCATTTGAATGGAGTTCTCGCACGAAACAAAGTATAGGTTTTCATCTTGTGAATGACTCGAAAATCTTAGCTCACACAGCTTTAAAAACTGTTTGCTCAACACGGGGATATAGAATTTTATAAGATAAAGCCATAAATACGTATATCTGAGCCTTCTATCAAAAGTTACATGTAACTTCATGAAGTTGTACAAAAAGGCTTTATTTCGCCGAGACAGTGCGTTTCTGACTATTACATGCATTTGAATGGAGTTCTCGCACGAAACAAAGTATAGATTTTCATCTTGTGAATAACTCGAAAATCTTAGCTCAAACAGCTTTCAAACCTATTTGCTCAACACGGGGATATAGAATTCTATAAGATAAAGCCATAAATACGTATATCTGAGCCTTCTATCAAAAGTTACAGCTAACTTCATGAAGTTGTACAAAAAGGCTTTATTTCGCCGAGACAGTGCGTTTCTGACTATTACATGCATTTGAATGGAGTTCTCGCACGAAACAAAGTATAGGTTTTCATCTTGTGAATAACTCGAAAATCTTAGCTCACACAGCTGCAAAACCTATTTCTCCAGCATGGAGATGCTGAATTCTATAAGGCAAAGCCATATTTATGTGTGTCTGAGTCTTCTATCAAAAGTTATAGCTATGTTCATGAAGTTGTACAAAACCGCTTTATTTCGCCAAGACAGTGCGTTTCTCGCTATTACATGCATTTGAATGGAGTTCTCGCCCGACACAAAGTATAGGTTTTCATCTTGTGAATAACTCGAAAATCTTAGCTCAAACAGCTTTCAAACCTGTTTGCTCAACACGGGGATATAGAATTCTATAAGATAAAGCCATAAATACGTATATCTGAGCCTTCTATCAAAAGTTACATGTAACTTCATGAAGTTGTACAAAAGGCTTTCTTTCACCGAGACAGTGCGTTTCTGACTATTACATGCATTTGAATGGAGTTCTCGCACGAAACAAAGTATAGGTTTTCATCTTGTGAATAACTCGAAAATCTTAGCTCAAACAGCTTTCAAACCTGTTTGCTCAACACGGGGATATAGAATTCTATAAGATAAAGCCATAAATACGTATATCTGAGCCTTCTATCAAAAGTTACAGCTAACTTCATGAAGTTGTACAAAAACACTTTATTTCGCCAAGACAGTGCGTTTCTCGCTATTACATGCATTTGAATGGAGTTCTCGCCCGACACAAAGTATAGGTTTTCATCTTGTGAATAACTCGAAAATCTTAGCTCAAACAGCTTTAAAAACTGTTTGCTCAACACGGGGATATAGAATTCTATAAGATAAAGCCATAAATACGTATATCTGAGCCTTCTATCAAAAGTTACATGTAACTTCATGAAGTTGTACAAAAGGCTTTATTTCACCGAGACAGTGCGTTTCTGACTATTACATGCATTTGAATGGAGTTCTCGCACGAAACAAAGTATAGGTTTTCATCTTGTGAATAACTCGAAAATCTTAGCTCAAACAGCTTTCAAACCTGTTTGCTCAACACGGGGATTTAGAATTCTATAAGATAAAGCCATAAATACGTATATCTGAGCCTTCTATCAAAAGTTACAGCTAACTTCATGAAGTTGTACAAAAAGGCTTTATTTCGCCGAGACAGTGCGTTTCTGACTATTACATGCATTTGAATGGAGTTCTCGCACGAAACAAAGTATAGGTTTTCATCTTGTGAATAACTCGAAAATCTTAGCTCAAACAGCTTTCAAACCTGTTTGCTCAACACGGGGATATAGAATTCTATAAGATAAAGCCATAAATACGTATATCTGAGCCTTCTATCAAAAGTTACAGCTAACTTCATGAAGTTGTACAAAAAGGCTTTATTTCGCCGAGACAGTGCGTTTCTGACTATTACATGCATTTGAATGGAGTTCTCGCACGAAACAAAGTATAGGTTTTCATCTTGTGAATAACTCGAAAATCTTAGCTCAAACAGCTTTCAAACCTGTTTGCTCAACACGGGGATATAGAATTCTATAAGATAAAGCCATAAATACGTATATCTGAGCCTTCTATCAAAAGTTACAGCTAACTTCATGAAGTTGTACAAAAAGGCTTTATTTCGCCGAGACAGTGCGTTTCTGACTATTACATGCATTTGAATGGAGTTCTCGCACGAAACAAAGTATAGGTTTTCATCTTGTGAATAACTCGAAAATCTTAGCTCAAACAGCTTTCAAACCTGTTTGCTCAACACGGGGATATAGAATTCTATAAGATAAAGCCATAAATACGTATATCTGAGCCTTCTATCAAAAGTTACAGCTAACTTCATGAAGTTGTACAAAAACACTTTATTTCGCCAAGACAGTGCGTTTCTCGCTATTACATGCATTTGAATGGAGTTCTCGCCCGACACAAAGTATAGGTTTTCATCTTGTGAATAACTCGAAAATCTTAGCTCAAACAGCTTTAAAAACTGTTTGCTCAACACGGGGATATAGAATTCTATAAGATAAAGCCATAAATACGTATATCTGAGCCTTCTATCAAAAGTTACATGTAACTTCATGAAGTTGTACAAAAGGCTTTATTTCACCGAGACAGTGCGTTTCTGACTATTACATGCATTTGAATGGAGTTCTCGCACGAAACAAAGTATAGGTTTTCATCTTGTGAATAACTCGAAAATCTTAGCTCAAACAGCTTTCAAACCTGTTTGCTCAACACGGGGATTTAGAATTCTATAAGATAAAGCCATAAATACGTATATCTGAGCCTTCTATCAAAAGTTACAGCTAACTTCATGAAGTTGTACAAAAAGGCTTTATTTCGCCGAGACAGTGCGTTTCTGACTATTACATGCATTTGAATGGAGTTCTCGCACGAAACAAAGTATAGGTTTTCATCTTGTGAATAACTCGAAAATCTTAGCTCAAACAGCTTTCAAACCTGTTTGCTCAACACGGGGATATAGAATTCTATAAGATAAAGCCATAAATACGTATATCTGAGCCTTCTATCAAAAGTTACAGCTAACTTCATGAAGTTGTACAAAAAGGCTTTATTTCGCCGAGACAGTGCGTTTCTGACTATTACATGCATTTGAATGGAGTTCTCGCACGAAACAAAGTATAGGTTTTCATCTTGTGAATAACTCGAAAATCTTAGCTCAAACAGCTTTCAAACCTGTTTGCTCAACACGGGGATATAGAATTCTATAAGATAAAGCCATAAATACGTATATCTGAGCCTTCTATCAAAAGTTACAGCTAACTTCATGAAGTTGTACAAAAAGGCTTTATTTCGCCGAGACAGTGCGTTTCTGACTATTACATGCATTTGAATGGAGTTCTCGCACGAAACAAAGTATAGGTTTTCATCTTGTGAATAACTCGAAAATCTTAGCTCAAACAGCTTTCAAACCTGTTTGCTCAACACGGGGATATAGAATTCTATAAGATAAAGCCATAAATACGTATATCTGAGCCTTCTATCAAAAGTTACAGCTAACTTCATGAAGTTGTACAAAAAGGCTTTATTTCGCCGAGACAGTGCGTTTCTGACTATTACATGCATTTGAATGGAGTTCTCGCACGAAACAAAGTATAGGTTTTCATCTTGTGAATGACTCGAAAATCTTAGCTCACACAGCTTTAAAACCTGTTTGCTCAACACGGGGATATAGAATTTTATAAGATAAAGCCATAAATACGTATATCTGAGCCTTCTATCAAAAGTTACATGTAACTTCATGAAGTTGTACAAAAAGGCTTTATTTCGCCGAGACAGTGCGTTTCTGACTATTACATGCATTTGAATGGAGTTCTCGCACGAAACAAAGTATAGATTTTCATCTTGTGAATAACTCGAAAATCTTAGCTCAAACAGCTTTCAAACC
Source organism: Perissodus microlepis (assembly GCF_051167445.1). Taxonomy (NCBI): domain Eukaryota; kingdom Metazoa; phylum Chordata; class Actinopteri; order Cichliformes; family Cichlidae; genus Perissodus; species Perissodus microlepis. Next base: position 5,725,256 of record NC_140478.1, on the reverse strand, counting down.
TGTTTGCTCAACACGGGGATATAGAATTCTATAAGATAAAGCCATAAATACGTATATCTGAGCCTTCTATCAAAAGTTACAGCAAACTTCATGAAGTTGTACAAAAAGGCTTTATTTCGCCGAGACAGTGCGTTTCTGACTATTACATGCATTTGAATGGAGTTCTCGCACGAAACAAAGTATAGGTTTTCATCTTGTGAATAACTCGAAAATCTTAGCTCACACAGCTGCAAAACCTATTTCTCCAGCATGGAGATGCTGAATTCTATAAGGCAAAGCCATATTTATGTGTGTCTGAGTCTTCTATCAAAAGTTATAGCTATGTTCATGAAGTTGTACAAAACCACTTTATTTCGCCAAGACAGTGCGTTTCTTGCTATTACATGCATTTGAATGGAGTTCTCGCCCGACACAAAGTATAGGTTTTCATCTTGTGAATAACTCGAAAATCTTAGCTCAAACAGCTTTCAAACCTGTTTGCTCAACACGGGGATATAGAATTCTATAAGATAAAGCCATAAATACGTATATCTGAGCCTTCTATCAAAAGTTACAGCTAACTTCATGAAGTTGTACAAAAAGGCTTTATTTCGCCGAGACAGTGCGTTTCTGACTATTACATGCATTTGAATGGAGTTCTCGCACGAAACAAAGTATAGGTTTTCATCTTGTGAATGACTCGAAAATCTTAGCTCACACAGCTTTAAAAACTGTTTGCTCAACACGGGGATATAGAATTTTATAAGATAAAGCCATAAATACGTATATCTGAGCCTTCTATCAAAAGTTACATGTAACTTCATGAAGTTGTACAAAAAGGCTTTATTTCGCCGAGACAGTGCGTTTCTGACTATTACATGCATTTGAATGGAGTTCTCGCACGAAACAAAGTATAGATTTTCATCTTGTGAATAACTCGAAAATCTTAGCTCAAACAGCTTTCAAACCTATTTGCTCAACACGGGGATATAGAATTCTATAAGATAAAGCCATAAATACGTATATCTGAGCCTTCTATCAAAAGTTACAGCTAACTTCATGAAGTTGTACAAAAAGGCTTTATTTCGCCGAGACAGTGCGTTTCTGACTATTACATGCATTTGAATGGAGTTCTCGCACGAAACAAAGTATAGGTTTTCATCTTGTGAATAACTCGAAAATCTTAGCTCACACAGCTGCAAAACCTATTTCTCCAGCATGGAGATGCTGAATTCTATAAGGCAAAGCCATATTTATGTGTGTCTGAGTCTTCTATCAAAAGTTATAGCTATGTTCATGAAGTTGTACAAAACCGCTTTATTTCGCCAAGACAGTGCGTTTCTCGCTATTACATGCATTTGAATGGAGTTCTCGCCCGACACAAAGTATAGGTTTTCATCTTGTGAATAACTCGAAAATCTTAGCTCAAACAGCTTTAAAAACTGTTTGCTCAACACGGGGATATAGAATTCTATAAGATAAAACCATAAATACGTATATCTGAGCCTTCTATCAAAAGTTACATGTAACTTCATGAAGTTGTACAAAAGGCTTTCTTTCACCGAGACAGTGCGTTTCTGACTATTACATGCATTTGAATGGAGTTCTCGCACGAAACAAAGTATAGGTTTTCATCTTGTGAATAACTCGAAAATCTTAGCTCAAACAGCTTTCAAACCTGTTTGCTCAACACGGGGATATAGAATTCTATAAGATAAAGCCATAAATACGTATATCTGAGCCTTCTATCAAAAGTTACAGCTAACTTCATGAAGTTGTACAAAAACACTTTATTTCGCCAAGACAGTGCGTTTCTCGCTATTACATGCATTTGAATGGAGTTCTCGCCCGACACAAAGTATAGGTTTTCATCTTGTGAATAACTCGAAAATCTTAGCTCAAACAGCTTTAAAAACTGTTTGCTCAACACGGGGATATAGAATTCTATAAGATAAAGCCATAAATACGTATATCTGAGCCTTCTATCAAAAGTTACAGCTAACTTCATGAAGTTGTACAAAAAGGCTTTATTTCGCCGAGACAGTGCGTTTCTGACTATTACATGCATTTGAATGGAGTTCTCGCACGAAACAAAGTATAGGTTTTCATCTTGTGAATAACTCGAAAATCTTAGCTCAAACAGCTTTAAAAACTGTTTGCTCAACACGGGGATATAGAATTCTATAAGATAAAGCCATAAATACGTATATCTGAGCCTTCTATCAAAAGTTACATGTAACTTCATGAAGTTGTACAAAAGGCTTTATTTCACCGAGACAGTGCGTTTCTGACTATTACATGCATTTGAATGGAGTTCTCGCACGAAACAAAGTATAGGTTTTCATCTTGTGAATAACTCGAAAATCTTAGCTCAAACAGCTTTCAAACCTGTTTGCTCAACACGGGGATTTAGAATTCTATAAGATAAAGCCATAAATACGTATATCTGAGCCTTCTATCAAAAGTTACAGCTAACTTCATGAAGTTGTACAAAAAGGCTTTATTTCGCCGAGACAGTGCGTTTCTGACTATTACATGCATTTGAATGGAGTTCTCGCACGAAACAAAGTATAGGTTTTCATCTTGTGAATAACTCGAAAATCTTAGCTCAAACAGCTTTAAAACCTGTTTGCTCAACACGGGGATATAGAATTCTATAAGATAAAGCCATAAATACGTATATCTGAGCCTTCTATCAAAAGTTACATGTAACTTCATGAAGTTGTACAAAAAGGCTTTATTTCGCCGAGACAGTGCGTTTCTGACTATTACATGCATTTGAATGGAGTTCTCGCACGAAACAAAGTATAGGTTTTCATCTTGTGAATAACTCGAAAATCTTAGCTCAAACAGCTTTCAAACCTGTTTGCTCAACACGGGGATATAGAATTCTATAAGATAAAGCCATAAATACGTATATCTGAGCCTTCTATCAAAAGTTACAGCTAACTTCATGAAGTTGTACAAAAAGGCTTTATTTCGCCGAGACAGTGCGTTTCTGACTATTACATGCATTTGAATGGAGTTCTCGCACGAAACAAAGTATAGGTTTTCATCTTGTGAATAACTCGAAAATCTTAGCTCAAACAGCTTTCAAACCTGTTTGCTCAACACGGGGATATAGAATTCTATAAGATAAAGCCATAAATACGTATATCTGAGCCTTCTATCAAAAGTTACAGCTAACTTCATGAAGTTGTACAAAAACACTTTATTTCGCCAAGACAGTGCGTTTCTCGCTATTACATGCATTTGAATGGAGTTCTCGCCCGACACAAAGTATAGGTTTTCATCTTGTGAATAACTCGAAAATCTTAGCTCAAACAGCTTTAAAAACTGTTTGCTCAACACGGGGATATAGAATTCTATAAGATAAAGCCATAAATACGTATATCTGAGCCTTCTATCAAAAGTTACATGTAACTTCATGAAGTTGTACAAAAGGCTTTATTTCGCCGAGACAGTGCGTTTCTGACTATTACATGCATTTGAATGGAGTTATCGCACGAAACACAGTATAGGTTTTCATCTTGTGAATAACTCGAAAATCTTAGCTCAAACAGCTTTAAAAACTGTTTGCTCAACACGGGGATATAGAATTCTATAAGATAAAGCCATAAATACGTATATCTGAGCCTTCTATCAAAAGTTACATGTAACTTCATGAAGTTGTACAAAAGGCTTTATTTCACCGAGACAGTGCGTTTCTGACTATTACATGCATTTGAATGGAGTTCTCGCACGAAACAAAGTATAGGTTTTCATCTTGTGAATAACTCGAAAATCTTAGCTCAAACAGCTTTCAAACCTGTTTGCTCAACACGGGGATTTAGAATTCTATAAGATAAAGCCATAAATACGTATATCTGAGCCTTCTATCAAAAGTTACAGCTAACTTCATGAAGTTGTACAAAAAGGCTTTATTTCGCCGAGACAGTGCGTTTCTGACTATTACATGCATTTGAATGGAGTTCTCGCACGAAACAAAGTATAGGTTTTCATCTTGTGAATAACTCGAAAATCTTAGCTCAAACAGCTTTAAAACCTGTTTGCTCAACACGGGGATATAGAATTCTATAAGATAAAGCCATAAATACGTATATCTGAGCCTTCTATCAAAAGTTACATGTAACTTCATGAAGTTGTACAAAAAGGCTTTATTTCGCCGAGACAGTGCGTTTCTGACTATTACATGCATTTGAATGGAGTTCTCGCACGAAACAAAGTATAGGTTTTCATCTTGTGAATAACTCGAAAATCTTAGCTCAAACAGCTTTCAAACCTGTTTGCTCAACACGGGGATATAGAATTCTATAAGATAAAGCCATAAATACGTATATCTGAGGCTTCTATCAAAAGTTACATGTAACTTCATGAAGTTGTGCAAAAAGGCTTTATTTCGCCGAGACAGTGCGTTTCTGACTATTACATGCATTTGAATGGAGTTCTCGCACGAAACAAAGTATAGGTTTTCATCTTGTGAATAACTCGAAAATCTTAGCTCACACAGCTGCAAAACCTATTTCCCCAGCATGGAGATGCTGAATTCTATAAGGCAAAGCCATATTTATGTGTGTCTGAGTCTTCTATCAAAAGTTATAGCTATGTTCATGAAGTTGTACAAAACCACTTTATTTCGCCAAGACAGTGCGTTTCTTGCTATTACATGCATTTGAATGGAGTTCTCGCCCGACACAAAGTATAGGTTTTCATCTTGTGAATAACTCGAAAATCTTAGCTCAAACAGCTTTCAAACCTGTTTGCTCAACACGGGAATATAGAATTCTATAAGATAAAGCCATAAATACGTATATCTGAGCCTTCTATCAAAAGTTACAGCTAACTTCATGAAGTTGTACAAAAACACTTTATTTCGCCGAGACAGTGCGTTTCTGACTATTACATGCATTTGAATGGCGTTCTCGCACGAAACAAAGTATAGGTTTTCATCTTGTGAATAACTCGAAAATCTTAGCTCACACAGCTGCAAAACCTATTTCCCCAGCATGGAAATGCTGAATTCTATAAGGCAAAGCCATATTTATGTGTGTCTGAGTCTTCTATCAAAAGTTATAGCTATGTTCATGAAGTTGTACAAAAACGCTTTATTTCGCCAAGACAGTGCGTTTCTCGCTATTACATGCATTTGAATGGAGTTCTCGCCCGACACAAAGTATAGGTTTTCATCTTGTGAATAACTCGAAAATCTTAGCTCAAACAGCTTTAAAAACTGTTTTCTCAACACGGGGATATAGAATTCTATAAGATAAAGCCATAAATACGTATATCTGAGGCTTCTATCAAAAGTTACAGCTAACTTCATGAAGTTGTACAAAAAGGCTTTATTTCGCCGAGACAGTGCGTTTCTGACTATTACATGCATTTGAATGGAGTTCTCGCACGAAACAAAGTATAGGTTTTCATCTTGTGAATAACTCGAAAATCTTAGCTCAAACAGCTTTCAAACCTGTTTGCTCAACACGGGGATATAGAATTCTATAAGATAAAGCCATAAATACGTATATCTGAGCCTTCTATCAAAAGTTACATGTAACTTCATGAAGTTGTACAAAAAGGCTTTATTTCGCCGAGACAGTGCGTTTCTGACTATTACATGCATTTGAATGGAGTTCTCGCACGAAACAAAGTATAGGTTTTCATCTTGTGAATAACTCGAAAATCTTAGCTCAAACAGCTTTAAAAACTGTTTGCTCAACACGGGGATATAGAATTCTATAAGATAAAGCCATAAATACGTATATCTGAGCCTTCTATCAAAAGTTACATGTAACTTCATGAAGTTGTACAAAAAGGCTTTATTTCGCCGAGACAGTGCGTTTCTGACTATTACATGCATTTGAATGGAGTTCTCGCACGAAACAAAGTATAGGTTTTCATCTTGTGAATAACTCGAAAATCTTAGCTCAAACAGCTTTCAAACCTGTTTGCTCAACACGGGGATATAGAATTCTATAAGATAAAGCCATAAATACGTATATCTGAGCCTTCTATCAAAAGTTACAGCTAACTTCATGAAGTTGTACAAAAAGGCTTTATTTCGCCGAGACAGTGCGTTTCTGACTATTACATGCATTTGAATGGAGTTCTCGCACGAAACAAAGTATAGGTTTTCATCTTGTGAATAACTCGAAAATCTTAGCTCAAACAGCTTTAAAAACTGTTTGCTCAACACGGGGATATAGAATTCTATAAGATAAAGCCATAAATACGTATATCTGAGCCTTCTATCAAAAGTTACATGTAACTTCATGAAGTTGTGCAAAAAGGCTTTATTTCGCCGAGACAGTGCGTTTCTGACTATTACATGCATTTGAATGGAGCTCTCGCACGAAACAAAGTATAGGTTTTCATCTTGTGAATAACTCGAAAATCTTAGCTCACACAGCTGCAAAACCTATTTCCCCAGCATGGAGATGCTGAATTCTATAAGGCAAAGCCATATTTATGTGTGTCTGAGTCTTCTATCAAAAGTTATAGCTATGTTCATGAAGTTGTACAAAACCACTTTATTTCGCCAAGACAGTGCGTTTCTTGCTATTACATGGATTTGAATGGAGTTCTCGCCCGACACAAAGTATAGGTTTTCATCTTGTGAATAACTCGAAAATCTTAGCTCAAACAGCTTTCAAACCTGTTTGCTCAACACGGGAATATAGAATTCTATAAGATAAAGCCATAAATACGTATATCTGAGCCTTCTATCAAAAGTTACAGCTAACTTCATGAAGTTGTACAAAACCACTTTATTTCGCCAAGACAGTGCGTTTCTTGCTATTACATGGATTTGAATGGAGTTCTCGCCCGACACAAAGTATAGGTTTTCATCTTGTGAATAACTCGAAAATCTTAGCTCAAACAGCTTTCAAACCTGTTTGCTCAACACGGGGATATAGAATTCTATAAGATAAAGCCATAAATACGTATATCTGAGCCTTCTATCAAAAGTTACAGCTAACTTCATGAAGTTGTACAAAAACACTTTATTTCGCCGAGACAGTGCGTTTCTGACTATTACATGCATTTGAATGGCGTTCTCGCACGAAACAAAGTATAGGTTTTCATCTTGTGAATAACTCGAAAATCTTAGCTCAAACAGCTTTCAAACCTGTTTGCTCAACACGGGGATATAGAATTCTATAAGATAAAGCCATAAATACGTATATCTGAGCCTTCTATCAAAAGTTACAGCTAACTTCATGAAGTTGTACAAAAAGGCTTTATTTCGCCGAGACAGTGCGTTTCTGACTATTACATGCATTTGAATGGAGTTCTCGCACGAAACAAAGTATAGGTTTTCATCTTGTGAATAACTCGAAAATCTTAGCTCACACAGCTGCAAAACCTATTTCCCCAGCATGGAGATGCTGAATTCTATAAGGCAAAGCCATATTTATGTGTGTCTGAGTCTTCTATCAAAAGTTATAGCTATGTTCATGAAGTTGTACAAAACCACTTTATTTCGCCAAGACAGTGCGTTTCTTGCTATTACATGCATTTGAATGGAGTTCTCGCCCGACACAAAGTATAGGTTTTCATCTTGTGAATAACTCGAAAATCTTAGCTCAAACAGCTTTCAAACCTGTTTGCTCAACACGGGAATATAGAATTCTATAAGATAAAGCCATAAATACGTATATCTGAGCCTTCTATCAAAAGTTACAGCTAACTTCATGAAGTTGTACAAAAACACTTTATTTCGCCGAGACAGTGCGTTTCTGACTATTACATGCATTTGAATGGCGTTCTCGCACGAAACAAAGTATAGGTTTTCATCTTGTGAATAACTCGAAAATCTTAGCTCACACAGCTGCAAAACCTATTTCCCCAGCATGGAGATGCTGAATTTTATAAGGCAAAGCCATATTTATGTGTGTCTGAGTCTTCTATCAAAAGTTATAGCTATGTTCATGAAGTTGTACAAAAACGCTTTATTTCGCCAAGACAGTGCGTTTCTCGCTATTACATGCATTTGAATGGAGTTCTCGCCCGACACAAAGTATAGGTTTTCATCTTGTGAATAACTCGAAAATCTTAGCTCAAACAGCTTTAAAAACTGTTTTCTCAACACGGGGATATAGAATTCTATAAGATAAAGCCATAAATACGTATATCTGAGGCTTCTATCAAAAGTTACAGCTAACTTCATGAAGTTGTACAAAAAGGCTTTATTTCGCCGAGACAGTGCGTTTCTGACTATTACATGCATTTGAATGGAGTTCTCGCACGAAACAAAGTATAGGTTTTCATCTTGTGAATAACTCGAAAATCTTAGCTCAAACAGCTTTAAAAACTGTTTGCTCAACACGGGGATATAGAATTCTATAAGATAAAGCCATAAATACGTATATCTGAGCCTTCTATCAAAAGTTACATGTAACTTCATGAAGTTGTGCAAAAAGGCTTTATTTCGCCGAGACAGTGCGTTTCTGAGTATTACATGCATTTGAATGGCGTTCTCGCACGAAACAAAGTATAGGTTTTCATCTTGTGAATAACTCGAAAATCTTAGCTCACACAGCTTTAAAAACTGTTTGCTCAACACGGGGATATAGAATTCTATAAGATAAAGCCATAAATACGTATATCTGAGCCTTCTATCAAAAGTTACATGTAACTTCATGAAGTTGTGCAAAAAGGCTTTATTTCGCCGAGACAGTGCGTTTCTGACTATTACATGCATTTGAATGGCGTTCTCGCACGAAACAAAGTATAGGTTTTCATCTTGTGAATAACTCGAAAATCTTAGCTCACACAGCTGCAAAACCTATTTCCCCAGCATGGAGATGCTGAATGCTATAAGGCAAAGCCATATTTATGTGTGTCTGAGTCTTCTATCAAAAGTTATAGCTATGTTCATGAAGTTGTACAAAAACGCTTTATTTCGCCAAGACAGTGCGTTTCTCGCTATTACATGCATTTGAATGGAGTTCTCGCCCGACACAAAGTATAGGTTTTCATCTTGTGAATAACTCGAAAATCTTAGCTCAAACAGCTTTAAAAACTGTTTGCTTAACATGGGGATATAGAATTCTATAAGATAAAGCCATAAATACGTATATCTGAGCCTTCTATCAAAAGTTACAGCTAACTTCATGAAGTTGTACAAAAACACTTTATTTCGCCGAGACAGTGCGTTTCTGACTATTACATGCATTTGAATGGAGTTCTCGCACGAAACAAAGTATAGGTTTTCATCTTGTGAATAACTCGAAAATCTTAGCTCAAACAGCTTTAAAACCTGTTTGCTCAACACGGGGATATAGAATTCTATAAGATAAAGCCATAAATACGTATATCTGAGCCTTCTATCAAAAGTTACAGCTAACTTCATGAAGTTGTACAAAAACACTTTATTTCGCCGAGACAGTGCGTTTCTGACTATTACATGCATTTGAATGGAGTTCTCGCACGAAACACAGTATAGGTTTTCATCTTGTGAATAACTCGAAAATCTTAGCTCACACAGCTGCAAAACCTATTTCCCCAGCATGGAAATGCTGAATTCTATAAGGCAAAGCCATATTTATGTGTGTCTGAGTCTTCTATCAAAAGTTATAGCTATGTTCATGAAGTTGTACAAAAACGCTTTATTTCGCCAAGACAGTGCGTTTCTCGCTATTACATGCATTTGAATGGAGTTCTCGCCCGACACAAAGTATAGGTTTTCATCTTGTGAATAACTCGAAAATCTTAGCTCAAACAGCTTTCAAACCTGTTTGCTCAACACGGGAATATAGAATTCTATAAGATAAAGCCATAAATACGTATATCTGAGCCTTCTATCAAAAGTTACAGCTAACTTCATGAAGTTGTACAAAAACACTTTATTTCGCCGAGACAGTGCGTTTCTGACTATTACATGCATTTGAATGGCGTTCTCGCACGAAACAAAGTATAGGTTTTCATCTTGTGAATAACTCGAAAATCTTAGCTCACACAGCTGCAAAACCTATTTCCCCAGCATGGAAATGCTGAAATCTATAAGGCAAAGCCATATTTATGTGTGTCTGAGTCTTCTATCAAAAGTTATAGCTATGTTCATGAAGTTGTACAAAAACGCTTTATTTCGCCAAGACAGTGCGTTTCTCGCTATTACATGCATTTGAATGGAGTTCTCGCCCGACACAAAGTATAGGTTTTCATCTTGTGAATAACTCGAAAATCTTAGCTCAAACAGCTTTAAAAACTGTTTGCTCAACACGGGGATATAGAATTCTATAAGATAAAGCCATAAATACGTATATCTGAGCCTTCTATCAAAAGTTACATGTAACTTCATGAAGTTGTACAAAAAGGCTTTATTTCGCCGAGACAGTGCGTTTCTGACTATTACATGCATTTGAATGGAGTTCTCGCACGAAACAAAGTATAGGTTTTCATCTTGTGAATAACTCGAAAATCTTAGCTCAAACAGCTTTAAAACCTGTTTGCTCAACACGGGGATATAGAATTCTATAAGATAAAGCCATAAATACGTATATCTGAGCCTTCTATCAAAAGTTACATGTAACTTCATGAAGTTGTACAAAAAGGCTTTATTTCGCCGAGACAGTGCGTTTCTGACTATTACATGCATTTGAATGGAGTTTTCGCACGAAACACAGTATAGGTTTTCATCTTGTGAATAACTCGAAAATCTTAGCTCAAACAGCTTTAAAAACTGTTTGCTCAACACGGGGATATATAATTCTATAAGATAAAGCCATAAATACGTATATCTGAGCCTTCTATCAAAAGTTACAGCTAACTTCATGAAGTTGTACAAAAAGGCTTTATTTCGCCGAGACAGTGCGTTTCTGACTATTACATGCATTTGAATGGAGTTCTCGCACGAAACAAAGTATAGGTTTTCATCTTGTGAATAACTCGAAAATCTTAGCTCACACAGCTGCAAAACCTATTTCCCCAGCATGGAGATGCTGAATTCTATAAGGCAAAGCCATATTTATGTGTGTCTGAGTCTTCTATCAAAAGTTATAGCTATGTTCATGAAGTTGTACAAAAAGGCTTTATTTCGCCGAGACAGTGCGTTTCTGACTATTACATGCATTTGAATGGAGTTCTCGCACGAAACACAGTATAGGTTTTCATCTTGTGAATAACTCGAAAATCTTAGCTCAAACAGCTTTAAAAACTGTTTGCTCAACACGGGGATATATAATTCTATAAGATAAAGCCATAAATACGTATATCTGAGCCTTCTATCAAAAGTTACAGCTAACTTCATGAAGTTGTACAAAAAGGCTTTATTTCGCCGAGACAGTGCGTTTCTGACTATTACATGCATTTGAATGGAGTTCTCGCACGAAACAAAGTATAGGTTTTCATCTTGTGAATAACTCGAAAATCTTAGCTCAAACAGCTTTAAAAACTGTTTGCTCAACACGGGGATATAGAATTCTATAAGATAAAGCCATAAATACGTATATCTGAGCCTTCTATCAAAAGTTACATGTAACTTCATGAAGTTGTGCAAAAAGGCTTTATTTCGCCGAGACAGTGCGTTTCTGACTATTACATGCATTTGAATGGAGTTCTCGCACGAAACAAAGTATAGGTTTTCATCTTGTGAATAACTCGAAAATCTTAGCTCACACAGCTGCAAAACCTATTTCCCCAGCATGGAGATGCTGAATTCTATAAGGCAAAGCCATATTTATGTGTGTCTGAGTCTTCTATCAAAAGTTATAGCTATGTTCATGAAGTTGTACAAAACCACTTTATTTCGCCAAGACAGTGCGTTTCTTGCTATTACATGCATTTGAATGGAGTTCTCGCCCGACACAAAGTATAGGTTTTCATCTTGTGAATAACTCGAAAATCTTAGCTCAAACAGCTTTCAAACCTGTTTGCTCAACACGGGAATATAGAATTCTATAAGATAAAGCCATAAATACGTATATCTGAGCCTTCTATCAAAAGTTACAGCTAACTTCATGAAGTTGTACAAAAACACTTTATTTCGCCGAGACAGTGCGTTTCTGACTATTACATGCATTTGAATGGAGTTCTCGCACGAAACAAAGTATAGGTTTTCATCTTGTGAATAACTCGAAAATCTTAGCTCAAACAGCTTTAAAAACTGTTTGCTCAACACGGGGATATAGAATTCTATAAGATAAAGCCATAAATACGTATATCTGAGCCTTCTATCAAAAGTTACATGTAACTTCATGAAGTTGTGCAAAAAGGCTTTATTTCGCCGAGACAGTGCGTTTCTGACTATTACATGCATTTGAATGGAGTTCTCGCACGAAACAAAGTATAGGTTTTCATCTTGTGAATAACTCGAAAATCTTAGCTCACACAGCTGCAAAACCTATTTCCCCAGCATGGAGATGCTGAATGCTATAAGGCAAAGCCATATTTATGTGTGTCTGAGTCTTCTATCAAAAGTTATAGCTATGTTCATGAAGTTGTACAAAACCACTTTATTTCGCCAAGACAGTGCGTTTCTCACTATTACATGCATTTGAATGGAGTTCTCGCCCGACACAAAGTATAGGTTTTCATCTTGTGAATAACTCGAAAATCTTAGCTCAAACAGCTTTAAAAACTGTTTGCTTAACATGGGGATATAGAATTCTATAAGATAAAGCCATAAATACGTATATCCGAGCCTTCTATCAAAAGTTACAGCTAACTTCATGAAGTTGTACAAAAACACTTTATTTCGCCGAGACAGTGCGTTTCTGACTATTACATGCATTTGAATGGAGTTCTCGCACGAAACAAAGTATAGGTTTTCATCTTGTGAATAACTCGAAAATCTTAGCTCAAACAGCTTTCAAACCTGTTTGCTCAACACGGGGATATAGAATTCTATAAGATAAAGCCATAAATACGTATATCTGAGCCTTCTATCAAAAGTTACATGTAACTTCATGAAGTTGTACAAAAAGTCTTTATTTCGCCGAGACAGTGCGTTTCTGACTATTACATGCATTTGAATGGCGTTCTCGCACGAAACAAAGTATAGGTTTTCATCTTGTGAATAACTCGAAAATCTTAGCTCACACAGCTGCAAAACCTATTTCCCCAGCATGGAAATGCTGAATTCTATAAGGCAAAGCCATATTTATGTGTGTCTGAGTCTTCTATCAAAAGTTATAGCTATGTTCATGAAGTTGTACAAAAACGCTTTATTTCGCCAAGACAGTGCGTTTCTCGCTATTACATGCATTTGAATGGAGTTCTCGCCCGACACAAAGTATAGGTTTTCATCTTGTGAATAACTCGAAAATCTTAGCTCAAACAGCTTTAAAAACTGTTTTCTCAACACGGGGATATAGAATTCTATAAGATAAAGCCATAAATACGTATATCTGAGCCTTCTATCAAAAGTTACAGCTAACTTCATGAAGTTGTACAAAAAGGCTTTATTTCGCCGAGACAGTGCGTTTCTGACTATTACATGCATTTGAATGGAGTTCTCGCACGAAACAAAGTATAGGTTTTCATCTTGTGAATAACTCGAAAATCTTAGCTCAAACAGCTTTAAAAACTGTTTGCTCAACACGGGGATATAGAATTCTATAAGATAAAGCCATAAATACGTATATCTGAGCCTTCTATCAAAAGTTACATGTAACTTCATGAAGTTGTGCAAAAAGGCTTTATTTCGCCGAGACAGTGCGTTTCTGACTATTACATGCATTTGAATGGCGTTCTCGCACGAAACAAAGTATAGGTTTTCATCTTGTGAATAACTCGAAAATCTTAGCTCACACAGCTGCAAAACCTATTTCCACAGCATGGAGATGCTGAATTCTATACGGCAAAGCCATATTTATGTGTGTCTGAGTCTTCTATCAAAAGTTATAGCTATGTTCATGAAGTTGTACAAAACCACTTTATTTCGCCAAGACAGTGCGTTTCTTGCTATTACATGCATTTGAATGGAGTTCTCGCCCGACACAAAGTATAGGTTTTCATCTTGTGAATAACTCGAAAATCTTAGCTCAAACAGCTTTCAAACCTGTTTGCTCAACACGGGGATATAGAATTCTATAAGATAAAGCCATAAATACGTATATCTGAGCCTTCTATCAAAAGTTACATGTAACTTCATGAAGTTGTGCAAAAAGGCTTTATTTCGCCGAGACAGTGCGTTTCTGACTATTACATGCATTTGAATGGCGTTCTCGCACGAAACAAAGTATAGGTTTTCATCTTGTGAATAACTCGAAAATCTTAGCTCACACAGCTGCAAAACCTATTTCCCCAGCATGGAGATGCTGAATGCTATAAGGCAAAGCCATATTTATGTGTGTCTGAGTCTTCTATCAAAAGTTACAGCTATGTTCATGAAGTTGTACAAAACCACTTTATTTCGCCAAGACAGTGCGTTTCTCGCTATTACATGCATTTGAATGGAGTTCTCGCCCGACACAAAGTATAGGTTTTCATCTTGTGAATAACTCGAAAATCTTAGCTCAAACAGCTTTAAAAACTGTTTGCTCAACACGGGGATATAGAATTCTATAAGATAAAGCCATAAATACGTATATCTGAGCCTTCTATCAAAAGTTACAGCTAACTTCATGAAGTTGTACAAAAAATCTTTATTTCGCCGAGACAGTGCGTTTCTGACTATTACATGCATTTGAATGGAGTTCTCGCACGAAACAAAGTATAGGTTTTCATCTTGTGAATAACTCGAAAATCTTAGCTCAAACAGCTTTAAAACCTGTTTGCTCAACACGGGGATATAGAATTCTATAAGATAAAGCCATAAATACGTATATCTGAGCCTTCTATCAAAAGTTACATGTAACTTCATGAAGTTGTACAAAAAGGCTTTATTTCGCCGAGACAGTGCGTTTCTGACCATTACATGCATTTGAATGGAGTTCTCGCACGAAACACAGTATAGGTTTTCATCTTGTGAATAACTCGAAAATCTTAGCTCACACAGCTGCAAAACCTATTTCCCCAGCATGGAGATGCTGAATTCTATAAGGCAAAGCCATATTTATGTGTGTCTGAGCCTTCTATCAAAAGTTACATGTAACTTCATGAAGTTGTACAAAAAGGCTTTATTTCGCCGAGACAGTGCGTTTCTGACTATTACATGCATTTGAATGGAGTTCTCGCACGAAACAAAGTATAGGTTTTCAGCTTGTGAATAACTCGAAAATCTTAGCTCACACAGCTGCAAAACCTATTTCCCCAGCATGGAGATGCTGAATTCTATAAGGCAAAGCCATATTTATGTGTGTCTGCGTCTTCTATCAAAAGTTATAGCTATGTTCATGAAGTTGTACAAAACCACTTTATTTCGCCAAGACAGTGCGTTTCTTGCTATTACATGCATTTGAATGGAGTTCTCGCCCGACACAAAGTATAGGTTTTCATCTTGTGAATAACTCGAAAATCTTAGCTCAAACAGCTTTCAAACCTGTTTGCTCAACACGGGAATATTGAATTCTATAAGATAAAGCCATAAATACGTATATCTGAGCCTTCTATCAAAAGTTACAGCTAACTTCATGAAGTTGTACAAAAACACTTTATTTCGCCGAGACAGTGCGTTTCTGACTATTACATGCATTTGAATGGCGTTCTCGCACGAAACAAAGTATAGGTTTTCATCTTGTGAATAACTCGAAAATCTTAGCTCACACAGCTGCAAAACCTGTTTGCTCAACACGGGGATATAGAATTCTATAAGATAAAGCCATAAATACGTATATCTGAGCCTTCTATCAAAAGTTACATGTAACTTCATGAAGTTGTACAAAAAGGCTTTATTTCGCCGAGACAGTGCGTTTCTGACTATTACATGCATTTGAATGGAGTTCTCGCACGAAACAAAGTATAGGTTTTCATCTTGTGAATAACTCGAAAATCTTAGCTCACACAGCTGCAAAACCTATTTCCCCAGCATGGAGATGCTGAATTCTATAAGGCAAAGCCATATTTATGTGTGTCTGCGTCTTCTATCAAAAGTTATAGCTATGTTCATGAAGTTGTACAAAACCACTTTATTTCGCCAAGACAGTGCGTTTCTTGCTATTACATGCATTTGAATGGAGTTCTCGCCCGACACAAAGTATAGGTTTTCATCTTGTGAATAACTCGAAAATCTTAGCTCAAACAGCTTTCAAACCTGTTTGCTCAACACGGGAATATAGAATTCTATAAGATAAAGCCATAAATACGTATATCTGAGCCTTCTATCAAAAGTTACAGCTAACTTCATGAAGTTGTACAAAAACACTTTATTTCGCCGAGACAGTGCGTTTCTGACTATTACATGCATTTGAATGGCGTTCTCGCACGAAACAAAGTATAGGTTTTCATCTTGTGAATAACTCGAAAATCTTAGCTCACACAGCTGCAAAACCTATTTCCCCAGCATGGAAATGCTGAATTCTATAAGGCAAACCCATATTTATGTGTGTCTGAGTCTTCTATCAAAAGTTATAGCTATGTTCATGAAGTTGTACAAAAACGCTTTATTTCGCCAAGACAGTGCGTTTCTCGCTATTACATGCATTTGAATGGAGTTCTCGCCCGACACAAAGTATAGGTTTTCATCTTGTGAATAACTCGAAAATCTTAGCTCAAACAGCTTTAAAAACTGTTTTCTCAACACGGGGATATAGAATTCTATAAGATAAAGCCATAAATACGTATATCTGAGCCTTCTATAAAAAGTTACAGCTAACTTCATGAAGTTGTGCAAAAAGGCTTTATTTCGCCGAGACAGTGCGTTTCTGACTATTACATGCATTTGAATGGAGTTCTCGCACGAAACAAAGTATAGGTTTTCATCTTGTGAATAACTCGAAAATCTTAGCTCAAACAGCTTTAAAAACTGTTTGCTCAACACGGGGATATAGAATTCTATAAGATAAAGCCATAAATACGTATATCTGAGCCTTCTATCAAAAGTTACATGTAACTTCATGAAGTTGTGCAAAAAGGCTTTATTTCGCCGAGACAGTGCGTTTCTGACTATTACATGCATTTGAATGGCGTTCTCGCACGAAACAAAGTATAGGTTTTCATCTTGTGAATAACTCGAAAATCTTAGCTCACACAGCTGCAAAACCTATTTCCCCAGCATGGAGATGCTGAATGCTATAAGGCAAAGCCATATTTATGTGTGTCTGAGTCTTCTATCAAAAGCTATGTTCATGAAGTTGTACAAAACCACTTTATTTCGCCAAGACAGTGCGTTTCTCGCTATTACATGCATTTGAATGGAGTTCTCGCCCGACACAAAGTATAGGTTTTCATCTTGTGAATAACTCGAAAATCTTAGCTCAAACAGCTTTAAAACCTGTTTGCTCAACACGGGGATATAGAATTCTATAAGATAAAGCCATAAATACGTATATCTGAGCCTTCTATCAAAAGTTACAGCTAACTTCATGAAGTTGTACAAAAACACTTTATTTCGCCGAGACAGTGCGTTTCTGACTATTACATGCATTTGAATGGAGTTCTCGCACGAAACAAAGTATAGGTTTTCATCTTGTGAATAACTCGAAAATCTTAGCTCAAACAGCTTTAAAACCTGTTTGCTCAACACGGGGATATAGAATTCTATAAGATAAAGCCATAAATACGTATATCTGAGCCTTCTATCAAAAGTTACAGCTAACTTCATGAAGTTGTACAAAAACACTTTATTTCGCCGAGACAGTGCGTTTCTGACTATTACATGCATTTGAATGGAGTTCTCGCACGAAACAAAGTATAGGTTTTCATCTTGTGAATAACTCGAAAATCTTAGCTCAAACAGCTTTCAAACCTGTTTGCTCAACACGGGGATATAGAATTCTATAAGATAAAGCCATAAATACGTATATCTGAGCCTTCTATCAAAAGTTACAGCTAACTTCATGAAGTTGTACAAAAAGGCTTTATTTCGCCAAGACAGTGCGTTTCTCGCTATTACATGCATTTGAATGGAGTTCTCGCCCGACACAAAGTATAGGTTTTCATCTTGTGAATAACTCGAAAATCTTAGCTCAAACAGCTTTCAAACCTGTTTGCTCAACACGGGGATATAGAATTCTATAAGATAAAGCCATAAATACGTATATCTGAGCCTTCTATCAAAAGTTACAGCTAACTTCATGAAGTTGTACAAAAAGGCTTTATTTCGCCGAGACAGTGCGTTTCTGACTATTACATGCATTTGAATGGAGTTCTCGCACGAAACAAAGTATAGGTTTTCATCTTGTGAATAACTCGAAAATCTTAGCTCAAACAGCTTTCAAACCTGTTTGCTCAACACGGGGATATAGAATTCTATAAGATAAAGCCATAAATACGTATATCTGAGCCTTCTATCAAAAGTTACATGTAACTTCATGAAGTTGTACAAAAGGCTTTATTTCGCCGAGACAGTGCGTTTCTGACTATTACATGCATTTGAATGGAGTTCTCGCACGAAACACAGTATAGGTTTTCATCTTGTGAATAACTCGAAAATCTTAGCTCAAACAGCTTTAAAACCTGTTTGCTCAACACGGGGATATAGAATTCTATAAGATAAAGCCATAAATACGTATATCTGAGCCTTCTATCAAAAGTTACAGCTAACTTCATGAAGTTGTACAAAAAGGCTTTATTTCGCCGAGACAGTGCGTTTCTGACTATTACATGCATTTGAATGGAGTTCTCGCACGAAACAAAGTATAGGTTTTCATCTTGTGAATAACTCGAAAATCTTAGCTCAAACAGCTTTAAAAACTGTTTGCTCAACACGGGGATATAGAATTCTATAAGATAAAGCCATAAATACGTATATCTGAGCCTTCTATCAAAAGTTACATGTAACTTCATGAAGTTGTACAAAAGGCTTTATTTCACCGAGACAGTGCGTTTCTGACTATTACATGCATTTGAATGGAGTTCTCGCACGAAACAAAGTATAGGTTTTCATCTTGTGAATAACTCGAAAATCTTAGCTCAAACAGCTTTCAAACCTGTTTGCTCAACACGGGGATATAGAATTCTATAAGATAAAGCCATAAATACGTATATCTGAGCCTTCTATCAAAAGTTACAGCTAACTTCATGAAGTTGTACAAAAACACTTTATTTCGCCGAGACAGTGCGTTTCTGACTATTACATGCATTTGAATGGCGTTCTCGCACGAAACAAAGTATAGGTTTTCATCTTGTGAATAACTCGAAAATCTTAGCTCACACAGCTGCAAAACCTATTTCCCCAGCATGGAAATGCTGAATTCTATAAGGCAAACCCATATTTATGTGTGTCTGAGTCTTCTATCAAAAGTTATAGCTATGTTCATGAAGTTGTACAAAAACGCTTTATTTCGCCAAGACAGTGCGTTTCTCGCTATTACATGCATTTGAATGGAGTTCTCGCCCGACACAAAGTATAGGTTTTCATCTTGTGAATAACTCGAAAATCTTAGCTCAAACAGCTTTAAAAACTGTTTTCTCAACACGGGGATATAGAATTCTATAAGATAAAGCCATAAATACGTATATCTGAGCCTTCTATCAAAAGTTACAGCTAACTTCATGAAGTTGTGCAAAAAGGCTTTATTTCGCCGAGACAGTGCGTTTCTGACTATTACATGCATTTGAATGGAGTTCTCGCACGAAACAAAGTATAGGTTTTCATCTTGTGAATAACTCGAAAATCTTAGCTCAAACAGCTTTAAAAACTGTTTGCTCAACACGGGGATATAGAATTCTATAAGATAAAGCCATAAATACGTATATCTGAGCCTTCTATCAAAAGTTACATGTAACTTCATGAAGTTGTGCAAAAAGGCTTTATTTCGCCGAGACAGTGCGTTTCTGACTATTACATGCATTTGAATGGCGTTCTCGCACGAAACAAAGTATAGGTTTTCATCTTGTGAATAACTCGAAAATCTTAGCTCACACAGCTGCAAAACCTATTTCCCCAGCATGGAGTTGCTGAATGCTATAAGGCAAAGCCATATTTATGTGTGTCTGAGTCTTCTATCAAAAGCTATGTTCATGAAGTTGTACAAAACCACTTTATTTCGCCAAGACAGTGCGTTTCTCGCTATTACATGCATTTGAATGGAGTTCTCGCCCGACACAAAGTATAGGTTTTCATCTTGTGAATAACTCGAAAATCTTAGCTCAAACAGCTTTAAAACCTGTTTGCTCAACACGGGGATATAGAATTCTATAAGATAAAGCCATAAATACGTATATCTGAGCCTTCTATCAAAAGTTACAGCTAACTTCATGAAGTTGTACAAAAACACTTTATTTCGCCGAGACAGTGCGTTTCTGACTATTACATGCATTTGAATGGAGTTCTCGCACGAAACAAAGTATAGGTTTTCATCTTGTGAATAACTCGAAAATCTTAGCTCAAACAGCTTTCAAACCTGTTTGCTCAACACGGGGATATAGAATTCTATAAGATAAAGCCATAAATACGTATATCTGAGCCTTCTATCAAAAGTTACAGCTAACTTCATGAAGTTGTACAAAAAGGCTTTATTTCGCCAAGACAGTGCGTTTCTCGCTATTACATGCATTTGAATGGAGTTCTCGCCCGACACAAAGTATAGGTTTTCATCTTGTGAATAACTCGAAAATCTTAGCTCAAACAGCTTTCAAACCTGTTTGCTCAACACGGGGATATAGAATTCTATAAGATAAAGCCATAAATACGTATATCTGAGCCTTCTATCAAAAGTTACAGCTAACTTCATGAAGTTGTACAAAAAGGCTTTATTTCGCCGAGACAGTGCGTTTCTGACTATTACATGCATTTGAATGGAGTTCTCGCACGAAACAAAGTATAGGTTTTCATCTTGTGAATAACTCGAAAATCTTAGCTCAAACAGCTTTAAAACCTGTTTGCTCAACACGGGGATATAGAATTCTATAAGATAAAGCCATAAATACGTATATCTGAGCCTTCTATCAAAAGTTACAGCTAACTTCATGAAGTTGTACAAAAACACTTTATTTCGCCGAGACAGTGCGTTTCTGACTATTACATGCATTTGAATGGAGTTCTCGCACGAAACAAAGTATAGGTTTTCATCTTGTGAATAACTCGAAAATCTTAGCTCAAACAGCTTTCAAACCTGTTTGCTCAACACGGGGATATAGAATTCTATAAGATAAAGCCATAAATACGTATATCTGAGCCTTCTATCAAAAGTTACAGCTAACTTCATGAAGTTGTACAAAAAGGCTTTATTTCGCCAAGACAGTGCGTTTCTCGCTATTACATGCATTTGAATGGAGTTCTCGCCCGACACAAAGTATAGGTTTTCATCTTGTGAATAACTCGAAAATCTTAGCTCAAACAGCTTTCAAACCTGTTTGCTCAACACGGGGATATAGAATTCTATAAGATAAAGCCATAAATACGTATATCTGAGCCTTCTATCAAAAGTTACAGCTAACTTCATGAAGTTGTACAAAAACACTTTATTTCGCCGAGACAGTGCGTTTCTGACTATTACATGCATTTGAATGGAGTTCTCGCACGAAACAAAGTATAGGTTTTCATCTTGTGAATAACTCGAAAATCTTAGCTCAAACAGCTTTCAAACCTGTTTGCTCAACACGGGGATATAGAATTCTATAAGATAAAGCCATAAATACGTATATCTGAGCCTTCTATCAAAAGTTACATGTAACTTCATGAAGTTGTACAAAAAGGCTTTATTTCGCCAAGACAGTGCGTTTCTCGCTATTACATGCATTTGAATGGAGTTCTCGCCCGACACAAAGTATAGGTTTTCATCTTGTGAATAACTCGAAAATCTTAGCTCAAACAGCTTTCAAACCTGTTTGCTCAACACGGGGATATAGAATTCTATAAGATAAAGCCATAAATACGTATATCTGAGCCTTCTATCAAAAGTTACATGTAACTTCATGAAGTTGTACAAAAGGCTTTATTTCGCCGAGACAGTGCGTTTCTGACTATTACATGCATTTGAATGGAGTTCTCGCACGAAACACAGTATAGGTTTTCATCTTGTGAATAACTCGAAAATCTTAGCTCAAACAGCTTTAAAACCTGTTTGCTCAACACGGGGATATAGAATTCTATAAGATAAAGCCATAAATACGTATATCTGAGCCTTCTATCAAAAGTTACAGCTAACTTCATGAAGTTGTACAAAAAGGCTTTATTTCGCCGAGACAGTGCGTTTCTGACTATTACATGCATTTGAATGGAGTTCTCGCACGAAACAAAGTATAGGTTTTCATCTTGTGAATAACTCGAAAATCTTAGCTCAAACAGCTTTAAAAACTGTTTGCTCAACACGGGGATATAGAATTCTATAAGATAAAGCCATAAATACGTATATCTGAGCCTTCTATCAAAAGTTACATGTAACTTCATGAAGTTGTACAAAAGGCTTTATTTCACCGAGACAGTGCGTTTCTGACTATTACATGCATTTGAATGGAGTTCTCGCACGAAACAAAGTATAGGTTTTCATCTTGTGAATAACTCGAAAATCTTAGCTCAAACAGCTTTCAAACCTGTTTGCTCAACACGGGGATATAGAATTCTATAAGATAAAGCCATAAATACGTATATCTGAGCCTTCTATCAAAAGTTACAGCTAACTTCATGAAGTTGTACAAAACCACTTTATTTCGCCGAGACAGTGCGTTTCTCGCTATTACATGCATTTGAATGGAGTTCTCGCCCGACACAAAGTATAGGTTTTCATCTTGTGAATAACTCGAAAATCTTAGCTCAAACAGCTTTCAAACCTGTTTGCTCAACACGGGGATATAGAATTCTATAAGATAAAGCCATAAATACGTATATCTGAGCCTTCTATCAAAAGTTACATGTAACTTCATGAAGTTGTACAAAAAGGCTTTATTTCGCCGAGACAGTGCGTTTCTGACTATTACATGCATTTGAATGGAGTTCTCGCACGAAACAAAGTATAGGTTTTCATCTTGTGAATAACTCGAAAATCTTAGCTCACACAGCTGCAAAACCTATTTCCCCAGCATGGAGATGCTGAATTCTATAAGGCAAAGCCATATTTATGTGTGTCTGAGTCTTCTATCAAAAGTTATAGCTATGTTCATGAAGTTGTACAAAACCGCTTTATTTCGCCAAGACAGTGCGTTTCTCGCTATTACATGCATTTGAATGGAGTTCTCGCCCGGTTTTCATCTTGTGAATAACTCGAAAATCTTAGCTCAAACAGCTTTAAAAACTGTTTGCTCAACACGGGGATATAGAATTCTATAAGATAAAGCCATAAATACGTATATCTGAGCCTTCTATCAAAAGTTACATGTAACTTCATGAAGTTGTACAAAAGGCTTTATTTCGCCGAAACAGTGCGTTTCTGACTATTACATGCATTTGAATGGAGTTCTCGCACGAAACACAGTATAGGTTTTCATCTTGTGAATAACTCGAAAATCTTAGCTCAAACAGCTTTCAAACCTGTTTGCTCAACACGGGGATATAGAATTCTATAAGATAAAGCCATAAATACGTATATCTGAGCCTTCTATCAAAAGTTACAGCTAACTTCATGAAGTTGTACAAAAAGGCTTTATTTCGCCGAGACAGTGCGTTTCTGACTATTACATGCATTTGAATGGAGTTCTCGCACGAAACAAAGTATAGGTTTTCATCTTGTGAATAACTCGAAAATCTTAGCTCAAACAGCTTTCAAACCTGTTTGCTCAACACGGGGATATAGAATTCTATAAGATAAAGCCATAAATACGTATATCTGAGCCTTCTATCAAAAGTTACAGCTAACTTCATGAAGTTGTACAAAAAGGCTTTATTTCGCCGAGACAGTGCGTTTCTGACTATTACATGCATTTGAATGGAGTTCTCGCACGAAACAAAGTATAGGTTTTCATCTTGTGAATAACTCGAAAATCTTAGCTCAAACAGCTTTCAAACCTGTTTGCTCAACACGGGGATATAGAATCCTATAAGATAAAGCCATAAATACGTATATCTGAGCCTTCTATCAAAAGTTACAGCTAACTTCATGAAGTTGTACAAAAACACTTTATTTCGCCGAGACAGTGCGTTTCTGACTATTACATGCATTTGAATGGAGTTCTCGCACGAAACAAAGTATAGGTTTTCATCTTGTGAATAACTCGAAAATCTTAGCTCAAACAGCTTTCAAACCTGTTTGCTCAACACGGGGATATAGAATTCTATAAGATAAAGCCATAAATACGTATATCTGAGCCTTCTATCAAAAGTTACAGCTAACTTCATGAAGTTGTACAAAAAGGCTTTATTTCGCCAAGACAGTGCGTTTCTCGCTATTACATGCATTTGAATGGAGTTCTCGCCCGACACAAAGTATAGGTTTTCATCTTGTGAATAACTCGAAAATCTTAGCTCAAACAGCTTTCAAACCTGTTTGCTCAACACGGGGATATAGAATTCTATAAGATAAAGCCATAAATACGTATATCTGAGCCTTCTATCAAAAGTTACAGCTAACTTCATGAAGTTGTACAAAAAGGCTTTATTTCGCCGAGACAGTGCGTTTCTGACTATTACATGCATTTGAATGGAGTTCTCGCACGAAACAAAGTATAGGTTTTCATCTTGTGAATAACTCGAAAATCTTAGCTCAAACAGCTTTAAAACCTGTTTGCTCAACACGGGGATATAGAATTCTATAAGATAAAGCCATAAATACGTATATCTGAGCCTTCTATCAAAAGTTACAGCTAACTTCATGAAGTTGTACAAAAACACTTTATTTCGCCGAGACAGTGCGTTTCTGACTATTACATGCATTTGAATGGAGTTCTCGCACGAAACAAAGTATAGGTTTTCATCTTGTGAATAACTCGAAAATCTTAGCTCAAACAGCTTTCAAACCTGTTTGCTCAACACGGGGATATAGAATTCTATAAGATAAAGCCATAAATACGTATATCTGAGCCTTCTATCAAAAGTTACAGCTAACTTCATGAAGTTGTACAAAAAGGCTTTATTTCGCCAAGACAGTGCGTTTCTCGCTATTACATGCATTTGAATGGAGTTCTCGCCCGACACAAAGTATAGGTTTTCATCTTGTGAATAACTCGAAAATCTTAGCTCAAACAGCTTTCAAACCTGTTTGCTCAACACGGGGATATAGAATTCTATAAGATAAAGCCATAAATACGTATATCTGAGCCTTCTATCAAAAGTTACAGCTAACTTCATGAAGTTGTACAAAAACACTTTATTTCGCCGAGACAGTGCGTTTCTGACTATTACATGCATTTGAATGGAGTTCTCGCACGAAACAAAGTATAGGTTTTCATCTTGTGAATAACTCGAAAATCTTAGCTCAAACAGCTTTCAAACCTGTTTGCTCAACACGGGGATATAGAATTCTATAAGATAAAGCCATAAATACGTATATCTGAGCCTTCTATCAAAAGTTACATGTAACTTCATGAAGTTGTACAAAAAGGCTTTATTTCGCCAAGACAGTGCGTTTCTCGCTATTACATGCATTTGAATGGAGTTCTCGCCCGACACAAAGTATAGGTTTTCATCTTGTGAATAACTCGAAAATCTTAGCTCAAACAGCTTTCAAACCTGTTTGCTCAACACGGGGATATAGAATTCTATAAGATAAAGCCATAAATACGTATATCTGAGCCTTCTATCAAAAGTTACATGTAACTTCATGAAGTTGTACAAAAGGCTTTATTTCGCCGAGACAGTGCGTTTCTGACTATTACATGCATTTGAATGGAGTTCTCGCACGAAACACAGTATAGGTTTTCATCTTGTGAATAACTCGAAAATCTTAGCTCAAACAGCTTTAAAACCTGTTTGCTCAACACGGGGATATAGAATTCTATAAGATAAAGCCATAAATACGTATATCTGAGCCTTCTATCAAAAGTTACAGCTAACTTCATGAAGTTGTACAAAAAGGCTTTATTTCGCCGAGACAGTGCGTTTCTGACTATTACATGCATTTGAATGGAGTTCTCGCACGAAACAAAGTATAGGTTTTCATCTTGTGAATAACTCGAAAATCTTAGCTCAAACAGCTTTAAAAACTGTTTGCTCAACACGGGGATATAGAATTCTATAAGATAAAGCCATAAATACGTATATCTGAGCCTTCTATCAAAAGTTACATGTAACTTCATGAAGTTGTACAAAAGGCTTTATTTCACCGAGACAGTGCGTTTCTGACTATTACATGCATTTGAATGGAGTTCTCGCACGAAACAAAGTATAGGTTTTCATCTTGTGAATAACTCGAAAATCTTAGCTCAAACAGCTTTCAAACCTGTTTGCTCAACACGGGGATATAGAATTCTATAAGATAAAGCCATAAATACGTATATCTGAGCCTTCTATCAAAAGTTACAGCTAACTTCATGAAGTTGTACAAAACCACTTTATTTCGCCGAGACAGTGCGTTTCTCGCTATTACATGCATTTGAATGGAGTTCTCGCCCGACACAAAGTATAGGTTTTCATCTTGTGAATAACTCGAAAATCTTAGCTCAAACAGCTTTCAAACCTGTTTGCTCAACACGGGGATATAGAATTCTATAAGATAAAGCCATAAATACGTATATCTGAGCCTTCTATCAAAAGTTACATGTAACTTCATGAAGTTGTACAAAAAGGCTTTATTTCGCCGAGACAGTGCGTTTCTGACTATTACATGCATTTGAATGGAGTTCTCGCACGAAACAAAGTATAGGTTTTCATCTTGTGAATAACTCGAAAATCTTAGCTCACACAGCTGCAAAACCTATTTCCCCAGCATGGAGATGCTGAATTCTATAAGGCAAAGCCATATTTATGTGTGTCTGAGTCTTCTATCAAAAGTTATAGCTATGTTCATGAAGTTGTACAAAACCGCTTTATTTCGCCAAGACAGTGCGTTTCTCGCTATTACATGCATTTGAATGGAGTTCTCGCCCGGTTTTCATCTTGTGAATAACTCGAAAATCTTAGCTCAAACAGCTTTAAAAACTGTTTGCTCAACACGGGGATATAGAATTCTATAAGATAAAGCCATAAATACGTATATCTGAGCCTTCTATCAAAAGTTACATGTAACTTCATGAAGTTGTACAAAAGGCTTTATTTCGCCGAAACAGTGCGTTTCTGACTATTACATGCATTTGAATGGAGTTCTCGCACGAAACACAGTATAGGTTTTCATCTTGTGAATAACTCGAAAATCTTAGCTCAAACAGCTTTCAAACCTGTTTGCTCAACACGGGGATATAGAATTCTATAAGATAAAGCCATAAATACGTATATCTGAGCCTTCTATCAAAAGTTACAGCTAACTTCATGAAGTTGTACAAAAAGGCTTTATTTCGCCGAGACAGTGCGTTTCTGACTATTACATGCATTTGAATGGAGTTCTCGCACGAAACAAAGTATAGGTTTTCATCTTGTGAATAACTCGAAAATCTTAGCTCAAACAGCTTTCAAACCTGTTTGCTCAACACGGGGATATAGAATTCTATAAGATAAAGCCATAAATACGTATATCTGAGGCTTCTATCAAAAGTTACAGCTAACTTCATGAAGTTGTACAAAAAGGCTTTATTTCGCCGAGACAGTGCGTCTCTGACTATTACATGCATTTGAATGGAGTTCTCGCACGAAACAAAGTATAGGTTTTCATCTTGTGAATAACTCGAAAATCTTAGCTCAAACAGCTTTCAAACCTGTTTGCTCAACACGGGGATATAGAATTCTATAAGATAAAGCCATAAATACGTATATCTGAGCCTTCTATCAAAAGTTACATGTAACTTCATGAAGTTGTACAAAAAGGCTTTATTTCGCCGAGACAGTGCGTTTCTGACTATTACATGCATTTGAATGGAGTTCTCGCACGAAACAAAGTATAGGTTTTCATCTTGTGAATAACTCGAAAATCTTAGCTCACACAGCTGCAAAACCTATTTCCCCAGCATGGAGATGCTGAATTCTATAAGGCAAAGCCATATTTATGTGTGTCTGAGTCTTCTATCAAAAGTTATAGCTATGTTCATGAAGTTGTACAAAACCGCTTTATTTCGCCAAGACAGTGCGTTTCTCGCTATTACATGCATTTGAATGGAGTTCTCGCCCGGTTTTCATCTTGTGAATAACTCGAAAATCTTAGCTCAAACAGCTTTAAAAACTGTTTGCTCAACACGGGGATATAGAATTCTATAAGATAAAGCCATAAATACGTATATCTGAGCCTTCTATCAAAAGTTACATGTAACTTCATGAAGTTGTACAAAAGGCTTTATTTCGCCGAAACAGTGCGTTTCTGACTATTACATGCATTTGAATGGAGTTCTCGCACGAAACACAGTATAGGTTTTCATCTTGTGAATAACTCGAAAATCTTAGCTCAAACAGCTTTCAAACCTGTTTGCTCAACACGGGGATATAGAATTCTATAAGATAAAGCCATAAATACGTATATCTGAGCCTTCTATCAAAAGTTACAGCTAACTTCATGAAGTTGTACAAAAAGGCTTTATTTCGCCGAGACAGTGCGTTTCTGACTATTACATGCATTTGAATGGAGTTCTCGCACGAAACAAAGTATAGGTTTTCATCTTGTGAATAACTCGAAAATCTTAGCTCAAACAGCTTTCAAACCTGTTTGCTCAACACGGGGATATAGAATTCTATAAGATAAAGCCATAAATACGTATATCTGAGCCTTCTATCAAAAGTTACAGCTAACTTCATGAAGTTGTACAAAAAGGCTTTATTTCGCCGAGACAGTGCGTTTCTGACTATTACATGCATTTGAATGGAGTTCTCGCACGAAACAAAGTATAGGTTTTCATCTTGTGAATAACTCGAAAATCTTAGCTCAAACAGCTTTCAAACCTGTTTGCTCAACACGGGGATATAGAATTCTATAAGATAAAGCCATAAATACGTATATCTGAGGCTTCTATCAAAAGTTACAGCTAACTTCATGAAGTTGTACAAAAAGGCTTTATTTCGCCGAGACAGTGCGTCTCTGACTATTACATGCATTTGAATGGAGTTCTCGCACGAAACAAAGTATAGGTTTTCATCTTGTGAATAACTCGAAAATCTTAGCTCAAACAGCTTTCAAACCTGTTTGCTCAACACGGGGATATAGAATCCTATAAGATAAAGCCATAAATACGTATATCTGAGCCTTCTATCAAAAGTTACAGCTAACTTCATGAAGTTGTACAAAAAGGCTTTATTTCGCCGAGACAGTGCGTTTCTGACTATTACATGCATTTGAATGGAGTTCTCGCACGAAACAAAGTATAGGTTTTCATCTTGTGAATAACTCGAAAATCTTAGCTCACACAGCTGCAAAACCTATTTCTCCAGCATGGAGATGCTGAATTCTATAAGGCAAAGCCATATTTATGTGTGTCTGAGTCTTCTATCAAAAGTTATAGCTATGTTCATGAAGTTGTACAAAACCGCTTTATTTCGCCAAGACAGTGCGTTTCTCGCTATTACATGCATTTGAATGGAGTTCTCGCCCGACACAAAGTATAGGTTTTCATCTTGTGAATAACTCGAAAATCTTAGCTCAAACAGCTTTAAAAACTGTTTGCTCAACACGGGGATATAGAATTCTATAAGATAAAGCCATAAATACGTATATCTGAGCCTTCTATCAAAAGTTACAGCTAACTTCATGAAGTTGTACAAAAAGGCTTTATTTCGCCAAGACAGTGCGTTTCTCGCTATTACATGCATTTGAATGGAGTTCTCGCCCGACACAAAGTATAGGTTTTCATCTTGTGAATAACTCGAAAATCTTAGCTCAAACAGCTTTAAAAACTGTTTGCTCAACACGGGGATATAGAATTCTATAAGATAAAGCCATAAATACGTATATCTGAGCCTTCTATCAAAAGTTACATGTAACTTCATGAAGTTGTACAAAAGGCTTTATTTCGCCGAGACAGTGCGTTTCTGACTATTACATGCATTTGAATGGAGTTCTCGCACGAAACAAAGTATAGGTTTTCATCTTGTGAATAACTCGAAAATCTTAGCTCAAACAGCTTTCAAACCTGTTTGCTCAACACGGGGATATAGAATTCTATAAGATAAAGCCATAAATACGTATATCTGAGCCTTCTATCAAAAGTTACAGCTAACTTCATGAAGTTGTACAAAAAGGCTTTATTTCGCCGAGACAGTGCGTTTCTGACTATTACATGCATTTGAATGGAGTTCTCGCACGAAACACAGTATAGGTTTTCATCTTGTGAATAACTCGAAAATCTTAGCTCAAACAGCTTTCAAACCTGTTTGCTCAACACGGGGATATAGAATTCTATAAGATAAAGCCATAAATACGTATATCTGAGCCTTCTATCAAAAGTTACATGTAACTTCATGAAGTTGTACAAAAGGCTTTATTTCACCGAGACAGTGCGTTTCTGACTATTACATGCATTTGAATGGAGTTCTCGCACGAAACAAAGTATAGGTTTTCATCTTGTGAATAACTCGAAAATCTTAGCTCAAACAGCTTTCAAACCTGTTTGCTCAACACGGAGATATAGAATTCTATAAGATAAAGCCATAAATACGTATATCTGAGCCTTCTATCAAAAGTTACAGCTAACTTCATGAAGTTGTACAAAAAGGCTTTATTTCGCCGAGACAGTGCGTTTCTGACTATTACATGCATTTGAATGGAGTTCTCGCACGAAACAAAGTATAGGTTTTCATCTTGTGAATAACTCGAAAATCTTAGCTCAAACAGCTTTCAAACCTGTTTGCTCAACACGGGGATATAGAATTCTATAAGATAAAGCCATAAATACGTATATCTGAGGCTTCTATCAAAGGTTACAGCTAACTTCATGAAGTTGTACAAAAAGGCTTTATTTCGCCGAGACAGTGCGTTTCTGACTATTACATGCATTTGAATGGAGTTCTCGCACGAAACAAAGTATAGGTTTTCATCTTGTGAATAACTCGAAAATCTTAGCTCAAACAGCTTTCAAACCTGTTTGCTCAACACGGGGATATAGAATCCTATAAGATAAAGCCATAAATACGTATATCTGAGCCTTCTATCAAAAGTTACATGTAACTTCATGAAGTTGTACAAAAAGGCTTTATTTCGCCGAGACAGTGCGTTTCTGACTATTACATGCATTTGAATGGAGTTCTCGCACGAAACAAAGTATAGGTTTTCATCTTGTGAATAACTCGAAAATCTTAGCTCAAACAGCTTTCAAACCTGTTTGCTCAACACGGGGATATAGAATTCTATAAGATAAAGCCATAAATACGTATATCTGAGCCTTCTATCAAAAGTTACAGCTAACTTCATGAAGTTGTACAAAAAGGCTTTATTTCGCCGAGACAGTGCGTTTCTGACTATTACATGCATTTGAATGGAGTTCTCGCACGAAACAAAGTATAGGTTTTCATCTTGTGAATAACTCGAAAATCTTAGCTCAAACAGCTTTCAAACCTGTTTGCTCAACACGGGGATATAGAATTCTATAAGATAAAGCCATAAATACGTATATCTGAGCCTTCTATCAAAAGTTACAGCTAACTTCATGAAGTTGTACAAAAAGGCTTTATTTCGCCGAGACAGTGCGTTTCTGACTATTACATGCATTTGAATGGAGTTCTCGCCCGGCACAAAGTATAGGTTTTCATCTTGTGAATAACTCGAAAATCTTAGCTCAAACAGCTTTCAAACCTGTTTGCTCAACACGGGGATATAGAATCCTATAAGATAAAGCCATAAATACGTATATCTGAGCCTTCTATCAAAAGTTACATGTAACTTCATGAAGTTGTACAAAAAGGCTTTATTTCGCCGAGACAGTGCGTTTCTGACTATTACATGCATTTGAATGGAGTTCTCGCACGAAACAAAGTATAGGTTTTCATCTTGTGAATAACTCGAAAATCTTAGCTCAAACAGCTTTCAAACCTGTTTGCTCAACACGGGGATATAGAATCCTATAAGATAAAGCCATAAATACGTATATCTGAGCCTTCTATCAAAAGTTACAGCTAACTTCATGAAGTTGTACAAAAAGGCTTTATTTCGCCGAGACAGTGCGTTTCTGACTATTACATGCATTTGAATGGAGTTCTCGCACGAAACAAAGTATAGGTTTTCATCTTGTGAATAACTCGAAAATCTTAGCTCACACAGCTGCAAAACCTATTTCTCCAGCATGGAGATGCTGAATTCTATAAGGCAAAGCCATATTTATGTGTGTCTGAGTCTTCTATCAAAAGTTATAGCTATGTTCATGAAGTTGTACAAAACCGCTTTATTTCGCTAAGACAGTGCGTTTCTCGCTATTACATGCATTTGAATGGAGTTCTCGCCCGACACAAAGTATAGGTTTTCATCTTGTGAATAACTCGAAAATCTTAGCTCAAACAGCTTTCAAACCTGTTTGCTCAACACGGAGATATAGAATTCTATAAGATAAAGCCATAAATACGTATATCTGAGCCTTCTATCAAAAGTTACAGCTAACTTCATGAAGTTGTACAAAAAGGCTTTATTTCGCCGAGACAGTGCGTTTCTGACTATTACATGCATTTGAATGGAGTTCTCGCCCGACACAAAGTATAGGTTTTCATCTTGTGAATAACTCGAAAATCTTAGCTCAAACAGCTTTCAAACCTGTTTGCTCAACACGGGGATATAGAATTCTATAAGATAAAGCCATAAATACGTATATCTGAGGCTTCTATCAAAAGTTACAGCTAACTTCATGAAGTTGTACAAAAACACTTTATTTCGCCGAGACAGTGCGTTTCTGACTATTACATGCATTTGAATGGAGTTCTCGCACGAAACAAAGTATAGGTTTTCATCTTGTGAATAACTCGAAAATCTTAGCTCACACAGCTGCAAAACCTATTTCTCCAGCATGGAGATGCTGAATTCTATAAGGCAAAGCCATATTTATGTGTGTCTGAGTCTTCTATCAAAAGTTATAGCTATGTTCATGAAGTTGTACAAAACCGCTTTATTTCGCCAAGACAGTGCGTTTCTGACTATTACATGCATTTGAATGGAGTTCTCGCCCGACACAAAGTATAGGTTTTCATCTTGTGAATAACTCGAAAATCTTAGCTCAAACAGCTTTAAAAACTGTTTGCTCAACACGGGGATATAGAATTCTATAAGATAAAGCCATAAATACGTATATCTGAGCCTTCTATCAAAAGTTACATGTAACTTCATGAAGTTGTACAAAAGGCTTTATTTCACCGAGACAGTGCGTTTCTGACTATTACATGCATTTGAATGGAGTTCTCGCACGAAACAAAGTATAGGTTTTCATCTTGTGAATAACTCGAAAATCTTAGCTCAAACAGCTTTCAAACCTGTTTGCTCAACACGGGGATATAGAATTCTATAAGATAAAGCCATAAATACGTATATCTGAGCCTTCTATCAAAAGTTACAGCTAACTTCATGAAGTTGTACAAAAAGGCTTTATTTCGCCAAGACAGTGCGTTTCTCGCTATTACATGCATTTGAATGGAGTTCTCGCCCGACACAAAGTATAGGTTTTCATCTTGTGAATAACTCGAAAATCTTAGCTCAAACAGCTTTAAAAACTGTTTGCTCAACACGGGGATATAGAATTCTATAAGATAAAGCCATAAATACGTATATCTGAGCCTTCTATCAAAAGTTACATGTAACTTCATGAAGTTGTACAAAAGGCTTTATTTCGCCGAGACAGTGCGTTTCTGACTATTACATGCATTTGAATGGAGTTCTCGCACGAAACACAGTATAGGTTTTCATCTTGTGAATAACTCGAAAATCTTAGCTCAAACAGCTTTAAAACCTGTTTGCTCAACACGGGGATATAGAATTCTATAAGATAAAGCCATAAATACGTATATCTGAGCCTTCTATCAAAAGTTACATGTAACTTCATGAAGTTGTACAAAAGGCTTTATTTCACCGAGACAGTGCGTTTCTGACTATTACATGCATTTGAATGGAGTTCTCGCACGAAACAAAGTATAGGTTTTCATCTTGTGAATAACTCGAAAATCTTAGCTCAAACAGCTTTCAAACCTGTTTGCTCAACACGGAGATATAGAATTCTATAAGATAAAGCCATAAATACGTATATCTGAGCCTTCTATCAAAAGTTACATGTAACTTCATGAAGTTGTACAAAAAGGCTTTATTTCGCCGAGACAGTGCGTTTCTGACTATTACATGCATTTGAATGGAGTTCTCGCACGAAACAAAGTATAGGTTTTCATCTTGTGAATAACTCGAAAATCTTAGCTCAAACAGCTTTAAAACCTGTTTGCTCAACACGGGGATATAGAATTCTATAAGATAAAGCCATAAATACGTATATCTGAGCCTTCTATCAAAAGTTACATGTAACTTCATGAAGTTGTACAAAAAGGCTTTATTTCGCCGAGACAGTGCGTTTCTGACTATTACATGCATTTGAATGGAGTTCTCGCACGAAACAAAGTATAGGTTTTCATCTTGTGAATAACTCGAAAATCTTAGCTCAAACAGCTTTCAAACCTGTTTGCTCAACACGGGGATATAGAATTCTATAAGATAAAGCCATAAATACGTATATCTGAGCCTTCTATCAAAAGTTACAGCTAACTTCATGAAGTTGTGCAAAAAGGCTTTATTTCGCCGAGACAGTGCGTTTCTGACTATTACATGCATTTGAATGGAGTTCTCGCACGAAACACAGTATAGGTTTTCATCTTGTGAATAACTCGAAAATCTTAGCTCACACAGCTGCAAAACCTATTTCCCCAGCATGGAGATGCTGAATTCTATAAGGCAAAGCCATATTTATGTGTGTCTGAGTCTTCTATCAAAAGTTATAGCTATGTTCATGAAGTTGTACAAAACCACTTTATTTCGCCAAGACAGTGCGTTTCTTGCTATTACATGCATTTGAATGGAGTTCTCGCCCGACACAAAGTATAGGTTTTCATCTTGTGAATAACTCGAAAATCTTAGCTCAAACAGCTTTAAAAACTGTTTGCTCAACACGGGGATATAGAATTCTATAAGATAAAGCCATAAATACGTATATCTGAGCCTTCTATCAAAAGTTACATGTAACTTCATGAAGTTGTACAAAAGGCTTTATTTCACCGAGACAGTGCGTTTCTGACTATTACATGCATTTGAATGGAGTTCTCGCACGAAACAAAGTATAGGTTTTCATCTTGTGAATAACTCGAAAATCTTAGCTCAAACAGCTTTCAAACCTGTTTGCTCAACACGGGGATATAGAATTCTATAAGATAAAGCCATAAATACGTATATCTGAGCCTTCTATCAAAAGTTACAGCTAACTTCATGAAGTTGTACAAAAAGGCTTTATTTCGCCAAGACAGTGCGTTTCTCGCTATTACATGCATTTGAATGGAGTTCTCGCCCGACACAAAGTATAGGTTTTCATCTTGTGAATAACTCGAAAATCTTAGCTCAAACAGCTTTAAAAACTGTTTGCTCAACACGGGGATATAGAATTCTATAAGATAAAGCCATAAATACGTATATCTGAGCCTTCTATCAAAAGTTACATGTAACTTCATGAAGTTGTACAAAAGGCTTTATTTCGCCGAGACAGTGCGTTTCTGACTATTACATGCATTTGAATGGAGTTCTCGCACGAAACACAGTATAGGTTTTCATCTTGTGAATAACTCGAAAATCTTAGCTCAAACAGCTTTAAAACCTGTTTGCTCAACACGGGGATATAGAATTCTATAAGATAAAGCCATAAATACGTATATCTGAGCCTTCTATCAAAAGTTACATGTAACTTCATGAAGTTGTACAAAAGGCTTTATTTCACCGAGACAGTGCGTTTCTGACTATTACATGCATTTGAATGGAGTTCTCGCACGAAACAAAGTATAGGTTTTCATCTTGTGAATAACTCGAAAATCTTAGCTCAAACAGCTTTCAAACCTGTTTGCTCAACACGGAGATATAGAATTCTATAAGATAAAGCCATAAATACGTATATCTGAGCCTTCTATCAAAAGTTACAGCTAACTTCATGAAGTTGTACAAAAAGGCTTTATTTCGCCGAGACAGTGCGTTTCTGACTATTACATGCATTTGAATGGAGTTCTCGCACGAAACAAAGTATAGGTTTTCATCTTGTGAATAACTCGAAAATCTTAGCTCAAACAGCTTTAAAAACTGTTTGCTCAACACGGGGATATAGAATTCTATAAGATAAAGCCATAAATATGTGTGTCTGAGCCTTCTATCAAAAGTTACAGCTAACTTCATGAAGTTGTGCAAAAAGGCTTTATTTCGCCGAGACAGTGCGTTTCTGACTATTACATGCATTTGAATGGAGTTCTCGCACGAAACACAGTATAGGTTTTCATCTTGTGAATAACTCGAAAATCTTAGCTCACACAGCTGCAAAACCTATTTCCCCAGCATGGAGATGCTGAATTCTATAAGGCAAAGCCATATTTATGTGTGTCTGAGTCTTCTATCAAAAGTTATAGCTATGTTCATGAAGTTGTACAAAACCACTTTATTTCGCCAAGACAGTGCGTTTCTTGCTATTACATGCATTTGAATGGAGTTCTCGCCCGACACAAAGTATAGGTTTTCATCTTGTGAATAACTCGAAAATCTTAGCTCAAACAGCTTTCAAACCTGTTTGCTCAACACGGGAATATAGAATTCTATAAGATAAAGCCATAAATACGTATATCTGAGCCTTCTATCAAAAGTTACAGCTAACTTCATGAAGTTGTACAAAAAGGCTTTATTTCGCCGAGACAGTGCGTTTCTGACTATTACATGCATTTGAATGGAGTTCTCGCACGAAACAAAGTATAGGTTTTCATCTTGTGAATAACTCGAAAATCTTAGCTCAAACAGCTTTAAAAACTGTTTGCTCAACACGGGGATATAGAATTCTATAAGATAAAGCCATAAATACGTATATCTGAGCCTTCTATCAAAAGTTACAGCTAACTTCATGAAGTTGTGCAAAAAGGCTTTATTTCGCCGAGACAGTGCGTTTCTGACTATTACATGCATTTGAATGGAGTTCTCGCACGAAACACAGTATAGGTTTTCATCTTGTGAATAACTCGAAAATCTTAGCTCACACAGGTGCAAAACCTATTTCCCCAGCATGGAGATGCTGAATTCTATAAGGCAAAGCCATATTTATGTGTGTCTGAGTCTTCTATCAAAAGTTATAGCTATGTTCATGAAGTTGTACAAAACCACTTTATTTCGCCAAGACAGTGCGTTTCTTGCTATTACATGCATTTGAATGGAGTTCTCGCCCGACACAAAGTATAGGTTTTCATCTTGTGAATAACTCGAAAATCTTAGCTCAAACAGCTTTCAAACCTGTTTGCTCAACACGGGGATATAGAATTCTATAAGATAAAGCCATAAATACGTATATCTGAGTCTTCTATCAAAAGTTACAGCTAACTTCATGAAGTTGTACAAAAACACTTTATTTCGCCGAGACAGTGCGTTTCTGACTATTACATGCATTTGAATGGCGTTCTCGCACGAAACAAAGTATAGGTTTTCATCTTGTGAATAACTCGAAAATCTTAGCTCACACA
Organism: Perissodus microlepis; assembly: GCF_051167445.1. Classification (NCBI taxonomy): domain Eukaryota; kingdom Metazoa; phylum Chordata; class Actinopteri; order Cichliformes; family Cichlidae; genus Perissodus; species Perissodus microlepis. The sequence goes on along the minus strand of NC_140478.1, from coordinate 5,687,656 downwards.
GCTGCAAAACCTATTTCCCCAGCATGGAAATGCTGAATTCTATAAGGCAAAGCCATATTTATGTGTGTCTGAGTCTTCTATCAAAAGTTATAGCTATGTTCATGAAGTTGTACAAAAACGCTTTATTTTGCCAAGACAGTGCGTTTCTCGCTATTACATGCATTTGAATGGAGTTCTCGCCCGACACAAAGTATAGGTTTTCATCTTGTGAATAACTCGAAAATCTTAGCTCAAACAGCTTTAAAAACTGTTTGCTCAACACGGGGATATAGAATTCTATAAGATAAAGCCATAAATACGTATATCTGAGGCTTCTATCAAAAGTTACGTGTAACTTCATGAAGTTGTGCAAAAAGGCTTTATTTCGCCGAGACAGTGCGTTTCTGACTATTACATGCATTTGAATGGCGTTCTCGCACGAAACAAAGTATAGGTTTTCATCTTGTGAATAACTCGAAAATCTTAGCTCACACAGCTGCAAAACCTATTTCCCCAGCATGGAGATGCTGAATTCTATACGGCAAAGCCATATTTATGTGTGTCTGAGTCTTCTATCAAAAGTTATAGCTATGTTCATGAAGTTGTACAAAACCACTTTATTTCGCCAAGACAGTGCGTTTCTTGCTATTACATGCATTTGAATGGAGTTCTCGCCCGACACAAAGTATAGGTTTTCATCTTGTGAATAACTCGAAAATCTTAGCTCAAACAGCTTTCAAACCTGTTTGCTCAACACGGGGATATAGAATTCTATAAGATAAAGCCATAAATACGTATATCTGAGCCTTCTATCAAAAGTTACATGTAACTTCATGAAGTTGTGCAAAAAGGCTTTATTTCGCCGAGACAGTGCGTTTCTGACTATTACATGCATTTGAATGGAGTTCTCGCACGAAACAAAGTATAGGTTTTCATCTTGTGAATAACTCGAAAATCTTAGCTCACACAGCTGCAAAACCTATTTCCCCAGCATGGAGATGCTGAATGCTATAAGGCAAAGCCATATTTATGTGTGTCTGAGTCTTCTATCAAAAGTTATAGCTATGTTCATGAAGTTGTACAAAACCACTTTATTTCGCCAAGACAGTGCGTTTCTCGCTATTACATGCATTTGAATGGAGTTCTCGCCCGACACAAAGTATAGGTTTTCATCTTGTGAATAACTCGAAAATCTTAGCTCAAACAGCTTTAAAAACTGTTTGCTTAACATGGGGATATAGAATTCTATAAGATAAAGCCATAAATACGTATATCTGAGCCTTCTATCAAAAGTTACAGCTAACTTCATGAAGTTGTACAAAAACACTTTATTTCGCCGAGACAGTGCGTTTCTGACTATTACATGCATTTGAATGGAGTTCTCGCACGAAACAAAGTATAGGTTTTCATCTTGTGAATAACTCGAAAATCTTAGCTCACACAGCTGCAAAACCTATTTCCCCAGCATGGAGATGCTGAATGCTATAAGGCAAAGCCATATTTATGTGTGTCTGAGTCTTCTATCAAAAGTTATAGCTATGTTCATGAAGTTGTACAAAACCACTTTATTTCGCCAAGACAGTGCGTTTCTCGCTATTACATGCATTTGAATGGAGTTCTCGCCCGACACAAAGTATAGGTTTTCATCTTGTGAATAACTCGAAAATCTTAGCTCAAACAGCTTTAAAAACTGTTTGCTCAACACGGGGATATAGAATTCTATAAGATAAAGCCATAAATACGTATATCTGAGCCTTCTATCAAAAGTTAGATGTAACTTCATGAAGTTGTACAAAAAGGCTTTATTTCGCCGAGACAGTGCGTTTCTGACTATTACATGCATTTGAATGGCGTTCTCGCACGAAACAAAGTATAGGTTTTCATCTTGTGAATAACTCGAAAATCTTAGCTCAAACAGCTTTCAAACCTGTTTGCTCAACACGGGGATATAGAATTCTATAAGATAAAGCCATAAATACGTATATCTGAGGCTTCTATCAAAAGTTACATGTAACTTCATGAAGTTGTGCAAAAAGGCTTTATTTCGCCGAGACAGTGCGTTTCTGACTATTACATGCATTTGAATGGCGTTCTCGCACGAAACAAAGTATAGGTTTTCATCTTGTGAATAACTCGAAAATCTTAGCTCAAACAGCTTTCAAACCTGTTTGCTCAACACGGGGATATAGAATTCTATAAGATAAAGCCATAAATACGTATATCTGAGCCTTCTATCAAAAGTTACATGTAACTTCATGAAGTTGTGCAAAAAGGCTTTATTTCGCCGAGACAGTGCGTTTCTGACTATTACATGCATTTGAATGGAGTTCTCGCACGAAACAAAGTATAGGTTTTCATCTTGTGAATAACTCGAAAATCTTAGCTCACACAGCTGCAAAACCTATTTCCCCAGCATGGAGATGCTGAATTCTATAAGGCAAAGCCATATTTATGTGTGTCTGAGTCTTCTATCAAAAGTTATAGCTATGTTCATGAAGTTGTACAAAAACGCTTTATTTCGCCAAGACAGTGCGTTTCTCGCTATTACATGCATTTGAATGGAGTTCTCGCCCGACACAAAGTATAGGTTTTCATCTTGTGAATAACTCGAAAATCTTAGCTCAAACAGCTTTAAAACCTGTTTGCTCAACACGGGGATATAGAATTCTATAAGATAAAGCCATAAATACGTATATCTGAGGCTTCTATCAAAAGTTACAGCTAACTTCATGAAGTTGTACAAAAAGGCTTTATTTCGCCGAGACAGTGCGTTTCTGACTATTACATGCATTTGAATGGAGTTCTCGCACGAAACAAAGTATAGGTTTTCATCTTGTGAATAACTCGAAAATCTTAGCTCAAACAGCTTTCAAACCTGTTTGCTCAACACGGGGATATAGAATTCTATAAGATAAAGCCATAAATACGTATATCTGAGCCTTCTATCAAAAGTTACATGTAACTTCATGAAGTTGTACTAAAAGGCTTTATTTCGCCGAGACAGTGCGTTTCTGACTATTACATGCATTTGAATGGAGTTCTCGCACGAAACAAAGTATAGGTTTTCATCTTGTGAATAACTCGAAAATCTTAGCTCAAACAGCTTTAAACATTGTTTTCTCAACACGGGGATATAGAATTCTATAAGATAAAGCCATAAATACGTATATCTGAGCCTTCTATCAAAAGTTACAGCTAACTTCATGAAGTTGTACAAAAAGGCTTTATTTCGCCGAGACAGTGCGTTTCTGACTATTACATGCATTTGAATGGAGTTCTCGCACGAAACAAAGTATAGGTTTTCATCTTGTGAATAACTTCAAAATCTTAGCTCACACAGCTGCAAAACCTATTTCCCCAGCATGGAGATGCTGAATTCTATAAGGCAAAGCCATATTTATGTGTGTCTGAGTCTTCTATCAAAAGTTATAGCTATGTTCATGAAGTTGTACAAAACCGCTTTATTTCGCCAAGACAGTGCGTTTCTGACTATTACATGCATTTGAATGGAGTTCTCGCCCGACACAAAGTATAGGTTTTCATCTTGTGAATAACTCGAAAATCTTAGCTCAAACAGCTTTCAAACCTGTTTGCTCAACACGGGGATATAGAATTCTATAAGATAAAGCCATAAATACGTATATCTGAGCCTTCTATCAAAAGTTACATGTAACTTCATGAAGTTGTACAAAAAGGCTTTATTTCGCCGAGACAGTGCGTTTCTGACTATTACATGCATTTGAATGGAGTTCTCGCACGAAACAAAGTATAGGTTTTCATCTTGTGAATAACTCGAAAATCTTAGCTCAAATGCTTTAAAAACTGTTTGCTCAACACGGGGATATAGAATTCTATAAGATAAAGCCATAAATACGTATATCTGAGCCTTCTATCAAAAGTTACGTGTAACTTCATGAAGTTGTACTAAAAGGCTTTATTTCGCCGAGACAGTGCGTTTCTGACTATTACATGCATTTGAATGGAGTTCTCGCACGAAACAAAGTATAGGTTTTCATCTTGTGAATAACTCGAAAATCTTAGCTCACACAGCTGCAAAACCTATTTCCCCAGCATGGAGATGCTGAATTCTATAAGGCAAAGCCATATTTATGTGTGTCTGAGTCTTCTATCAAAAGTTATAGCTATGTTCATGAAGTTGTACAAAACCGCTCTATTTCGCCAAGACAGTGCGTTTCTCGCTATTACATGCATTTGAATGGAGTTCTCGCCCGACACAAAGTATAGGTTTTCATCTTGTGAATAACTCAAAAATCTTAGCTCAAACAGCTTTAAAAACTGTTTGCTCAACACGGGGATATAGAATTCTATAAGATAAAGCCATAAATACGTATATCTGAGGCTTCTATCAAAAGTTACAGCTAACTTCATGAAGTTGTACAAAAAGGCTTTATTTCGCCGAGACAGTGCGTTTCTCGCTATTACATGCATTTGAATGGAGTTCTCGCCCGACACAAAGTATAGGTTTTCATCTTGTGAATAACTCAAAAATCTTAGCTCAAACAGCTTTAAAAACTGTTTGCTCAACACGGGGATATAGAATTCTATAAGATAAAGCCATAAATACGTATATCTGAGCCTTCTATCAAAAGTTACATGTAACTTCATGAAGTTGTACAAAAACACTTTATTTCGCCGAGACAGTGCGTTTCTGACTATTACATGCATTTGAATGGAGTTCTCGCACGAAACAAAGTATAGGTTTTCATCTTGTGAATAACTCGAAAATCTTAGCTCACACAGCTGCAAAACCTATTTCCCCAGCATGGAGATCCTGAATTCTATAAGGCAAAGCCATATTTATGTGTGTCTGAGTCTTCTATCAAAAGTTATAGCTATGTTCATGAAGTTGTACAAAACCGCTTTATTTCGCCAAGACAGTGCGTTTCTGACTATTACATGCATTTGAATGGAGTTCTCGCCCGACACAAAGTATAGGTTTTCATCTTGTGAATAACTCAAAAATCTTAGCTCAAACAGCTTTAAAAACTGTTTGCTCAACACGGGAATATTGAATTCTATGAGATAAAACCATAAATATGTGTGTCTGAGCCTTGTATCAAAAGTTACAGCTAACTTCATGAAGTTTTACAAAACCACTTTATTTTTCCCGAGACAGTGCGTTTCTGACTATTACATGCATTTGAATGGAGCTCTCGCCAGAAAACAAAGTATAGGTTTTCATCTTGTGAATAACTCGAAAATCTTAGCTCAAACAGCTTTAAAAATTGTTATCTCAACACGGGGATATAGAATTCTATAAGATAAAGCCATAAATACGTATATCTGAGCCTTCTATCAAAAGTTACAGCTAACTTCATGAAGTTGTACAAAAACACTTTATTTCGCCGAGACAGTGCGTTTCTGACTATTACATGCATTTGAATGGAGTTCTCGCACAAAACAAAGTATAGGTTTTCATCTTGTGAATAACTCGAAAATCTTAGCTCAAACAGCTTTCAAAACCTATTTCCCCAGCACGGAGATGCTGAATTCTATAAGGCAAAGCCATAAATATGTGTGTCTGAGTCTTCTATCAAAAGTTATAGCTATGTTCATGAAGTTGTACAAAAACGCTTTATTTCGCCAAGACAGTGCGTTTCTGACTATTACATGCATTTGAATGGAGTTCTCGCCCGACACAAAGTATAGGTTTTCATTTTGTGAATAACTTGACAATCTTAGCTCAAACAGCTTTAAAACCTGTTTGCTCAACACGGGAATATTGAATTCTATAAGATAAAGCCATAAATACGTATATCTGAGACTTCTATCAAAAGTTACAGCTAACTTCATGAAGTTGTACAAAAACGCTTTATTTCGCCAAGACAGTGCGTTTCTGACTATTACATGCATTTGAATGGAGTTCTCGCACGAAACAAAGTATAGGTTTTCATCTTGTGAATAACTTGACAATCTTAGCTCAAACAGCTTTCAAACCTGTTTGCTCAACACGGGGATATAGAATTCTATAAGATAAAGCCATAAATATGTGTATGTGCGTCTTCTATCAAAAGTTACAGCTGTCTTGAATGAAAGCATTATAGCAGCTTACCTCGATCATGTGGTAGAACAGACACATAGGCCTCCTACGGCAGGAGTAGTTGCCACAAACCTGCAAAACAAAAAGAAATGATCAGGTGACATGAATAGATTTATACAGCCATAAGGAAGAGATTCTTCCTGCCTGTGGGCGTCAAACTATACCCCCCCCCCCCCCCCCCCCCTCCTTACTGTAACTATCAAAACTATCATAGTCTAAAACTATCATCTCATATCAAAACTATCATAATCACATTATCTGACTTTATCAGTTATAACAATGAGAAACGGTAAACAATTTGGCAAATAAATGACTTATAATTGTGCTTACCTGGTCCAGATGATCCACAGCCCCTTTGCATTTGTTATAATCCAGGATGATTTGGGGCTTTCTCTTCCCAGAGTCCTGGACTTGTAGCTCACGGTGCCTGGTGCTCAATAAGACAACATTTTTCTTTGCTTGGGGATGTAGGAAACCACAGCCTTGTCCCCCTGTAGCGACCTGGACGGGAGAGACGATCATCGAATCTTACTGCCCGATTAATTTGCTCAAATCTTTTTTTTGCCATGGTAGCAGGAAACAGAAGAGCCCTGTCTCCCCATCCCACAGGCTTGTTGTCGTTTCATGTTGAGACCTGTACAGGCCAGCCAGCATCACAAGCCCCATGTAAGCCTGCAACTCCTCCTCATCTATGTCCTTCCAGTCTTTTACTGACCTGTTGCCCTGCAGGTTGGTGAAATGCAGGATTAGCTGCATAATGTCCTCTGCAAAAAAAAAAAGATGGAAAGTGCTCACAGGTCTGCTGATCCTACGAATTGCATAATGGGTTGGTCCTGGGGTTAAAATGGGAGGAGGAAAAAATGGCAGGACCTCTTCATGTGTGCGTTGCCACATGATTTCTCCATTTTTAGATCTCCACTGGCCATCCTCTTGTCTTGTCTCTTCCTCCTGCTCTTCTTCCTCCTTCTCCTCCTCCTCCTCACATGAGCTGCAAAGCTCCTCTGTGCCTGGCAAAAATTCTTCTTCGCTGTCAGAAGTATCTCCACTGCTTGTGGTATCGTTTTCACTTTCTGAAGAGTGCAAAACTGCAGCAACAGCCTCCTCTAAACTGAGTGCACGCTTCATTGTGTCTGTGCAGAAATGACCACTCAGACCAGGCTGCAAAGTACTCTCATAGACTTCAAAGGTGCACCTGAATAAACATGCTATACCATACAGCCAATAAGAGAGAGGAGGCTCACTCTTGATCAAGAAAAAACATAAACGCACGCCTTTGATCTCTCTCCCTCTCTCTCTCTCTCTCTCTCTCTCTCACACACACACACACACACACACACACACACACACACACACACACACACACACACACATGCACATACATACACACACAATACCATTTTATGGTGGTTAGCTGTTTTATTGTCATGCATTTTACAAGGTAAGATAACCATGTCCTGCATTCAAAACCACTGAAAATGTCTATGGTGGTGCTGTGCTTAATATTGTGCTGGTGTATGCTGGGTAATGGCACAGCTAGCGACTGGGTGACTTTATTCACCCGCTTCGGCTGTTATCAGTCCATACAATGGGCGTTATTAGCACAAATCAGTCCCATAGATATGGACCATCTCCTGCTAGATTGTTCAGAAGGTTGTTATCATCCATCCAGATGGAGGATCACTAACAGGAGCGTGGAAGACTCCAGAATCCACTCTGGCTGGAATCCGGTGGACACAGCAGTGTTTACAGGTAAGACCATTTAAACGGACAGCATTTATAGAATGACTATTAAAAGTCAGCGAGTGTCAATAATGTTAATGTGGTTATGTTAGTAATACACCGAGTGCTAATATAACAGCTTTAAGATGCATTTGTAGATATTATTACGTGTTTTACCATCTTTATGGTGCTAGCTTAAAGTTACGGTGTAAACGTTAGCTTATATTAGAGTAAAGCTGTTACTGTTTAAACGATGTTAGCGCAGAAATATTAGCTTCTGTCATGACTGATGAAGTTACTAGTTAATAAAGTTTCCAGTAAAGTGTTTAATCGCAGCCACAGATTGACAGCAAATATCTCGATTAGCTTCAGTGCATCTGTAATAAATATGTGCAAGTTTCAGTGCTTCGTTTAAACTGTATGATACTTATACTGACCCAGGGTCAGTGTAAAATACAATCCTAGCATGTGTGAACAAAGCCTGGCTCCTTTAATCCTGCATGAAAAACCTCAGGATGCAGGTTATTATTACTCTTTCCTGCTGGCACACCTGTCACACCTGAGAGTCAGCTAGAAACTTACAGTGACGTGGACATCATGCAAAGACTGCCAGACTCTGTAATACTGTAAATGATCAGTGACTCAAGTTAACACTAAACTTTAAACGGTACCTCTGTGTCTCTGTGTGCTGAACATTTAGGATTGAGTCAGGCTGCATCTGTGTTAGTCCTCTGACAGACTGGTGACCTGTCCAAGTGTGCTCTACCTATGACTACTGGGACAGGCTCTAGCCTCTGTAATAGAATTTTTCTGATATTTTCATTTAAAGTATTTAAGTGCTTATGCATATGCTTAGTTGTGACACTGTTATAGACTGTTCAGTGAAAGTTTCTAAAACTAGATGAACTTACTTCAGCGTCAGCAGTTTGAGAAAACAACTCCCTTTACAGGTGCTGATAACGCCAAGGGCACAAAACAGCATAACCATTGATCCGTTAGGTTTCATAGCGAGACACGTGAAGTGGCAGCGCTGACATGACTGAACTGTGATGTTTGATGTGTGTTGGCTCTCCTGTGCGCAGTAATAAATAGCTTGATCACAGCTCTTTCTGTGTTGCAGACTTTATTTAAAAAATTCCACGACACCCTCCACCCTCCCACTGTGAACATGAATTGAATATTCAGAAGACATTTGTTTAAATAGTTCTAGAAATCTGAGCTGTTGGTGTGTCCTTGGATTGTGTGGTAATAATATTAGAGCTGGCAATCTTTCTTACTGAATCTCTACTATGAGTCATCTTACCTGAGATTAATTCTATGTTTACCTGTCAGCCTGGACGAATGTACTGTGTGAAGGAAATTAAATTAAATCAGATCTGAACTGCGTACATTTAAGGAACCTGTTCATATTTAATTGAAATATGAACCAGTGATTTTTTGATTGCTGATTCCAAGAGAGTCTTTGTGGAAATCCTCTTTGGCTTTTTGTTATTTTAATTCTCTTTTTTGTTTTCCAGAACAGTTCTCCACAGTCACTGTCCACATGGGTCAGTGGGACCAAGAAGCACTGTGCTAATGTGGGACTCTGACCAGCAACATCCAGCAAGACCCAGACAGCGTTTTCTATCTCCCAGCTGGAGTTTTTTGTTTGTCTGTGACTGGAGAGTCAGATTTTTGTTGAGCTTCACACTTGCAGAGGTAAGTCAGTTTGCAGAGATCCCTCCCACCCTGGCTTTTATGTGCTAGATTTCTTATCTGAAACAGTAATATTTCAGTGACTGCTGCTTATACCACAGGTTAATACACTCTACTGATCCCTGATAGGAGAATCATCAATTTTGCCAACAAAGAAGCCTGGTGGATGTTTGTTTACAGTCTGATGATGGGACATCATGCTCTGCATCTTCAAAGTTTGCCTCCTCATTATTATTCATACCCAGTAATGTGAAGTATGCTTATATCTACTATAACTGAACCAACCTGGTGCTCTTCATTGAGTCTGAATGTTGGATATTGTGTATCTCGTGTTCTCTGGGCTTTGTTGTCCTCAGTCTTTTTGCAGGATCAGAAAACAAAACCAGGAGGCGCGTAAATGTTTCTTCTCCATGATGTTTCTTCAAATGTTTCTTCTGGATGATGATAAGACTGTGACACGGGATGCCACCTTTGGTCTTGTGATGAAGCAAAGCTCAGGAAGAAGTGTGATTAAATGGTACCCACATGTGTGCTGCTGAGAAGGATGTACAGGGGCACCTGCAGCCAAATCCAAGCCTCAGGTTAGTTGTAGTTGCAGAACGCTATAGACTGAGACATCTAAGGCATCAAATGTTTGATTAAATGGATAAAAAAGAGAAGTTTCTTCCCTATAATTATCACTTCTTAAAATCTGTAGCAACTTTAAGTCTGTCAGCATGCTGAGCATGCTCAGAATGTGACAATATATTTTTCTTCAATATTTAATTTCTGTCAGTTGCAATTGTTAAATGAAAAAAATATATATTCTTATAATTTAGCAAACTAATTTATCAAAAAAAATATATACATATATCTGTATTAGTTTTAATAAATTAATTTGACACCTGTATTGAAAATACCATATTGTATTCATACAGAATCAGTATGGTATCATTGTTTGTCTGTTCACTGATTGTTGAAGCTAAGAGCTAGTTTGATCTGTTTAGATCTAAAGTATCCAAAGTTGAGCTCTAATGTTTCTTCACCCCTTTGTGTGTGATATGTGATTTCCTACATGCTGGCAGAGCGGCAGTTTGTGCTCACAGATGGTGTCGGTGTGGAAAGACGGTGGTGTTTGCTCAGAAGAACCAGCAGAGTCACAAAGGGCACCAGTCCATCTCACCACCTTGACTTGCTGACTGATGCTCGTCTGCACTGCACAGAGGAAATCAACTGACCAAGGTTTGTCCAGTGACGTGTTATGAAATGTATATTTGTTTTATGCTTACAGATGTTTTTCTTGACAGAGGCTCTGCAGAGGTTTGACAAAGCAGAGAAAATATGTGCTTTACATTTTACTGTGATTTATTGAGATATTTGTTGCCTGATGTTCAGCAGAAAGGAGAAATAGAATCAAAGGAAGATGTTTTTCCTGTTTTTGTAATGATGTAAGTAAATCTTCAATATTATTTATTTGCTTGGTTATATTAGGAGTGTTTCTGAGTGGGGGAGAGAGGAGTCATCATCCAGGTAAAGTGACGTGGATCAGTGGATACACTTGTCTCCCCTTTAAAGGAGACGATCCAAGTCATTCTTAAATGTTAGTACTTTCAAATACACAAACATTTTAAAGGACAGAAATGAACATCCGACTTTGACTGTAATACAAAATAAATCTTTGCATGTGTGTTTTCAAACTCTCAGATGGGCAGGATATCAGTCTTGGACTGTCTAACCTGCCAGAGCAGCACTGAATGACCACCACATATGAGCATGTTCCTGCAACATTCAGCATCTGATCCTTCATCTGTGTGCTGCTGCTTTTGGTAAGTACAGTTATCCAACTACAGTACCTCTAAACACATGCCATCCATTTCTTTTCTTTTTTTTTCTTTTTTTTGCCTGTCCCGTTTGGTTCTTTTGCCATCAGAATTATTGTCTAAAGGCGAAGAAAGATGCCCAACGGATTTACTTTACCAAATTGACCATCCCAGCCTTGCCGTAATGGTCTATTTGATATACCTTTTATTGTTTATTTTATTTATTTTTTATTTTCACTTGCTAGATACGGGACAGACTTGAATGAGGAAAAGAAAAGGGATTTCTCCCTTTTCTTTTCCTCATTCAAGTCTGTGGAAGAGGGGGAAAAACAGCGGAGAAGAGGGACGGGGATAAAGAGCAAAAAAACAAAACCCAACTAAATAAGCAGACAAAAAAAAAAATACATGTATCAATCACCTGGATCACCTGTTGAGAAAGAAAAAAGAAAACAAGCAGAAGAAAACGAGAGCAATACAATAAACAACATCACGATGATATATGGGAATATAACAGTAAATACTAAATATTAAACATTATTGTGCAGCACATAATATCGACAGCGCACAGTGTGCTTTGAGGTAGGAGCCAAAAAGGGTGTAGTTTGTGTGTGTGAGCACCCGTGTGTACACCTGTGAGCATGGACGTGCTTGTTTTTAAAAGGTTCCTTCATGTAATGATCTGCTAGAGCAGGGGTGTCAAACTCAAATACACAGTGGGCCAAAATTCAAAACTGGAACAAAGTCGCGGGCTAACATTAATATAAAAAAAAAAATCTTCCTCCAGATATGAGAATGAATCTTTTCTTATAGACTCAAACAAGTTTTGCTGAAAAACTGAATATGGAACAAGCAAAGCTTAATACTAAACTATATATATTAGCTGTATAATACCAGTAGGTCAGCTCTAATAGTAATTTGGTATGGCTTCGCGGGCCAAATGTAATTAGGCTGCGGGCCAGAGTTTGACACCTATGTGCTAGAGGGTGTGGGGAGCCACAGCTCCGTCCACCAGGGCATGAAGCAGGTATGGAGGAGATCAAAACTCCAGACATCCAGAGGCCCTCAGAACACAAGAGACCAAGGAAGACCAACAGAGGGGCAGCTGCGCCACTTCTGCCATCCATTTCTAACGGCCTGGTTACTTCCTGTCAGTTACTTTAGAAACGATATGGTCACCTGACCTAACACTGTTTCTTCTTCTTCCCCTTAATGTTGAAGTGTCAAATGTCAAACAGCTGGAGAGGAAACTACACCAGTGTACTGGGATGTTTCAGCAACACGTGCCAGATGCTGTTCCTTCATGGTGACAGCACCAGAGACAGCCCCGCCTACCTCAGGACCTCGCCATTGATCATGATGATTATAATGATGACAGCGAGCGGAACTAAGACTGTAAAAATCCATGACCAGAATGTTTAGATGCTTTCTAATGTAATGTAATGTAATGAATACTGAGTTTTTGTCTCTCTTTTTTTTTTCTCATTTGTTACTAACAAAGTTCACCAAACTCACATAGTTTACATTCTGTATGTTTCCATCAAGGTTTATTTTCTTAGAAATCATTGTTTTTCTCCTTTTCTCTTTTTCTCTTTTGTAATTGATGATAATTCAGTCAATATACTGCGCTGCTTCCTTTTATTGCGTCTCACATTGCTTTAAGTTTTTCAGTGTCCAGTTATTTTTTACTGCTGTTTGAATTCTCTGAATGTTTGACCCTGTAGACAGTTTGATGGACTGCTTGTCTTCCTGTTTGTAACCGCCGCCTGTTTTTGACTAAAGATTTGGATTTCTGACTTTAACACAGCCTCTGCGTGTCCTCCCTTTCTGTTCTCTTCCTCTGTGAATGTGTTGCATGTGTCACAGATTCATTTTATTAACAGCTTTCCCACAGTGAGTTGCATCAGCATTCATTCACAGCACATTTCAGAAGGATTCAGATTAATACAGTGATCTTATAGTCAGAATTATCCTGACAGAGTGCCACTGTAAATTATCTTTCATCAGGTAAATTTTAAAGTTCAGTATTTCAAAGCAGGAGTTATGAAGAATCATATTGGCATTAGGACTGTAACAATATGTACTTACAAAGTCAAAGTTTTTTAATTATGCTAGAATATTGGAAGACAATCAACTTTTAGTGTTTTCCGCATATTAATTATTCTGAAATAGAGATGGTGACCCTAACTGTACAGAAGCACTAAACAACTGACAATCTAACAGACATCATTGGCCTGAGCCGTCATGCACAGTGAGTCTGATCCTTTGCTGTGAGAGTATGACAAGCATGTTTCTGGTCAGTTTGGAACAAATAATATCACAATGTTGATCTTTTTTTCAATATTCCTTCTCTTTACAACATAAACTGTGATCAAAGCTACTTGTGTTCACAGCATGTAATAATACTGACAGTCCAGGGCATTGTGGTCTGTTGAGCTAGGGTTAGGGTTAGGGTTAGCAATTCAGACATATGTAATCAATATTAAACGTCTCTGACGTGGGCCACTGTCCGCAGTGTTGGGAAATCCATACCAGGCTGGAACGAGTCAAGGTAGGTGAGCATCCACGAGAAGACACAGCAGATGCATCCTACTAATACTGACAGGACCAGGAGACTCCAGAAACCGAGCATCTTCTCTTCAGTGCCATCCTCTCCTGTCACCCTCTCTGCCCGCAGCTCTTTGAGTATGGGGTAGATAAGGGCGCAGAGAAACCCTTATTACTAATTCGTATTATAATTCAATTTTCATGAAATATTCATATTCAGTATCGGTCCTTTTATATTATAACCACGTATCCACCCAGGCTCATGGTGGGGCAGGGCTCTGTCCTGGGATGCTTGAGTGAAAGGTAATGTACACCCTGACCAGGTATCCAGTCTGTCAGAATTGTTTTCAATATTTGGTTCAAAAACATGAGTGAAAACAAAAATCCAACTAGGATTCTTGCATATGATGAATGAAGTCTGTCTTTGACTGTATTGTCCAGCTGATCCATCAAACCCCCAGCAGGTGAACCTTATTCATGACATAACACCGCAACAGTGTAAAAAATTAAACAGCAACAGTCTAAATATAAAGTGCATTCTAAACTCCTCTTCAATAAATTATATGCAAAGAGTCATTCAGGACTGTAAAACGTGAACTACAGAACCCAGAGTCTTCATCATTAAATCTCTGGTTGCTTCATTTTTCTATCCTATATCAGATACTTTAAAGGTTAGGTTAGGTAAAGTTGCATTCTCATGGTGAGACAAAGTGCTTTATGTGTGTGTGTGCGTGTCATGAACGGCTATAAAATGCCTTTAATTACAGAACAAAGCGGGGTTTGAGTTCGAGTTACGGCAGACTCACTACTTGTAAATGGAACGCAGCCTTCCTACGGCGGACAGCTAATAACAGGAATCGGACGCGGTCCACCCAAGTCCACAGCAACCACCATAGCAACCGCCTAGCATGACCTTAAAAACATATTCTGTCTTCATAACTATCAAACACGTGAAATGATTTGCAAAGTGTGACAGTGTTACAGCTGCAGAGAGCTATGGCGGTATCTATGGAAGCTGTTTACATAGCTAATAATATACGATGTAACCATGGAGACAGTCAGTCACGTGAGCTAGCGGTGCATGTTTACTACAGTAAATAAGGTGATTGTGTGCACAGCGTCCACACGCTGCAGGGGGTAAAGACATTACTTCAATATTGTTTTATATTGATATATATTTGCCTTCTGTTGACCATCACCTCAGGTTCACCATTACAGTTTCAGCCTACAGATGCACACCGTCTAAATATGAACACATTCAAAAACTCATGTCTCAGAAATAAGCACAGCTGTTCATGTTTGTCATTAGAGTTTTATTTGTAAGAAAATTATGAACTTCATATTGTGTATCAAATAAAAGAACATTTCACAACTCTGAGTCAACAGAAACAGGTAACAGAAATGTCTCTAATGTGGACATGTACAGTGTAGTGTAAGCATTAAAAGATCATAAAGGAAAAACTAACATTTATGTGAAACTAATTGTAATAAAAAAAATGAGCAGGTGCTTTATAGATTTAAAAGAAAGAATCTGAAAACAACACTTTTTTGGTCTAAGTGATCAAAGTAGAAAACAGAACTGATGTTCAAGAACAAACCGTAGCTGCACTAATATTACACATCTCGATTGTTGTGGTGAACAGACATGTTGCTTTTAAAACCACATGCAGTGTGTGGCCATGACTGTTCACTGAGACCATGAACGCCACTTCGCTGAAGCATTCTTCTTCTTCTTCTTCTTCTTCTTGCCATTAAAATGGAAGCAGAAAGAGCACGAGCTGATTTGATCTACTTAAAGGAAAAAGCAGAACATCTGAGCTGAAACCAGTCAGCTGAAATAATTAAGACAGGAACAATCATTCAATGCAGTGTCTCAGGTGGCTTAGCCTGTTACAACTGTTGATACAAGCTAAATACGGTTAACACACAGTGTCAGGGAGCTCCAGTGTGGGAACTAGTGGCTTTACGTTTGTAGTCATTTAACTTTCATATTTACAGCTTTGCCTTATAGAATTCAGCATCTCCGTGCTGGGGAAATAGGTTTTGCAGCTGTGTGAGCTAAGATTTTCGAGTTATTCACAAAATGAAAACCTATACTTTGTGTCGGGCGAGAACTCCATTCAAATGCATGTAATAGCGAGAAACGCACTGTCTAAGCGAAATAAAGTGTTTTTGTACAACTTCATGAAGTTAGCTGTAACTTTTGATAGAAGGCTCAGATATACATATTTATGGCTTTATCTTATAGAATTCTATATCCCCGTGTTGAGCAAACAGGTTTGAAAGCTGTTTGAGCTAAGATTTTCAAGTTGTTCACAAGATGAAAACCTATACTTTGTTTCGTGCGAGAACTCCATTCAAATGCATGTAATAGTCAGAAACGCACTGTCTCGGCGAAATAAAGTGTTTTTGTACAACTTCATGAAGTTACATGTAACTTTTGATAGAAGGCTCAGATATACGTATTTATGGCTTTATCTTATAGAATTCTATATCCCCGTGTTGAGCAAACAGGTTTGAAAGCTGTTTGAGCTAAGATTTTCGAGTTGTTCACAAGATGAAAACCTATACTTTGTTTCGTGCGAGAACTCCATTCAAATGCATGTAATAGCGAGAAACGCACTGTCTAAGCGAAATAAGGTGTTTTTGTACAACTTCATGAAGTTAGCTGTAACTTTTGATAGAAGGCTCAGATATACGTATTTATGGCTTTATCTTATAGAATTCTATATCCCCGTGTTGAGCAAACAGGTTTTAAAGCTGTTTGAGCTAAGATTTTCGAGTTATTCACAAGATGAAAACCTATACTTTGTGTCGGGCGAGAACTCCATTCAAATGCATGTAATAGCGAGAAACGCACTGTCTAAGCGAAATAAAGTGTTTTTGTACAACTTCATGAAGTTAGCTGTAACTTTTGATAGAAGGCTCAGACACACATATTTATGGTTTTATCTTATAGAATTCTATATCCCCGTGTTGAGCATACACCTTTTAAAGCTGTTTGAGCTAAGATTTTTGAGTTATTCACAAGATGAAAACCTATACTTTGTTTCGTGCGATAACTCCATTCAAATGCATGTAATAGTCAGAAACGCACTGTCTCGGCGAAATTAGGCGTTTTTGTACAACTTCATATAAATAGCTGTAACTTTTGATAGAAGACTCAGACACACATATTTATGGCTTTATCTTATAGAATTCAATATCCCCGTGCTGGGCAAACAGGTTTTGCAGCTGTTTGAGCTAAAATTTTCAAGTTATTCACATAATGAAAACCTATACTTTCTTTCGGGCGAATTCCCATTCAAATGCATGTAAATCGTAAGAAACGCACTGTCTAGACGAAATAAGGCGTTTTTGTACAACTTCATATAAATAGCTGTAAGTTTTGATAGAAGACTCAGACACACATATTTCTGGCTTTATCTTATAGAATTCAATATTCCCGTGCTGGGCAAACAGGTTTTGCAGCTGTTTGAGCTGCGATTTTAAAGTTATTCACAAGATGAAAACCTATACTTTGTTTCGTGCGAGAACTCCATTCAAATGCATGTAATAGTCAGAAACGCAGTGTCTCGGCGAAATAAAGTGTTTTTGTACAACTTCATGAAGTTAGCTGTAACTTTTGATAGAAGGCTCAGATATACGTATTTATGGCTTTATCTTATAGAATTCTATATCCCCGTGTTGAGCAAACAGGTTTTAAGGCTGTTTGAGCTAAGATTTTCGAGTTGTTCACAAGATGAAAACCTATACTTTGTGTCGGGCGAGAACTCCATTCAAATGCATGTAATAGCGAGAAACGCACTGTCTCGGCGAAATAAAGCCTTTTTGTACAAGTTCATGAAGTTACATGTAACTTTTGATAGAAGGCTCAGATATACGTATTTATGGCTTTATCTTATAGAATTCTATATCCCCGTGTTGAGCAAACAGGTTTTAAAGCTGTTTGAGCTAAGATTTTCGAGTTATTCACAAGATGAAAACCTATACTTTGTGTCGGGCGAGAACTCCATTCAAATGCATGTAATAGTCAGAAACGCACTGTCTTGGCGAAATAAAGTGTTTTTGTACAACTTCATGAACATAGCTATAACTTTTGATAGAAGACTCAGACACACATAAATATGGCTTTGCCTTATAGAATTCAGCATCTCCGTGCTCGGGAAATAGGTTTTGCAGCTGTGTGAGCTAAGATTTTCAAGTTATTCACAAGATGAAAACCTATACTTTGTTTCGTGCGAGAACTCCATTCAAATGCATGTAATAGTCAGAAACGCACTGTCTCGGCGAAATAAAGCGTTTTTGTACAACTTCATGAAGTTACATGTAACTTTTGATAGAAGGCTCAGATATACGTATTTATGGCTTTATCTTATAGAATTCTATATCCCCGTGTTGAGCAAACAGGTTTGAAAGCTGTTTGAGCTAAGATTTTCGAGTTATTCACAAGATGAAAACCTATACTTTGTGTCGGGCGAGAACTCCATTCAAATGCATGTAATAGTCAGAAACGCACTGTCTCGGCGAAATAAAGTGTTTTTGTACAACTTCATGAAGTTAGCTGTAACTTTTGATAGAAGGCTCAGATATACGTATTTATGGTTTTATCTTATAGAATTCTATATCCCCGTGTTGAGCAAACAGGTTTTAAAGCTGTTTGAGCTAAGATTTTCAAGTTATTCACAAGATGAAAACCTATACTTTGTTTCGTGCGAGAACTCCATTCAAATGCATGTAATAGTCAGAAACGCACTGTCTCGGCGAAATAAAGTGTTTTTGTACAACTTCATGAAGTTAGCTGTAACTTTTGATAGAAGGCTCAGACACACATATTTATGGTTTTATCTTATAGAATTCTATATCCCCGTGTTGAGCAAACAGGTTTTAAAGCTGTTTGAGCTAAGATTTTCGAGTTATTCACAAGATGAAAACCTATACTTTGTTTCGTGCGAGAACTCCATTCAAATGCATGTAATAGTCAGAAACGCACTGTCTCGGCGAAATAAAGCGTTTTTGTACAACTTCATGAGGTTACATGTAACTTTTGATAGAAGACTCAGACACACATAAATATGGCTTTGCCTTATAGAATTCAGCATCTCCGTGCTCGGGAAATAGGTTTTGCAGCTGTGTGAGCTAAGATTTTCAAGTTATTCACAAGATGAAAACCTATACTTTGTTTCGTGCGAGAACTCCATTCAAATGCATGTAATAGTCAGAAACGCACTGTCTCGGCGAAATAAAGCGTTTTTGTACAACTTCATGAGGTTACATGTAACTTTTGATAGAAAGCTCAGATATACGTATTTATGGCTTTATCTTTTAGAATGCTATATCCCCGTGTTGAGCAAACAGGTTTGAAAGCTGTTTGAGCTAAGATTTTCGAGTTATTCACAAGATGAAAACCTATACTTTGTTTCGTGCGAGAACTCCATTCAAATGCATGTAATAGTCAGAAACGCACTGTCTCGGCGAAATAAAGCCTTTTTGTACAACTTCATGAAGTTACATGTAACTTTTGATAGAAGGCTCAGATATACGTATTTATGGCTTTATCTTATAGAATTCTATATCCCCGTGTTGAGCAAACAGGTTTGAAAGCTGTTTGAGCTAAGATTTTCAAGTTATTCACAAGATGAAAACCTATACTTTGTTTCG
This sequence comes from Perissodus microlepis, assembly GCF_051167445.1. NCBI lineage: Eukaryota > Metazoa > Chordata > Actinopteri > Cichliformes > Cichlidae > Perissodus > Perissodus microlepis. The sequence continues at coordinate 5,668,198 of NC_140478.1, read as the reverse complement.
TGCGAGAACTCCATTCAAATGCATGTAATAGTCAGAAACGCACTGTCTCGGCGAAATAAAGTGTTTTTGTACAACTTCATGAAGTTAGCTGTAACTTTTGATAGAAGGCTCAGATATACGTATTTATGGCTTTATCTTTTAGAATTCTATATCCCCGTGTTGAGCAAACAGGTTTTAAAGCTGTTTGAGCTAAGATTTTCGAGTTGTTCACAAGATGAAAACCTATACTTTGTGTCGGGCGAGAACTCCATTCAAATGCATGTAATAGCGAGAAACGCACTGTCTAAGCGAAATAAAGTGTTTTTGTACAACTTCATGAAGTTAGCTGTAACTTTTGATAGAAGGCTCAGACACACATATTTATGGTTTTATCTTATAGAATTCTATATCCCCGTGTTGAGCAAACAGGTTTGAAAGCTGTTTGAGCTAAGATTTTCAAGTTATTCACAAGATGAAAACCTATACTTTGTTTCGTGCGAGAACTCCATTCAAATGCATGTAATAGTCAGAAACGCACAGTCTCGGCGAAATAAAGCCTTTTTGTACAACTTCATGAAGTTACATGTAACTTTTGATAGAAGGCTCAGATATACGTATTTATGGCTTTATCTTATAGAATTCTATATCCCCGTGTTGAGCAAACAGGTTTGAAAGCTGTTTGAGCTAAGATTTTCGAGTTGTTCACAAGATGAAAACCTATACTTTGTGTCGGGCGAGAACTCCATTCAAATGCATGTAATAGTCAGAAACGCACTGTCTAAGCGAAATAAAGTGTTTTTGTACAACTTCATGAAGTTAGCTGTAACTTTTGATAGAAGGCTCAGACACACATATTTATGGTTTTATCTTATAGAATTCTATATCCCCGTGTTGAGCAAACAGGTTTGAAAGCTGTTTGAGCTAAGATTTTCAAGTTATTCACAAGATGAAAACCTATACTTTGTTTCGTGCGAGAACTCCATTCAAATGCATGTAATAGTCAGAAACGCACAGTCTCGGCGAAATAAAGCCTTTTTGTACAACTTCATGAAGTTACATGTAACTTTTGATAGAAGGCTCAGATATACGTATTTATGGCTTTATCTTATAGAATTCTATATCCCCGTGTTGAGCAAACAGGTTTGAAAGCTGTTTGAGCTAAGATTTTCGAGTTGTTCACAAGATGAAAACCTATACTTTGTGTCGGGCGAGAACTCCATTCAAATGCATGTAATAGTCAGAAACGCACTGTCTCGGCGAAATAAAGCCTTTTTGTACAACTTCATGAAGTTACATGTAACTTTTGATAGAAGGCTCAGATATACGTATTTATGGCTTTATCTTATAGAATTCTATATCCCCGTGTTGAGCAAACAGGTTTGAAAGCTGTTTGAGCTAAGATTTTCGAGTTGTTCACAAGATGAAAACCTATACTTTGTGTCGGGCGAGAACTCCATTCAAATGCATGTAATAGCGAGAAACGCACTGTCTAAGCGAAATAAAGTGTTTTTGTACAACTTCATGAAGTTAGCTGTAACTTTTGATAGAAGGCTCAGATATACGTATTTATGGCTTTATCTTATAGAATTCTATATCCCCGTGTTGAGCAAACAGGTTTTAAAGCTGTTTGAGCTAAGATTTTCGAGTTATTCACAAGATGAAAACCTATACTTTGTTTCGTGCAGGAACTCCATTCAAATGCATGTAATAGTCAGAAACGCACTGTCTCGGCGAAATAAAGCCTTTTTGTACAACTTCATGAAGTTAGCTGTAAATTTTGATAGAAGGCTCAGATATACGTATTTATGGCTTTATCTTATAGAATTCTATATCCCCGTGTTGAGCAAACAGGTTTTAAAGCTGTTTGAGCTAAGATTTTCGAGTTATTCACAAGATGAAAACCTATACTTTGTTTCGTGCGAGAACTCCATTCAAATGCATGTAATAGCGACAAACGCACTGTCTAAGCGAAATAAGGTGTTTTGTACAACTTCATGAAGTTAGCTGTAACTTTTGATAGAAGGCTCAGATATACGTATTTATGGCTTTATCTTATAGAATTCTATATCCCCGTGTTGAGCAAACAGGTTTTAAAGCTGTTTGAGCTAAGATTTTCGAGTTGTTCACAAGATGAAAACCTATACTTTGTGTCGGGCGAGAACTCCATTCAAATGCATGTAATAGCGAGAAACGCACTGTAAGCGAAATAAAGTGTTTTTGTACAACTTCATGAAGTTAGCTGTAACTTTTGATAGAAGGCTCAGACACACATATTTATGGTTTTATCTTATAGAATTCTATATCCCCGTGTTGAGCAAACAGGTTTGAAAGCCGTTTGAGCTAAGATTTTCAAGTTATTCACAAGATGAAAACCTATACTTTGTTTCGTGCAGGAACTCCATTCAAATGCATGTAATAGTCAGAAACGCACTGTCTCGGCGAAATAAAGCCTTTTTGTACAACTTCATGAAGTTACATGTAACTTTTGATAGAAGGCTCAGATATACGTATTTATGGCTTTATCTTATAGAATTCTATATCCCCGTGTTGAGCAAACAGGTTTTAAAGCTGTTTGAGCTAAGATTTTCGAGTTATTCACAAGATGAAAACCTATACTTTGTTTCGTGCGAGAACTCCATTCAAATGCATGTAATAGCGACAAACGCACTGTCTAAGCGAAATAAGGTGTTTTTGTACAACTTCATGAAGTTACATGTAACTTTTGATAGAAGGCTCAGATATACGTATTTATGGCTTTATCTTATAGAATTCTATATCCCCGTGTTGAGCAAACAGGTTTTAAAGCTGTTTGAGCTAAGATTTTCGAGTTGTTCACAAGATGAAAACCTATACTTTGTGTCGGGCGAGAACTCCATTCAAATGCATGTAATAGCGAGAAACGCACTGTGTAAGCGAAATAAAGTGTTTTTGTACAACTTCATGAAGTTAGCTGTAACTTTTGATAGAAGGCTCAGACACACATATTTATGGCTTTATCTTATAGAATTCTATATCCCCGTGTTGAGCAAACAGGTTTGAAAGCTGTTTGAGCTAAGATTTTCGAGTTGTTCAAAAGATGAAAACCTATACTTTGTTTCGTGCGAGAACTCCATTCAAATGCATGTAATAGCGAGAAACGCACTGTCTAAGCGAAATAAGGTGTTTTTGTACAACTTCATGAAGTTAGCTGTAACTTTTGATAGAAGGCTCAGATATACGTATTTATGGCTTTATCTTATAGAATTCTATATCCCCGTGTTGAGCAAACAGATTTTAAAGCTGTTTGAGCTAAGATTTTCGAGTTATTCACAAGATGAAAACCTATACTTTGTGTCGGGCGAGAACTCCATTCAAATGCATGTAATAGTCAGAAACGCACTGTCTCGGCGAAATAAAGCCTTTTTGTACAACTTCATGAAGTTACATGTAACTTTTGATAGAAGGCTCAGATATACGTATTTATGGCTTTATCTTATAGAATTCTATATCCCCGTGTTGAGCAAACAGGTTTGAAAGCTGTTTGAGCTAAGATTTTCGAGTTGTTCACAAGATGAAAACCTATACTTTGTTTCGTGCGAGAACTCCATTCAAATGCATGTAATAGCGAGAAACGCACTGTCTAAGCGAAATAAAGTGTTTTTGTACAACTTCATGAAGTTAGCTGTAACTTTTGATAGAAGGCTCAGATATACGTATTTATGGCTTTATCTTATAGAATTCTATATCCCCGTGTTGAGCAAACAGGTTTGAAAGCCGTTTGAGCTAAGATTTTCAAGTTATTCACAAGATGAAAACCTATACTTTGTTTCGTGCAGGAACTCCATTCAAATGCATGTAATAGTCAGAAACGCACTGTCTCGGCGAAATAAAGCCTTTTTGTACAACTTCATGAAGTTACATGTAACTTTTGATAGAAGGCTCAGATATACGTATTTATGGCTTTATCTTATAGAATTCTATATCCCCGTGTTGAGCAAACAGGTTTTAAAGCTGTTTGAGCTAAGATTTTCAAGTTGTTCACAAGATGAAAACCTATACTTTGTGTCGGGCGAGAACTCCATTCAAATGCATGTAATAGTCAGAAACGCACTGTCTCGGCGAAATAAAGCCTTTTTGTACAACTTCATGAAGTTACATGTAACTTTTGATAGAAGGCTCAGATATACGTATTTATGGCTTTATCTTATAGAATTCTATATCCCCGTGTTGAGCAAACAGGTTTGAAAGCTGTTTGAGCTAAGATTTTCGAGTTATTCACAAGATGAAAACCTATACTTTGTTTCGTGCGAGAACTCCATTCAAATGCATGTAATAGCGACAAACGCACTGTCTAAGCGAAATAAGGTGTTTTTGTACAACTTCATGAAGTTAGCTGTAACTTTTGATAGAAGGCTCAGATATACGTATTTATGGCTTTATCTTATAGAATTCTATATCCCCGTGTTGAGCAAACAGGTTTTAAAGCTGTTTGAGCTAAGATTTTCGAGTTGTTCACAAGATGAAAACCTATACTTTGTGTCGGGCGAGAACTCCATTCAAATGCATGTAATAGCGAGAAACGCACTGTCTAAGCGAAATAAAGTGTTTTTGTACAACTTCATGAAGTTAGCTGTAACTTTTGATAGAAGGCTCAGACACACATATTTATGGTTTTATCTTATAGAATTCTATATCCCCGTGTTGAGCAAACAGGTTTGAAAGCCGTTTGAGCTAAGATTTTCAAGTTATTCACAAGATGAAAACCTATACTTTGTTTCGTGCAGGAACTCCATTCAAATGCATGTAATAGTCAGAAACGCACTGTCTCGGCGAAATAAAGCCTTTTTGTACAACTTCATGAAGTTACATGTAACTTTTGATAGAAGGCTCAGATATACGTATTTATGGCTTTATCTTATAGAATTCTATATCCCCGTGTTGAGCAAACAGGTTTTAAAGCTGTTTGAGCTAAGATTTTCGAGTTATTCACAAGATGAAAACCTATACTTTGTTTCGTGCGAGAACTCCATTCAAATGCATGTAATAGCGACAAACGCACTGTCTAAGCGAAATAAGGTGTTTTTGTACAACTTCATGAAGTTACATGTAACTTTTGATAGAAGGCTCAGATATACGTATTTATGGCTTTATCTTATAGAATTCTATATCCCCGTGTTGAGCAAACAGGTTTTAAAGCTGTTTGAGCTAAGATTTTCGAGTTGTTCACAAGATGAAAACCTATACTTTGTGTCGGGCGAGAACTCCATTCAAATGCATGTAATAGCGAGAAACGCACTGTGTAAGCGAAATAAAGTGTTTTTGTACAACTTCATGAAGTTAGCTGTAACTTTTGATAGAAGGCTCAGACACACATATTTATGGCTTTATCTTATAGAATTCTATATCCCCGTGTTGAGCAAACAGGTTTGAAAGCTGTTTGAGCTAAGATTTTCGAGTTGTTCACAAGATGAAAACCTATACTTTGTTTCGTGCGAGAACTCCATTCAAATGCATGTAATAGTCAGAAACGCACTGTCTCGGCGAAATAAAGCCTTTTTGTACAACTTCATGAAGTTACATGTAACTTTTGATAGAAGGCTCAGATATACGTATTTATGGCTTTATCTTATAGAATTCTATATCCCCGTGTTGAGCAAACAGGTTTTGCAGCTGTTTGAGCTAAGATTTTCGAGTTGTTCACAAGATGAAAACCTATACTTTGTGTCGGGCGAGAACTCCATTCAAATGCATGTAATAGTCAGAAACGCACTGTCTAAGCGAAATAAAGTGTTTTTGTACAACTTCATGAAGTTAGCTGTAACTTTTGATAGAAGGCTCAGACACACATATTTATGGCTTTATCTTATAGAATTCTATATCCCCGTGTTGAGCAAACAGGTTTTAAAGCTGTTTGAGCTAAGATTTTCGAGTTATTCACAAGATGAAAACCTATACTTTGTTTCGTGCGAGAACTCCATTCAAATGCATGTAATAGTCAGAAACGCACTGTCTCGGCGAAATAAAGTGTTTTTGTACAACTTCATGAAGTTAGCTGTAACTTTTGATAGAAGGCTCAGATATACGTATTTATGGCTTTATCTTATAGAATTCTATATCCCCGTGTTGAGCAAACAGGTTTTAAAGCTGTTTGAGCTAAGATTTTCGAGTTGTTCACAAGATGAAAACCTATACTTTGTGTCGGGCGAGAACTCCATTCAAATGCATGTAATAGCGAGAAACGCACTGTCTAAGCGAAATAAAGTGTTTTTGTACAACTTCATGAAGTTAGCTGTAACTTTTGATAGAAGGCTCAGACACACATATTTATGGTTTTATCTTATAGAATTCTATATCCCCGTGTTGAGCAAACAGGTTTGAAAGCTGTTTGAGCTAAGATTTTCAAGTTATTCACAAGATGAAAACCTATACTTTGTTTCGTGCGAGAACTCCATTCAAATGCATGTAATAGTCAGAAACGCACTGTCTCGGCGAAATAAAGCCTTTTTGTACAACTTCATGAAGTTACATGTAACTTTTGATAGAAGGCTCAGATATACGTATTTATGGCTTTATCTTATAGAATTCTATATCCCCGTGTTGAGCAAACAGGTTTTAAAGCTGTTTGAGCTAAGATTTTCAAGTTGTTCACAAGATGAAAACCTATACTTTGTGTCGTGCGAGAACTCCATTCAAATGCATGTAATAGCGACAAACGCACTGTCTAAGCGAAATAAGGTGTTTTTGTACAACTTCATGAAGTTAGCTGTAACTTTTGATAGAAGGCTCAGATATACGTATTTATGGCTTTATCTTATAGAATTCTATATCCCCGTGTTGAGCAAACAGGTTTTAAAGCTGTTTGAGCTAAGATTTTCGAGTTGTTCACAAGATGAAAACCTATACTTTGTGTCGGGCGAGAACTCCATTCAAATGCATGTAATAGCGAGAAACGCACTGTCTAAGCGAAATAAAGTGTTTTTGTACAACTTCATGAAGTTAGCTGTAACTTTTGATAGAAGGCTCAGACACACATATTTATGGTTTTATCTTATAGAATTCTATATCCCCGTGTTGAGCAAACAGGTTTGAAAGCCGTTTGAGCTAAGATTTTCAAGTTATTCACAAGATGAAAACCTATACTTTGTTTCGTGCAGGAACTCCATTCAAATGCATGTAATAGTCAGAAACGCACTGTCTCGGCGAAATAAAGCCTTTTTGTACAACTTCATGAAGTTACATGTAACTTTTGATAGAAGGCTCAGATATACGTATTTATGGCTTTATCTTATAGAATTCTATATCCCCGTGTTGAGCAAACAGGTTTTAAAGCTGTTTGAGCTAAGATTTTCGAGTTGTTCACAAGATGAAAACCTATACTTTGTGTCGGGCGAGAACTCCATTCAAATGCATGTAATAGCGAGAAACGCACTGTCTAAGCGAAATAAAGTGTTTTTGTACAACTTCATGAAGTTAGCTGTAACTTTTGATAGAAGGCTCAGACACACATATTTATGGTTTTATCTTATAGAATTCTATATCCCCGTGTTGAGCAAACAGGTTTGAAAGCTGTTTGAGCTAAGATTTTCAAGTTATTCACAAGATGAAAACCTATACTTTGTTTCGTGCGAGAACTCCATTCAAATGCATGTAATAGTCAGAAACGCACTGTCTCGGCGAAATAAAGCCTTTTTGTACAACTTCATGAAGTTACATGTAACTTTTGATAGAAGGCTCAGATATACGTATTTATGGCTTTATCTTATAGAATTCTATATCCCCGTGTTGAGCAAACAGGTTTTAAAGCTGTTTGAGCTAAGATTTTCAAGTTGTTCACAAGATGAAAACCTATACTTTGTTTCGTGCGAGAACTCCATTCAAATGCATGTAATAGCGAGAAACGCACTGTCTAAGCGAAATAAGGTGTTTTTGTACAACTTCATGAAGTTAGCTGTAACTTTTGATAGAAGGCTCAGATATACGTATTTATGGCTTTATCTTATAGAATTCTATATCCCCGTGTTGAGCAAACAGGTTTTAAAGCTGTTTGAGCTAAGATTTTCGAGTTGTTCACAAGATGAAAACCTATACTTTGTGTCGGGCGAGAACTCCATTCAAATGCATGTAATAGCGAGAAACGCACTGTCTAAGCGAAATAAAGTGTTTTTGTACAACTTCATGAAGTTAGCTGTAACTTTTGATAGAAGGCTCAGACACACATATTTATGGTTTTATCTTATAGAATTCTATATCCCCGTGTTGAGCAAACAGTTTTGAAAGCTGTTTGAGCTAAGATTTTCAAGTTATTCACAAGATGAAAACCTATACTTTGTTTCGTGCGAGAACTCCATTCAAATGCATGTAATAGTCAGAAACGCACTGTCTTGGCGAAATAAAGCCTTTTTGTACAACTTCATGAAGTTACATGTAACTTTTGATAGAAGGCTCAGATATACGTATTTATGGCTTTATCTTATAGAATTCTATATCCCCGTGTTGAGCAAACATGTTTTAAAGCTGTTTGAGCTAAGATTTTCAAGTTGTTCACAAGATGAAAACCTATACTTTGTTTCGTGCGAGAACTCCATTCAAATGCATGTAATAGTCAGAAACGCACTGTCTCGGCGAAATAAAGCCTTTTTGTACAACTTCATGAAGTTACATGTAACTTTTGATAGAAGGCTCAGATATACGTATTTATGGCTTTATCTTATAGAATTCTATATCCCCGTGTTGAGCAAACAGGTTTTAAAGCTGTTTGAGCTAAGATTTTCAAGTTGTTCACAAGATGAAAACCTATACTTTGTTTCGTGCGAGAACTCCATTCAAATGCATGTAATAGTCAGAAACGCACTGTCTAAGCGAAATAAGGTGTTTTTGTACAACTTCATGAAGTTAGCTGTAACTTTTGATAGAAGGCTCAGATATACGTATTTATGGCTTTATCTTATAGAATTCTATATCCCCGTGTTGAGCAAACAGGTTTTAAAGCTGTTTGAGCTAAGATTTTCGAGTTATTCAAAAGATGAAAACCTATACTTTGTTTCGTGCGAGAACTCCATTCAAATGCATGTAATAGTCAGAAACGCACTGTCTCGGCGAAATAAAGCCTTTTTGTACAACTTCATGAAGTTACATGTAACTTTTGATAGAAGGCTCAGATATACGTATTTATGGCTTTATCTTATAGAATTCTATATCCCCGTGTTGAGCAAACAGGTTTTAAAGCTGTTTGAGCTAAGATTTTCAAGTTGTTCACAAGATGAAAACCTATACTTTGTTTCGTGCGAGAACTCCATTCAAATGCATGTAATAGTCAGAAACGCACTGTCTAAGCGAAATAAGGTGTTTTTGTACAACTTCATGAAGTTAGCTGTAACTTTTGATAGAAGGCTCAGATATACGTATTTATGGCTTTATCTTATAGAATTCTATATCCCCGTGTTGAGCAAACAGGTTTTAAAGCTTTTTGAGCTAAGATTTTCGAGTTGTTCACAAGATGAAAACCTATACTTTGTGTCGGGCGAGAACTCCATTCAAATGCATGTAATAGCGAGAAACGCACTGTCTAAGCGAAATAAAGTGTTTTTGTACAACTTCATGAAGTTAGCTGTAACTTTTGATAGAAGGCTCAGACACACATATTTATGGTTTTATCTTATAGAATTCTATATCCCCGTGTTGAGCAAACAGGTTTTAAAGCTGTTTGAGCTAAGATTTTCAAGTTATTCACAAGATGAAAACCTATACTTTGTGTCGGGCGAGAACTCCATTCAAATGCATGTAATAGCGAGAAACGCACTGTCTAAGCGAAATAAAGTGTTTTTGTACAACTTCATGAAGTTAGCTGTAACTTTTGATAGAAGACTCAGACACACATAAATATGGCTTTGCCTTATAGAATTCAGCATCTCCGTGCTGGGGAAATAGGTTTTGCAGCTGTGTGAGCTAAGATTTTGAAGTTATTCACAAGATGAAAACCTATACTTTGTTTCGTGCCAGAACTCCATTCAAATGCATGTAATAGCGACAAACGCACTGTCTAAGCGAAATAAGGTGTTTTTGTACAACTTCATGAAGTTACATGTAACTTTTGATAGAAGGCTCAGATATACGTATTTATGGCTTTATCTTATAGAATTCTATATCCCCGTGTTGAGCAAACAGGTTTTAAAGCTGTTTGAGCTAAGATTTTCGAGTTGTTCACAAGATGAAAACCTATACTTTGTGTCGGGCGAGAACTCCATTCAAATGCATGTAATAGCGAGAAACGCACTGTGTAAGCGAAATAAAGTGTTTTTGTACAACTTCATGAAGTTAGCTGTAACTTTTGATAGAAGGCTCAGACACACATATTTATGGCTTTATCTTATAGAATTCTATATCCCCGTGTTGAGCAAACAGGTTTGAAAGCTGTTTGAGCTAAGATTTTCGAGTTGTTCACAAGATGAAAACCTATACTTTGTTTCGTGCGAGAACTCCATTCAAATGCATGTAATAGTCAGAAACGCACTGTCTCGGCGAAATAAAGCCTTTTTGTACAACTTCATGAAGTTACATGTAACTTTTGATAGAAGGCTCAGATATACGTATTTATGGCTTTATCTTATAGAATTCTATATCCCCGTGTTGAGCAAACAGGTTTTGCAGCTGTTTGAGCTAAGATTTTCGAGTTGTTCACAAGATGAAAACCTATACTTTGTGTCGGGCGAGAACTCCATTCAAATGCATGTAATAGTCAGAAACGCACTGTCTAAGCGAAATAAAGTGTTTTTGTACAACTTCATGAAGTTAGCTGTAACTTTTGATAGAAGGCTCAGACACACATATTTATGGCTTTATCTTATAGAATTCTATATCCCCGTGTTGAGCAAACAGGTTTTAAAGCTGTTTGAGCTAAGATTTTCGAGTTATTCACAAGATGAAAACCTATACTTTGTTTCGTGCGAGAACTCCATTCAAATGCATGTAATAGTCAGAAACGCACTGTCTCGGCGAAATAAAGTGTTTTTGTACAACTTCATGAAGTTAGCTGTAACTTTTGATAGAAGGCTCAGATATACGTATTTATGGCTTTATCTTATAGAATTCTATATCCCCGTGTTGAGCAAACAGGTTTTAAAGCTGTTTGAGCTAAGATTTTCGAGTTGTTCACAAGATGAAAACCTATACTTTGTGTCGGGCGAGAACTCCATTCAAATGCATGTAATAGCGAGAAACGCACTGTCTAAGCGAAATAAAGTGTTTTTGTACAACTTCATGAAGTTAGCTGTAACTTTTGATAGAAGGCTCAGACACACATATTTATGGTTTTATCTTATAGAATTCTATATCCCCGTGTTGAGCAAACAGGTTTGAAAGCTGTTTGAGCTAAGATTTTCAAGTTATTCACAAGATGAAAACCTATACTTTGTTTCGTGCGAGAACTCCATTCAAATGCATGTAATAGTCAGAAACGCACTGTCTCGGCGAAATAAAGCCTTTTTGTACAACTTCATGAAGTTACATGTAACTTTTGATAGAAGGCTCAGATATACGTATTTATGGCTTTATCTTATAGAATTCTATATCCCCGTGTTGAGCAAACAGGTTTTAAAGCTGTTTGAGCTAAGATTTTCAAGTTGTTCACAAGATGAAAACCTATACTTTGTGTCGTGCGAGAACTCCATTCAAATGCATGTAATAGCGACAAACGCACTGTCTAAGCGAAATAAGGTGTTTTTGTACAACTTCATGAAGTTAGCTGTAACTTTTGATAGAAGGCTCAGATATACGTATTTATGGCTTTATCTTATAGAATTCTATATCCCCGTGTTGAGCAAACAGGTTTTAAAGCTGTTTGAGCTAAGATTTTCGAGTTGTTCACAAGATGAAAACCTATACTTTGTGTCGGGCGAGAACTCCATTCAAATGCATGTAATAGCGAGAAACGCACTGTCTAAGCGAAATAAAGTGTTTTTGTACAACTTCATGAAGTTAGCTGTAACTTTTGATAGAAGGCTCAGACACACATATTTATGGTTTTATCTTATAGAATTCTATATCCCCGTGTTGAGCAAACAGGTTTGAAAGCCGTTTGAGCTAAGATTTTCAAGTTATTCACAAGATGAAAACCTATACTTTGTTTCGTGCAGGAACTCCATTCAAATGCATGTAATAGTCAGAAACGCACTGTCTCGGCGAAATAAAGCCTTTTTGTACAACTTCATGAAGTTACATGTAACTTTTGATAGAAGGCTCAGATATACGTATTTATGGCTTTATCTTATAGAATTCTATATCCCCGTGTTGAGCAAACAGGTTTTAAAGCTGTTTGAGCTAAGATTTTCGAGTTGTTCACAAGATGAAAACCTATACTTTGTGTCGGGCGAGAACTCCATTCAAATGCATGTAATAGCGAGAAACGCACTGTCTAAGCGAAATAAAGTGTTTTTGTACAACTTCATGAAGTTAGCTGTAACTTTTGATAGAAGGCTCAGACACACATATTTATGGTTTTATCTTATAGAATTCTATATCCCCGTGTTGAGCAAACAGGTTTGAAAGCTGTTTGAGCTAAGATTTTCAAGTTATTCACAAGATGAAAACCTATACTTTGTTTCGTGCGAGAACTCCATTCAAATGCATGTAATAGTCAGAAACGCACTGTCTCGGCGAAATAAAGCCTTTTTGTACAACTTCATGAAGTTACATGTAACTTTTGATAGAAGGCTCAGATATACGTATTTATGGCTTTATCTTATAGAATTCTATATCCCCGTGTTGAGCAAACAGGTTTTAAAGCTGTTTGAGCTAAGATTTTCAAGTTGTTCACAAGATGAAAACCTATACTTTGTTTCGTGCGAGAACTCCATTCAAATGCATGTAATAGCGAGAAACGCACTGTCTAAGCGAAATAAGGTGTTTTTGTACAACTTCATGAAGTTAGCTGTAACTTTTGATAGAAGGCTCAGATATACGTATTTATGGCTTTATCTTATAGAATTCTATATCCCCGTGTTGAGCAAACAGGTTTTAAAGCTGTTTGAGCTAAGATTTTCGAGTTGTTCACAAGATGAAAACCTATACTTTGTGTCGGGCGAGAACTCCATTCAAATGCATGTAATAGCGAGAAACGCACTGTCTAAGCGAAATAAAGTGTTTTTGTACAACTTCATGAAGTTAGCTGTAACTTTTGATAGAAGGCTCAGACACACATATTTATGGTTTTATCTTATAGAATTCTATATCCCCGTGTTGAGCAAACAGTTTTGAAAGCTGTTTGAGCTAAGATTTTCAAGTTATTCACAAGATGAAAACCTATACTTTGTTTCGTGCGAGAACTCCATTCAAATGCATGTAATAGTCAGAAACGCACTGTCTTGGCGAAATAAAGCCTTTTTGTACAACTTCATGAAGTTACATGTAACTTTTGATAGAAGGCTCAGATATACGTATTTATGGCTTTATCTTATAGAATTCTATATCCCCGTGTTGAGCAAACATGTTTTAAAGCTGTTTGAGCTAAGATTTTCAAGTTGTTCACAAGATGAAAACCTATACTTTGTTTCGTGCGAGAACTCCATTCAAATGCATGTAATAGTCAGAAACGCACTGTCTCGGCGAAATAAAGCCTTTTTGTACAACTTCATGAAGTTACATGTAACTTTTGATAGAAGGCTCAGATATACGTATTTATGGCTTTATCTTATAGAATTCTATATCCCCGTGTTGAGCAAACAGGTTTTAAAGCTGTTTGAGCTAAGATTTTCAAGTTGTTCACAAGATGAAAACCTATACTTTGTTTCGTGCGAGAACTCCATTCAAATGCATGTAATAGTCAGAAACGCACTGTCTAAGCGAAATAAGGTGTTTTTGTACAACTTCATGAAGTTAGCTGTAACTTTTGATAGAAGGCTCAGATATACGTATTTATGGCTTTATCTTATAGAATTCTATATCCCCGTGTTGAGCAAACAGGTTTTAAAGCTGTTTGAGCTAAGATTTTCGAGTTATTCAAAAGATGAAAACCTATACTTTGTTTCGTGCGAGAACTCCATTCAAATGCATGTAATAGTCAGAAACGCACTGTCTCGGCGAAATAAAGCCTTTTTGTACAACTTCATGAAGTTACATGTAACTTTTGATAGAAGGCTCAGATATACGTATTTATGGCTTTATCTTATAGAATTCTATATCCCCGTGTTGAGCAAACAGGTTTTAAAGCTGTTTGAGCTAAGATTTTCAAGTTGTTCACAAGATGAAAACCTATACTTTGTTTCGTGCGAGAACTCCATTCAAATGCATGTAATAGTCAGAAACGCACTGTCTAAGCGAAATAAGGTGTTTTTGTACAACTTCATGAAGTTAGCTGTAACTTTTGATAGAAGGCTCAGATATACGTATTTATGGCTTTATCTTATAGAATTCTATATCCCCGTGTTGAGCAAACAGGTTTTAAAGCTTTTTGAGCTAAGATTTTCGAGTTGTTCACAAGATGAAAACCTATACTTTGTGTCGGGCGAGAACTCCATTCAAATGCATGTAATAGCGAGAAACGCACTGTCTAAGCGAAATAAAGTGTTTTTGTACAACTTCATGAAGTTAGCTGTAACTTTTGATAGAAGGCTCAGACACACATATTTATGGTTTTATCTTATAGAATTCTATATCCCCGTGTTGAGCAAACAGGTTTTAAAGCTGTTTGAGCTAAGATTTTCAAGTTGTTCACAAGATGAAAACCTATACTTTGTGTCGTGCGAGAACTCCATTCAAATGCATGTAATAGTCAGAAACGCACTGTCTCGGCGAAATAAAGCCTTTTTGTACAACTTCATGAAGTTACATGTAACTTTTGATAGAAGGCTCAGATATACGTATTTATGGCTTTATCTTATAGAATTCTATATCCCCGTGTTGAGCAAACAGGTTTTAAAGCTGTTTGAGCTAAGATTTTCGAGTTATTCACAAGATGAAAACCTATACTTTGTTTCGTGCGAGAACTCCATTCAAATGCATGTAATAGCGAGAAACGCACTGTCTAAGCGAAATAAAGTGTTTTTGTACAACTTCATGAAGTTAGCTGTAACTTTTGATAGAAGGCTCAGACACACATATTTATGGTTTTATCTTATAGAATTCTATATCCCCGTGTTGAGCAAACAGGTTTGAAAGCTGTTTGAGCTAAGATTTTCAAGTTATTCACAAGATGAAAACCTATACTTTGTGTCGGGCGAGAACTCCATTCAAATGCATGTAATAGCCAGAAACGCACTGTCTAAGCGAAATAAAGTGTTTTTGTACAACTTCATGAAGTTAGCTGTAACTTTTGATAGAAGACTCAGACACACATAAATATGGCTTTGCCTTATAGAATTCAGCATCTCCGTGCTGGGGAAATAGGTTTTGCAGCTGTGTGAGCTAAGATTTTGAAGTTATTCACAAGATGAAAACCTATACTTTGTTTCGTGCCAGAACTCCATTCAAATGCATGTAATAGTCAGAAACGCACTGTCTCGGCGAAATAAAGCCTTTTTGTACAACTTCATGAAGTTACATGTAACTTTTGATAGAAGGCTCAGATATACGTATTTATGGCTTTATCTTATAGAATTCTATATCCCCGTGTTGAGCAAACAGGTTTGAAAGCTGTTTGAGCTAAGATTTTCGAGTTGTTCACAAGATGAAAACCTATACTTTGTTTCGTGCGAGAACTCCATTCAAATGCATGTAATAGCGACAAACGCACTGTCTAAGCGAAATAAGGTGTTTTTGTACAACTTCATGAAGTTAGCTGTAACTTTTGATAGAAGGCTCAGATATACGTATTTATGGCTTTATCTTATAGAATTCTATATCCCCGTGTTGAGCAAACAGGTTTTAAAGCTGTTTGAGCTAAGATTTTCGAGTTATTCACAAGATGAAAACCTATACTTTGTGTCGGGCGAGAACTCCATTCAAATGCATGTAATAGCGAGAAACGCACTGTCTAAGCGAAATAAAGTGTTTTTGTACAACTTCATGAAGTTAGCTGTAACTTTTGATAGAAGGCTCAGACACACATATTTATGGTTTTATCTTATAGAATTCTATATCCCCGTGTTGAGCAAACAGGTTTTAAAGCTGTGTGAGCTAAGATTTTCGAGTTATTCACAAGATGAAAACCTATACTTTGTTTCGTGCGAGAACTCCATTCAAATGCATGTAATAGTCAGAAACGCACTGTCTCGGCGAAATAAAGTGTTTTTGTACAACTTCATGAAGTTAGCTGTAACTTTTGATAGAAGGCTCAGATATACGTATTTATGGCTTTATCTTATAGAATTCTATATCCCCGTGTTGAGCAAACAGGTTTTAAAGCTGTTTGAGCTAAGATTTTCAAGTTGTTCACAAGATGAAAACCTATACTTTGTGTCGTGCGAGAACTCCATTCAAATGCATGTAATAGTCAGAAACGCACTGTCTCGGCGAAATAAAGCCTTTTTGTACAACTTCATGAAGTTACATGTAACTTTTGATAGAAGGCTCAGATATACGTATTTATGGCTTTATCTTTTAGAATTCTATATCCCCGTGTTGAGCAAACAGGTTTTAAAGCTGTTTGAGCTAAGATTTTCGAGTTATTCACAAGATGAAAACCTATACTTTGTTTCGTGCGAGAACTCCATTCAAATGCATGTAATAGCGAGAAACGCACTGTCTAAGCGAAATAAAGTGTTTTTGTACAACTTCATGAAGTTAGCTGTAACTTTTGATAGAAGGCTCAGACACACATATTTATGGTTTTATCTTATAGAATTCTATATCCCCGTGTTGAGCAAACAGTTTTGAAAGCTGTTTGAGCTAAGATTTTCAAGTTATTCACAAGATGAAAACCTATACTTTGTTTCGTGCGAGAACTCCATTCAAATGCATGTAATAGTCAGAAACGCACTGTCTCGGCGTAATAAAGCGTTTTTGTACAACTTCATGAGGTTACATGTAACTTTTGATAGAAAGCTCAGATATACGTATTTATGGCTTTATCTTATAGAATTCTATATCCCCGTGTTGAGCAAACAGGTTTTAAAGCTGTTTGAGCTACGATTTTAAAGTTATTCACAAGATGAAAACCTATACTTTGTTTCGTGCGAGAACTCCATTCAAATGCATGTAATAGTCAGAAACGCACTGTCTCGGCGAAATAAAGTGTTTTTGTACAACTTCATGAAGTTACATGTAACTTTTGATAGAAGGCTCAGATATACGTATTTATGGCTTTATCTTATAGAAATCTATATCCCCGTGTTGAGCAATCAGGTTTTAAAGCTGTTTGAGCTAAGATTTTCGAGTTATTCACAAGATGAAAACCTATACTTTGTTTCGTGCGAGAACTCCATTCAAATGCATGTAATAGCGACAAACGCACTGTCTCGGCGAAATAAAGTGTTTTTGTACAACTTCATGAAATTAGCTGTAACTTTTGATAGAAGGCTCAGATATACGTATTTATGGCTTTATCTTATAGAATTCTATATCCCCGTGTTGAGCAAACAGGTTTTAAAGCTGTTTGAACTAAGATTTTCGAGTTATTCACAAGATGAAAACCTATACTTTGTTTCGTGCGAGAACTCCATTCAAATGCATGTAATAGTCAGAAACGCACTGTCTCGGCGAAATAAAGCCTTTTTGTACAACTTCATGAAGTTACATGTAACTTTTGATAGAAGGCTCAGATATACGTATTTATGGCTTTATCTTATAGAATTCTATATCCCCGTGTTGAGCAAACAGGTTTTAAAGCTGTTTGAGCTAAGATTTTCGAGTTATTCACAAGATGAAAACCTATACTTTGTTTCGTGCGAGAACTCCATTCAAATGCATGTAATAGTCAGAAACGCACTGTCTCGGCGAAATAAAGTGTTTTTGTACAACTTCATGAAGTTACATGTAACTTTTGATAGAAGGCTCAGATATACGTATTTATGGCTTTATCTTATAGAATTCTATATCCCCGTGTTGAGCAAACAGGTTTGAAAGCTGTTTGAGCTAAGATTTTCGAGTTGTTCACAAGATGAAAACCTATACTTTGTTTTCTGGCGAGAACTCCATTCAAATGCATGTAATAGTCAGAACCGCACTGTCTCGGCGAAATAAAGTGTTTTTGTACAACTTCATGAAGTTAGCTGTAACTTTTGATAGAAGGCTCAGATATACGTATTTATGGCTTTATCTTATAGAATTCTATATCCCCGTGTTGAGCAAACAGGTTTTAAAGCTGTTTGAACTAAGATTTTCGAGTTATTCACAAGATGAAAACCTATACTTTGTTTCGTGCGAGAACTCCATTCAAATGCATGTAATAGTCAGAAACGCACTGTCTCGGCGAAATAAAGTGTTTTTGTACAACTTCATGAAGTTACATGTAACTTTTGATAGAAGGCTCAGATATACGTATTCATGGCTTTATCTCATAGAATTCAATATTCCCGTGTTGAGCAAACAGGTTTGAAAGCTGTTTGAGCTAAGATTTTCGAGTTATTCACAAGATGAAAACCTATACTTTGTTTCGTGCGAGAACTCCATTCAAATGCATGTAATAGTCAGAAACGCACTGTCTCGGCGAAATAAAGCCGTTTTGTACAACTTCATGAAGTTACATGTAACTTTTGATAGAAGGCTCAGATATACGTATTTATGGCTTTATCTTATAGAATGCTATATCCCCGTGTTGAGCAAACAGGTTTTAAAGCTGTTTGAGCTAAGATTTTCAAGTTGTTCACAAGATGAAAACCTATACTTTGTGTCGTGCGAGAACTCCATTCAAATGCATGTAATAGTCAGAAACGCACTGTCTCGGCGAAATAAAGCCTTTTTGTACAACTTCATGAAGTTACATGTAACTTTTGATAGAAGGCTCAGATATACGTATTTATGGCTTTATCTTATAGAATTCTATATCCCCGTGTTGAGCAAACAGGTTTTAAAGCTGTTTGAACTAAGATTTTCGAGTTATTCACAAGATGAAAACCTATACTTTGTTTCGTGCGAGAACTCCATTCAAATGCATGTAATAGTCAGAAACGAACTGTCTCGGCGAAATAAAGTGTTTTTGTACAACTTCATGAAGTTACATGTAACTTTTGATAGAAGGCTCAGATATACGTATTCATGGCTTTATCTCATAGAATTCAATATTCCCGTGTTGAGCAAACAGGTTTGAAAGCTGTTTGAGCTAAGATTTTCGAGTTATTCACAAGATGAAAACCTATACTTTGTTTCGTGCGAGAACTCCATTCAAATGCATGTAATAGTCAGAAACGCACTGTCTCGGCGAAATAAAGCCGTTTTGTACAACTTCATGAAGTTACATGTAACTTTTGATAGAAGGCTCAGATATACGTATTTATGGCTTTATCTTATAGAATTCTATATCCCCGTGTTGAGCAAACAGGTTTGAAAGCTGTTTGAGCTAAGATTTTCGAGTTATTCACAAGATGAAAACCTATACTTTGTTTCGTGCGAGAACTCCATTCAAATGCATGTAATAGCGAGAAACGCACTGTCTAAGCGAAATAAAGTGTTTTTGTACAACTTCATGAAGTTAGCTGTAACTTTTGATAGAAGGCTCAGATATACGTATTTATGGCTTTATCTTATAGAATTCTATATCCCCGTGTTGAGCAAACAGGTTTGAAAGCTGTTTGAGCTAAGATTTTCGAGTTATTCACAAGATGAAAACCTATACTTTGTTTCGTGCGAGAACTCCATTCAAATGCATGTAATAGCGAGAAACGCACTGTCTAAGCGAAATAAAGTGTTTTTGTACAACTTCATGAAGTTAGTTGTAACTTTTGATAGAAGGCTCAGACACACATATTTATGGTTTTATCTTATAGAATTCTATATCCCCGTGTTGAGCAAACAGTTTTGAAAGCTGTTTGAGCTAAGATTTTCAAGTTATTCACAAGATGAAAACCTATACTTTGTTTCGTGCGAGAACTCCATTCAAATGCATGTAATAGTCAGAAACGCACTGTCTCGGCGTAATAAAGCGTTTTTGTACAACTTCATGAGGTTACATGTAACTTTTGATAGAAAGCTCAGATATACGTATTTATGGCTTTATCTTATAGAATTCTATATCCCCGTGTTGAGCAAACAGTTTTGAAAGCTGTTTGAGCTAAGATTTTCGAGTTATTCACAAGATGAAAACCTATACTTTGTTTCGTGCGAGAACTCCATTCAAATGCATGTAATAGCGAGAAACGCACTGTCTAAGCGAAATAAAGTGTTTTTGTACAACTTCATGAAGTTAGTTGTAACTTTTGATAGAAGGCTCAGACACACATATTTATGGTTTTATCTTATAGAATTCTATATCCCCGTGTTGAGCAAACAGTTTTGAAAGCTGTTTGAGCTAAGATTTTCAAGTTATTCACAAGATGAAAACCTATACTTTGTTTCGTGCGAGAACTCCATTCAAATGCATGTAATAGTCAGAAACGCACTGTCTCGGCGTAATAAAGCGTTTTTGTACAACTTCATGAGGTTACATGTAACTTTTGATAGAAAGCTCAGATATACGTATTTATGGCTTTATCTTATAGAATTCTATATCCCCGTGTTGAGCAATCAGGTTTTAAAGCTGTTTGAGCTAAGATTTTCGAGTTATTCACAAGATGAAAACCTATACTTTGTTTCGTGCGAGAACTCCATTCAAATGCATGTAATAGCGACAAACGCACTGTCTCGGCGAAATAAAGTGTTTTTGTACAACTTCATGAAGTTAGCTGTAACTTTTGATAGAAGGCTCAGATATACGTATTTATGGCTTTATCTTATAGAATTCTATATCCCCGTGTTGAGCAAACAGGTTTTAAAGCTGTTTGAACTAAGATTTTCGAGTTATTCACAAGATGAAAACCTATACTTTGTTTCGTGCGAGAACTCCATTCAAATGCATGTAATAGTCAGAAACGCACTGTCTCGGCGAAATAAAGCCTTTTTGTACAACTTCATGAAGTTACATGTAACTTTTGATAGAAGGCTCAGATATACGTATTTATGGCTTTATCTTATAGAATTCTATATCCCCGTGTTGAGCAAACAGGTTTTAAAGCTGTTTGAACTAAGATTTTCGAGTTATTCACAAGATGAAAACCTATACTTTGTTTCGTGCGAGAACTCCATTCAAATGCATGTAATAGTCAGAAACGAACTGTCTCGGCGAAATAAAGTGTTTTTGTACAACTTCATGAAGTTACATGTAACTTTTGATAGAAGGCTCAGATATACGTATTCATGGCTTTATCTCATAGAATTCAATATTCCCGTGTTGAGCAAACAGGTTTGAAAGCTGTTTGAGCTAAGATTTTCGAGTTATTCACAAGATGAAAACCTATACTTTGTTTCGTGCGAGAACTCCATTCAAATGCATGTAATAGTCAGAAACGCACTGTCTCGGCGAAATAAAGCCGTTTTGTACAACTTCATGAAGTTACATGTAACTTTTGATAGAAGGCTCAGATATACGTATTTATGGCTTTATCTTATAGAATTCTATATCCCCGTGTTGAGCAAACAGGTTTTAAAGCTGTTTGAGCTAAGATTTTCAAGTTGTTCACAAGATGAAAACCTATACTTTGTGTCGTGCGAGAACTCCATTCAAATGCATGTAATAGTCAGAAACGCACTGTCTCGGCGAAATAAAGCCGTTTTGTACAACTTCATGAAGTTACATGTAACTTTTGATAGAAGGCTCAGATATACGTATTTATGGCTTTATCTTATAGAATTCTATATCCCCGTGTTGAGCAAACAGTTTTGAAAGCTGGTTGAGCTAAGATTTTCAAGTTGTTCACAAGATGAAAACCTATACTTTGTTTCGTGCGAGAACTCCATTCAAATGCATGTAATAGCGAGAAACGCACTGTCTAAGCGAAATAAAGTGTTTTTGTACAACTTCATGAAGTTAGCTGTAACTTTTGATAGAAGGCTCAGATATACGTATTTATGGCTTTATCTTATAGAATTCTATATCCCCGTGTTGAGCAAACAGTTTTGAAAGCTGTTTGAGCTAAGATTTTCGAGTTATTCACAAGATGAAAACCTATACTTTGTTTCGTGCGAGAACTCCATTCAAATGCATGTAATAGCGAGAAACGCACTGTCTAAGCGAAATAAAGTGTTTTTGTACAACTTCATGAAGTTAGTTGTAACTTTTGATAGAAGGCTCAGACACACATATTTATGGTTTTATCTTATAGAATTCTATATCCCCGTGTTGAGCAAACAGTTTTGAAAGCTGTTTGAGCTAAGATTTTCAAGTTATTCACAAGATGAAAACCTATACTTTGTTTCGTGCGAGAACTCCATTCAAATGCATGTAATAGTCAGAAACGCACTGTCTCGGCGTAATAAAGCGTTTTTGTACAACTTCATGAGGTTACATGTAACTTTTGATAGAAAGCTCAGATATACGTATTTATGGCTTTATCTTATAGAATTCTATATCCCCGTGTTGAGCAATCAGGTTTTAAAGCTGTTTGAGCTAAGATTTTCGAGTTATTCACAAGATGAAAACCTATACTTTGTTTCGTGCGAGAACTCCATTCAAATGCATGTAATAGCGACAAACGCACTGTCTCGGCGAAATAAAGTGTTTTTGTACAACTTCATGAAGTTAGCTGTAACTTTTGATAGAAGGCTCAGATATACGTATTTATGGCTTTATCTTATAGAATTCTATATCCCCGTGTTGAGCAAACAGGTTTTAAAGCTGTTTGAACTAAGATTTTCGAGTTATTCACAAGATGAAAACCTATACTTTGTTTCGTGCGAGAACTCCATTCAAATGCATGTAATAGTCAGAAACGCACTGTCTCGGCGAAATAAAGCCTTTTTGTACAACTTCATGAAGTTACATGTAACTTTTGATAGAAGGCTCAGATATACGTATTTATGGCTTTATCTTATAGAATTCTATATCCCCGTGTTGAGCAAACAGGTTTTAAAGCTGTTTGAGCTAAGATTTTCGAGTTATTCACAAGATGAAAACCTATACTTTGTTTCGTGCGAGAACTCCATTCAAATGCATGTAATAGTCAGAAACGCACTGTCTCGGCGAAATAAAGTGTTTTTGTACAACTTCATGAAGTTAGCTGTAACTTTTGATAGAAGGCTCAGATATACGTATTTATGGCTTTATCTTATAGAATTCTATATCCCCGTGTTGAGCAAACAGGTTTTAAAGCTGTTTGAACTAAGATTTTCGAGTTATTCACAAGATGAAAACCTATACTTTGTTTCGTGCGAGAACTCCATTCAAATGCATGTAATAGTC
This sequence comes from Perissodus microlepis, assembly GCF_051167445.1. NCBI lineage: Eukaryota > Metazoa > Chordata > Actinopteri > Cichliformes > Cichlidae > Perissodus > Perissodus microlepis. The sequence goes on along the minus strand of NC_140478.1, from coordinate 5,644,941 downwards.
AGAAACGCACTGTCTCGGCGAAATAAAGTGTTTTTGTACAACTTCATGAAGTTACATGTAACTTTTGATAGAAGGCTCAGATATACGTATTCATGGCTTTATCTCATAGAATTCAATATTCCCGTGTTGAGCAAACAGGTTTGAAAGCTGTTTGAGCTAAGATTTTCGAGTTATTCACAAGATGAAAACCTATACTTTGTTTCGTGCGAGAACTCCATTCAAATGCATGTAATAGTCAGAAACGCACTGTCTTGGCGAAATAAAGCCTTTTTGTACAATTTCATGAAGTTACATGTAACTTTTGATAGAAAGCTCAGATATACGCATTTATGGCTTTATCTTATAGAATTCTATATCCCCGTGTTGAGCAAACAGGTTTTAAAGCTGTTTGAGCTAAGATTTTCAAGTTATTCACAAGATGAAAACCTATACTTTGTTTCGTGCGAGAACTCCATTCAAATGCATGTAATAGTCAGAAACGCACTGTCTCGGCGAAATAAAGTGTTTTTGTACAGCTTCATGAAGTTACATGTAACTTTTGATAGAAGGCTCAGATATACGTATTTATGGCTTTATCTTATAGAATTCTATATCCCCGTGTTGAGCAAACAGTTTTTAAAGCTGTTTGAGCTACGATTTTTGCGTTATTCACAAGATGAAAACCTATACTTTGTTTCGTGCGAGAACTCCATTCAAATGCATGTAATAGTCAGAAACGCACTGTCTCGGCGAAATAAGGCGTTTTTGTACAACTTCATATAAATAGCTGTAACTTTTGATAGAAGACTCAGACAAACATATTTATGGTTTTATCTTATAGAATTCTATATCCCCGTGTTGAGCAAACAGGTTTTAAAGCTGTTTGAGCTAAGATTGTCAAGTTATTCACAAGATGAAAACCTATACTTTGTTTCGTGCGAGAACTCCATTCAAATGAATGTAATAGTCAGAAACGCACTGTCTCGGCGAAATAAAGCCTTTTTGTACAACTTCGTGAAGTTAGCTGTAACTTTTGATAGAAGGCTCAGATATACGTATTTATGGCTTTATCTTTTAGAATTCTATATCCCCGTGTTGAGCAAACAGGTTTTAAAGCTGTTTGAGCTAAGATTTTCGAGTTATTCACAAGATGAAAACCTATACTTTGTGTCGGGCGAGAACTCCATTCAAATGCATGTAATAGTCAGAAACGCACTGTCTCGGCGAAATAAAGCCTTTTTGTACAACTTCATGAAGTTACAAGTAACTTTTGATAGAAGGCTCAGATATACGTATTCATGGTTTTATCTCATAGAATTCAATATTCCCGTGTTGAGCAAACAGGTTTTGCAGCTGTTTGAGCTAAGATTTTCAAGTTATTCACAAGATGAAAACCTATACTTTGTGTCGGGCGAGAACTCCATTCAAATGCATGTAATAGCGAGAAACGCACTGTCTTAGCGAAATAAAGCGTTTTTGTACAACTTCATGAACATAGCTATAACTTTTGATAGAAGACTCAGACACACATATTTCTGGCTTTATCTTATAGAATTCTATATCCCCGTGTTGAGCAAACATGTTTTAAAGCTGTTTGAACTTAAATTTTCGAGTTATTCACAAAATGAAAACCTATACTTTGTTTCGTGCGAGAACTCCATTCAAATGCATGTAATAGTCAGAAACGCACTGTCTCGGCGAAATAAAGTGTTTTTGTACAACTTCATGAAGTTAGCTGTAACTTTTGATAGAAGCCTCAGATATACGTATTTACAGCTTTGCCTTATAGAATTCAGCATCTCCGTGCTGGGGAAAAAGGTTTTGCAGCTGTTTGAGCTAAGATTGTGAAGTTATTCACAAGATGAAAACCTATACTTTCTTTCGTGCGAGAACTCCATTCAAATGCATGTAATAGTCAGAAACGCACTGTCTCGGCGAAATAAAGTGTTTTTGTACAACTTCATGAAGTTAGCTGTAACTTTTGATAGAAGCCTCAGATATACGTATTTACAGCTTTGCCTTATAGAATTCAGCATCTCCGTGCTGGGGAAAAAGGTTTTGCAGCTGTTTGAGCTAAGATTGTGAAGTTATTCACAAGATGAAAACCTATACTTTCTTTCGTGCGAGAACTCCATTCAAATGCATGTAATAGTCAGAAACGCACTGTCTCGGCGAAATAAAGTGTTTTTGTACAACTTCATGAAGTTAGCTGTAACTTTTGATAGAAGCCTCAGATATACGTATTTACAGCTTTGCCTTATAGAATTCAGCATCTCCGTGCTGGGGAAAAAGGTTTTGCAGCTGTTTGAGCTAAGATTTTCGAGTTATTCACAAAATGAAAACCTATACTTTGTGTCGGGCGAGAACTCCATTCAAATGCATGAAATAGCGAGAAACGCACTGTCTAAGCGAAATAAAGCGTTTTTGTACAACTTCATAAACATAGCTATAATATTTTGATAGAAGGCTCAGATATACGTATTTACAGCTTTGCCTTATAGAATTCAGCATCTCCGTGCTGGCGAAACAGGTTTTGCAGCTGTGTGAGCTAAGATTTTGAAGTTATTCACAAAATGAAAACCTATACTTTGTTTCGGGCGAGAACTCCATTCAAATGCATGTAATAGTAAGAAACGCACTGTCTCGGCGAAATAAAGCCTTTTTGTACAACTTCATGAAGTTACATGTAACTTTTGATAGAAGGCTCAGACACACATATTTATGGTTTTATCTTATAGAATTCTATATCCCCGTGTTGAGCAAACAGGTTTTAAAGCTGTTTGAGCTAAGATTTTCGAGTTATTCACAAGATGAAAACCTATACTTTGTTTCGTGCGAGAACTCCATTCAAATGCATGTAATAGTCAGAAACGCACTGTCTCGGCGAAATAAAGTGTTTTTTTACAACTTCATGAAGTTAGCTGTAACTTTTGATAGAAGACTCAGATATACGTATTTACAGCTTTGCCTTATAGAATTCAGCATCTCCGTGCTGGGGAAAAATGTTTTGCAGCTGTTTGAGCTAAGATTGTGAAGTTATTCACAAGATGAAAACCTATACTTTCTTTCGTGCGAGAACTCCATTCAAATGCATGTAATAGTCAGAAACGCACTGTCTCGGCGAAATAAAGCCTTTTTGTACAACTTCATGAAGTTAGCTGTAACTTTTGATAGAAGGCTCAGATATACGTATTTATGGCTTTATCTTATAGAATTCTATATCCCCGTGTTGAGCAAACATGTTTTAAAGCTGTTTGAGCTAAGATTTTCGAGTTGTTCACAAGATGAAAACCTATACTTTGTGTCGGGCGAGAACTCCATTCAAATGCATGTAATAGCGAGAAACGCACTGTCTAAGCGAAATAAAGTGTTTTTGTACAACTTCATGAAGTTAGCTGTAACTTTTGATAGAAGGCTCAGATATACGTATTTATGGTTTTATCTTATAGAATTCTATATCCCCGTGTTGAGCAAACAGGTTTTGCAGCTGTTTGAGCTAAGATTTTCGAGTTGTTCACAAGATGAAAACCTATACTTTGTGTCGGGCGAGAACTCCATTCAAATGCATGTAATAGCGAGAAACGCACTGTCTAAGCGAAATAAAGTGTTTTTGTACAACTTCATGAAGTTAGCTGTAACTTTTGATAGAAGGCTCAGATATACGTATTTATGGTTTTATCTTATAGAATTCTATATCCCCGTGTTGAGCAAACAGGTTTTGCAGCTGTGTGAGCTAAGATTTTCAAGTTATTCACAAGATGAAAACCTATACTTTGTTTCGTGCGAGAACTCCATTCAAATGCATGTAATAGTCAGAAACGCACTGTCTTGGCGAAATAAAGTGTTTTTGTACAACTTCATGAAGTTAGCTGTAACTTTTGATAGAAGCCTCAGATATACGTATTCATGGCTTTATCTTATAGAATTCTATATCCCCGTGTTGAGCAAACAGGTTTTAAAGCTGTTTGAGCTAAGATTTTCGAGTTGTTCACAAGATGAAAACCTATACTTTGTGTCGGGCGAGAACTCCATTCAAATGCATGTAATAGTCAGAAACGCACTGTCTCGGCGAAATAAAGCCTTTTTGTACAACTTCATGAAGTTACATGTAACTTTTGATAGAAGGCTCAGATATACGTATTTATGGCTTTATCTTATAGAATTCTATATCCCCGTGTTGAGCAAACAGGTTTTAAAGCTGTTTGAGCTAAGATTTTCGAGTTATTCACAAGATGAAAACCTATACTTTGTTTCGTGCGAGAACTCCATTCAAATGCATGTAATAGCGACAAACGCACTGTCTAAGCGAAATAAGGTGTTTTTGTACAACTTCATGAAGTTACATGTAACTTTTGATAGAAGGCTCAGATATACGTATTTATGGCTTTATCTTATAGAATTCTATATCCCCGTGTTGAGCAAACAGGTTTTAAAGCTGTTTGAGCTAAGATTTTCAAGTTGTTCACAAGATGAAAACCTATACTTTGTGTCGGGCGAGAACTCCATTCAAATGCATGTAATAGTCAGAAACGCACTGTCTCGGCGAAATAAAGCCTTTTTGTACAACTTCATGAAGTTACATGTAACTTTTGATAGAAGGCTCAGATATACGTATTTATGGCTTTATCTTATAGAATTCTATATCCCCGTGTTGAGCAAACAGGTTTTAAAGCTGTTTGAGCTAAGATTTTCGAGTTATTCACAAGATGAAAACCTATACTTTGTTTCGTGCGAGAACTCCATTCAAATGCATGTAATAGCGACAAACGCACTGTCTAAGCGAAATAAGGTGTTTTTGTACAACTTCATGAAGTTACATGTAACTTTTGATAGAAGGCTCAGATATACGTATTTATGGCTTTATCTTATAGAATTCTATATCCCCGTGTTGAGCAAACAGGTTTTAAAGCTGTTTGAGCTAAGATTTTCAAGTTGTTCACAAGATGAAAACCTATACTTTGTGTCGGGCGAGAACTCCATTCAAATGCATGTAATAGCGAGAAACGCACTGTCTAAGCGAAATAAAGTGTTTTTGTACAACTTCATGAAGTTAGCTGTAACTTTTGATAGAAGGCTCAGACACACATATTTATGGTTTTATCTTATAGAATTCTATATCCCCGTGTTGAGCAAACAGGTTTTGCAGCTGTGTGAGCTAAGATTTTCAAGTTATTCACAAGATGAAAACCTATACTTTGTTTCGTGCGAGAACTCCATTCAAATGCATGTAATAGTAAGAAACGCACAGTCTCGGCGAAATAAAGCCTTTTTGTACAACTTCATGAAGTTAGCTGTAACTTTTGATAGAAGACTCAGATATACGTATTTACAGCTTTGCCTTATAGAATTCAGCATCTCCGTGCTGGCGAAATAGGTTTTGCAGCTGTGTGAGCTAAGATTTTGAAGTTATTCACAAAATGAAAACCTATACTTTGTGTCGGGCGAGAACTCCATTCAAATGCATGTAATAGTCAGAAACGCACTGTCTCGGCGAAATAAAGCCTTTTTGTACAACTTCATGAAGTTAGCTGTAACTTTTGATAGAAGGCTCAGACACACATATTTATGGCTTTATCTTATAGAATTCTATATCCCCGTGTTGAGCAAACAGGTTTTAAAGCTGTTTGAGCTAAGATTTTCAAGTGATTCACAAGATGAAAACCTATACTTTGTTTCGTGCGAGAACTCCATTCAAATGCATGTAATAGTCAGAAACGCACTGTCTCGGCGAAATAAAGTGTTTTTGTACAGCTTCATGAAGTTACATGTAACTTTTGATAGAAGGCTCAGACACACATATTTATGGCTTTATCTTATAGAATTCTATATCCCCGTGTTGAGCAAACAGGTTTTAAAGCTGTTTGAGCTAAGATTTTCGAGTTATTCACAAGATGAAAACCTATACTTTGTTTCGTGCGAGAACTCCATTCAAATGCATGTAATAGTCAGAAACGCACTGTCTCGGCGAAATAAAGCCTTTTTGTACAACTTCATGAAGTTACAAGTAACTTTTGATAGAAGGCTCAGATATACGTATTTACTGCTTTATCTTATAGAATTCTATATCCCCGTGTTGAGCAAACAGTTTTTAAAGCTGTTTGAGCTACGATTTTCGAGTTATTCACAAGATGAAAACCTATACTTTGTGTCGGGCGAGTTCCCCATTCAAATGCATGAAATAGTCAGAAACGCACTGTCTCGGCGAAATAAAGCGTTTTTGTACAACTTCATGAAGTTAGCTGTAACTTTTGATAGAAAGCTCAGACACACATATTCATGGCTTTATCTTATAGAATTCAATATCCCCGTGTTGAGCAAACAGGTTTGAAAGCTGTTTGAGCTAAGATTTTCAAGTTGTTCACAAGATGAAAACCTATACTTTGTGTCGGGCGAGAACTCCATTCAAATGCATGTAATAGTCAGAAACGCACTGTCTCGGCGAAATAAAGTGTTTTTGTACAACTTCATGAAGTTAGCTGTAACTTTTGATAGAAGGCTCAGATATACGTATTTATGGCTTTATCTTATAGAATTCTATATCCCCGTGTTGAGCAAACAGGTTTGAAAGCTGTTTGAGCTAAGATTTTCAAGTTGTTCACAAGATGAAAACCTATACTTTGTTTCGTGCGAGAACTCCATTCAAATGCATGTAATAGTCAGAAACGCACTGTCTTGGCGAAATAAAGTGTTTTTGTACAACTTCATGAAGTTAGCTGTAACTTTTGATAGAAGCCTCAGATATACGTATTCATGGCTTTATCTTATAGAATTCTATATCCCCGTGTTGAGCAAACAGGTTTTAAAGCTGTTTGAGCTAAGATTTTCGAGTTGTTCACAAGATGAAAACCTATACTTTGTGTCGGGCGAGAACTCCATTCAAATGCATGTAATAGTCAGAAACGCACTGTCTCGGCGAAATAAAGCCTTTTTGTACAACTTCATGAAGTTAGCTGTAACTTTTGATAGAAGCCTCAGATATACGTATTCATGGCTTTATCTTATAGAATTCTATATCCCCGTGTTGAGCAAACAGGTTTTAAAGCTGTTTGAGCTAAGATTTTCGAGTTGTTCACAAGATGAAAACCTATACTTTGTGTCGGGCGAGAACTCCATTCAAATGCATGTAATAGCGAGAAACGCACTGTCTAAGCGAAATAAAGTGTTTTTGTACAACTTCATGAAGTTAGCTGTAACTTTTGATAGAAGGCTCAGACACACATATTTATGGTTTTATCTTATAGAATTCTATATCCCCGTGTTGAGCAAACAGGTTTTGCAGCTGTGTGAGCTAAGATTTTCAAGTTATTCACAAGATGAAAACCTATACTTTGTTTCGTGCGAGAACTCCATTCAAATGCATGTAATAGTCAGAAACGCACTGTCTCGGCGAAATAAAGCCTTTTTGTACAACTTCATGAAGTTACATGTAACTTTTGATAGAAGGCTCAGATATACGTATTTATGGCTTTATCTTATAGAATTCTATATCCCCGTGTTGAGCAAACAGGTTTTAAAGCTGTTTGAGCTAAGATTTTCAAGTTGTTCACAAGATGAAAACCTATACTTTGTGTCGGGCGAGAACTCCATTCAAATGCATGTAATAGTCAGAAACGCACTGTCTCGGCGAAATAAAGTGTTTTTGTACAACTTCATGAAGTTAGCTGTAACTTTTGATAGAAGGCTCAGATATACGTATTTATGGCTTTATCTTATAGAATTCTATATCCCCGTGTTGAGCAAACAGGTTTGAAAGCTGTTTGAGCTAAGATTTTCGAGTTGTTCACAAGATGAAAACCTATACTTTGTGTCGGGCGAGAACTCCATTCAAATGCATGTAATAGCGAGAAACGCACTGTCTAAGCGAAATAAAGTGGTTTTGTACAACTTCATGAAGTTAGCTGTAACTTTTGATAGAAAGCTCAGATATACGTATTTATGGCTTTATCTTATAGAATTCTATATCCCCGTGTTGAGCAAACAGGTTTTAAAGCTGTTTGAGCTAAGATTTTCGAGTTATTCACAAGATGAAAACCTATACTTTGTGTCGGGCGAGAACTCCATTCAAATGCATGTAATAGTCAGAAACGCACTGTCTCGGCGAAATAAAGCCTTTTTGTACAACTTCATGAAGTTACATGTAACTTTTGATAGAAGGCTCAGATATACATATTTATGGCTTTATCTTATAGAATTCTATATCCCCGTGTTGAGCAAACAGGTTTTAAAGCTGTTTGAGCTAAGATTTTCAAGTTATTCACAAGATGAAAACCTATACTTTGTTTCGTGCGAGAACTCCATTCAAATGCATGTAATAGTCAGAAACGCACTGTCTCGGCGAAATAAAGCCTTTTTGTACAACTTCATGAAGTTACATGTAACTTTTGATAGAAGGCTCAGATATACATATTTATGGCTTTATCTTATAGAATTCTATATCCCCGTGTTGAGCAAACAGGTTTTAAAGCTGTTTGAGCTAAGATTTTCGAGTTATTCACAAGATGAAAACCTATACTTTGTGTCGGGCGAGAACTCCATTCAAATGCATGTAATAGCGACAAACGCACTGTCTTGGCGAAATAAAGTGTTTTTGTACAACTTCATGAAGTTAGCTGTAACTTTTGATAGAAGGCTCAGATATACGTATTTATGGCTTTATCTTATAGAATTCTATATCCCCGTGTTGAGCAAACAGGTTTTAAAGCTGTTTGAGCTAAGATTTTCGAGTTGTTCACAAGATGAAAACCTATACTTTGTGTCGGGCGAGAACTCCATTCAAATGCATGTAATAGCGAGAAACGCACTGTCTAAGCGAAATAAAGTGTTTTTGTACAACTTCATGAAGTTAGCTCTAACTTTTGATAGAAGGCTCAGATATACATATTTATGGTTTTATCTTATAGAATTCTATATCCCCGTGTTGAGCAAACAGGTTTGAAAGCTGTTTGAGCTAAGATTTTCGAGTTATTCACAAGATGAAAACCTATACTTTGTTTCGTGCGAGTTCCCCATTCAAATGCATGAAATAGTCAGAAACGCACTGTCTCGGCAAAATAAAGCGTTTTTGTACAACTTCATGAAGTTAGCTGTAACTTTTGATAGAAGGCTCAGATATACGTATTTATGGCTTTATCTTATAAAAATCTATATCCCCGTGCTGGGCAAGCAGGTTTTGCAGCTGTTTGAGCTACGATTTTAAAGTTATTCACATAATGAAAACCTATACTTTGTTTCGTGCGAGAACTCCATTCAAATGCATGTAATAGTCAGAAACGCACTGTCTCGGCGAAATAAAGCCTTTTTGTACAACTTCATGAAGTTACATGTAACTTTTGATAGAAGGCTCAGATATACGTATTTATGGCTTTATCTTATAGAATTCTATATCCCCGTGTTGAGCAAACAGTTTTTAAAGCTGTTTGAGCTAAGATTTTCAAGTTATTCACAAGATGAAAACCTATACTTTGTTTCGTGCGAGAACTCCATTCAAATGCATGTAATAGTCAGAAACGCACTGTCTCGGCGAAATAAAGTGTTTTTGTACAGCTTCATGAAGTTACATGTAACTTTTGATAGAAGGCTCAGATATACGTATTTATGGCTTTATCTTATAGAATTCTATATCCCCGTGTTGAGCAAACAGTTTTTAAAGCTGTTTGAGCTAAGATTTTCAAGTTATTCACAAGATGAAAACCTATACTTTGTGTCGGGCGAGAACTCCATTCAAATGCATGTAATAGCGAGAAACGCACTGTCTTAGCGAAATAAAGCGTTTTTGTACAACTTCATGAACATAGCTATAACTTTTGATAGAAGACTCAGACACACATATTTATGGCTTTAACTTATAGAATTCTATATCCCCGTGTTGAGACAACAGGTTTTAAAGCTGTTTGAGCTAAGATTTTCGAGTTATTCACAAGATGAAAACCTATACTTTGTTTCGTGCGAGAACTCCATTCAAATGCATGTAATAGTCAGAAACGCACTGTCTCGGCGAAATAAAGTGTTTTTGTACAGCTTCATGAAGTTACATGTAACTTTTGATAGAAGGCTCAGATATACGTATTTATGGCTTTATCTTTTAGAATTCTATATCCCCGTGTTGAGCAAACAGTTTTTAAAGCTGTTTGAGCTAAGATTTTCGAGTTGTTCACAAGATGAAAACCTATACTTTGTTTCGTGCGAGAACTCCATTCAAATGCATGTAATAGTCAGAAACGCACTGTCTCGGCGAAATAAAGTGTTTTTGTACAACTTCATGAAGTTAGCTGTAACTTTTGATAGAAGGCTCAGATATACGTATTTATGGCTTTATCTTATAGAATTCTATATCCCCGTGTTGAGCAAACAGGTTTGAAAGCTGTTTGAGCTAAGATTTTCAAGTGATTCACAAGATGAAAACCTATACTTTGTTTCGGGCGAGTTCCCCATTCAAATGCATGTAATCGTAAGAAACGCACTGTCTTGACGAAAGAAAGCCTTTTTGTACAACTTCATATAAATACCTGTAACTTCTGATAGAAGACTCAGACACACATATTTATGGCTTTATCTCATAGAATTCTATATCCCCGTGTTGAGCAAACATGTTTTGCAGCTGTGTGAGCTAATATTGTCAAGTTATTCACAAAATGAAAACCTATACTTTGTTTCGTGCGAGAACTCCATTCAAATGCATGTAATAGTAAGAAACGCACAGTCTCGGCGAAATAAAGTGTTTTTGTACAACTTCATGAAGTTAGCTGTAACTTTTGATAGAAGACTCAGATATACGTATTTACAGCTTTGCCTTATAGAATTCAGCATCTCCGTGCTGGCGAAATAGGTTTTGCAGCTGTGTGAGCTAAGATTTTGAAGTTATTCACAAAATGAAAACCTATACTTTGTGTCGGGCGAGAACTCCATTCAAATGCATGTAATAGTCAGAAACGCACTGTCTCGGCGAAATAAAGCCTTTTTGTACAACTTCATGAAGTTAGCTGTAACTTTTGATAGAAGGCTCAGACACACATATTTATGGCTTTATCTTATAGAATTATATATCCCCGTGTTGAGCAAACAAGTTTTTAAAGCTGTTTGAGCTACGATTTTTGCGTTATTCACAAGATGAAAACCTATACTTTGTTTCGTGCGAGAACTCCATTCAAATGCATGTAATAGTCAGAAACGCACTGTCTCGGCGAAATAAAGCCTTTTTGTACAACTTCATGAAGTTACAAGTAACTTTTGATAGAAGGTTCAGATATACGTATTTATGGCTTTATCTTATAGAATTCTATATCCCCGTGTTGAGCAAACAGGTTTTAAAGCTGTTTGAGCTAAGATTTTCGAGTTATTCACAAGATGAAAACCTATACTTTGTTTCGTGCGAGAACTCCATTCAAATGCATGTAATAGTCAGAAACGCACTGTCTCGGCGAAATAAAGCCTTTTTGTACAACTTCATGAAGTTACAAGTAACTTTTGATAGAAGGCTCAGATATACGTATTTACTGCTTTATCTTATAGAATTCTATATCCCCGTGTTGAGCAAACAGTTTTTAAAGCTGTTTGAGCTACGATTTTCGAGTTATTCACAAGATGAAAACCTATACTTTGTGTCGGGCGAGTTCCCCATTCAAATGCATGAAATAGTCAGAAACGCACTGTCTCGGCGAAATAAAGCGTTTTTGTACAACTTCATGAAGTTAGCTGTAACTTTTGATAGAAAGCTCAGACACACATATTCATGGCTTTATCTTATAGAATTCAATATCCCCGTGCTGGGCAAACAGGCTTTGCAGCTGTTTGAGCTGAGATTTTCAAGTTATTCACATAATGAAAACCTATACTTTGTTTCGGGCGAGTTCCCCATTCAAATGCATGTAATCGTAAGAAACGCACTGTCTTGGCGAAATAAAGCCTTTTTGTACAACTTCATAAACATAGCTATAATTTTTGATAGAAGACTCAGACACACATAAATATGGCTTTGCCTTATAGAATTCAGCATCTCCGTGCTGGCGAAATAGGTTTTGCAGCTGTGTGAGCTAAGATTTTGAAGTTATTCACAAAATGAAAACCTATACTTTGTGTCGGGCGAGAACTCCATTCAAATGCATGTAAAAGCGAGAAACGCACTGTCTCGGCGAAATAAAGCCTTTTTGTACAACTTCATGAAGTTAGCTGTAACTTTTGATAGAAGGCTCAGACACACATATTTATGGCTTTATCTTATAGAATTCAATATCCCCGTGTTGAGCAAACAGGTTTTAAAGCTGTTTGAGCTAAGATTTTCGAGTTATTCACAAGATGAAAACCTATACTTTGTTTCGTGCGAGAACTCCATTCAAATGCATGTAATAGTCAGAAACGCACTGTCTCGGCGAAATAAAGCCTTTTTGTACAACTTCATGAAGTTACAAGTAACTTTTGATAGAAGGCTCAGATATACGTATTTATGGCTTTATCTTATACAATTCTATATCCCCGTGTTGAGCAAACAGTTTTTAAAGCTGTTTGAGCTACGATTTTCGAGTTATTCACAAGATGAAAACCTATACTTTGTGTCGGGCGAGTTCCCCATTCAAATGCATGAAATAGTCAGAAACGCACTGTCTCGGCGAAATAAAGCGTTTTTGTACAACTTCATGAAGTTAGCTGTAACTTTTGATAGAAAGCTCAGACACACATATTCATGGCTTTATCTTATAGAATTCAATATCCCCGTGCTGGGCAAACAGGCTTTGCAGCTGTTTGAGCTGAGATTTTCAAGTTATTCACATAATGAAAACCTATACTTTGTTTCGGGCGAGTTCCCCATTCAAATGCATGAAATAGTCAGAAACGCACTGTCTTGGCGAAATAAAGCCTTTTTGTACAACTTCATGAAGTTAGCTGTAACTTTTGATAGAAGGCTCAGATATACGTATTTATGGCTTTATCTTATAGAATTCTATATCCCCGTGTTGAGCAAACAGTTTTTAAAGCTGTTTGAGCTAAGATTTTCGAGTTATTCACAAGATGAAAACCTATACTTTGTTTCGTGCAGAACTCCATTCAAATGCATGTAATAGTCAGAAACGCACTGTCTCGGCGAAATAAAGCGTTTTTGTACAACTTCATGAAGTTAGCTGTAACTTTTGATAGAAGGCTCAGACACACATATTAATGGCTTTATCTTATACAATTCAATATCCCCGTGCTGGGCAAACAGGCTTTGCAGCTGTTTGAGCTACGATTTTCAAGTTATTCACATAATGAAAATCTATACTTTGTTTCGGGCGAGTTCCCCATTCAAATGCATGCAATCGTAAGAAACGCACTGTCTTGACGAAAGAAAGCGTTTTTATACAACTTCACATAAATAGCTGTAACTTTTGATAGAAGACTCAGACACACATATTTCTGGCTTTATCTTATAGAATTCAATATCCCCGTGCTGGGCAAACAGGTTTTTCAGCTGTTTGAGCTACGATTTTAAAGTTATTCACATAATGAAAACCTATACTTTGTTTCGGGCGAGTTCCCCATTCAAATGCATGTAATCGTAAGAAACGGACTATCTTGACGAAAGAAAGCGTTTTTGTACAACTTCATAAACATAGCTATAACTTTTGATAGAAGACTCAGATATACGTATTTATGGCTTTATCTTATAGAATTCAGCATCTCCGTTCTGGGCAAACAGGTTTTGCAGCTGTTTGAGCTAAGATTTTCAAGTTATTCACATAATGAAAACCTATACTTTGTGTCGGGCGAGAACTCCATTCAAATGCATGAAATAGCCAGAAACGCACTGTCTTAGCGAAATAAAACGTTTTCATCAACTTCATAGAGATAGCTATAACTTTTGATAGAAGACTCACATACACATATTTATGGCAAAGATGCTTAATAGTTTAACTAGATTGGAAATCAAAAAAATTCAGATTCTTCTTCCACAGAAGTTTCATCTGTCAGTGTGGGACTGCTGAGTCACCTGAATCTTAATCAAAATGTAAGTAATAATTATAAAATGGGAAAGCAGAAATAAGTGTGACATGAATATAAATGTGTTAGCTGACATAGAGGACAGCTACATGCAGTCTGAAAAGCCTTTGTTCTCAAGTTTGCGGGTATATCAGCACGAGACATTCTTACATGACTGTTAAAGTCTCTAACTCAGTGAAGCATTATTGGTCCAGTCTGTTTGGATAAATATAGTAAGTTGATGTATGTCCATTTATTGACACATTTCTTAAGTGCTTATCCAGTTCAGGATCACAGTGGAGCTGCAGCTGGTTATGTTCAGTAAATAAACCTTACAAAAGTTAACAATAAACCTGCATCCATGTACGTTGTTGTCCACAGGATGAGAAAATCAAACTGGAAGACTGTGGAACATGTTAATAAATGTTTGTGTTTATCCCTGTGTCTTTCACAGGAGGCGCTGGAAGGTTTCCCTAATAGTTCCTGGTGAATCAAAGCAGAACCATAAAGGTTGCTGGACTACATGATGGCCTTACCCCTGAGCAGTCATCCTGTTAAAGGAGGAACCAGTTAGAAGCTGTTTTCAAAGTAGCTGAGCAGATTTCATCTCAAGTAAGCGATTAACTGTTTGTTCATTTGTTTTGCCACTTAAAGAGCATTTAAGGACGTCTTTTGAGTGTCCAGTTGAATTAATTCTACTGGCTCTCATGGTCATTTGTGATTATGGACATATTTTTCATGTTCATCCAGCTATTTAGTAAATTCTATCTATACCTGTCAGCTATAAAATGTAATATAAATATAAAAATATCTAAATATCTCCTGCCCTTTATATTTTAATGATGTAAGTCTGTTATCGTGTTACATTAGCATTCCTCACATATCAATGAGATGCTTTACAGTACAATCCTACTGACAGCAGAGGGATAACGACGGCTATTCAACATCGTTACACGACACATTCGAGCTGCATGATGCAGACAAAGTGACTAAATCATCTTTTTTGTGGTTTATTGTCTTCAAACCAGCAGACAAAGCTGATGGCAGAAGATGTCGGAGAAGAACTTCAGGCCGTGTACTGAAAAGGTATTTTTTTCTTGTTATCAAAAGACGTTTGGAGTGACGGCTTCTACAACTGGTTGCACTAAAGTAAAGCTTACAATCTAAGAAATCACAGTGTTGATATTCAGCACTATGTTTGAATTTATTTACAATCATAGTTTTTAAAAATTCTGACTGTAAACAGATTTTACAGCTTTGATATTGTTTGACACTCGATATCAGGTGATAGGGTTTAATTTAAAGGTTTCTATGTCCCTATGAGCCATTTACACTGGCTAGTGTTTCACTTTAACTGTAACGCATTCATTATTTAGTTCCAACAGAGAAATAACTGAATGTAAAAAATGGCAGCCCTCAGGCAGGTTTATAGAGATATATGCATGCATTATGAAATTTATGTATCCCAGATAATTGTTATTCATCTAGTCATGGCAGACTCACCCCTTCCTCCCAAGTTAACTGCAACCCAAAAGAACTAGTGGGGCTATTTTACACACTCACAACCAGTGTGGGGTAAAAAGAGCCACCAAAAAGCCACAGATGTGCTATAAGAGTTGGAAACTCTACTTATGGAGAAACTTTCTAAGTCTAACAGGGGACAGGTACTCCTGCCCAAATAACATGATATAACCCCACATACAGCCCAGCCATAAAATGAACCAAGTCATTTAGTTAAAGACAGCATGGGACCAAATGCATTTAACCAGCCTGCACCCACCTGACATTTCTTCCTTCATTAAATGAATGAATATCTGAGTCTTCTATCAAAAGTTATAGCTATCTCCATGAAGTTGATGGAAAAACGCTTTATTTCGCCAAGACAGTGCGTTTCTCACTGATACATGCATTTGAATGGAGTTCTCGCCCAAAACAAAGTATAGGTTTTCATTATGTGAATAACTTTAAAATCGTAGCTCAAACAACTGGAAGACCTGTTTGCCCAGCACGGGGATATTGAATTCTAGAAGATAAAGCCAGAAATATGTGTGTCTGAGTCTTCTATCAAAAGTTACAGCTATTTATGTGACGTTGTACAAAAACGCTTTCTTTCGTCAAGACAGTGCGTTTCTTACCATTACATGCATTTGAATGGGGAACTCGCCCGAAACAAAGTATAGGTTTTCATTATGTGAAAAACTTGAAAATCGTAGCTCAAACAGCTGCAAAACCTGTTTGCCCAGCACGGGGATATTGAATTGTATAAGATAAAGCCATAAATATGTGTGTCTGAGGCTTCTATCAAAAGTTACAGCTAACTTCATGAAGTTGTACAAAAAGGCTTTATTTCGCCGAGACAGTGCGTTTCTGACTATTACATGCATTTGAATGGAGTTCTCGCACGAAACAAAGTATAGGTTTTCATTATGTGAATAACTTGAAAATCGTAGCTCAAACAGCTGCAAAACCTATTTCCCCAGCACGGAGATGCTGAATTCTATAAGACAAAGCTGTAAATACGTATATCTGAGTCTTCTATCAAAAATTATAGCTATGTTTATGAAGTTGTACAAAAACGCTTTATTTCGCCAAGACAGTGCGTTTCTTACTATTTCATGCATTTGAATGGAGTTCTCGCTCGACACAAAGTATAGGTTTTCATTATGTGAATAACTTTAAAATCGTAGCTGAAACAGCTGCAAAACCGGTTTGCCCAGCACTGGGATATTGAATTCTATAAGATAAAGCCGTACATATGTGTGTCTGAGTCTTCTATTAAAGGTTACAGCTATTTATGTGAAGTTGTACAAAAACGCTTTATTTCGTCAAGACAGTGCGTTTCTTACAATGGTAAGAATGCATGTATTTCATGCAAATGCATGTAATGACATGCATTTGAATGGGGAACTCACCCGAAACAAAGTATAGGTTTTCATTATGTGAAAAACTTGAAAATCGTAGCTCAAACAGCTGCAAAACCTGTTTGCCCAGCACGGGGATATTGAATTGTATAAGATAAAGCCATAAATATGTGTGTCTGAGCCTTCTATCAAAAGTTACAGCTAACTTCATGAAGTTGTACAAAAAGGCTTTATTTCGTCAAGATAGTGCGTTTCTTACCATTACATGCATTTGAATGGAGTTCTCGCACGAAACAAAGTATAGGTTTTCATTTTGTGAATAACTTCAAAATCTTAGCTCAAACAGCTGCAAAACCTATTTCCCCAGCACGGAGATGCTGAATTCTATAAGGCAAAGCCATATTTATGTGTGTCTGAGTCTTCTATCAAAAGTTATAGCTATGTTCATGAAGTTGTACAAAAACGCTTTATTTCGCCAAGACAGTGCGTTTCTCGCTATTTCATGCATTTGAATGGAGTTCTCGCCCGACACAAAGTATAGGTTTTGATTATGTGAATAACTTGAAAATCGTAGCTCAAACAGCTGCAAAACCTATTTCCCCAGCACGGAGATGCTGAATTCTATAAGGCAAAGCTGTAAATACGTATATCTGAGTCTTCTATCAAAAGTTATAGCTATCTCCATGAAGTTGATGGAAAAACGCTTTATTTCGCCAAGACAGTGCGTTTCTCACTGATACATGCATTTGAATGGAGTTCTCGCCCAAAACAAAGTATAGGTTTTCATTATGTGAATAACTTGAAAATCTTAGCTCAAACAACTGGAAGACCTGTTTGCCCAGCACGGGGATATTGAATTCTATAAGATAAAGCCATAAATACGTATATCTGAGCCTTCTATCAAAAGTTACAGCTAACTTCATGAAGTTGTACAAAAAGGCTTTATTTCGCCGAGACAGTGCGTTTCTTACTATTACATGCATTTGAATGGAGTTCTCGCACGAAACAAAGTATAGATTTTCATCTTGTGAATAACTCGAAAATCTTAGCTCACACAGCTGCAAAACCTATTTCCCCAGCACCGAGATGCTGAATTCTATAGGGCAAAGCCATATTTATGTGTGTCTGAGTCTTCTATCAAAAGTTATAGCTATGTTTATGAAGTTGTACAAAAAGGCTTTATTTCGCCAAGACAGTGCGTTTCTGACTATTACATGCATTTGAATGGAGTTCTCGCCCGACACAAAGTATAGGTTTTCATTTTGTGAATAACTCGAAAATCTTAGCTCAAACAGCTGCAAAACCTATTTCCCCAGCACGGAGATGCTGAATTCTATAAGGCAAAGCTGTAAATACGTATATCTGAGTCTTCTATCAAAAGTTATACCTATCTCCATGAAGTTGATGGAAAAACGCTTTATTTCGCCAAGACAGTGCGTTTCTCACTGATACATGCCTTTGAATGGAGTTCTCGCCCAAAACAAAGTATAGGTTTTCATTATGTGAATAACTTGAAAATCTTAGCTCAAACAGCTGGAAAACCTGTTTGCCCAGCATGGGGATATTGAATTCTATAAGATAAAGCCATAAATATGTGTGTCTGAGTCTTCTATCAAAAGTTACAGCTATTTATATGAAGTTGTACAAAAAGGCTTTATTTCGTCAAGACAGTGCGTTTCTTACGATTTACATGCATTTGAAAGGGGAATTCGCCCGAAACAAAGTATAGGTTTTCATTATGTGAATAACTTCAAAATCGTAGCTCAAACAGCTTCAAAACCTGTTTGCCCAGCATGGGGATATTGAATTCTATAAGATAAAGCCATAAATATGTGTGTCTGAGTCTTGTATCAAAAGTTACAGCTATTTATATCAAGTTGTACAAAAATGCCTTATTTCGTCAAGACAGTGCGTTTCTTACGATTTACAAGCATTTGAATGGGAATTCGCCCAAAACAAAGTATAGGTTTTCATTATGTGAATAACTTGAAAATTTTAGCTCAAACAGCTGCAAAACCTGTTTACCCAGCACGGGGATATTTAATTCTATAAGATAAAGACATAAACATGTGTGTCTGAGTCTTCTATCAAAAGTTACAGCTATTTATATGAAGTTGTACAAAAACGCCTTATTTCGTCAAGACAGTGCGTTTCTCACTGTTACATGCGCCGATATCATGCACATTTCAACAGTGCAACTGTTGTTAGATGAGGCCATCCACATTATAACAAGGCCACTGCATCCTGTAAGGCCATCTTCACCACACCAGGGCCTGTGATGCTGGCTGATACCATTTACTTAACACCAGTGCCTGAGCTTCTGGCTAATGCCATCCACATTACACCAGGGCCAGCGCTCCTTATGAGGCCATCTTCACCACAACAGGGCCTGTTCTGCTGGCTGATACCATCTACATTTTACCATGGCTGATGCCATCCACAATACACAAGGGCTTGTGCAACTGGCTGATTCCATCCACATTACACCACGGCCAGTGCTTCCTGTGAGGCCATCATCACCACACCAGGGCCTGTGCTGCTGGCTGAGGCCATCCACATTACACCAGGGCCTGTGATAATGGCTTATACCATGCACATTACACAAGAGCCTGTGGTGCTGGCTTATACCATCCACGTTGCACCAGGGCCATTCCTTCCTGGGAGTCCATCTTCACCACACCAGGGCTTTTGCTGCTCGTTGATACCATCCACATTACACCAGGGTGTATGGTGCTGACCAATACCATCCATATTTCACCAGGGCCAGTGCTACTGGCTGAGACCAACTACATTTCACCAGGGCCTGTGTTGGTGGCTGATCCCATCCAAAATATACAATGACCTGTGCTACTGGCTGATGCCATCCACATTACACCAGGGCCAGTGGTGTTGGCTGAGGACATTCACATTACACCAGGGCCTGTGGTGCTGGCCAATACCATCCACATTTCACCAGTGCCAGTGTTGTTGGCTGAGGCAGCAAAATTACACCACTGCCAGTGCTTCCTGTGAGGCGATCTTCACAACACAAGTGCCAGTGGTGTTGGCTGAGGCCATCCACATTACACCAGGGCCTGTGATGCCGGCTTCTACCATCCACATTACACCAGGGCCTTTGCTACTCGTTGATACCATCCACATTTCACCTGGGCCAGTGGTGTTGGCTGAGGCCATCCACATTAAACCAGGGCCTGTGATGCCGGCTTCTACCATCCACATTACACCAGGGACAGTGCTTCCTGTGAGGCCATCTTTACCCCACCAGGGCCTCTGCTGCTCGTTGATGCCATCCACATTACACCTGGGCCTGTGGTGCTGGCTAAGGCCATTCACATTACACCAGGGTGTTTGGTGCTGACCAATACCATCCATATTTCACCAGGGCCAGAATTGTTAGAGGAGGCCATCCACATTACAACAGGGCCTGTGCCACTGGCTGAGGACATTTACACTTCACCAGGGCCTGTGGTCATGGCTCAGGCCAACTACATTTCACCAGGGCCTGTGTTGGTGGCTGACCCCATACACAATATACAAAGGCATGTGCTACTGGCTGATGCCATCCACATTGCACCAGTGCCACTGCTCCCTGTGAGGCCATATTCACCACACCAGGGCCTGTGCTGCTGGCTGATACCATCCTCATTTCACCAGGGCCTGCGTTGCTGGCTCATGCCATCCACATTTCATCAGGGCCAGTGTTGTTGGCTGAGGCATCAACATTACACCACTGCCAGTGCTTCCTGTGAGGCCATCATCACCACACCAGGGCCTGTGGTGCTGGCTAAGGCCATCCACATTACACCAGGGCCTTTGCTACTCGTTGATACCATCCACATTTCACCTGGGCCAGTGGTGTTGGCTGAGGCCATCCACATTAAACCAGGGCCTGTGATGCCGGCTTCTACCATCCACATTACACCAGGGACAGTGCTTCCTGTGAGGCCATCTTTACCCCACCAGGGCCTCTGCTGCTCGTTGATGCCATCCACATTACACCTGGGCCTGTGGTGCTGGCTAAGGCCATTCACATTACACCATGGTGTTTGGTTCTGACCAATACCATCCATATTTCACCAGGGCCAGAGTTGTTAGATGAGGCCATCCACATTACAACAGGGCCTGTGCCACTGGCTGAGGACATTTACACTTCACCAGGGCCTGTGGTCATGGCTCAGGCCAACTATATTTCACCAGGGCCTGTGTTGGTGGCTGATCCCATACACAATATACATAGGGCTGTTCTACTGGCTGATGCCATCCACATTACACCAGGGGCAGTGGTGTTGGCTGAGGACATTCACATTTCACCAGGGCCTGTGTTGGTGGCTGATCCCATCCACAATATACAAATGCTTGTGCTACTGGCTGATGCCATCCACATTGCACCAGTGCCACTGCTCCCTGTGAGGCCATATTCACCACACCAGGGCCTGTGCTGCTGGCTGATACCATCCTCATTTCACCAGGGCCTGCGTTGCTGGCTCATGCCATCCACATTACACCAGGTCCTGTGCTACTGGCTGAGACCAACTACATTTCACCAGGGCCTGTGCTACTCGCTGATGCCATCCACATTAACCTAGGGCAGGTGGTGCTGTCCGAAACCATCCACATTTCACCAGGGCTTGTGTTACTGGCTGATGACATCCACAATACACAAGGGCCTGTGATACTGGCTGATGCCATCCACATTACACCAGGGCCAGTGTTGTTGGCTGAGGCCATCCACATTACACCACTGACAGTGCTTCCTGTGAGGCCATCATCACCACACTGTGCTACTGGCAGATGCCATCCACATTACACCAGAGCCAGTGCCTCCTGTGAGGACATCTTCCCCACACCAGGGCCTGTGCTTCTGGCTGATGCCATCCACATTACATCAGGGCCACCACTTCCTGTGAGGCCATCTTCACCACACAAGGGCCAGTACTCCTTTCTGATGCCATCCACATTACACCAGGGCCTGTGTTGCTGCCTTAGACCAACTACATTTGATCAGAGCCTGTGTTGCTGGCTGATGCCATCCACATTACACCAGGGCATGTGGTGCTGTCCGAAACCATCCACAATACACAAGGGCCTGTGATACTGGCTGATGCCATCCACATTACACCAGGGCCAGTGGTGTTGGCTGAGGACATTCACATTACACCTGGGCCTGTGGTGCTGGCCAATACCATCCACATTTCACCAGTGCCAGTGTTGTTGGCAGAGGCCATCCACATTACACCACTGCCAGTGCTTCCTGTGAGGCCATCATCACCACACCATGGCCAGTGTTGTTGGCTGAGGCCATTGTAGAATGTTTAGCTTATTTTAGAGTTAGAAATGTGTTAACATAGAATGTAGAACTATTGTAGAGACACTGCCCTCAATATAATAAAGGCTTGACTGTGTTGTGAACTTAGGAGTAGATTGTAGGAGACCCCTCCCCAGCTGAACTGTGAACGCAAAACAGAGAGGAAATTACCTAGAGGATGTTTAGGTGGGGGTCTCAACATTTGTAACTGGATAACTGTGGTCTGGAAGGGAGATGGGTTTTATGACCTAGGGAGTTACCTACACCCACAGTGTTTTAACTGTCACGCACACACATCCACACGCACACTCACTCATGTGCACTCACACATACACACAGGTATGCGCACACAGTCACACACGAGCACTCACATAGACACGTGGGATCGCGCACATGTAGGCATTCATGTGCTCGTGCACATAGACACAGACACAGAGTTTGCAGCACACCGTAGGGGGTTTTATGATGGGGTCGCTTCTATAAAGCTGGCTGTAACTAACAAAGGGGTGAAGATTTGGAGAGGGACACACCGGCCTCGTCTTCCCTTCTAGAAGTGCATGCTTAAATGAAGATGAATAAAGATGAATAAAGGTTTTGTGAAATAACTACTGAGTTCCGGTGCCGTCTCTGGAAGTTTCGACGAATAAAAGAACAGGGGTAAAACTGATTTCGTAACAGTTTTGGTGCCGAAACCCTGGGATTCGCTCGAGGCCCAGAGAGGATGAATTGGCAGAGCTGAGATCGTGAAACGAGGCGAACAGAGAGCTAGCTCACATGATTAAAAGGTAAGCACGACCTGTTTATTTTCGAACCGTACATATTGTTTAAAGCCTAAATTATCTGTTCGCTAAGTTGAACGCATCGCAGTGTAAATTCACTCAGTAGAAAAAAAGGCGGCTAGTGTCCGTCTCAGTGCGTTAAAGCAAGAGACTTTTGCTAAGAACTCAGGTTGATGTTTAGCGTACTGTGAGCGACTAAAGCAAGAGACTTTTGATAAGAACTCAGGTTGATGTTTAGCGCCCCGTAAGAACATCTCAGTGCGTTAAAGCAGGAGATGTTTGTTACGGATTAATAGAATCGGTGTTTCATCCGTGGCGGTGTGTGATCCGTCTTAGTTATTAGGAAAAAAGTGGCGGTGTGTGATCCGTCCCCGTGCGTTAAAGCAGGAAACGTCTGTTACTATTAGTTAGAAAGCGGGGTTTAAGGCCTTGTCGCCGGCTGAGGGCCGTGTGTGTGTTCTGAGTTTGGCAACTCAACCCATCTTCGGACGCGTCGTTGGGCCCTGTGGGACAGGAGCCAGGTTGGTAACCTGGGCACCGGGGACGCCTTAAATAACTAAAGCTAGGTGTTGGATCCTAGTCGTGGTTGATAACCTGCATGAGAGTGGGGGCAAGTTGCTTCGTAGTGAGAGTACGACTGCTTGGCTCAGCCCACTGATTTCAGTGTGTGTAGATTGCGTGTGTGTGTGTGAAAGCGCAGTTAGAGTCTGTGTCTCGTCTGAAGTACGGGAGCCAATTGAAGTAACAAAAAGAATTCGTGTCTAAAAGTGTGTGTTTGTGGTGTGCAGAAATCGCGGCAGGAGGCCGTGTCGCGAGTTGTTGCAAACTGTGAAGTCAATTGGGGGGTTTAATTTGGTTTTATATTTTTTAGGGGAAGAGAAACCGCGGTATCGAGTCCGTGGCGCAGTTTGAATAATTTGTGAGGTGCACAAGAGCGGACGGCACCCGCTCTGTGTGCCGCTTAGGGCGTTGTCCTGACTCAGCAGAAGTGTCTCGCAGAAAGTTTGAATGGGACTGCGAGAAGCATGAAGTGTGTGTGAGCCAGCCTCGAGGGGCGGGTTCACAGGTGGAACGAACGAGGAGTAAAATGTGCGTGTGTGTGAGAGAGAAAGAAAAGGTGGGGGCTAGTGACCAGCCTGTGAGTGTGTGTGAATTCCCTGATGATAAAGAGGGAGACAAAGTAGATTAGTTGATTTTTTTGTGAAAAATAATAGTTAAGAAATCGTAGTGATCAAAGAGGAGAAAGTGAACTGAAAATAAATAAAGAAAAATAAACAGTGGATTAGTGTTAAAGTAATGATAAACAAATTGATAAACTTAACAGTGACATTTAAAGGTGACCAAGTACTCAAGGATGAATGGAGAATTTGATTGCTGACTGTATGAGAGCTGTTGGGGTGACAGGAAAATGAGGTTGGAGGAGTGAGTTAACAGGTTAATGTGTGGGTGTAAAACAATGGGGTAATAAAAAAGAGAGAGAAAGAAAATGATGAAAACAAAGAAAATAAAAAGTGTGGAAGTGTGAGTGGGAAATTGTCTCCAACTGGGGGAAGCAGTGATTCTACAGGTCACCTTCTTCCCCTGCTGGACACAAAACGAAAACATAATTTGTAGTGTTGTGGATGAAAATAATTAATAACAACATCAAGAAGATTTTTGTGTTTGCGGTTAAGACCAAATAAAAATTTCATTTTTGGGGTTTAAAGTCAGTATAGTTCAAAACAAAATAAGTAGAGGTGTGTTGCTTTAGGAGTGATGAAAACATATGCAGTCACAGTGAATAATGAAAGTCTCTCAGTCTGTCGATTACAGGTGGGGAACGGACCTGGATCAATTCTCCACGGGCAGCAGTCGGAAGAAAATTATAGGTTAAAATCATTAGGAAAAAATAGAAACACCCAGCCTGAATTTTTGGCTGAATTGTTTTGCAGCTCCCCGTCCTCATCCTGAACAAGCAAGCTCCAAGGAAGCTAATCTCTCCCTGAAGACACAGAGTGCAGTTCCAGAAGCACAGCCTTGAACATCAACAGTGGACAGAAGTCCAAGAGACAATATCAGAGTTCTGAGCAGAGAGGTCCAGCAGCACTGTGGGCAAACGGCATCAGAAAGAGAAGAACCACCATCTAGATTGGATGGATGGAGATGCGTTTCCAGCAAGCTGCAACCTCACTGTGTGTGAAGGACTTTTGAGAAGACTGTCTGAGTTTGACATTTGCCATGTTTGGAGTGAGATGGCAATAAAAGAGACAGTGGGACAAAGAGATACACGGAACAAAGCTGAAGACAACTGACTGCCATTGGACTGAAAAGTGGGAGAGAAGAACGGAGAGAAAGGAGAAGGGGAGGACTGAGGCTGCTGTTTTAGTGTGGGGAATCAAATTAGGTTAAAGCATCCGGGGAGACAAACGACTGCCTGGAAGTGGAGGATTGACCCAGTGTCCAGACCACCACAAAAGGGGGAGGAAGACAAGCACTGAGGTATGCAAGAGTACTGTTAGAAAAATGGAAAGAGACACCACACATGCACATAATATGCACCAGAGATAACAAAAAATCATACACAAAGTGTTACACATTAAAAGAGGGTATTTGTAGAAGGGGTTAACAACACTCAGCGTGGTTGCCTATGGTAACCTGCAAGCATCTGGGGTTTAGCTGTGCCTGCCTATGACAGAGTTTTTCATTTAGATGTTTCTGAAACAAAATTTGGAGTGAACGGAGTTTTGTTTCAGAAAAAAGGGGGAAGGTACATAAAAGGATACATAAAAACAGAAAATGTATTAAGCCGACTAACACACAGACACACACACACGTAATGAAGATCAAACACAATTTTAAGTAGGTAATACTGTTACCATCATCCTGTCTGGTTTATTGAGTGGGTTGAGAACTGATACATAGACGACTGAATTAGTATCATTTTGGGGAACATGATAGCAGGGGTGAACAGAATCCTGCAACCAGAGTTTAAATGAGTGAAACTAGCAGATTTTTTGTTTTTGTTTTGTTTTGTTTTTGTTTCTGAAGTATGGGGAAGGTTTTACCATGGCACCAAGTTTTAGATTTGGTGTTTTCTCACCTATAAGAGAAAGAATATTCTGTGACAAGTCCTAAGACCGGGCTTCTGTATTTTTTCTTTTTCTTTTGTTTTTCAGTTTTATTTGTCATTTTTCATTTTATTTTTATTTTTTGAACAGTGCACTGATTTCTGTTTGTGAATTTCTTTTCTTTAAGCAGATCTGCACGTCGGGAATTAAAAGTGCTACACGACATGTCGAGAAAACGGTTACAAGTGAGTTTCTCCACATTAAAATGGGCTCAGGAAAAAGCCACTTATTTGGGACAATTAGAAAATGAGAGTCCCTGCCTAAGAAGGATTCAGCGAGGTAATCCGATCTAAAGGTTTTCTTTTTCTTTTTGAAATGACGTCATTTTGCTGAGAGTGGAAACTAAATGCGACGACAGGTTCCACTATCAGCAAAGAAAGAAAGAATGGATGAATGAATGAATGAATGGAAATAAAAACAAACTGACTGACCGGTAAAAGCTGACAAGACTTGACCACGACTCAAAGTTAACCTCCACCTAGACAGGACAAAAGGGTGGATGAATTTATGTGTTTCTTTTTACAGGAGCAGAAAGATGCCAGATGATTTGACCTTTTAAATGCCACTTTCTGTGTTTGTGAATCTACCAGGGGTGTGTTATTCATGGGCTTATGTTGCTCACAGAAGTTACTGTGAGAAAGTGTGTACACACCTGCGCAGCGCTAACATTTGCATTCTCTTTTCTACAGCATTACAGTTCTTCATGTGATTTGATGATGTGATTTCTAACAGAACAATTGGTGGATGTTTGTTCCTCTACTACAGGTTATGAGTTGGTGATGCTGTTACACTGTGTTGTTGGGAAAATGTGAAGGTTACTTTGACGATGTGAATAACGTGAGAAATTTCCTGTGTTGAAACCAGTGTCATTCTTTTTACAGCAGGCTTAATTTTATGGCCTTTTACGGCACCTCTGGAATGTGGATGGCCGACGCCTGCCCACCACACGATCCATGTGTGTTGCTAATGGTTGTTTTCTTTAAGAGTGCATGTAGAGGATTCAGCAGAAGCGGACAAGTGACATGAGAAAAACAAATAAGGGATGCAGTGTTTATGGAATAGTTGAATATGGGCTCATTAGCCTGCCACTATTGAACTCATAGTGATAAAATGGGTGGAGTGACAGTGTTTAAGGAAAGTCACCGATTAAATTGTGGAATAAATTGGGATGATTCATGATTTGGGACAAATTATGGTAATAATAGTGATTTAATGATTGGAGAAAACCTGCACATGATACTTGTCTGTTATGCTGAGTACTTTATCACTCTTATGATCTACAGTTGGTTGCAAATGTGAAGTTTGATTTAACAGATTTGTCTTCCAGGTTACAGGCTCCAGGTGGACCTGGGAGTTAAACAAGCTTAACATGTGACTGCTGATTAATGTTTTTACACAGGGTTACAGGTTGGAGTATGGCTGCTCCAAGTGGGAAACCCTGGAGATTGTTTTAGAGAGAATGTGCAACATTCTTGTGCATGTCTCATTGGGGAGTTGACACATGGTGAAAGCCATGTGGCAAGAGGAGTGTTATTTTTTTTAATCTGTAGATGTCGTGAGGTGCCATGACGAGAAGGAGTGGCTGAGAGGATCGTCCACAAGATGGGAGCTGAGGCCAGGAGAGAGGCTTCAGGAGGATCAGAGATCATCTTCAGCACAGCAGACATCACACAGAGAGCTGTGCTACTGAGCTTCCAGGAGATCAAGAGGAGACTTCCCACAGCAAGATTTTAAATAAAATGAGAGATTCAATGTTGACGCTGAGGAAGACAACTAAGGTGTACGACGTGCTCTGCCTTAAATCTTCAGCAGCGTTGGAACATGAGAACCTGAGGGATGGAGAGAGCGTGCCAAGCTCCAAAAGTGACAGCGCAGAGGAAGTCCAGCGATGGAATTGTAATTCTGTGTGAGGCACAAATACTAGGAGACTGGGAAATAGTTGACACCACTTTTCCCAAGGATGAAGATCACCTAAAGTGTGTCACTTTGCCATGCAGATTTGATGCTCTGCAGAGAAGCCTTCTGTGAGGGAGAGATGTAAACAGACGAGCCTTTTTATCTACATTTAACTCATGTCAACTTCTCTAGGCTGGTTGAGGGGGAATTGGAGAGAAACGGTAGTGTTAGGTGTGACTGTTGTCATTGTAACTGTGATTTTTCTTATAAGTGAATTGCCCAGAGACAGACCTGAATCCATTCCAGCGACTCCAACATCACAGGCCACGGTGAAGCGAACCAAACGTAGTGAAACAGGTAAATCAGATGAGTGTTTTGATTATTATGGCGGTATAGAGTTGGACTACGTTAAAGGGTCCACAATCTCGTATACATTTGATCTTTGTGCTGTCATTAAATGCAAGGGCTTGCTGAACAGTTGAGTCCAACATCTTTAATGGCAGTACAAAATCGGATGGCGTTAGATATGTTGTTGGGAGAAAAAGGGGGCGTTTGCGCGATGTTTGGGGATATGTATTGTACTTTTATTCCAAATAACACAGTTCCCGACGGCTCTGTGACCCGAGTTCTGGAAGGCCTAAAGACGTTGTCCACCACAATGTAGGAGCATTCGGGATTAGATGACCCGCTGGAAGCGTGGATGACCTCTGTCTTTGGGCAATGGAAAGGTTTCATTATGTCAATTATGGTTTCTTTGTCTGTTTTTATTGCAGTATTAGTGACATGTGGGTGTGGTTGTGTGCCTTGTATCAGAGCTTTGTTCGTAGGACTCATCAATCGTGCTGTGGGAGAATCTGATACAAAGGCAGACACCATGATGCCACTTTTGGGAAATGGGGAGTTACAGTATGAAAACATTATGGTGAGAGATTTAGTTTAGTTTTATCTGCCATAGAGCAGATAAAAAAGGGGGACTTGTAGAATGTTTAGCTTATTTTAGAGTTAGAAATGTGTTAACATAGAATGTAGAACTATTGTAGAGACACTGCCCTCAATATAATAAAGGCTTGACTGTGTTGTGAACTTAGGAGTAGATTGTAGGAGACCCCTCCCCAGCTGAACTGTGAAAGTAAAACAGAGAGGAAATTACCTAGAGGATGTTTAGGTGGGGGTCTCAACATTTGTAACTGGATAACTGTGGTCTGGAAGGGAGATGGGTTTTATGACCTAGGGAGTTACCTACACCCACAGTGTTTTAACTGTCACGCACACACATCCACACGCACACTCACTCATGTGCACTCACACATACACACAGGTATGCGCACACAGTCACATACGAGCACTCACATAGACACGTGGGAACGCGCACATGTAGGCATTCATGTGCTCGTGCACATAGACACAGACACAGAGTTTGCAGCACACCGTAGGGGGTTTTATGATGGGGTCGCTTCTATAAAGCTGGCTGTAACTAACAAAGGGGTGAAGATTTGGAGAGGGACACACCGGCCTCGTCTTCCCTTCTAGAAGTGCATGCTTAAATGAAGATGAATAAAGATGAATAAAGGTTTTGTGAAATAACTACTGAGTTCCGGTGCCGTCTCTGGAAGTTTCGACGAATAAAAGAACAAGGGTAAAACTGATTTCGTAACACCATCCACATTACACCAGGGCCTGTGCTACTCGTTGATACCATTCACATTTCACCAGGGCTTGTGTTGCTGGCTGATGCGATCCACAATACACAAGGTCCTCTGCTACTGGCTGAGGACAATCACATTAATCCAGGGCCTGTGGTGCTGGCCAATACCATCAACATTTCACCAGGGCCTGTGTTTCTAGCTGATGCCATCCATATTGCACCATTGCCACTGCTCTCTGTGAGGCCATATTCACCACACCAGGGACTGTGGTGCTGGCTGATACCATCCTCATTTCACCCGGACCTGCGTTGCTGGCTCATACCATCCACATTACACCAGGACCTGTGATACTGGCTGATGCCATCCACATTACACCAGGGCCAGTGGTGTTGGCTGAGGACATTCACATTACACCAGGGCCTGTGGTGCTGGCCAATACCGTCCACATTTCACCATTGCCACTGCTCTCTGTGAGGCCATATTCACCACACCAGGGACTGTGGTGCTGGCTGATACCATCCTCATTTCACGCGGACCTGCGTTGCTGGCTCATACCATCCACATTACACCAGGACCTGTGATACTGGCTGATGCCATTCACATTACACCAGTGCCACTGCTCCCTGTGAGGCCATATTCACCACACCAGGGCCTGTGCTGCTGGCTGATACCATCCTCATTTCACCAGGGCCTGCGTTGCAGGTAATGCAATCCACATTACATCAG
The DNA here is from genome assembly GCF_051167445.1 of Perissodus microlepis. NCBI lineage: Eukaryota > Metazoa > Chordata > Actinopteri > Cichliformes > Cichlidae > Perissodus > Perissodus microlepis. Next base: position 5,614,692 of record NC_140478.1, on the reverse strand, counting down.
GTCCTGTGCTACTGGCTGACACCAACTACATTTCACCAGGGCCTGTGCTACTCGTTGATGCCATCCACATTAACCTAGGGCAGGTGGTGCTGTCCGAAACCATCCACATTTCACCAGGGCTTGTGTTACTGGCTGATGACATCCACAATACAAAAGGGCCTGTGATACTGGCTGAGGCATCCACATTACACCACTGCCAGTGCTTCCTGTGAGGCCATCATCACCACACCAGGGCCTGTGGTGTTGGCTGAGGCCGTCCACATTACACCAGGGCCTTTGCTACTCGTTGATACCATCCACATTTCACCAGGGCCAGTGGTGTTGGCTGAGGCCATACACATTACACCCGGGAGAGTGCTTCCTGTGAGGCGATCTTCACCACACAAGGGCCTTTACTGTTGGCTGAGGCCATCCACATTACACCAGGGCCTGTGATGCCGGCTTCTGCCATCCACATTACACCAGGGACAGTGCTCCCTGTGAGGCCATCTTCACCCCACCAGGGCCTCTGCTGCTCGTTGATGCCATCCACATTACAACTGGGCCTTTGGTGCTGGCTAAGGCCATTCACATTACACCAGGGTGTTTGGTGCTGACCAATACCATCCATATTTCACCAGGGCCAGAGTTGTTAGATTAGGCCATCCACATTACAACAGGGCCTGTGCCACTGGCTGAGGACATTTACACTTCACCAGGGCCTGTGGTCATGGCTCAGGCCAACTATATTTCACCAGGGCCTGTGTTGGTGGCTGATCCAATACACAATATACATAGGGCTGTTCTACTGGCTGATGCCATCCACATTACACCAGGGGCAGTGGTGTTGGCTGAGGACATTCACATTTCACCAGGGCCTGTGTTGGTGGCTGATCCCATCCACAATATACAAATGCTTGTGCTACTGGCTGATGCCATCCACATTGCACCAGTGCCACTGCTCCCTGTGAGGCCATATTCACCACACCAGGGCCTGTGCTGCTGGCTGATACCATCCTCATTTCACCAGGGCCTGCGTTGCTGGCTCATGCCATCCACATTTCATCAGGGCCAGTGTTGTTGGCTGAGGCATCCACATTACTCCACTGCCAGTGCTTCCTGTGAGGCCATCATCACCACACCAGGGCCTGTGGTGCTGGCTGAGGCCATCCACATTACACCAGGGCCTTTGCTACTCGTTGATACCATCCACATTTCACCTGGGCCAGTGGTGTTGGCTGAGGCCATCCACATTAAACCAGGGCCTGTGATGCCGGCTTCTACCATCCACATTACATCAGGTCCTGTGCTACTGGCTGAGACCAACTACATTTCACCAGGGCCTGTGCTACTCATTGATGCCATCCACATTAACCTAGGGCAGGTGGTGCTGTCCGAAACCATCCACATTTCACCAGGGCTTGTGTTACTGGCTGATGACATCCACAATACACAAGGGCCTGTGATACTGGCTGATGCCATCCACATTACACCAGGGCCAGTGTTGTTGGCTGAGGCCATCCACATTACACCACTGCCAGTGCTTCCTGTGAGGCCATCATCACCACACTGTGCTACTGGCAGATGCCATCCACATTACACCAGGGCCAGTGGTGTTGGCTGAGGCCATACACATTACACCCGGGAGAGTGCTTCCTGTGAGGCGATCTTCACCACACAAGGGCCTTTACTGTTGGCTGAGGCCATCCACATTACACCAGGGCCTGTGATGCCGGCTTCTACCATCCACATTACACCAGGGACAGTGCTTCCTGTGAGGCCATCTTCACCCCACCAGGGCCTCTGCTGCTCGTTGATGCCATCCACATTACAACTGGGCCTGTGGTTCTGGCTAAGGCCATTCACATTACACCAGGGTGTTTGGTGCTGACCAATACCATCCATATTTCACCAGGGCCAGAGTTGTTAGATGAGGCCATCCACATTACAACAGGGCCTGTGCCACTGGCTTAGGACATTTACACTTCACCAGGGCCTGTGGTCATGGCTCAGGCCAACTATATTTCACCAGGGCATGTGTTGGTGGCTGATCCTATACACAATATACATAGGGCTGTTCTACTGGCTGATGCCATCCACATTACACCAGGGGCAGTGGTGTTGGCTAAGGACATTCACATTTCACCAGGGCCTGTGTTGGTGGCTGATCCCATCCACAATATACAAATGCTTGTGCTACTGGCTGATGCCATCCACATTGCACCAGTGCCACTGCTCCCTGTGAGGCCATATTCACCACACCAGGGCCTGTGCTGCTGGCTGATACCATCCTCATTTTAACAGGGCCTGCGTTGCTGGCTCATGCCATCCACATTTCATCAGGGCCAGTGTTGTAGACTGAGGCATCCACATTACACCACTGCCAGTGCTTCCTTTGAGGCCATCATCACCACACCAGGGCCAGTGTTGTTGGCTGAGGCCATCCACATTACACCGGGGCCTGTGCTACTCGTTGATACCATTCACATTTCACCAGGGCTTGTGTTGCTGGCTGATGCAATCCACAATACACAAGGTCCTGTGCTACTGGCTGAGGACAATCACATTAATCCAGGGCCTGTGGTGCTGGCCAATACCATCAACATTTCACCAGGGCCTGTGTTTCCAGCTGATGCCATCCATATTGCACCATTGCCACTGCTCTCTGTGAGGCCATATTCACCACACCAGGGACTGTGGTGCTGGCTGATACCATCCTCATTTCACCCGGACCTGCGTTGCTGGCTCATACCATCCACATTACACCAGGACCTGTGATACTGGCTGATGCCATCCACATTACACCAGGGCCAGTGGTGTTGGCTGAGGACATTCACATTACACCAGGGCCTGTGGTGCTGGCCAATACGGTCCACATTTCACCAGGGCCAGTGTTGTTGGCTGAGGCATCCACATTACACCACTGCCAGTGCTTCCTGTGAGGCCATCATCACCACACCAGGGCCTGTGGTGCTGGCTGAGGCCATCCACATTACACCAGGACCTTTGCTACTCGTTGATACCATCAATATTTCACCAGGGTCAGTGGTGTTGGCTGAGGCCATACACATTACACCTGGGAGAGTGCTTCCTTTGAGGCGATCTTCACCACACAAGGGCCTTTACTGTTGGCTGAGGCCATCCACATTACACCAGGGCCTGTGATGCCGGCTTCTACCATCCACATTACAACAGGGACAGTGCTTCCTGTGAGGCCATCTTCACCCCACCAGGGCCTCTCCTGCTCGTTGATGCCATCCACATTACAACTGGGCCTGTGGTGCTTGCTAAGGCCATTCACATTACACCACTGCCAGTGCTTCCTGTGAGGCCATCATCACCACACTGTGCAACTGGCAGATGCCATCCACATTACACCAGGGCCAGAGTTGTTAGATGAGGCCATCCACATTACAACAGGGCCTGTGCCACTGGCTGAGGACGTTTACACTTCACCAGGGCCTGTAGTCATGGCTGAGACCAACTACATTTCACCAGGGCCTGTGCTACTGGCTGATGCCATCCACATTGCACCAGTGCCACTGCTCCCTGTGAGGCCATATTCACCACACCATGGCCTGTGTTCCTGGCTGATACCATCCTCATTTCACCAGGGCCTGCGTTGCTGGCTCATGCCATCCACAATACACAAGGGCCTGTGATACTGGCTGATGCCATCCACATTATACCACTGCCAGTGCTTCCTGTGAGGCCATCATCACCACACTGTGCTACTGGCAGATGCCATCCACATTACACCAGAGCAGTGCCTCCTGTGAGGACATCTTCTCCACACCAGGGCCAGTGCTCCCTGTGAGGCCATCTTCCCCACACCAGGGCCTGTGCTTCTGGCTGATGCCATCCACATTACATCAGGGCCACCACTTCCTGTGAGGCCATCATCACCACACTGTGCAACTGGCAGATTCCATCCACATTACACCAGGGCCAGAGTTGTTAGATGAGGCCATCCACATTACAACAGGGCCTGTGCCACTGGCTGAGGACGTTTACACTTCACCAGGGCCTGCAGTCATGGCTGAGACCAACTACATTTCACCAGGGCCTGTGCTACTGGCTGATGCCATCCACATTGCACCAGTGCCACTGCTCCCTGTGAGGCCATATTCACCACACCAGGGCCTGTGTTCCTGGCTGATACCATCCTCATTTCACCAGGGCCTGCGTTGCTGGCTCATGCCATCCACAATACACAAGGGCCTGTGATACTGGCTGATGCCATCCACATTGCACCAGTGCCACTGCTCCCTGTGAGGCCATATTCACCACACCAGGGCCTGTGCTGCTGGCTGATACCATCCTCATTTCACCAGGGCCTGCGTTGCTGGCTCATGCCATCCACATTACACCAGGTCCTGTGCTACTGGCTGAGACCAACTACATTTCACCAGGGCCTGTGCTACTCGCTGATGCCATCCACATTAACCTAGGGCAGGTGGTGCTGTCCGAAACCATCCACATTTCACCAGGGCTTGTGTTACTGGCTGATGACATCCACAATACACAAGGGCCTGTGATACTGGCTGATGCCATCCACATTACACCAGGGCCAGTGTTGTTGGCTGAGGCCATCCACATTACACCACTGACAGTGCTTCCTGTGAGGCCATCATCACCACACTGTGCTACTGGCAGATGCCATCCACATTACACCAGAGCCAGTGCCTCCTGTGAGGACATCTTCCCCACACCAGGGCCTGTGCTTCTGGCTGATGCCATCCACATTACATCAGGGCCACCACTTCCTGTGAGGCCATCTTCACCACACAAGGGCCAGTACTCCTTTCTGATGCCATCCACATTACACCAGGGCATGTGTTGCTGGCTTAGACCAACTACATTTGATCAGAGCCTGTGTTGCTGGCTGATGCCATCCACATTACACCAGGGCATGTGGTGCTGTCCAAAACCATCCACAATACACAAGGGCCTGTGATACTGGCTGATACCATCCACATTACACCAGGGCCAGTGTTGTTGGCTGAGACCATCCACATTACACCACTGATAGTGCTTCCTTTGAGGCCATCATCACCACACCAAGGTCTGTGCTACTGTCAGATGCCATCCACATTACACCAGAGCCAGTGCCTCCTGTGAGGACATCTTCCCCACACCAGGGCCAGTGCTCCCTGTGAGGCCATCTTCCCCACACCAGGGCTGTACTCCTTTCAAAGTCCATCTACATTTCACCAGAACCTGCGTTGCTGGCTGATGCCATCCACATTACACCAGGGCCTGTGTTGCTGCCTTAGACCAACTACATTTAATCAGAGCCTGTGTTGCTGGCTGATGCCATCCACATTACACCAGGGCATGTGGTGCTGTCCGAAACCATCCACAATACACAAGGGCCTGTGATACTGGCTGATGCCATCCACATTACACCAGGGCAAGTGGTGTTGGCTGAGGACATTCACATTACACCTGGGCCCGTGGTGCTTGCCAATACCATCCACATTTCACCAGTGCCAGTGTTGTTGGCAGAGGTCATCCACATTACACCACTGCCAGTGCTTCCTGTGAGGCCATCATCACCACACCAGGGCAAGTGTTGTTGGCTGAGGCCATCCACATTACACCAGGGCCTGTGCTACTCGATGATACCATTCACATTTCACCAGGGGGCTTGTGTTGCTGGCTGATGCGATCCACAATACACAAGGTCCTGTGCTAGTGGCTGAGGACAATCACATTAATCCAGGGCCTGTGGTGCTGGCCAATACCATCAACATTTCACCAGGGCCTGTGTTTCTAGCTGATGCCATCCACATTGCACCATTTCCACTGCTCTCTGTGAGGCCATATTCACCACACCAGGGACTGTGGTGCTGGCTGATACCGTCCTCATTTCACCCGGGCCTGCGTTGCTGGCTCATACCATCCACATTACACCAGGGCCTGTGATACTGGCTGAAGCCATCCACATTACACCAGGGCCTGTGGTGCTGGCCAATACCATCCACATTTCACCAGGGCCAGTGTTGTTGGCTGAGGCATCCACATTACACCAGGGCCTTTGCTACTCGTTTATACCATCCACTTTTCACCAGGGCCAGTGGTGTTGGCTGAGGCCATACAAATTACACCCGGGAGAGTGCTTCCTGTGAGGCCATCATCACCACACCAGGGCCTGTGGTGCTGGCTGAGGCCATCCACATTACACCAGGGCCTTTGCTACTCGTTTATACCATCCACATTTCACCAGGGCCAGTGGTTTTGGCTGAGGCCATACAAATTACACCCGGGAGAGTGCTTCCTGTGAGGCGATCTTCACCACACCAGGGCCTTTACTGTTGGCTGAGGCCATCCACATTACACCAGGGCCTGTGATGCCGGCTTCTACCATCCACATTACACCAGGGACAGTGCTCCCTGTGAGGCCATCTTCACCCCACCAGGGCCTCTGCTGCTCGTTGATGCCATCCACATTACACCTGGGCCTGTGGTGCTGGCCAATACCATCAACATTTCACCAGGGCCTGTGTTTCTAGCTGATGCCATCCACATTGCACCATTTCCACTGCTCTCTGTGAGGCCATATTCACCACACCAGGGACTGTGGTGCTGGCTCATACCATCCACATTACACCAGGGCCTGTGATACTGGCTGAGGCCATCCACATTACACCAGGGCCTGTGATGCCGGCTTCTACCATCCACATTACACCAGGGACAGTGCTCCCTGTGAGGCCATCTTCACCCCACCAGGGCCTCTGCTGCTCGTTGATGCCATCCACATTACACCTGGGCCTGTGGTGCTGGCCAATACCATCAACATTTCACCAGGGCCTGTGTTTCTAGCTGATGCCATCCACATTGCACCATTTCCACTGCTCTCTGTGAGGCCATATTCACCACACCAGGGACTGTGGTGCTGGCTGATACTGTCCTCATTTCACCCGGGCCTGCGTTGCTGGCTCATACCATCCACATTACACCAGGGCCTGTGATACTGGCTGATGCCATCCACATTACACCAGGGCCTGTGGTGCTGGCCAATACCATCCACATTTCACCAGGGCCAGTATTGTTGGCTGAGGCATCCACATTACACCAGGGCCTTTGCTACTCGTTTATACCATCCACTTTTCACCAGGGCCAGTGGTGTTGGCTGAGGCCATACAAATTACACACGGGAGAGTGCTTCCTGTGAGGCCATCATCTCCACACCAGGGCCTGTGGTGCTGGATGAGGCCATCCACATTACACCAGGGCCTTTGCTACTCGTTTATACCATCCACATTTCACCAGGGCCAGTGGTTTTGGCTGAGGCCATACAAATTACACCCGGGAAAGTGCTTCCTGTGAGGCGATCTTCACCACACAAGGGCCTTTACTGTTGGCTGAGGCCATCCACATTACACCAGGGCCTGTGATGCCGGCTTCTACCATCCACATTACACCAGGGACAGTGCTTCCTGTGAGGCCATCGTCACCCCACCAGGGCCTCTGCTGCTCATTGATGCCATCCACATTACACCTGGGCCTGTGGTGCTGACCGATATCATGCACATTTCATCAGGGACAGTGGTGTTGGCTAAGGCCATTCACATTACACCAGGGTTTTTGGTGCTGACCAATACCATCCATATTTCACCAGGGCCAGAGTTGTTAGATGAGGCCATCCACATTACACCAGGGCCTGTGCCACTGGCTGAGGACATTTACACTTCACCAGGGCCTGTGGTCATGGCTCAGGCCAACTATATTTCACCAGGGCCTGTGTTGGTGGCTGATCCCATACACAATATACATAGGGCTTTGCTACTGGCTGATGCCATCCACATTACACCAGGGGCAGTGGTGTTGGCTGACGACATTCACATTTCACCAGGGTCTGTGTTGGTGGCTGATCCCATCCACAATATACAAATGCTTGTGCTACTGGCTGATGCCATCCACATTGCACCAGTGCCACTGCTCCCTGTGAGGCCATATTCACCACACCAGGGCCTGTGCTGCTGGCTGATACCATCCTCATTTCACCAGGGCCTGCGTTGCTGGCTCATGCCATCCACATTACACCAGGTCCGGTGCTACTGGCTGAGACCAACTACATTTCACCAGGGCCTGTGCTACTCATTGATGCCATCCACATTACACTAGGGCCGGTGGTGCTGTCCGAAACCATCCACATTTCACCAGGGCTTGTGTTGCTGGCTGATGACATCCACAATACACAAGGGCCTGTGATACTGGCTGATGCCATCCACATTACACCAGGGCCAGTGTTGTTGGCTGAGGCCATCCACATTACACCACTGCCAGTGCTTCCTGTGAGGCCATCATCGCCACACTGTGCTACTGAAAGATGCCATCCACATTACACGAGAGCCAGTGCCTCCTGTGAGGACATCTTCTCCACACCAGGGCCAGTGCTTCTGGCTGATACCATCCACATTACATCAGGGCCACTACTTCCTGTGAGGCCATCTTCACCACACAAGGGCCAGTACTCCTTTCTGATGCCATCCACATTACACCAGGGCCTGTGTTGCTGGCTTAGACCAAATACATTTGATCCGAGCCTGTGTTGCTGGCTGATGCCATCCACATTGCACCAGGGCATGTGGTGCTGTCCGAAACCATCCACAATACACAAGGGCCTGTGATACTGGCTGATGCCATCCACATTACACCAGGGCCAGTGGTGTTGGCTGAGGACATTCACATTACACCTGGGCCCGTGGTGCTGGCCAATACCATCCACATTTCACCAGTGCCAGTGTTGTTGGCAGAGGCCATCCACATTATACCACTGCCAGTGCTTCCTGTGAGGCCATCATCACCACACCAGGGCCTGTTGTGCTGGCTGAGGCCATCCACATTACACAAGGGCCTGTGATACTGGCTGATGCCATCCACATTACACCAGGGCCAGTGTTGTTGGCTGAGGCCATCCACATTACACCACTGCCAGTGCTTCCTGTGAGGCCATCATCACCACACTGTGCTACTGGCAGATGCCATCCACATTACACCAGAGCCAGTGTCTCCTGTGAGGACATCTTCTCCACACCAGGGCCAGTGCTCCCTGTGAGGCCATCTTCCCCACACCAGGGCCTGTGCTTCTGGCTGATACCATCCACATTACATCAGGGCCACTACTTCCTGTGAGGCCATCTTCACCACACAAGGGCCAGTACTCCTTTCTGATGCCATCCACATTACACCAGGGCCTGTGTTGCTGGCTTAGACCAACTACATTTGATCAGAGCCTGTGTTGCTGGCTGATGCCATCCACATTACACCAGGGCATGTGGTGCTGTCCGAAACCATCCACAATACACAAGGACCTGTGATACTGGCTGATGCCATCCACATTACACCAGGGCCAGTGGTGTTGGCTGAGGACATTCACATTACACCTGGGCCCGTGGTGCTGGCCAATACCATCCACATTTCACCAGTGCCAGTGTTGTTGGCAGAGGCCATCCACATTACACCACTGCCAGTGCTTCCTGTGAGGCCATCATCACCACACCAGTTCCTGTGCTGTTGGCTGAGAATAGAATAGAATAGAATAGAATTCAACTTTATTGTCATTGCACATGCACAGGTACAGGGCAACGAAATGCAGTTTGCATCCATCCAGAAGTGCTTTAGTGATATAGATATATTACAATATATATTAGCAATAATATAGATATGTAAGTATATTACAGAAATGGGTCTATTATGGTATGTTATAATGTACACGGTATGAAGTATGTTGTGAATATTCTATAACTATAGGTATGTACAGGCTGTAGTGAGTACAAGCTATGTACAGGCTATGAACAGGATATAAATATGAAAAACTATACAGAATATGAAATAAATAACTTTACAGAAATCTGAGATATACAGTTATACAGAAATGGGAACTATGCAAGTTGTAAACAGTTGTAGGGTTAAAAATTATCGTATGTACAGAATGATTATTTACAGAGCTATACAGTAGTGCAGTTAAGATAAATTAGATATGTGGATAATTTCTACAGTATCTATATAAAGTGCTAGTGGTTGTGAGTGGTGGTTCAGTCCATGTTATTATTGTGTGTTTGAGGGTACAGTTGTCCATTGTGGGTGTGTGTATGTTCAGTCCATGTGTTAACGTGGGTCAGATGTCAGGAGGCAGAGTTCAGGAGTCTGACAGCTGTGGGGAAGAAGCTGTTCCGGTACCTGGTGGTCTTAGTCCGGAGGCTCCTGTAGCGCCTCCCAGAGGGCAGGAGGGTGAAGAGTCCATGTGATGGGTGACTGGGGTCTCTGATGATTTTCCCAGCCCTTTTCAGACACCGCTTCCTGTAGATGTCTTTTATGGCAGGAAGTGGTGCTCCGGCGATGCGCTGGGCAGTTTTCACGACCCTCTGCAACGCCTTCCGGTCCGAGGCAGAGCAGTTCCCGTGCCAGACTGTTATACAGTTGGTCAGGATGCTCTCGATGGTGCAACGATAGAAGTTCACCAGGATGTCTGAGGACAGGTGGTTCTTCCTCAGAGTCCTCAAGAAGAAGAGGCGCTGGTGAGCCTTCTTGACCAGCTTGGAGCAGTTGGTCGTCCAGGTGAGATCCTCGGAGATGTGGACTCCCAGGAACTTGAAGCTGCTCACACGCTCCACAGCCGTCCCCTTAATGTGGATGGGTGGATGTGGGTCAGCATTCCTCCTGTAGTCCACGATGAGCTCCTTGGTCTTCTCGGTGTTAAGCAGCAGGTTGTTTGTGTCGCACCACTCAGCCAGACGATCCACCTCCTCCCTGTAGGCGGCCTCATCGTTGTCACTGATGAGGCCAATCACCGTGGTGTCATCTGCAAACTTAATGATGGTGTTGGAACCATCAGCAGGTCTGCAGTCGTGGGTGAAGAGGGAGTAGAGGAAGGGGCTCATCACACAGCCTTGTGGTACACCGGTGTTCATTGTGATGGTAGATGAGCAGTGGTTATCCAGCCGGACATGTTGGGGGCGGTTGGTCAGGAAGTCCAGTAACCATTTGCAGATGAGGGAACTGATGCCCAGGTCTGTCAGTTTCCTGATGAGTTGTGAGGGGTGGATTGTATTGAACGCTGAACTGAAGTCTATAAACAGCATTCTGGCGTAGGTGTTGTTGTTGTCCAGGTGTGAGAGGACAGAGTGCAGTGCGATGGAGACTGAATCCTCTGTGCTCCTGTTCTGGCGGTATGCGAATTGGTGGGGGTCCAGGGTGGGGGGGAGACAGGATTTGAAGTGTGCTAGGACCAGCTGCTCTAAGCAGGCCATCCACATTACACCAGGGCCTGTGCTACTCGTTGATACCATCCACATTTCACCAGGGCTTGTGTTGCTGGCTGATGCGATCAACAATACACAAGGTCCTGTGCTACTGCCTGAGGACTATCACATTAATCCAGGGCCTGTGGTGCTGGCCAATACCATCAACATTTCACCAGGGCCTGTTTTTCTAGCTGATGCCCTCCACATTGCACCATTTCCACTGCTCTCTGTGAGGCCATATTCACCACACCAGGGACTGTGGTGCTGGCTCATAGCATCCACATTACACCAGGGCCTGTGATGCCTGCTTCTACCATCCACATTACACCAGGGCCAGTGGTGTTGGCTGAGGACATTCACATTACACCAGGGCCTGTGGTGCTGGCCAATACCATCCACATTTCACCAGGGCCAGTGTTGTTGGCTGAGGCATCCACATTACACCACTGCCAGTGCTTCCTGTGAGGCGATCTTCACCACACAACGGCCTTTGCTGTTGGCTGAGGAAATCCACATTACACCAGGACCTGTGATGACTGCTTCTACCATCCACATTACACCAGGGACAGTGCTTCCTGTGAGGCCATCGTCACCCCACCAGGGCCTCTGCTGCTCATTGATGCCATCCACATTACACCTGGGCCTGTGGTGTTGACCGATATCATGCACATTTCACCAGGGCCAGTGGTGTTGGCTAAGGCTATTCACATTACACCAGGGTTTTTGGTGCTGACCAATACCATCCATATTTCACCAGGGCCAGAGTTGTTAGATGAGGCCATCCACATTACAACAGGGCCTGTGCCACTGGCTGAGGACATTTACACTTCACCAGGGCCTGTGGTCATGGCTCAGGCCAACTACATTTCACCAGGGCCTGTGTTGCTGGCTCATGCCATCCACATTACACCAGGTCCTGTGCTACTGGCTGAGACCAACTACATTTCACCAGGGCCTGTTCTAGTCGTTGATGCCATCCACATTACATCAGGGCCGGTGGTGCTGTCCGAAACCATCCACATTTCACCAGGGCTTGTGTTGCTGGCTGATGACATCCACAATACACAAGGGCCTGTGATACTGGCTGATGCCATCCACATTAAATTGGGCCACTACTTCCTGTTAGGCCATCTTCACCAAACAAGGGCCAGTACTCCTTTCTGATGCCATCCACATTACACCAGGGCCTGTGTTGCAGGCTTAGACCAACTACATTTGATCAGAGCCTGTGTTGCTGGCTGATGCCATCCACATTACACCAGGGCATGTGGTGCTGTCCGAAACCATCCACAATACACAAGGGCCTGTGATACTGGCTGATGCCATCCACATTACATCTGGGCCACTACTTCCTGTGAGGCCATCTTCACCACACAAGGGCCAGTACTCCTTTCTGATGCCATCCACATTACACCAGGGCCTGTGTTGCTGGCTTAGACCAACTACATTTGATCAGAGCCTGTGTTGCTGGCTGATGCCATCCACATTACACCAGGGCATGTGGTGCTGTCCGAAACCATCCACAATACACAAGGGCCTGTGATACTGGCTGATGCCATCCACATTACACCAGGGCCTGTGTTGCTGGCTTAGACCAACTACATTTGATCAGAGCCTGTGTTGCTGGCTGATACCATCCACATTACACCAGGGCCAGTGTTGTTGGCTGAGACCATCCACATTACACCACTGATAGTGCTTCCTTTGAGGCCATCATCACCACACCAAGGTCTGTGCTACTGTCAGATGCCATCCACATTACACCAGAGGCAGTACCTCCTGTGAGGACATCTTCCACACACCAGGGCCAGTGCTCCCTGTGAGGCCATCTTCCCCACACCAGGGCTGTACATCTTTCAAAGTCCATCTACATTTCACTAGAACCTGCGTTGCTGGCTGATGCCATCCACATTACACCAGGGCCTGTGTTGCTGTCCGAAACTATCCACAATACACAAGGGCCTGTGATACTGGCTGATGCCATCCACATTACACCAGGGCCAGTGGTGTTGGCTGAGGATATTCACATTACACCTGAGCCTGTGGTGCTGGCCAATACCATCCACATTTCACCAGTGCCAGTGTTGTTGGCAGAGGCCGTCCACATTACATCACTGCCAGTGCTTCCTATGAGGGCATCATCACCACACCAGTTCCTGTGCTGTTGGCTGAGGCCATCCACATTACACCAGGGCCTGTGCTACTCGTTGATACCATCCACATTTCACCAGGGCTTGTGTTGCTGGCTGATGCGATCAACAATACACAAGGTCCTGTGCTACTGGCTGAGGACTATCACATTAATACAGGGCCTGTGGTGCTGGCCAATACCATCAACATTTCACCAGGGCCTGTGTTTCTAGCTGATGCCCTCCACATTGCAACATTTCCACTGCTCTCTGTGAGGCCATATTCACCACACCAGGGCCTGTGGTCATGGCTCAGGCCAACTACATTTCACCAGGGCCTGTGTTGCTGGCTCATGCCATCCACATTACACCAGGTCCTGTGCTACTGGCTGAGACCAACTACATTTCACCAGGGCCTGTTCTACTCGTTGATGCCATCCACATTACACTAGGGCCGGTGGTGCTGTCCGAAACCATCCACATTTCACCAGGGCTTGTGTTGCTGGCTGATGACATCCACAATACACAAGGGCCTGTGATACTGGCTGATGCCATCCACATTACATCTGGGCCACTACTTCCTGTGAGGCCATCTTCACCACACAAGGGCCAGTACTCCTTTCTGATGCCATCCACATTACACCAGGGCCTGTGTTGCTGGCTTAGACCAACTACATTTGATCAGAGCCTGTGTTGCTGGCTGATGCCATCCACAATACACCAGGGCATGTGGTGCTGTCCGAAACCATCCACAATACACAAGGGCCTGTGATACTGGCTGATGCCATCCACATTACACCAGGGCCTGTGTTGCTGGCTTAGACCAACTACATTTGATCAGAGCCTGTGTTGCTGGCTGATACCATCCACATTACACCAGGGCCAGTGTTGTTGGCTGAGACCATCCACATTACACCACTGATAGTGCTTCCTTTGAGGCCATCATCACCACACCAAGGTCTGTGCTACTGTCAGATGCCATCCACATTACACCAGAGCCAGTGCCTCCTGTGAGGACATCTTCCACACACCAGGGCCAGTGCTCCCTGTGAGGCCATCTTCCCCACACCAGGGCTGTACTCCTTTCAAAGTCCATCTACATTTCACCAGAACCTGCGTTGCTGGCTGATGCCATCCACATTACACCAGGGCCTGTGTTGCTGTCCGAAACTATCCACAATACACAAGGGCCTGTGATACTGGCTGATGCCATCCACATTACACCAGAGCCAGTGGTGTTGGCTGAGGATATTCACATTACACCTGAGCCTGTGGTGCTGGCCAATACCATCCACATTTCACCAGTGCCAGTGTTGTTGGCAGAGGCCGTCCACATTACACCACTGCCAGTGCTTCCTATGAGGGCATCATCACCACACCAGTTCCTGTGCTGTTGGCTGAGGCCATCCACATTACACCAGGGCCTGTGCTACTCGTTGATACCATCCACATTTCACCAGGGCTTGTGTTGCTGGCTGATGTGATCAACAATACACAAGGTCCTGTGCTACTGGCTGAGGACTATCACATTAATCCAGGGCCTGTGGTGCTGGCCAATACCATCAAAATTTCACCAGGGCCTGTGTTTCTAGCTGATGCCCTCCACATTGCAACATTTCCACTGCTCTCTGTGAGGCCATATTCACCACACCAGGGACTGTGGTGCTGGCTCATAGCATCCACATTACACCAGGGCCTGTGATGCCTGCTTCTACCATTCACATTACACCAGGGCCAGTGGTGTTGGCTGAGGACATTCACATTACACCAGGGCCTGTGGTGCTCGCCAATACCATCCACATTTCACCAGGGCCAGTGTTGTTGGCTGAGGCATCCACATTACACCACTGCCAGTGCTTCCTGTGAGGCGATCTTCACCACACAACGGCCTTTGCTGTTGGCTGAGGAAATCCACATTACACCAGGGCCTGTGATGACTGCTTCTACCATCCACATTACACCAGGCAAAGTGCTTCCTGTGAGGCCATCGTCACCCCACCAGGCCCTCTGCTGCTCATTGATGCCATCCACATTACACCTGGGCCTGTGGTGCTGACCGATATCATGCACATTTCACCAGGGCCAGTGGTGTTGGCTAAAGCCATTCACATTACACCAGGGTTTTTGGTGCTGACCAATACCATCCATATTTCACCAGGGCCAGAGTTGTTAGATGAGGCCATCCACATTACAACAGGGCCTGTGCCACTGGCTGAGGACAATCACATTAATCCAGGGCCTGTGGTGCTGGCCAATACCATCAACATTTCACCAGGGCCTGTGTTTCTAGCTGATGCCATCCATATTGCACCATTGCCACTGCTCTCTGTGAGGCCATATTCACCACACCAGGGACTGTGGTGCTGGCTGATACCATCCTCATTTCACCCGGACCTGCGTTGCTGGCTCATACCATCCACATTACACCAGGACCTGTGATACTGGCTGATGCCATCCACATTACACCAGGGCCAGTGGTGTTGGCTGAGGACATTCACATTACACCAGGGCCTGTGGTGCTGGCCAATACGGTCCACATTTCACCAGGGCCAGTGTTGTTGGCTGAGGCATCCACATTACACCACTGCCAGTGCTTCCTGTGAGGCCATCATCACCACACTGTGCAACTGGCAGATGCCATCCACATTACACCAGGGCCAGAGTTGTTAGATGAGGCCATCCACATTAAAACAGGGCCTGTGCCACTGGCTGAGGACGTTTACGCTTCACCAGGGCCTTTAGTCATGGCTGAGACCAACTACATTTCACCAGGGCCTGTGCTACTGGCTGATGCCATCCACATTGCACCAGTGCCACTGCTCCCTGTGAGGCCATATTCACCACACCAGGGCCTGTGTTCCTGGCTGATACCATCCTCATTTCACCAGGGCCTGCGTTGCTGGCTCATGCCATCCACAATACACAAGGGCCTGTGATACTGGCTGATGCCATCCACATTATACCACTGCCAGTGCTTCCTGTGAGGCCATCATCACCACACTGTGCTACTGGCAGATGCCATCCACATTACACCAGAGCAGTGCCTCCTGTGAGGACATCTTCTCCACACCAGGGCCAGTGCTCCCTGTGAGGCCATCTTCCCCACACCAGGGCCTGTGCTTCTGGCTGATGCCATCCACATTACATCAGGGCCACCACTTCCTGTGAGGCCATCATCACCACACTGTGCAACTGGCAGATGCCATCCACATTACACCAGGGCCAGAGTTGTTAGATGAGGCCATCCACATTACAACAGGGCCTGTGCCACTGGCTGAGGACGTTTACACTTCACCAGGGCCTGTAGTCATGGCTGAGACCAACTACATTTCACCAGGGCCTGTGCTACTGGCTGATGCCATCCACATTGCACCAGTGCCACTGCTCCCTGTGAGGCCATATTCACCACACCAGGGCCTGTGTTCCTGGCTGATACCATCCTCATTTCACCAGGGCCTGCGTTGCTGGCTCATGCCATCCACAATACACAAGGGCCTGTGATACTGGCTGATGCCATCCACATTATACCACTGCCAGTGCTTCCTGTGAGGCCATCATCACCACACTGTGCTACTGGCAGATGCCATCCACATTACACCAGAGCAGTGCCTCCTGTGAGGACATCTTCTCCACACCAGGGCCAGTGCTCCCTGTGAGGCCATCTTCCCCACACCAGGGCCTGTGCTTCTGGCTGATGCCATCCACATTACATCAGGGCCACCACTTCCTGTGAGGCCATCTTCACCACACAAGGGCCAGTACTCCTTTCTGATGCCATCCACATTACACCAGGGCATGTGTTGCTGGCTTAGACCAACTACATTTGATCAGAGCCTGTGTTGCTGGCTGATGCCATCCACATTACACCAGGGCATGTGGTGCTGTCCAAAACCATCCACAATACACAAGGGCCTGTGATACTGGCTGATACCATCCACATTACACCAGGGCCAGTGTTGTTGGCTGAGACCATCCACATTACACCACTGATAGTGCTTCCTTTGAGGCCATCATCACCACACCAAGGTCTGTGCTACTGTCAGATGCCATCCACATTACACCAGAGCCAGTGCCTCCTGTGAGGACATCTTCCCCACACCAGGGCCAGTGCTCCCTGTGAGGCCATCTTCCCCACACCAGGGCTGTACTCCTTTCAAAGTCCATCTACATTTCACCAGAACCTGCGTTGCTGGCTGATGCCATCCACATTACACCAGGGCCTGTGTTGCTGCCTTAGACCAACTACATTTAATCAGAGCCTGTGTTGCTGGCTGATGCCATCCACATTACACCAGGGCATGTGGTGCTGTCCGAAACCATCCACAATACACAAGGGCCTGTGATACTGGCTGATGCCATCCACATTACACCAGGACCAGTGGTGTTGGCTGAGGACATTCACATTACACCTGGGCCCGTGGTGCTTGCCAATACCATCCACATTTCACCAGTGCCAGTGTTGTTGGCAGAGGTCATCCACATTACACCACTGCCAGTGCTTCCTGTGAGGCCATCATCACCACACCAGGGCAAGTGTTGTTGGCTGAGGCCATCCACATTACACCAGGGCCTGTGCTACTCGATGATACCATTCACATTTCACCAGGGGGCTTGTGTTGCTGGCTGATGCGATCCACAATACACAAGGTCCTGTGCTAGTGGCTGAGGACAATCACATTAATCCAGGGCCTGTGGTGCTGGCCAATACCATCAACATTTCACCAGGGCCTGTGTTTCTAGCTGATGCCATCCACATTGCACCATTTCCACTGCTCTCTGTGAGGCCATATTCACCACACCAGGGACTGTGGTGCTGGCTGATACCGTCCTCATTTCACCCGGGCCTGCGTTGCTGGCTCATACCATCCACATTTCACCAGGGCCTGTGCTACTGGCTGATGCCATCCACATTGCACCAGTGCCACTGCTCCCTGTGAGGCCATATTCACCACACCGGGGCCTGTGTTCCTGGCTGATACCATCCTCATTTCACCAGGGCCTGCGTTGCTGGCTCATGCCATCCACAATACACAAGGGCCTGTGATACTGGCTGATGCCATCCACATTATACCACTGCCAGTGCTTCCTGTGAGGCCATCATCACCACACTGTGCTACTGGCAGATGCCATCCACATTACACCAGAGCAGTGCCTCCTGTGAGGACATCTTCTCCACACCAGGGCCAGTGCTCCCTGTGAGGCCATCTTCCCCACACCAGGGCCTGTGCTTCTGGCTGATGCCATCCACATTACATCAGGGCCACCACTTCCTGTGAGGCCATCATCACCACACTGTGCAACTGGCAGATGCCATCCACATTACACCAGGGCCAGAGTTGTTAGATGAGGCCATCCACATTACAACAGGGCCTGTGCCACTGGCTGAGGACGTTTACACTTCACCAGGGCCTGTAGTCATGGCTGAGACCAACTACATTTCACCAGGGCCTGTGCTACTGGCTGATGCCATCCACATTGCACCAGTGCCACTGCTCCCTGTGAGGCCATATTCACCACACCAGGGCCTGTGTTCCTGGCTGATACCATCCTCATTTCACCAGGGCCTGCGTTGCTGGCTCATGCCATCCACAATACACAAGGGCCTGTGATACTGGCTGATGCCATCCACATTATACCACTGCCAGTGCTTCCTGTGAGGCCATCATCACCACACTGTGCTACTGGCAGATGCCATCCACATTACACCAGAGCAGTGCCTCCTGTGAGGACATCTTCTCCACACCAGGGCCAGTGCTCCCTGTGAGGCCATCTTCCCCACACCAGGGCCTGTGCTTCTGGCTGATGCCATCCACATTACATCAGGGCCACCACTTCCTGTGAGGCCATCTTCACCACACAAGGGCCAGTACTCCTTTCTGATGCCATCCACATTACACCAGGGCATGTGTTGCTGGCTTAGACCAACTACATTTGATCAGAGCCTGTGTTGCTGGCTGATGCCATCCACATTACACCAGGGCATGTGGTGCTGTCCAAAACCATCCACAATACACAAGGGCCTGTGATACTGGCTGATACCATCCACATTACACCAGGGCCAGTGTTGTTGGCTGAGACCATCCACATTACACCACTGATAGTGCTTCCTTTGAGGCCATCATCACCACACCAAGGTCTGTGCTACTGTCAGATGCCATCCACATTACACCAGAGCCAGTGCCTCCTGTGAGGACATCTTCCCCACACCAGGGCCAGTGCTCCCTGTGAGGCCATCTTCCCCACACCAGGGCTGTACTCCTTTCAAAGTCCATCTACATTTCACCAGAACCTGCGTTGCTGGCTGATGCCATCCACATTACACCAGGGCCTGTGTTGCTGCCTTAGACCAACTACATTTAATCAGAGCCTGTGTTGCTGGCTGATGCCATCCACATTACACCAGGGCATGTGGTGCTGTCCGAAACCATCCACAATACACAAGGGCCTGTGATACTGGCTGATGCCATCCACATTACACCAGGACCAGTGGTGTTGGCTGAGGACATTCACATTACACCTGGGCCCGTGGTGCTTGCCAATACCATCCACATTTCACCAGTGCCAGTGTTGTTGGCAGAGGTCATCCACATTACACCACTGCCAGTGCTTCCTGTGAGGCCATCATCACCACACCAGGGCAAGTGTTGTTGGCTGAGGCCATCCACATTACACCAGGGCCTGTGCTACTCGATGATACCATTCACATTTCACCAGGGGGCTTGTGTTGCTGGCTGATGCGATCCACAATACACAAGGTCCTGTGCTAGTGGCTGAGGACAATCACATTAATCCAGGGCCTGTGGTGCTGGCCAATACCATCAACATTTCACCAGGGCCTGTGTTTCTAGCTGATGCCATCCACATTGCACCATTTCCACTGCTCTCTGTGAGGCCATATTCACCACACCAGGGACTGTGGTGCTGGCTGATACCGTCCTCATTTCACCCGGGCCTGCGTTGCTGGCTCATACCATCCACATTTCACCAGGGCCTGTGCTACTGGCTGATGCCATCCACATTGCACCAGTGCCACTGCTCCCTGTGAGGCCATATTCACCACACCGGGGCCTGTGTTCCTGGCTGATACCATCCTCATTTCACCAGGGCCTGCGTTGCTGGCTCATGCCATCCACAATACACAAGGGCCTGTGATACTGGCTGATGCCATCCACATTATACCACTGCCAGTGCTTCCTGTGAGGCCATCATCACCACACTGTGCTACTGGCAGATGCCATCCACATTACACCAGAGCAGTGCCTCCTGTGAGGACATCTTCTCCACACCAGGGCCAGTGCTCCCTGTGAGGCCATCTTCCCCACACCAGGGCCTGTGCTTCTGGCTGATGCCATCCACATTACATCAGGGCCACCACTTCCTGTGAGGCCATCTTCACCACACAAGGGCCAGTACTCCTTTCTGATGCCATCCACATTACACCAGGGCATGTGGTGCTGTCCGAAACCATCCACAATACACAAGGGCCTGTGATACTGGCTGATACCATCCACATTACACCAGGGCCAGTGTTGTTGGCTGAGACCATCCACATTACACCACTGATAGTGCTTCCTTTGAGGCCATCATCACCACACCAAGGTCTGTGCTACTGTCAGATGCCATCCACATTACACCAGAGCCAGTGCCTCCTGTGAGGACATCTTCCCCACACCAGGGCCAGTGCTCCCTGTGAGGCCATCTTCCCCACACCAGGGCTGTACTCCTTTCAAAGTCCATCTACATTTCACCAGAACCTGCGTTGCTGGCTGATGCCATCCACATTACACCAGGGCCTGTGTTGCTGCCTTAGACCAACTACATTTAATCAGAGCCTGTGTTGCTGGCTGATGCCATCCACATTACACCAGGGCATGTGGTGCTGTCCGAAACCATCCACAATACACAAGGGCCTGTGATACTGGCTGATGCCATCCACATTACACCAGGGCAAGTGGTGTTGGCTGAGGACATTCACATTACACCTGGGCCCGTGGTGCTTGCCAATACCATCCACATTTCACCAGTGCCAGTGTTGTTGGCAGAGGTCATCCACATTACACCACTGCCAGTGCTTCCTGTGAGGCCATCATCACCACACCAGGGCAAGTGTTGTTGGCTGAGGCCATCCACATTACACCAGGGCCTGTGCTACTCGATGATACCATTCACATTTCACCAGGGGGCTTGTGTTGCTGGCTGATGCGATCCACAATACACAAGGTCCTGTGCTAGTGGCTGAGGACAATCACATTAATCCAGGGCCTGTGGTGCTGGCCAATACCATCAACATTTCACCAGGGCCTGTGTTTCTAGCTGATGCCATCCACATTGCACCATTTCCACTGCTCTCTGTGAGGCCATTGTTGAAATCTCCCAATTCTTTTAATCTTTGGGCTGAAGGAAGGACAATACTCGGTGTATATATGCTCAATCAACAATCATTTATTTCCATACAATTCAACACAAAGAGCATTAAGACGTCCGGACGGGAGAGATGCTGCCAGAGGGTCAGGCACATGTCTCAAAATGGTGACGACTTTCACAGCCTCTTATAGTTTCTGACGACCCCCACCTAGTCATAAAAGCTACATCTTCACACGTTTTTCTAATTCTTAGCGAGACTGGCTTGACCTTGGTTCCCTGTCCTCCTACAAAGGTGGGGGTATGGAATGTGGTTTATCTCTTCTGCCCTAGACACAGAGTCTCCTTTTCTCTTCATGTTTCAGCAATAAAACATGTCAAGAACACAGTGTGAGACATTCACAGCAGATCAAGGATACAGAGTGATGCACATTTGTCTCATGAACTACTAAGTGAATATGTTCTGTTAACTCAAAATTATAATGAGAACTAGACTACATGCACAGCACACCATCTAAACTAAAGGATAATATATACTACAGCTGTTAACATAATTCAACTACATTTACTATGGTCATAAAATAACATATGTTTTACTCATAATCTTCACAATTCCCCCTTTGATCTCTTTTCTCAAAGAGATCACTTACAACATGCACTCCAGGGTCGCAAGGTCCAGTTCTCCCCCATCCTCAGGCCCATCCTTCAACAGAGGCATCATGACCCCCGGGCCCTCCGGCCCCGAGGCTATGGCCCTGTCAATAAGACGGATTACCAGTGCTCTGAGGCAAGGGATGAAACAACAACCACATGTTGTTAAGACTGCAGTAAAAACAGACAGTGAGACCATGATTGACATAACAAAACCCTTCCATTGCCCAAAAACAGAAGTCATCCATTCCTCCAGCGGGTTCTCAATACCTGAGTGTTCGTGCATATTATGGGCCAGAGTCCGCAGCCCCTCCAGTGCCTTGGTTATCGAGCCATCTGGAGCAGTATTATTGGGAATAAAAGTACAACACATTTGTCCGAACATTGCACAGACCCCCCCTTTTTCAGCCAGAACCATGTCCAGCGCCATCCGGTTCTGCACTGCCATTAAAGAGGTGGGACCTAGTTGCTCTGCCAACCCCTCAATCGCATCACGTGTCAAGTTTGCCAGCCGGAGAATGTTATAATGCACATAATTAATTCTATCCACGTTTTTATTGGGGGTGACGGGGAACAAGGCAGAAATCACTGGGATATTTTCAAAACCGGCTGCTATCTGATCTACTAATTTATATTCATTAGGGACGCCGCGCGGAACACCGATAGAATCTATATACGTGGGTGAATTAGCAGTTAGATCAAACGACCAAGAAGATCCTTTAGACAACACCTGACGCCTGCGTCTAATTGTAAGTCGCGCAATTCCATTCATCACCACGGGTTTAACCTTTTCCCTTATTATCAGTAGAGGCGCTCCTAGTCTGACCATGGCACAAACACCAAACGCATCTTTTGGTATTCGCACATGCAGACTCCCACCTCCACAATAATAGTACAAACCAGCTCGAGCCCAAGTCCCAACGGTCGTGGCGCCCGCACGCGAGGCATCCCCTCTTCCTGGATACGTCACCGTACACCAGTCAGCCGGGATCCTTCCAGCGTCATACTCCTGTTCTCCAGGATCATCTGCCGTAAAATTAAAACAAGTATAATTAGCTCTTCTGGGTGTAAACGGTCCGGGGACGGTATCATTGTCTATGGGAGGAAATAAAGCAGACAATGGAGCACATTTTCCTGAAGATACTGCTCTCCGAGTAAGTCGGAGCATGCAATCAAAACCCCACTGATCCTCTGGATGCAGAGGTGCTGGTTCAGTAAATAGGTGTGGGCGTGCCGTAGCGCATGCCACACAATCAGACACATTTTGCTCTTTCGCGGTTGCAATCAGCCAATCCAACCACAGGTTGCTGTCCACATACCCTGTGGCACGAGACATCAGCTGCCGGGGTTTCCATTTCGTATAGTCCCCTTTTGTTACCTTAGAGTCTGAAGTGGGGGCTCTCACAGGTGCGGTGTTGATGCTGGATACATTTTCGGGTGGATCTTTAAAATTTATCTTTATCACGCCTATTGGGTCTCTCCCTGAAATATCTACGCCTAATACTAAATAAAATACTTTATCGGCTTTCCTGTGCCTCTGAGGTGTAACCCGCCACCCACCAATCGACATTGTAATTGGATTTTGACTGTTACTAAAATCACGCTGAATCGCAAACCCTTCCCATCGGTCTGGTGAGTCCCACCCTGGGGCTGTATAGGCTGTCACCATATCCCACACCGGACACGGGCGATTCCCCAAGATAGTGGGCTGGCCTATAAGACAAGCACCAGTTAGTCGCCGGTCATGACATACCCAAACTTCGTACCCCCGCCAACTAGCCCTATCATCTCCACATTTTATCACAGAACAGAGATCAAAAGTGAAGGCTGTAGTGGATCCTCTAACGTAATCCACCTCTATGCCTCCGTAATGTGACAAACAAGGATCCGATCTCTCACCTACATCGCGCTCAGATCTGGTCACTTCAGGATCCGCTAGAGGAAGAGGTGTTGGATGAGTTCTGGAGCTGGGCAATTCACATAACACAAAAATGGTCGTTAATACACTAATGATGATTATAGTTAACACTCCCATCACTCCCCAGTTTTCCCACAGCTTTATTTTCTCATTTAATTTCCCCACCCCCATTTCAGTAATGCCTACTAGGTTCTAGACTAGGACTTCTATCTAAGGCACTTCTACTTCTATTATTTATTGCCGCTATCTATCTCTTCCAGTCGGGTGATTCTCGACTTCTTTCTTCAACCTCCGGGGTAGACCACCCTTTGGTCGTTGCACAGATCAGGGGATTATTCTGCCCCTTTTTTGCTAAGATCTGTGTTTTTTGTGGGGACCGACGTGTCCCCCTTTTTTCCCAAAAGCCTCTCGGACCGCCTGGGCTCCTCTGCTGCCGCACACTGGCTCCAGTGATACCAAGTGTCACCTTTCCCCTTCAGCTGGACCGCATGAGAGGTTCGAGTTGTCACCTCGAAAGGTCCCGTCCACCTCGGCTCGTCCCACTTCCGCTTATACACCTTCAGCCACACCCACTTCGCCTCTGGCGTGGTCACCTCCTTTCCGGTCGGGTCTCCCACCTGCGCAGTAAAACTAGAGACAAGAGCTTTTAGTGCTTTGAATTGTTTCAAATGTTCAGACACATTTACCTCCTCTCTTAATTCTCTTACGCCTGCTGCAGGGCCTGGAAACTGTCTTCCTGTCAGCAGTTCATATGGAGTGAACCCGGTGCGCTGATTAATGGCGCACCTTACACTCATTAGGGCTATAGGAAGAGCGTCAACCCAATTCATGTTTGTCTGTGCACAGATTTTTGCCAATTTGTTTTTAAGATTTTGGTTCATTCTCTCCACTTTTCCCTGAGATTGTGGATGGTAAACTGTACCATATCTATGTTGCAACCCCAACATACATTCCACCTCAGCGAGATCTCGATTTTTAAAATGAGTGCCATTATCCGATCTTACCTTTTCTGGAAATCCATGCCAGGGGACATAATAATTCACCAGACATTTGATCACCGTCTTACTGTCCTCTCTGCGTGTTGGCCACGCCTCTGGCCAGCCGGTCAGAGCATCCACACACACCAACAAATATCTAAACCCTCGAATGGCAATTATCATGTCAGTGTAATCAATCACAATTTCCTGGCCTGGTCTCTCTGGCAAAGGAAACTTACCCATTTCTGGTTTCACGGTGGGCTTTGGATTGTATTGCCCACAAATCAGGCATGTTTTCACGTGTTCCTTTACCATATTTTTCATGTAGGGATGCCACCAATGACACAGGTCCCTCTCCATTTGGGCCACTCCTACATGTCCTAGCCCGTGAGCTTCTTTAATTTTCTCCTTGGCCATTCCTGCCGTGAGTACTGGCCTCCCGTCGGGTCCTCTCCACAATCCTCCTGATTGTACGGCCCCTCTTTCCTGCCATGCCGCCTTTTCCTCAGGCGAGGCTCCTTCTTGCGCCTTTTCGATGTCCTCTCGCTGTTGGGCTGGCAGGTCTCCCCATTCCATACCCATACTTACCATTTGTTTTCCTTCCTGATAGCCTGCCGCCCGTTTTGCTTCCTCGTCTGCTGCTCTGTTCCCTTTTGCCACCCAAGTGTTAGATTCGTCATGCCCTTTACACTTTATGATGGCCACCTCCAGAGGTTCCTTCAGAGTGTCCTCCAGCTGTCTCATCTCCTCCTCGTGTTTGATTGGTTTATTTGAGGCTGTTCTAAATCCAGCCCTCCTCCATTGCCCCAGTTCCACATGTGCTGCTCCAAACACATATGCTGAGTCTGTATATATGTTAACTCTTTTTCCTTTCCCTAATCTCAGAGCTTCTATCACTGCAATAAGCTCTGCTCTCTGCGCTGATTGAGGCCCTTCCAATGTTCCTGATTTCTCCACATGCAGCTGGTTTCCGACTCCTTTTATCACTGCATACCCTGTTTTCAATCCTTCACTCGGATCCCTAAAACAACATCCGTCTGTGAAATAATCGTCTGCCTCATTCACTGGTTCTGCTCTCAGATCTGACCTTACTTTCTCCTCAACCTCTACTATTCGTGCACAGTCATGAGGTGTCCCCCCTCCCATCTGGTCTGCCATGTTGATCCCTTCATGTGTGAAGGTCAAGTTTGGAGACTCCAGAATTTTAGTCAGTCTCTGTTGTCTCAGTGGGGTCATTGTAAATGCCTGTGAGTTCACATAGGCCACCACACTGTGTGTTGTTAGCACTTTCAGTGGGTGCCCTCTTACCACGTGAGCCACTTTCTGAATTATTTTTGCTACCCCTGCTGCATGTTGTGTGCACGTGGGGTGTCTTTTTTCCATATTGTCCAGGCCAACGCTGATATACATCAGCACTCGTCTCCTTCCCCCTTTTTTCTGAAACAAAACACCATTAACCACTCCATTTGTTTCAGAAACATCAACAAAGAAATCAGCGTTGTAATCGGGGATTGCCAAATCTGCTGCACGAGACAGGGCCTGTTTCAGTTCAATGAACCGCATTTCAGCCTCAGTAGTCCAGTTCAAATTAGCTGTGAGGTCTCTCATGCAGTGTTCTTTCACCAAATCCCGCAGAGGTTTGGTTTTGCCCACATAGTCAGGAATGTAGTGTCTACTGTAACCTGTAAGTCCGAGAAATGACAACATTTCTTTAACAGTACGTGGCTGGGGGTGCGACATAATTGTTTCCCTCTGGGATGCCAACATGCCCACCGTCTGCATTGCCACCACACGACCTAAAAATGTAACTTCAGTTCTAACAAGTTGAAGTTTGTCTCTACTTACTTTGAAGCCTGTTTTTGCCAGCTGACGAAGCACAGTCATCGTTGCTTGAAAGCAAGCGTCAGCTGTTTTAGCAGCAATCAGCAAATCGTCCACATACTGGATCAGTGTGCATCCTTCCGGTAATACACAGGGAGAAAGAGCATTTTTAAGTACCTGATTGAAAATCCCAGGTGAAAGGGCAAAGCCCTGAGGCAACCGAGTGTAACGCAGCTGCCGACCCCTGTAAGTAAATGAAAAAATATCTCTCAAAGATGGATGCAGAGGGAGACAAAAGAAAGCATTTGCCAAATCTATGCATGTGAACCACCGCTGATCTGGAGATAAATTAGTCAACGCTGTGTAGGGATTTGGTACAGGTACTGTTGGTGTCTTAAGGACAGCGTTTATTGCCCTAAGGTCATGTGCCATGCGATACTTGCCCGTGCCTGATTTTTCAACTGGGAGGATTGGAGTATTCCATGCGGAGGAAGACGACTCCAGCACACCCACTCGCAGAAGCCCTGAAATTGTTTCTGCAATCCCACTTTCTGCCTCCGGACTGTGTCTGTATTGTGAACGCCAAATTGGAGTGTCATCTTTTAACTCAAACGTGATGGGGGAGCAAAATGTTAAACCCACATCAGTGGGACCTTTAGACCACAAAGTGTCAGGGAGTTCTGTTAGGCCTTTAACGGCTTCCTCGTGATCTGATTTCTCCCTGCCATGTGTTCGCTTCAGATGCTTATGTTCTAAAACACTCTGATCAGTAGCCGTCACAGAAATTCGATACGTTTTACAACTGGGTGAATATGAGACATCAGTGAGTTGCGTTTGCTGCCAATCTGTGGCCCTTATGGCTGCTTTCACCATTGGGCCTAAATCTTTTGCTTGTTGACCCTCATGTATTGCCAATGACACGTGGGGAACCGCTTCATCTCCCATCCTATACCAACTCATTTGATCTCCAGAGAGCGCCACAAACACTGCCACTCCAGCTGAACCAACATAAATGTCCTGAGAGTTAAACTCCCAAGCTTTCTCATCTAAACATTCATTAAACAGATCCTCAAACCATTCAGCATGCTCGCGATCGTAAAACAAGGTCACGTGGTAGGGGTCACGCGGGGGTGAATAAACAGACATGGACATTATCCAGGGACGCCAGAGTTGGTACTGTGCCAGAATTCCATCTGATGTGGTCAGTCGCGCCCAGTAAATCTGTGCGGTGCGTTCACAATCCTCCGATAACAGCCACTGTCCCCTCATTCCTGATTGCAAACAGGACAGCCGTGTGCCATCTTTCAAAGTCACTGTCAGTCCATCAGCTCCACACATGATAGTAGCTCCCAGCTTAATGAGCAGGTCCCTGCCCAATAAATTAACTGGAACTTGTGATGAAACCATGTATGAATGTGCTAAGGACTGACGTCCTAATTCAGTCTTTAAAGGGGCGGTTACTGGCAGGGTCATAGGTACCCCAGAGAAGCCGATCACACTGATTCTGGTGTCTGACAGTGGAATATCTTCAGGAGCAGTACGAATGGTGGAGTATGTTGCTCCTGTGTCCACTAAAAAGGGCAGGTTACGTCCTTGAACCCTCAGTGGCACCAGGGGGTCTGCCCCTCCCCCTATGCCCAGGCCTCTCTGTGGGGTGTGTCAGTATTGTTCCTGCTGCCAGTATTCCACTGGATACTGCCCTGGAGGAGCCATCGGTGAGTTTGGGGCCGACCAACGCCCGCGCCTCCTTATGTCCGGACGTAACATATTGTACTGTTGAGGCGGGTCAGGGCACTCTCGAGCCCAATGTCCAGTCTGACCACAGTTGAAGCATGCAGTCCCTGGCACATATGGACCTCCTCTCAGCGCACCCCTTTGTCTGCCCATGCCGCCGCCTCCTCCCCGTTGACCACCACGTAAACCCCAATTTCCTCTACCGACCCCACGGCCTCCCCAATTTGTTCCCTGGGCGGGTCCCTGTGTGTCGACTGGCAATACATTAGGACCCACGTCTGCCCCCATTTGCTGGTAACCTTGAGCTACCATTACTTTTGCTATTTTTTCCTCCTTTTTTCTATCATTTGCCTTACCCCTTATTTCACCCAGCTGTAATTTCAACAATTGCTCTTTCATGTTATCTGTATCCTCACTTTTAGCCATAACCTCATCATGAGCTTTCTGCAGGCGATGCACCAGATGTTTCTCCCACACGTGAGACTCCGCCCCCTCCATGTCGGGGTTATCTAACATGGCCACTCTGACCTGCTCGGGCACACCTTTTAACACAGCTTCTCTAAACCACAATTGTTGCATCCCTTCTCTACCAGGATGCTGGCCAGTGCTAAGGGCCCACGTAGCCTTAGCCTGCTCTATGTACTCCCTTGGAGTTTGATCCGGCTTCCACAACAGCTTCAGAATCTTTGCAGCATTTGGAGTGGGATACTTTTCACGTAATGCAGTTGATATTTCATTCACAACACAACAAAATGGGGTGCTATCAACCATCAATGCTGTGCCTGCTATCTTCTCTATGTCATCCAGAGCTGTGCCTTTGACACATCTGGCAACCACAGCTCTGAAGTCTCCCAGAGCCAATTGAACACCTGTTGTTGCTCTATCAAATTCTCTCAACCACCCCGCACCTCCATCTGTAATAGGAGGTAATAATTCAGTTAATGCATTAACATCTCCCACTCCATATGGCTTGTATTTCATGTGGCCCCCAGCGGCCACCACTAGGGGGAACTCCCCAGGCAGAGAGAGACTGTCCCTCTCCTCTTGACTCCGGCGCACCATAGGGTGTGGTACGTTTCCGGGTTTGGGCTTGACCATTTTGCCTCTTCCTGCCTTTTCTCTAGCTACTCTATTTTGAAAGGCCCCTCCTAGCTCCGGCCCTGCTTCACGTCTCTGCTTGCCACAACCACCCACTTGTGCATTGTCATCAAGGGTGCCAGATAACCATCCCTCGTATGCGTCCCCATAAGGGCCGCACACCTCACCTTTCCCAACCTGTGGTGCAACAACTACTCCACTCCCTAATTCATCATCAGAAATTTGATATCGTTGCTCTAAAGTTGATATAACCGTTTCAACCAGCCGCACAGCCCTATCTTCTTCACTCTCTTCCTGTTGTTGGGGTGACTCTTTCATGGGCGGTGCCTGTGCTCCGCCGCAGGCTTCCTCCTCACCGACAAAAGTAGAATTTTTCTTTACTATTCCACTCTTTGGTGTTGGCGTTGGCCATTTGGGCTCTTTAGACATTTCACAATCTACATAGCCTCCTGTAACTTCTAACACTTGGCCATCCCCACCAGAGAGACAGCCCTGCTCTACCCTCAGCACAGGATAGAGGGGGGCGGGGGCCTGATAGGGAGGGGGAAAGCTAGTGAGCGATGACTTTACCGGGGAAACCGGCAGCATCAGCTTCTCCGGCTCCTCCCTTCGCTCCCTCATCCAATGTTCCACCCCCTGACATGTCACCGCCCACCTTGTCACGCGGGCTCTCTCCTCCTGCACTTCCTGCAACTGTTTTCTGAGCCTCCGCCTTACCCAAATTGAGGCCTCCTCTAACTGTTTACTAATCTCCTGCTCGTTCTCCTGGAGCTTCCGTGCTATTCCCAGAAGCACTTTTGCCAACGAGCCTCTTGATTCTCCTCTCACTCCTTCATTATCGCACAACTCCTTGACTTTTGTTGCCACAGCTGCAACCTCTGATTTTTTCTCGGGCGCGCTACCAGGTCGCATGACCTTCAGCGCCCGCACCAACTCCTCTCTCTGCTTCTCAAAAGTTTTCCACTCACCCTGCATTTCTCCTTTTTCTATGTCAGATTTAAGACCCGACATATTCACACCACCACACCTTCTACACTCTTCCCTTTTTTTTTTTTTTTTTTTTTTTTTAATTACACCACAGAGTATTACACCCAATTATGCCCGTCTATCTCTATGCGGCTCCAAATTCCCTCTTTATTTAATTTCACACTCGTCAGGGGACAGGCACACAACAATTTCAACCACTGAAACGAGGAATTCAACCTTTTTATATTTCAACTATGATAGAACTCAACCTTTAGATGAAAAAGCATTCTCTTGTTCTATTCCAGAATAAATGTGAACCCGTGATTACACGGCTGTTCCAGTGTTATCCTGTAGCTATGCGGGAGTCCTCAGTTCCCAAGTCACCACCTCGGCATCCAGACGCCGCTGGGCCTGCCCGCGCGTCCACGAACAGGAGGGTCGCCACACCTTGAACAAAATTAGTTTCCACAGGTACACTAGGCGTCAACCTTTAGATCTTAAAGCATTTTCTTCGCACTAATGTCCTCCTATTCAAACACATCAACCGTCACTGTCACTGTGTTTCACGCTTCACACACAGACCACACACCCAGAGCGCACCTTACACACAACACCCAGAGCGCGCCTCACACACACAACACCCAGAGCGCGCCTCACACACACAACACCCAGAGCGCGCCTCACACACACACACCACTTCTCATCAGCGGAACTTTACACAGAAACCTCTGAGCTCAACTGTTAGAACCCCTTAAAGCACAACTGCACCATCGACCAGATACCCCTTTCTCTGCGCTTATGACCGCCACTACGGGGCAAAATCGCATCATAAAAAGTGATGCATGTGTCCCCGAAGCTCAAAACCGACACCATAAACCAGGTTCTGCTTTACCTTTATTTCATGGCAAGTAAAATTTTACTTATATTTTATGACCGCAGCCCTCGAGGCTCAACCGACACCATAAACCACCGTCAAACCTCTATTCAATGTACTGAAATCAGCACCACTCACTACTGCACTTACGGCCGCACCACCGGAACACGGCCGTATCATAAACCAAACCTACGGACGTGTTGCGCTTTTGGCGTTGCCAGTGTTTAACCGCACCGTAAGCCAGCATCTGCTTTCCTTACTTCTATATTCAATTTTATAGCCGCGTCAACGAGGACTTAACCGACACCATAAACCAACTTCAAAACCTCTATTCAATGTACTGGACTTATGGCCGCGTCTCCAAGAGATTCTAATGTATTATTGCTACAAAAGCCAGTCTTAGACAAAGTTAAATGTGGAAGGTAAAGTGGGCTGCAACTAGCTCAACGTAGTATGTCATTAGTTTCTCGGTAGAAGCAGTTTAACTGCAACTAGCTCAACGTAGTGTATTATTAGTTTCTCGGTAGAAGCAGTTTATTTAACACACTGGAATTCAGCCTCAACTTATGTTGTTAGTATCTTGCGCCAAAAACCAGACACCGACAAATTTAATGTGAAAATACGTGTAACTCAGCGAACAGATTAATTTGGAAAGCCCAATATGCACATTTGGTATAATACAACAGGCTGTGCTTACCTTTTTGCTGTTAGACCGGTCTTCTGTTCGCCTCGCCCCACGATCTCACCACAGGCCAAATCTGCACCTCCTCAGCACACCAAAGATCCGGGTCACCAGGCACCAAGTTGTTGAAATCTCCCAATTCTTTTAATCTTTGGGCTGAAGGAAGGACAATACTCGGTGTATATATGCTCAATCAACAATCATTTATTTCCATACAATTCAACACAAAGAGCATTAAGACGTCCGGACGGGAGAGATGCTGCCAGAGGGTCAGGCACATGTCTCAAAATGGTGACGACTTTCACAGCCTCTTATAGTTTCTGACGACCCCCACCTAGTCATAAAAGCTACATCTTCACACGTTTTTCTAATTCTTAGCGAGACTGGCTTGACCTTGGTTCCCTGTCCTCCTACAAAGGTGGGGGTATGGAATGTGGTTTATCTCTTCTGCCCTAGACACAGAGTCTCCTTTTCTCTTCATGTTTCAGCAATAAAACATGTCAAGAACACAGTGTGAGACATTCACAGCAGATCAAGGATACAGAGTGATGCACATTTGTCTCATGAACTACTAAGTGAATATGTTCTGTTAACTCAAAATTATAATGAGAACTAGACTACATGCACAGCACACCATCTAAACTAAAGGATAATATATACTACAGCTGTTAACATAATTCAACTACATTTACTATGGTCATAAAATAACATATGTTTTACTCATAATCTTCACACCATATTCACCACACCAGGGACTGTGGTGCTGGCTGATACCGTCCTCATTTCACCCGGGCCTGCGTTGCTGGCTCATACCATCCACATTACACCAGGGCCTGTGATACTGGCTGATGCCATCCACATTACACCAGGGCCTGTGGTGCTGGCCAATACCATCCACATTTCACCAGGGCCAGTGTTGTTGGCTGAGGCATCCACATTACACCAGGGCCTTTGCTACTCGTTTATACCATCCACTTTTCACCAGGGCCAGTGGTGTTGGCTGAGGCCATACAAATTACACCCGGGAGAGTGCTTCCTGTGAGGCCATCATCACCACACCAGGGCCTGTGGTGCTGGCTGAGGCCATCCACATTACACCAGGGCCTTTGCTACTCGTTTATACCATCCACATTTCACCAGGGCCAGTGGTTTTGGCTGAGGCCATACAAATTACACCCGGGAGAAAGCTTCCTGTGAGGCGATCTTCACCACACCAGGGCCTTTACTGTTGGCTGAGGCCATCCACATTACACCAGGGCCTGTGATGCCGGCTTCTACCATCCACATTACACCAGGGACAGTGCTCCCTGTGAGGCCATCTTCACCCCACCAGGGCCTCTGCTGCTCGTTGATGCCATCCACATTACACCTGGGCCTGTGGTGCTGGCCAATACCATCAACATTTCACCAGGGCCTGTGTTTCTAGCTGATGCCATCCACATTGCACCATTTCCACTGCTCTCTGTGAGGCCATATTCACCACACCAGGGACTGTGGTGCTGGCTGATACTGTCCTCATTTCACCCGGGCCTGCGTTGCTGGCTCATACCATCCACATTACACCAGGGCCTGTGATACTGGCTGATGCCATCCACATTACACCAGGGCCTGTGGTGCTGGCCAATACCATCCACATTTCACCAGGGCCAGTGTTGTTGGCTGAGGCATCCACATTACACCAGGGCCTTTGCTACTCGTTTATACCATCCACTTTTCACCAGGGCCAGTGGTGTTGGCTGAGGCCATACAAATTACACACGGGAGAGTGCTTCCTGTGAGGCCATCATCACCACACCAGGGCCTGTGGTGCTGGATGAGGCCATCCACATTACACCAGGGCCTTTGCTACTCGTTTATACCATCCACATTTCACCAGGGCCAGTGGTTTTGGCTGAGGCCATACAAATTACACCCGGGAAAGTGCTTCCTGTGAGGCGATCTTCACCACACAAGGGCCTTTACTGTTGGCTGAGGCCATCCACATTACACCAGGGCCTGTGATGCCGGCTTCTACCATCCACATTACACCAGGGACAGTGCTTCCTGTGAGGCCATCGTCACCCCACCAGGGCCTCTGCTGCTCATTGATGCCATCCACATTACACCTGGGCCTGTGGTGCTGACCGATATCATGCACATTTCATCAGGGACAGTGGTGTTGGCTAAGGCCATTCACATTACACCAGGGTTTTTGGTGCTGACCAATACCATCCATATTTCACCAGGGCCAGAGTTGTTAGATGAGGCCATCCACATTACACCAGGGCCTGTGCCACTGGCTGAGGACATTTACACTTCACCAGGGCCTGTGGTCATGGCTCAGGCCAACTATATTTCACCAGGGCCTGTGTTGGTGGCTGATCCCATACACAATATACATAGGGCTTTGCTACTGGCTGATGCCATCCACATTACACCAGGGGCAGTGGTGTTGGCTGACGACATTCACATTTCACCAGGTTCTGTGTTGGTGGCTGATCCCATCCACAATATACAAATGCTTGTGCTACTGGCTGATGCCATCCACATTGCACCAGTGCCACTGCTCCCTGTGAGGCCATATTCACTACACCAGGGCCTGTGCTGCTGGCTGATACCATCCTCATTTCACCAGGGCCTGCGTTGCTGGCTCATGCCATCCACATTACACCAGGTCCGGTGCTACTGGCTGAGACCAACTACATTTCACCAGGGCCTGTGCTACTCATTGATGCCATCCACATTACACTAGGGCCGGTGGTGCTGTCCGAAACCATCCACATTTCACCAGGGCTTGTGTTGCTGGCTGATGACATCCACAATACACAAGGGCCTGTGATACTGGCTGATGCCATCCACATTACACCAGGGCCAGTGTTGTTGGCTGAGGCCATCCACATTACACCACTGCCAGTGCTTCCTGTGAGGCCATCATCGCCACACTGTGCTACTGAAAGATGCCATCCACATTACACGAGAGCCAGTGCCTCCTGTGAGGACATCTTCTCCACAACAGGGCCAGTGCTTCTGGCTGATACCATCCACATTACATCAGGGCCACTACTTCCTGTGAGGCCATCTTCACCACACAAGGGCCAGTACTCCTTTCTGATGCCATCCACATTACACCAGGGCCTGTGTTGCTGGCTTAGACCAAATACATTTGATCCGAGCCTGTGTTGCTGGCTGATGCCATCCACATTGCACCAGGGCATGTGGTGCTGTCCGAAACCATCCACAATACACAAGGGCCTGTGATACTGGCTGATGCCATCCACATTACACCAGGGCCAGTGGTGTTGGCTGAGGACATTCACATTACACCTGGGCCCGTGGTGCTGGCCAATACCATCCACATTTCACCAGTGCCAGTGTTGTTGGCAGAGGCCATCCACATTACACCACTGCCAGTGCTTCCTGTGAGGCCATCATCACCACACCAGGGCCTGTGGTGCTGGCTGAGGCCATCCACATTACACAAGGGCCTGTGATACTGGCTGATGCCATCCACATTACACCAGGGCCAGTGTTGTTGGCTGAGGCCATCCATATTACACCACTGCCAGTGCTTCCTGTGAGGCCATCATCACCACACTGTGCTACTGGCAGATGCCATCCACATTACACCAGAGCCAGTGTCTCCTGTGAGGACATCTTCTCCACACCAGGGCCAGTGCTCCCTGTGAGGCCATCTTCCCCACACCAGGGCCTGTGCTTCCGGCTGATGCCATCCACATTACATCAGGGCCACTACTTCCTGTGAGGCCATCTTCACCACACAAGGGCCAGTACTCCTTTCTGATGCCATCCACATTACACCAGGGCCTGTGTTGCTGGCTTAGACCAACTACATTTGATCAGAGCCTGTGTTGCTGGCTGATGCCATCCACATTACACCAGGGCATGTGGTGCTGTCCGAAACCATCCACAATACACAAGGGCCTGTGATACTGGCTGATGCCATCCACATTACACCAGGGCCAGTGGTGTTGTCTGAGGACATTCACATTACACCTGGGCCCGTGGTGCTGGCCAATACCATCCACATTTCACCAGTGCCAGTGTTGTTGGCAGAGGCCATCCACATTACACCACTGCCAGTGCTTCCTGTGAGGCCATCATCACCACACCAGTTCCTGTGCTGTTGGCTGAGAATAGAATAGAATAGAATAGAATAGAATTCAACTTTATTGTCATTGCACATGCACAGGTACAGGGCAACGAAATGCAGTTTGCATCCATCCAGAAGTGCTTTAGTGATATAGATATATTACAATATATATTAGCAATAATATAGATATGTAAGTATATTACAGAAATGGGTCTATTATGGTATGTTATAATGTACACGGTATGAAGTATGTTGTGAATATTCTATAACTATAGGTATGTACAGGCTGTAGTGAGTACAAGCTATGTACAGGCTATGAACAGGATATAAATATGAAAAACTATACAGAATATGAAATAAATAACTTTACAGAAATCTGAGATATACAGTTATACAGAAATGGGAACTATGCAAGTTGTAAACAGTTGTAGGGTTAAAAATTATCGTATGTACAGAATGATTATTTACAGAGCTATACAGTAGTGCAGTTAAGATAAATTAGATATGTGGATAATTTCTACAGTATCTATATAAAGTGCTAGTGGTTGTGAGTGGTGGTTCAGTCCATGTTATTATTGTGTGTTTGAGGGTACAGTTGTCCATTGTGGGTGTGTGTATGTTCAGTCCATGTGTTAACGTGGGTCAGATGTCAGGAGGCAGAGTTCAGGAGTCTGACAGCTGTGGGGAAGAAGCTGTTCCGGTACCTGGTGGTCTTAGTCCGGAGGCTCCTGTAGCGCCTCCCAGAGGGCAGGAGGGTGAAGAGTCCATGTGATGGGTGACTGGGGTCTCTGATGATTTTCCCAGCCCTTTTCAGACACCGCTTCCTGTAGATGTCTTTTATGGCAGGAAGTGGTGCTCCGGCGATGCGCTGGGCAGTTTTCACGACCCTCTGCAACGCCTTCCGGTCCGAGGCAGAGCAGTTCCCGTGCCAGACTGTTATACAGTTGGTCAGGATGCTCTCGATGGTGCAACGATAGAAGTTCACCAGGATGTCTGAGGACAGGTGGTTCTTCCTCAGAGTCCTCAAGAAGAAGAGGCGCTGGTGAGCCTTCTTGACCAGCTTGGAGCAGTTGGTCGTCCAGGTGAGATCCTCGGAGATGTGGACTCCCAGGAACTTGAAGCTGCTCACACGCTCCACAGCCGTCCCCTTAATGTGGATGGGTGGATGTGGGTCAGCATTCCTCCTGTAGTCCACGATGAGCTCCTTGGTCTTCTCGGTGTTAAGCAGCAGGTTGTTTGTGTCGCACCACTCAGCCAGACGATCCACCTCCTCCCTGTAGGCGGCCTCATTGTTGTCACTGATGAGGCCAATCACCGTGGTGTCATCTGCAAACTTAATGATGGTGTTGGAACCATCAGCAGGTCTGCAGTCGTGGGTGAAGAGGGAGTAGAGGAAGGGGCTCATCACACAGCCTTGTGGTACACCGGTGTTCATTGTGATGGTAGATGAGCAGTGGTTATCCAGCCGGACATGTTGGGGGCGGTTGGTCAGGAAGTCCAGTAACCATTTGCAGATGAGGGAACTGATGCCCAGGTCTGTCAGTTTCCTGATGAGTTGTGAGGGGTGGATTGTATTGAACGCTGAACTGAAGTCTATAAACAGCATTCTGGCGTAGGTGTTGTTGTTGTCCAGGTGTGAGAGGACAGAGTGCAGTGCGATGGAGACTGCATCCTCTGTGCTCCTGTTCTGGCGGTATGCGAATTGGTGGGGGTCCAGGGTGGGGGGGAGACAGGATTTGAAGTGTGCTAGGACCAGCTGCTCTAAGCACTTAGTGATGATGGGGGTGAGTGCTACTGGGCGGTAGTCATTGAGGCAAGATGGGTTGGAGTTTTTGGGTATCGGGACAATGGAGGTGGATTTGAAGCAGGCCGGTACCACAGCGTGTGCCAAGGACAGGTTGAATATGTCTGTCAGCACTCCTGCAAGCTCCCCAGAACACGCTCTGAGAACACGCCCGGGTATGCCATCAGGGCCTGCAGCCTTGTGGACATTGATCCTGCTCAGCACCGCTCCTACATCGGTGGGGGAGAGAGTCAGAGGTTGGTGGTCTGGCGTCACGTCTGCTTTGGTTGTGGTTGTGGGGTTCCCTCGCTCAAAACGAGCATAAAAGTTGTTGAGCTCGTTGAGGAAGGAGACATCAGAGGATGCGGGGGAGGGTTTGGTGGTCCTGTAGTCTGTGATGGTCTGGAGTCCTTGCCACATGCGTCGGGGGTTGGAGTTGGAGAAGTGTTCTTCTACCTTCTTTTTGTAATGGTGTTTGGCTTTTTTGATGCCCTTCTTTAGATTAGCCCTGGCTGTGCTGTAGGCGTGTGCATCTCCTGACCTAAAGGCGGTGTTGCGGGCCTTCAGGAGGAGACGAACATCCCGGTTCATCCAAGGCTTCTGGTTGGGGTACATGGTGATCCGTTTCTGGGTGGTGACACTGTCTGTGGTTTTGGAGATGTAATCCAGTACAGATGAGGCGTACTGGTCCAGGTCTGTGTGGGTGAACGTATTCCAGTCTGTGTTTTTAAATCTGTCCTGGAGCACTGCGTCTGTCCCCTCTGGCCACACTTTAATTGTCCTCACAGCAGGTTTCACACGTTGGATGAGTGGTGAATACCGAGGTGTGAGGAACAGGGAGAGATGGTCCGATTGTCCAATGTGGGGGAGGGGTGTGGCTTTGTAGGCTCCAGCCAGATTGGAATACACATGGTCTAAAGTCTTGTCTCCTCTGGTGTGGCAGGAGACATGTTGGTGGAATCTGGGGAGGACTGTCTTTAAGTTGGTGTGGTTGAAGTCGCCAGCAACAATAAAAGCAGCCTCGGGGTGTTTATTCTGGTGTTTGTTAATGGCTGCAGAAAGTTCTTTCATGGCCAACCTAGCATTAGCGTCGGGGGGTATATACACGGCAGTGAGTATGATCGAAGTGAGTTCTCTGGGGAGATAATAAGGTCTGCATTTGACCATTAAAAACTCCGCATTAGGTGAGCAGTGACTCTCAGTAGTAGTGGAGTTCATGCACCAAGCATTGTTAATATAAATGCACAAACCTCCACCTCTGGTCTTGCCGGAGTCATCTGCTAGCCTGTCGGCTCGGTGTGTGTGGCGTCCTGCTAACTCGATAGCATTGTCCGGGCAGCTGTTGTTCAACCATGTTTCGGTGAAAAACATGACATTTGAGTCCATAATCCGTCTGTTGTTAGTGATGGAGAGCCGTATCTCATCCATTTTGTTTGCCAGAGAACGGACATTGGCGAGGAAAATACTGGGTAAAGGCAGCCGGTGTGGTGTTAGCTTTAGCTTAGCCCGTAGCCCTCCGCGCCTACCTCGCCTTTGTTTACGATCTCGGCGCCGTCTGCGTGCACTTCCGCCCAGCCGGGGAGAGTGGGCAGCCTCCGGTGTTCTGGAGATCTCTGGGATGAGTCGGAGATCGGCGATAAAACTGTTGGAGTTATGAGTCCAGATGTCGAGAAGCTCTTGTCTGCTGTAGGTCAGCAACGCACAGCAATTCTGGACGAATAATCCGGTTAAAAGTAAATAAAAAACCGCTAAATAGCAGATTCTGGAGAGACACTGAGCCTCGCGTTGTTCACGCGCCGCCATCTTGAATGCACACTATGCGAATTGGTGGGGGTCCAGGGTGGGGGGGAGACAGGATTTGAAGTGTGCTAGGACCAGCTGCTCTAAGCAGGCCATCCACATTACACCAGGGCCTGTGCTACTCGTTGATACCATCCACATTTCACCAGGGCTTGTGTTGCTGGCTGATGCGATCAACAATACACAAGGTCCTGTGCTACTGGCTGAGGACTATCACATTAATCCAGGGCCTGTGGTGCTGGCCAATACCATCAACATTTCACCAGGGCCTGTGTTTCTAGCTGATGCCCTCCACATTGCAACATTTCCACTGCTCTCTGTGAGGCCATATTCACCACACCAGGGCATGTGGTGCTGGCTCATAGCATCCACATTACACCAGGGCCTGTGATGCCTGCTTCTACCATCCACATTACACCAGGGCCAGTGGTGTTGGCTGAGGACATTCACATTACACCAGGGCCTGTGGTGCTGGCCAATACCATCCACATTTCACCAGGGCCAGTGTTGTTGGCTGAGGCATTGACATTACACCACTGCCAGTGCTTCCTGTGAGGCGATCTTCACCACACAACGGCCTTTGCTGTTGGCTGAGGAAATCCACATTACACCAGGGCCTGTGATGACTGCTTCTACCATCCACATTACACCAGGGACAGTGCTTCCTGTGAGGCCATCGTCACCCCACCAGGGCCTCTGCTGCTCGTTGATGCCATCCACATTACACCTGGGCCTGTGGTGCTGACCGATATCATGCACATTTCACCAGGGCCAGTGGTGTTGGCTAAGGCCATTCACATTACACCAGGGTTTTTGGTGCTGACCAATACCATCCATATTTCACCAGGGCCAGAGTTGTTAAATGAGGCCATCCACATTACAACAGGGCCTGTGCCACTGGCTGAGGACAATCACATTAATCCAGGGCCTGTGGTGCTGGCCAATACCATCAACATTTCACCAGGGCCTGTGTTTCTAGCTGATGCCATCCACATTGCACCATTTCCACTGCTCTCTGTGAGGCCATATTCACCACACCAGGGACTGTGGTGCTGGCTGATACCGTCCTCATTTCACCCGGGCCTGCGTTGCTGGCTCATACCATCCACATTACACCAGGGCCTGTGATACTGGCTGATGCCATCCACATTACACCAGGGCCTGTGGTGCTGGCCAATACCATCCACATTTCACCAGGGCCAGTGTTGTTGGCTGAGGCATCCACATTACACCAGGGCCTTTGCTACTCGTTTATACCATCCACATTTCACCAGGGCCAGTGGTGTTGGCTGAGGCCATACAAATTACACCCGGGAGAGTGCTTCCTGTGAGGCCATCATCACCACACCAGGTCCTGTGGTGCTGGCTGAGGCCATCCACATTACACCAGGGCCTTTGCTACTCGATTATACCATCCACATTTCACCAGGGCCAGTGGTTTTGGCTGAGGCCATACAAATTACACCCGGGAGAGTGCTTCCTGTGAGGCGATCTTCACCACACCAGGGCCTTTACTGTTGGCTGAGGCCATCCACATTACACCAGGGCCTGTGATGCCGGCTTCTACCATCCACATTACACCAGGGACAGTGCTTCCTGTGAGGCCATCTTCACCCCACCAGGGCCTCTGCTGCTCGTTGATGCCATCCACATCACACCTGGGCATGTGGTGCTGGCTAAGGCCATTCACATTACACCAGGGTGTTTGGTGCTGACCAATACCATCCATATTTCACCAGGGCCAGAGTTGTTAGATGAGGCCATCCACATTACACCTGGGCCTGTGCCACTGGCTGAGGACATTTACACTTCACAAGGGCCTGTGGTCATGGCTCAGGCCAACTATATTTCACCAGGGCCTGTGTTGGTGGCTGATCCCATACACAATATACATAGGGCTTTGCTACTGGCTGATGCCATCCACATTACACCAGGGGCAGTGGTGTTGGCTGTGAACATTCACATTTCACCAGGGCCTGTGTTGGTGGCTGATCCCATCCACAATATACAAATGCTTGTGCTACTGGCTGATGCCATCCACATTGCACCAGTGCCACTGCTCCCTGTGAGGCCATATTCACTACACCAGAGCCTGTGCTGCTGGCTGATACCATCCTCATTTCACCAGGGCCTGCGTTGCTGGCTCATGCCATCCACATTACACCAGGTCCTGTGCTACTGGCTGAGACCAACTACATTTCACCAGGGCCTGTGCTACTCGTTGATGCCATCCACATTACACTAGGGCCGGTGGTGCTGTCCGAAACCATCCACATTTCACCAGGGCTTGTGTTGCTGGCTGATGACATCCACAATACACAAGGGCCTGTGATACTGGCTGATGCCATCCACATTACACCAGGGCCAGTGTTATTGGCTGAGGCCATCCACATTACACCACTGCCAGTGCTTCCTGTGAGGCCATCATCACCACACTGTGCTACTGGCAGATGCCATCCACATTACACCAGAGCCAGTGCCTCCTGTGAGGACATCTTCTCCACACCAGGGCCAGTGCTCCCTGTGAGGCCATCTTCCCCACACCAGGGCCTGTGCTTCCGGCTGATACCATCCACATTTCATCAGGGCCACTACTTCCTGTGAGGCCATCTTCACCACACAAGGACATTTACACTTCACCAGGGCCTGTGGTCATGGCTCAGGCCAACTACATTTCACCAGGGCCTGTGTTGCTGGCTCATGCCATCCACATTACACCAGGTCCTGTGCTACTGGCTGAGACCAACTACATTTCACCAGGGCCTGTGCAACTCGTTGATGCCATCCACATTACACTAGGGCCGGTGGTGCTGTCCGAAACCATCCACATTTCACCAGGGCTTGTGAGCTGGCTGATGACATCCACAATACACCAGGGCCTGTGCTACTCGTTGATACCATCCACATTTCAGCAGGGCTTGTGTCTCTGGCTGATGCGATCAACAATACACAAGGTCCTGTGCTAGTGGCTGAGGACAATCACATTAATCCAGGGCCTGTGGTGCTGGCCAATACCATCAACATTTCCCCAGG
Organism: Perissodus microlepis; assembly: GCF_051167445.1. Taxonomy (NCBI): domain Eukaryota; kingdom Metazoa; phylum Chordata; class Actinopteri; order Cichliformes; family Cichlidae; genus Perissodus; species Perissodus microlepis. The sequence goes on along the minus strand of NC_140478.1, from coordinate 5,571,544 downwards.
GCCTGTGTTTCTAGCTGATGCCATCCACATTGCACCATTTCCACTGCTCTCTGTGAGGCCATATTCACCACACCAGGGACTGTGGTGCTGGCTGATACCGTCCTCATTTCACCCGGGCCTGCGTTGCTGGCTCATACCATCCACATTACACCAGGGCCTGTGATACTGGCTGATGCCATCCACATTACACCAGGGCCAGTGGTGTTGGCCAATACCATCCACATTTCACCAGGGCCAGTGTTGTTGGCTGAGGCATCCACATTACTCCACTGCCAGTGCTTCCTGTGAGGCCATCATCACCACACCAGGGCCTGTGGTGCTGGCTGAGGCCATCCACATTACACCAGGGCCTTTGCTACTCGTTTATACCATCCACATTTCACCAGAGCCAGTGGTGTTGGCTGAGGCCATACACATTACACCCGGGAGAGTGCTTCCTGTGAAGCGATCTTCACCACACCAGGGCCTGTACTGCTTTCTGAGGCCATCTACATTTCACCAGAACCTGCGTTCCTGGCTGATGCCATCCACATTACACCAGGGCCTGTGTTGCTGGCTTAGACCAACTACATTTTAACAGAGCCTGTGCTACTCGTTGATGCCATCCACATTTCATCAGGGCCAGTGCTCTCTGTGAGGCCATCTTCACAACTCCAGGGCCTGTGCTTATGGCTGAGACCATCCACATTTCAAAAGGTCCTGTGTTTCAGGTTTAGGCCAACTACATTTCACCAGGGCCTGTGCTACTCGTTGATGCCATGCACATTACACCAGGGCCTGTGGTTTTGGCCGTTACCATCCGCATTTTTACCAGAGCCTGTGTTGCTGGCTGATGCCATCCAAAATACACAAGGGCCTGTGCTACTGGCTGGTGCAATCCACATTGCAGAAGGGCCAGTGCTCCCTGTGAGGCCAACTTCACCACACAAGGGCCAGTGGTGTTTGCTGAGGCAATCCACATTACACCAGGGCCTGTGCTGTGCCAATACCATCCACATTTCACCAAGACCAGTGTTGTTGGCTGTGGCCATCCACATTACACCACTGCCAGTGCTTCCTGTGAGGCCATCATCACCACACTAGGGCCTGTGATGCTGGCTGATACCATTTATTTAACACCAGTGCCTGTGCTTCTGGCTGAGGCCAACTACATTTCACAAGGGCCTGTGTTGGTGGCTGATGCCATCCACAATACACAAAGGTCTGTGCTCCTGGCTAATGCCATCCACATTACACCATGGCCAGTGCTTCCTGTGAGGCCATCATCACCACACCAGGGCCTGTGGTGCTGGCTGAGGCCAATCCACATTGCACGAGGGCCTGTGATGCTGGCTTATACCATCCACATTACACCAGGGCCATTGCTTCGTTGGAGTCCATCTTCACCACACCAGGGCTTTTTCTGCTCGTTGATGCCATCCACATTACACCAGGGTGTGGGGTGCTGACCAATACCATCTATATTTCACCAGGGCCAGTGTTGTTAGATGAGGCCATCCACATTACAACAGGGCCTGTGCTACTGGCTGAGGCCAACTACATTTCACCAGGGTGTATGCTGCCAGCTGACGCCATCTACATTTCACCAGGGCCTGTGCTACTGGAAGAGGACATTTACATTTTACCAGCATCTGTGTTCATGGCTGAGGCCAACTACATTTCACGAGGGCCTGTGTTGGTGGCTGATCCCATCCACAATATACAAAGGCCTGTGCTACTGGCTGATGCCATCCACATTACACCAGGGCCAGTTCTCCCTGTGAGGCCATCTTCACCACACCAGGGCCTGTGCTACTGGCTGATGCCATCCACATTACACCAGGGGCAGTGGTGTTGGCTGAGGACATTCACATTTCACCAGGGCCTGTGTTGGTGGCTGATCCCATCCACAATATACAAATGCCTGTGCTGCTGGCTGATGCCATCCACATTGCACCAGGGCCTGCGTTGCTGGCTTATGCCATCCACATTACACCAGGTCCTGTGCTACTGGCTGAGACCAACTACATTTCACCAGGGCCTGTGCTACACGTTGATGCCATCCACATTACACCAGGGCCAGTGTTGTTGTCTGAGGCCGTACACATTACACCAGGGCCTGTGCTACTCGTTGATGCCATCCACATTACACCAGGGCTTGTGTTGCTAGCTGATGACATCCACAATACACAAGGGCCTGTGATACTGGCTGATTCCATCCACATTACACCAGGGCCTGTGATGCTGGCCGATACCAAACACATTTCACCAGGGCCTGTGTTTCTGGCTGATGCCATCCACATTTCAACAGGGCCAGTGCTCCCTGTGAGGCCATCTCCACCACACCACGGCCTGCGTTGCTTGCTGACTACATCAACATTACACCGCAGGCAGTGCTTTTCTCGCACAAAAAAAAGAGTATACGTTTTCATCTTGTGAATAACTTGAAATTCTTAGCTCAAACAGTTGCAAAACCTGTTTGCCCAGCACGGGGATATTGAATTCTATAAGATAAAGCCATAAATATGTGTGTCTGAGTCTTCTATCAAAAGTTACAGCTATTTATATGAAGTTGTACAAAAACGCTTTATTTCGTCAAGACAGTGCGTTTCTTACGATTGACATGCATTTGAATGGGGAATTCGCCCGAAACAAAGTATAGGTTTTCATTATGTGAATAACTTGAAAATTTTAGCTCAAAAAGCTGCAAAACCTGTTTGCCCAGCACGGGGATATTGAATTCTATACGATAAAGCCATAAATATGTGTGTCTGAGTCTTCTATCAAAAGTTACAGCTATTTATATGAAGTTGTACAAAAACGCTTTATTTCGTCAAGACAGTGTGCTTATTAAGATTTACATGCATTTGAATGGGAATTCGCCCGAAACAAAGTATAGGTTTTCATTATGTGAATAACTTGAAAATCTTAGCTCACACAGCTGCAAAACCTGTTTGCCCAGCACGGGGATATTGAATTCTATAAGATAAAGCCAGAAATATGTGTGTCTGAGTCTCAGTAGCAGTTTTTGATACGGGCGACACGGGCGGTTGCCCGGGTCAGCCTCGTGGTGGGTGGCGGCATCATGGGTATCGGCAAAAAAAAAATAAAAATAAAAAATTGCTCATACTCATGCTGCCCCAACATCAGCCAGCGCATATTGGGAATGGTACAGGTACAGGTTTGCTATCGCCCATTCGCTGGGAGTAAGGGCGCCCTCCGTTTGCGAGGTGCGCTTGCTGCTTGCGGCACAGGGAGGAGAGGGCGGGTCGGCGGGGGATTCTCTGGCTGGCTGGAGCAACATCTAATAACGAACTCACAAAATAAAAACAAAACAACAAACACAAAAACACCAGACATTATGATACAGACTTATAATTTGCACCGATGTTTTTTCGAAATTCTATACACGGAAAGTGAGCGCGAGAGCCCTCGGTGCGCCTGCTTGCTGCTGAAGTCAAAGTAAACTTTATTGTCATCTTCACTACATACAGTCCAGTATATAGAGAGACGAGACGACGAGGCTCCAGTTACAGCAGTGCAAGTAAACAAACAATAAATATAAGAACAGTAAGAAAATAAATATACGCTTTAGGACTCGGGGTAAAGGGATCAATAACAATTTAAAATTTATAATTTACAGTTTCATGATTTAAAGTCTCACACACAACCCGTCGAAAGGGGAGGGGGGCCGGCTGCTTCCAAATAGTGCACATTTCATTCATAATGTTGTAAATTGTGTATTCATGATTTGAATCCTGGGTTGTGTGAAATCCCAGAAATACACCTTAGACAAAGTGAATCTGTGAACTAAGGTGTAGGTCTATTAGGTTATGTTGTGGTGATCCTTGGGTTGGGGAATGGGTGTTCATACTGGAGTGCAAAATTAAAACCAATGGAAGATGGACAAGAAAAGTTCAATGCCATCAGGTGTTCAGTTTAGAAAAAATAGAAAAGAAGAGGAGGAGAAACGAGCAAAAGATACAGGTAAGCAGATGTGTCATTGGATAATGGCAGGTCATGTATCCTGAAACAATCAGAATCAGAATCAGAATACTTTATTAATCCCTAAGGAAATTATGTGGGTTACAGTTGCTCCAAAAAGAAATGCTAAAAATAGTAATAGCAACAGACTAAACTCCAAACAATATATTATGTTACAGATTTTAATATTAATTAGTCATTGTCAATTGTTGATTTGTCCTGTTCTCATTGTATGACGAATTATGATGGCTGTTTGGTAGCCGTTTGCATACAATGCATACTCTCTCTCTCTTCGTGTGTGTGTGTGTGTGTGTGTGTGTGTGTGGGTGTGTGTGGGGGTGTGTGTATGTGTTTCTCTGGCGAATTTCGACAACAGTTTTATGTTAATGTACAATCCTTAATATGTTTTATGTGTGTGTGTGGGGGGGGGGGGGGGGGGGGGCAGAGGGAGTGTTCGCCCGGGGAGCAAAACAGGCTAGGACCGGTACTGTCTGAGCCTTGTCATTTTTTATATACATTCTTTGTTGTTTGAGGTGAGAGCCAATGAAGAAGATGAAAGATTTTTTACTTGTGCTCTGCAATGTATTGAGGCACTGCAAAATGAAAATTTGACAATATCAGACAGAGGCTTTATAGAGAGCTAGATGATCATACATAAACTCTATCAGAATTTCTTGCTGTTGTATCTTGATATGATCCTAATAATAGGGTTGTCACAAACCTACTATGATCCTTGTATAGATGCTTTTGCAGCTTGCTACATGAATATGATGCTAGACAGAGATCTGCTTATGTGACCCACAGTTTGTTACCCCCAACAACCTTGAGTGGCCATCCAGGTCGGCCATAATATACTGAACTAGAGATAGACCGATCCGATATTACGTATCGGTATCGGTCCCATACTGACGTAAATTACTGGATCGGATATTGGAGAAAAATAAAAAAATGTAATCCGATCCATTAAATATCAAAAAAGCACCTCGCAAAACTTGCGACATGGCGTAACTCGGCTCATAACCGTAGCACATCGCAGCAGTGCGGGTCACGTGATAGAGCGGCTGTGTGTATTTGTAGCCTCGCTAGCAATCCGGCATTTCATCTCCGAGGAAGTTATCCCAGAGAGAAGTAAAGCAAGTGTGTAAGTTCATCTCTGAATGTTTGTAAAGCATTCCCGCGTTAAGCTTAACAACAGATATATGGAGCGACTGCCTCTCTCTCTCCCTCTCCTGCTGCTACTTCAATCATGAAACTGATTAATGATCAGCTGATCGGCTTTTCTGTCGCGAGTCCGTCTCTCTTGTTTGTTTATTGCTCACTTCGCGCCAGAAAGAGGAAACCAGCGGCTGAACAACAGCAGCACGTTTAAGCTTGATAATCTGTTGTTAGAATTTATTTAATATTACTTTCTACACCAGGATCCTTTTCTACATAGCTGACGGCTGGTAACTGCGCAGGGGCGGATCTAGCAAAGTTTAGCCAGGGGGGCCGATAGGGGATGAACAGGGAAAAGGGGGGCACAAAGACATACTTATTCTCATTTAAAATGTCTAGCTTTTAATAAATAATTATCTGAATCTTACACCCAAAGTTTTAATCTGATGTAAAATGTATAGAAGTCCATTACTGTATATAGTAACTATTAAGTCTAATATACCCTAGTAAGCTATAGTACTTTTTCCTTTGGGAAGATACCATCTGTGCAGTCTGCAATTCTGTTGAAGAAAGATGTTGAATCTATTTGATTATTCTTGAAAAATAACTGATTTCTGGGTATTTTTTTTTTCACACTGCATCAAATTATAGTTGATTACGTCAATTAAGCATCATGAGGTGGAGGGTGGGAGGTGGTTCCCTATTTTTTTTTTTTTTTTTTTTTTTTTTTTGCTGGGAGTTTTAGAACCCTATTAGTTAGGTTGCTTAATATTTCTGCTAAGTACTCTTTAAAATACCAGAATAGAGAGGATGGAGTAGGTTTAAGTTTATTAGATTGATCAGTATTGCTGAACTATGAAATATTTTGGGTGCAGTGTATTTTTTGCATACAGGTATAACAGAATAGCTTTAGTGTTTGTTTTTTTTAACTTGAGTATGAACTTGTACAAAAAGCAGCAAGATATTAAAAAAACTGTTTTATTGATTAAAAAATACACTATATCGGATTCATATCGGTATCGGCAGATATCCAAATTTATGATATCGGTATCGGTATCGGACATAAAAAAGTGGTATCGTGCCATCTCTATACTGAACAGACTTCTCATTTTCTTTCCATTGGTATAACATAGCAGAGAATTGCATCATGCTTTGGAATAAGTCAAAGAACCCTGTACAGACACAGACAAACTTTGGGAGTTGAGCCATTAAGCTATGTGGATATGTCAAATCAAGAACTGAATGGCCTTGTGATGGACAGAACACTCCAAATGCAGGTAAAGTACATATTCTTGGAAGTCTGAGATCTCGTGGGGGGTCAGACAAAGCCTACAGGAAGTGGATCCTATTGGACGTGCATTTAGACGTTGTCATGCGATACAGCGAAGGATATATAGTGTTCAGGCCCCCAACCACTTATGGTAAGTTCACTGGTTTGAAAGAAATGGTCAGGCCTTGTGTTTAAATGGATTAACACAATATATCAAAATTAAAGGTACTTCATTTAAAACATTACTGGAATGAATCTGTATGATCAGCATAAGGTAATAAAAAAATAATAAAAAAAAACATAACCATAACCAAAAAAAACAGAAATTGCCTTGTTTAAATATGTTAAATATTTTTGGGGATTCATAGTAGATTAATTTACATGTCGTCTAATGTATATACTCCTGTGTTGTTTAATCTTTTATTTTACATCACAATTTTAATCCCTAACATCGATTGTGCCAGGTAAATGTAGTGTGGAAAAAGACATTTTATGCCACTGAGACAGGGGCGGACTGGGCATCTGTGGATTCTGGAGAATCACAGAAAGGTCGTTACTCCAGGAAGGCCAGCGTGCCGGCCCACCACTCTCCACACATGCTTTCAACACCTGTCCCCCCCCCAATAATCTCTTTCACACTCCAGTACTCTAGGGGGCAGCACTGCACCTCTAAGTTGGATGCCAGCTGCATTGGCTGTGGCCGCCAGGCAAGGGCTGTATCCCAATTCAGGGTCTGCAGCCTTAAAGGTCGCATTTTAAGGCCGATTACGTCACAGCGACGCGACGAAGGCTGTCCCAATTCGAAGGCTGCTCGAAATGCAGCCCTCAAATGCGCCCTTCATTTCCCTGAATTTCAAGGACGTGGCGGTGTAGACTTCGTGGCCCAACATATCCCAGAATGCATAGCGCGGCGGTGGGTGTGGATAATTTTGCCGAAAAAAAAACGGCGGATGAGGTGCGCCCAAAGAGTACTGAATATTATGTCACTTATTTATGTGCAAATGTTTAATAACGAAGAACATTAAAACATTACTGTTGGCCACATGTCGGCAAAGTTATGTGACATTAGTGATGTTTGTACTAACTTGGTTTTAAAGCCTTTACTTTAAAATACACGCCGTTCAATAGCTGACCTTAATCTTACAGAGAATGATCAAAGCTCATGTAGAAACAAACAAACAAATGAACAAAAGATTTTCTCCTTCATTTCTGTCAAACAATGCTGTATGAAACGTTTCCAGCTGTTAGTATCATGGTTGCTAGGCAACCTGGGCAGCGCAAGGAGGCTAGACCGTCCCATTTCACAAGCCTCGCACTTCCGGCCTTAGCGGTCTATAAGTACGCGGCCCTTGAGGATCGTTGAGGCTGCGTCCTTTAAGGCTGCAGATCCTGAATTGGGATACAGCCAAGGAGACGAAGAAATGGAGTAGGAGGAAGAAGTGGAGTGGGAGGCAGAGACGGTGGAAAGAAACGATGCAAAACGCGGCTGCAAGTACAAGAAGGAAAGAAAAGGGTGGGGCTGAGAAAGCAAGAGAAAAAAAATTGCGGCCATTAGATGCTGAAGCCTCTAAATGTCACAGACTAACCGACATATTTAGCAGCACAGCCAGCAGCAGCACCTTGCAGCAGGTTCGCAGCAGTGAAGAACTCAGGCAGACAACTACACAGCAACATGCCAGCAGTAATGAGGGACAGAAAGATGAGCTGGTTCCACAAGCAGATCCAGGACAAGTAAGTATGGAACATAAGAGGAGAAACAGTTATTTGCTAGGGACGATGTTAGAAAGTGATGTTTAGGTTGCAAATTTTTTTATGATTACAATAGTTAAAACAGCTAAACTTATCCTAAATATTTTAGCTGTAAAAGGCCACATGCAGTAGTTAATATTAAGAAATATGTTGTGCTTTTACGTGAAAAGGTTGGTAGTGTTACAGTTAATGCTTACAAACTTTGAAGATTTGAAATACAGATGTTACATTTGTAATGATTCATTTTCATTTAGATGTGGTATTATTTGTGCAGTAAGAGTAATTACTGCATAAATTATTAAGCTTATCAAGTATTAAATTCATTTTAACAGAAAACCTTTTTTTAAATCCATTCCATCATTTTTTTTTTTTTTAGGTTGAGCTTAGACCGAGAGCAGTGAAAGACACACACTGCAGCTCAACTTTACATTTTTTTTTAACAAAAAACGCGAAACCTAGGTTGACAAAAACGCCTTGGCCACCACTGCTGCGGTAGTGGACGCCAGGGGGACTGCCTCCAGTCACCGGGTGGTGCGGTCAACCATAGTCAAAAGGTGCGTAAAACCTTGTGACTGCGGCAGAGGACCCACCAGATTAACTTGCACATGATCGAAACGCTTGCCGGGGATGAATAACTGCTCCAGGGGTGCCTTATAGTGTTTACGAACCTTTGTGTGCTGGCATTGAATGCACACCGCCGCCCATTCCTTCACCGATTTACGAAGGCATGGCCAAACAAACTTAGAGCTGACCAGTTTAACAGAGGCCCGGACCCCCGGATGAGAGAGAGCATGTCCCGAGTCAAAAATGCAACAACGCAATGAAATGGGAACTACCGGGCGAGGGCGGCCGGTGGAAACGTCACAGACCTGGAGAGGGCCGCCATCCTGCATGGGTAGGCCCATCTGCGCAGATTTAAGCGCGAGGATGTCTGGGTCACTGCTCTGATCCAGCCATGGTGGAGTAGTCTATACTGACAAACACGGGAGAAATGGGACAAACAGTCAGCCACATGATTGGACTTACCAGCCATGTGCTGAATGTCTGTGGTAAACTCAGAAATGGCTGCCAACTGGTGCTGCTGGTGCGCACTCCATGGATCAGAAACTTTGGACATTGCAAACGTCAAGGGTTTGTGGTCCACGTATGCGGTAAATTGACGACCCTCGAGAAAAAAATGGAAATGACGGGTCACCAGGTGGAGAGCTATTAGCTCCCTGTCAAAAACGGACACCCGAGATTCGCTGGTCCATCACCGCGCCCACCGCTATATCCGATGCATCCATGGTCAACGCAATCTGCGACGACGGGGATGGGTGGGTCAGAAGGGCAGTATTAGCTAACGCCAACTTAGCATCAGAAAACGCTTGGATGCGTTCTGGAAACTAGTCAATGGAGTCATTAGCCTACTTACCTTTTAACGCCCCGTAAAGGGTCTGTAGCAGATGCACCACTTTGGGGAGAAAACAGTTGTAAAAATTCACCATCCCCAAAAATTCCTGCAGTGCCTTAACAGATGTGGGACGTGGAAAATCCGAAACAGCTCGGACTCTGTCAGGTAACGGAACCGCGCCCTCAGCGGAAATACGGTGCCCCAGGAAGTCGAGAACCAGCAACCCAAACTGGCATTTAGACGGATTAATGATCAGTCCATGCTCTGCCAAATGCTGAAAAACCTGACGCAGATGGAACATATGTGGCCACCAGTATATCATCAAGATATACAAAAACAAAGAGCAGCCCGCGCAAGACCGAGTCCATCAACCGCTAGAAGGTTTGGGCGGCACCTTTCAGGCCGAAAGGCATGCGCAGAAACTCGAAAAGGCCGAAAGGTGTAACGACGGCGGTTTTGGGGACATCCTCAGTACGCACGGGAACCTGGTAATATCCCCGTACCAAATAAATCTTCGAAAAACAAGGTCCCCGCAAGATGGGCGGAAAAATCTTGGATGTGGGGAATGGGATAACGATAGTTCTTGGTGACATTATTGAGACGGCGGAAATCCCCACAAGGTGGCCACCAACCATCAGATTTGGGCAACATGTGTAATGGGGAAGCCCAGGCACTATTTGAACGCTGCACGATGCCCAGGCGCTCCATGGTGGCAAACTCCTCCCGAGCAACAGCCAGTTTGGCAGGGTCAAGGCGGCGCACGCGCGAACACCGGAAGCCCTACTGTAGTTATGTAATGCTCCACCCCGTGCTTTGTCACAGTGCTCAAGAAAGTGGGGACAGTGAGTGAGGGAAACTCAGAAAGCAAACAAGCGTTACCCAAAGCTACTGAGTTAGCATGCACCATTGGCTGAGCACCCCAAGTCAAACAGGGTAATGAAGAAAATGACACAGCGTCAATTAAACGTCTGTTAGCAACATCAACCAGCAGTCTGTGAGCACAAAGAAAATTAGCGTCTATTATAGGCACAGAGCTAGCAGCAGTGGTGGGTCGAGTATCCAAAAATTGTACTCAAGTAAGAGTAGCATTACTTTAAAATAGTATTACTCAAGTAAAAGTGAAAAGTAGTCGTCAAAACAATTACTCAAGTAAGAGTAAAGAAGTACTTGGCGAAAAGACTACTCAAGTAGCAGGTAACTGTTTGAAATGTCCGATTTATTTTTTAAATAAATGTTATCAGACAAACAAAAATAAATAAATATACAAATTTTACTATTTTCAAAAGGAATATATGTAAAAACATCAACAAAATAAGGCACAACAATTCAAATTTCCAGATTTCAGTTTTTCACAACATAAAGCTTTTTTCACCAATACCTACAGTAAATAATATAAATATATAAACAGTGCAAACAATTTCCAGTGACAAGATATGCTGTAAACTTTATATTCATTTTTGCTCCAAATGGCACAGCAGCCACAGAGAAAACATTAGAACGAGGCATCTTCAACATATGTTCATACAAGGCAGCTCAGTTTACCATAAGTTGTATGAGTGTGCATCTATTTTTGCATATTTAGCAAAAATGTGCTGTTTCTTCACTCAGTGAGGTGATGGTTAAGCTTCAGCAGCAGTTTGCTCTCAAGGTTCTTTCTGTGAAGCTCTAACTCAGGGGTCGGCAACCCTGGGCACGCGAAGGGTTAAGTGATGGCACGGCATGCAGTGAAATAATCTGAGAAGGTGTATTTAAAAATAAATATCTACGGCTGGGCCACCAATGCACATCACAAATTAGCTCACACAGAGCTAATGACGATACAGCTAATGACAGCGCGTGTTAATGACAGTATCTAAGCTAACAGCCCCGCCTCCTTGTTTTACTTGTAACTGGCTAAAAATTACACAGACGAGAGGGATGTAGCTAGCTAGCCAGTCTTGTGAATTATGGCCTCGAAGCGAGCGAAAAAAGATTATCCCCAGTCTTTTATGCCAATTTGGACGGAAGACTGGGGTTTTGTGCAACAGAAAGATCGTGCTGTATGTGCCCTTTGCCTCGAGAGTGTTGTCTGCCGGACTTCCAGTGTTAAACGACATTTTGAGACGAAACATCAAAAAACCTTCAAGGATGAGGCAGAGAAAGTTGAATCAACTACACGTGCTGTGTCAAGATATGAGAAGCAAGCAAGTACTCTAAAAGTTTTTACAGCTGCAAAACATCAAAACATCATGGAACTGAAGCAAGTTATCGTATTGCACACTGTATTGCTAAACATGGAAAGCCGTTTACAGATGGAGAATTTGTTAAGGAGGCTTTTCTCTCAAGCTCAGAAGTGTTATTTAATGGGCTTCCAAACAAAGATGCAATTAAATCAAGGATACAAGACATACCTGCATCAGCCAGAACTGTGGAACGACGCATCCAGGAAATGGGTGACAATGTCAGAGCCCAACAAACAGCTGGTTTGAAAGAAGCCCAGGTGTTTAGTGTAGCTTTGGACGAAAGCGTTGATATCAATGACGTTCCACGTTTGGCTGTTATGGTAAGATACTGTGATGTGGCAGTACAAGAGGAACTCTTCTGTTTAACCCCGATGCCTGAAACAACGCGAGGTGAGGATATTGCCAAAGTTTTTAAGGAGTGTTTTGATGAGCGAGGCATTGACATTACACAGATTTTTGCTGTGACAACTGATGGTGCGCCAGCTATGGTTGGGAAACACAGGGGCGCTGTTACCTTAATTGAGGAACAAGTTGGCCATCCCATCATGAAACTACACTGTATAATACACCAAGAAAACCTGTGTACCGAGATGTCAAATTCAGATCTTCATGACGTCATGGCCCCAGTGGCAAAAGTCGTGAACTTTATAGTTAAGCAATCTCCTTTGACTCAGCGCCAATTCCAGTCTCTGTTTGAGGAGATGGCTAGCTCATGCAAAGACATCCTGCTCCACTGTTGTGGAAAGGTTCTGGAACGATTTGTGGATTGTTTTGATGTGGTAAAAAAATTCCTGGCAGAAAAGGGCCAAAGCCATCCCGAACTCGAAGACGAGAAGTGGGTTGAAAAACTTTTCTTTCTTGCTGATATAACGGGACACCTCAACGAACTTAATCTCAAACTGCAGGGATCCGGACAAACTGTTTTAGATATGCGTGACACGTGGGAAGCTTTCGTTCAAAAACTGGCAGTTTTTTCCAGCGATTTTGAAACTTCCACGTTCCGCTAGTGCTGGGCGATATATAGATTTTTTTAAAAATATCGATATATGTTTATACAAGACATAAGATGTGACAATATCGTTTATATCGATATAGTCTATGTTGCGTTATAATTACACTTGTGGAGCCGCTATTTTGCCTCTCTCTCGTCTGGGTTTGTTTGCCCCGCAACTCACCCTCACGGAACACAAACCCCCTCCCCCATCGTTACACCTCCAGTTGGCAACAAGATGGACACAGGAGCTAGCGAAGAGGAGCTCGTCGGAAAAAAGAAAACCAATGGCTCAGTTATTTGGAGATGGTTCGGGTTCAAAGTGTCAGATGAGCAGCAGAATAATGTATTCTGTAGAGAATGTCGAAAAAGCGTAGCAACAAAAGGTTCGAGCACTACTAATCTTTTCCACCATTTACAATTGCGCCATAAAGTGCAGTATGAAGAGTGTGTGAAATTGCGTGCTGTAGCCCAGACCGCAAAGTCTTCCGAGGTTCCTGCCGTGAAACAGACCACCTTACAACACTCGTGCTGTGCCATATGATACAAAAAGTGAGAAGTGGGGGGAAATTACAAAAGCAGTAGCCTATCATATTGCTAAAGACATGGTCCCCATCTCAACTGTGGAACAAGAGGGCTTTATACAGCTGCTAAAAACTCTTGACCGAAGATACCAGTTACCTAGCCGGAAATACTTCACCAGAGAAGCACTGCCAAAAATGTATACTGAAGTTAGACAGAGTCTCGCTGCCCAGCTCACCAAAGTGTCTCACTTCGCACTGACCACCGACATGTGGTCCAGCAGGACGTGCGAGCCATATATGAGTGTGACTATACATTTCATGGAAGACTGGGAACTGAAAACTGCCTGTCTCCAGACCAGCTACTTTCCTCAAGACCACACCGGAGAGCATATAGCTGAAGCCCTGCAGGATGTGCTCAAAAGCTGGAAGCTCAACCCGACGGGACTGGTTGCTATAACAACTGACAACGGGGCTAATATTGTCAAGGCGGTTCAACTGAACAAGTGGTCGAGGATCCAGTGTTTTGGTCACAGGCTTCATCTGGCCATTGGTAAGTGCAATACTGAATTTGTTGATTTGAAAAAAAAAATGCTAATAAATGAAAAGTGTATAGAGTCGCTTGTAGAGCTAAACATGCCTATGGACCACAAGACAAATATTTTTACAAGTCATAGCCAGCATATACATCTATCACTTAGAAATCGAAAGTTAGTTGAATAAATAAATAAACTATCCCTATTAAATCCAATAAACGTATTGGGGTGTATTTGTCCTTGTATTAGATTGAGTTGTGACACTAAATGAGGACCACAGCTGAGACAAGACAGGGATACATTTTTAAATACATAGTGAGATTAAAAGGTGTAAAAAAAAAAAATAAATAAAAAAAAAAAAATACATGTTCTAATCATTTGGTGATCTGGTGATTTTACCAAGATAGTTTAACTAGAACCATTTCTAGGTTATACAATAAACGACACATTTTGCAAATATTGTTAAGTCTTATGCATCACATTCTATACAACTGAGATGGATATTAATTTGCCTTTGAGTGATTTGCATCTTAACATAACAATTAAAGTGATTTTAAAAGTTTGTATTTTGTGTGTCACAGGACATGCTATGGATGATGCCCGCATTACCCGGACTATTTCTCTGTGTAAGAAAGTCGTCAGCAGCTTCTCCTACAGCTGGAGGAAGAGAAGAGAGCTGGCTGAAGTGCAAATACAGCTGGGTCTTCCAAGTCACCAGCTACTCACAGAGGCAACAACTCGCTGGGGATCAAGGCTTCTCATGATAGAGAGAGTTCTGGAGCAGGAAAGAGCACTTTCTAAAGTCCTCTCTGTCGACATGAAAACCAGACCTCTGGTCCCTACTTGGCAGGACATAGAGGTCCTGGAAGCAGTTCAGAAAGCTCTCAAACCCTGTCAGGACTTCACTGATGCACTTTCAGGAGAGAAGTATGTGACCCTGTCATATGTCAGACCTGTGCTACACCTGTTTAACACTAGTCTCCTGGCACCTGGAGAGGAGGATAGTGAGCTGTGTAAATCCATCAAGACCCGCATTGTGGATTACCTCAACAATAAATATGCAGATCCATCCACCAGTGACCTGTTGGACATGGCTTCTTTTGTGGATCCACGGTTCCGGGCGAAATACATCCCTAGTGAGAAGATTAATGCACTAAAACATAAACTCATCTTGGAGGCAGAGTCTCTGCTCAGCTATCAGGGCACGTGTTTGTCTGAGCTGACTGATCCAGCCGTGCCTGAGTCTGCAGACCGAGAAGAAGCAGCAGTAGGACACACAGCTAAAAAAAAGAGATCACTGGCAAGCTTCTTCCAGCACAGCACAGCCACCAACACTGGTTTCACAAAAAGGGAAGCAATCGAAAATGAATTTTCTAGCTACCTGTTGTCAGTTTGTGTAGAGAGTGATGCTGACCCTCTCAAATGGTGGAAGGAACATGAAGTTGCCTTTCCAGCACTGAGCCTCCTGGCCAAGAAATACCTTTGTGCGCCAGCTACCAGCTCCCCTTCTGAAAGGATTTTTAGTTGCAGTGGAAACATTGTAACCTGCCACAGGGCATCGTTGAAGCCTGATAATGTTGACAGATTAGTTTTCCTGGCACAAAATCTGTAAGCTGTACAGTTGTTGGCCTTGCCAATTGTTTATGTTCTTTCTATATTGTTATTGTCATTTGAGATTTGCACAAAGACCCACTGACCAAAGAATGGAATTTTGTTAATTTCATTCAATCTGTTTACATGTTTGGTTTTTTGCACAAAGTACCAGATGATTGTTCAGGAATACACACAAAGAAGCACTTTAGAAAACTTTACTTCAGTGTAAGCACTTTTTAAAGAGCAAGATGCCTTTGTTATTTTAGATCTGCATCTTTTTAGTTTACATTTTACATTTAGTTTACAATTTTTAGCTTTTTGTTATGTATGAAAAGAAAAAAAATGGAGCATTATTATTTAATAAATGATGACAATTTATTTTTGACAATTTTTTCATGTACATCTACAGTTGTATCTTAATAAAAGTTACATGTGTGACATCTGGGACAAGTACCTTTGACCAAGAACTCTCTTTTTGTTCTTACTTTATGGGATTAAAAAAATATCGAGATATATATCTTATATCGCCATCCAGCTAAAAAATATCGAGATATGAATTTTGGTCCATATCGCCCAGCTCTACGTTCCGCTACTTCAAACGCCTCAGGGAGCTGTCCGCTCAGCGCAGCATCAGCACCACGGAAATACACGGGTACGTCCAAAGACTCGAGAAAGAATTCAGAATGCGTTTTCGGGACTTTCAGGTGTATGGACCGATGTTTTCTTTTCTTATCAAGCCAGAAAGCTTTAATGAGCAGCTGGATTTGTCTCTTTTTAAATGGCTGGACACAGATTACATGGAAATGCAGCTGATTGAACTGAAAATCTCGACTCTGTGGGTGACAAAGTTCGCAGAACTACAAACGCAGCTAGAATCCACAGCTGCGTGTGATCATGGAGCTTGCATCTTCACTTGCTGGACATCACTACCAGACAAGTTTAACTGTCTTAAGAACATTGCACAGGCCCTATTGACAGTATTTGGCTCTACCTATCTGTGTGAGCAAATTTTCTCTCACATGAAGAGTGTCCTTAGCGCCTCCCATTGCCGTCTGACTGCTGGACACTCAGAGACCTGTGTGCTCCTTAAAGTTACAAAATGTGATCCCCAGATAACACAACTGGCAAATACAAAGCAGGGACAGGGATCACATTAATATGCATATCCCTGTATTAACAAATGTCATATTAGCCCAGTTTATTTTTTCTTTTCACTGTTGTGAGGAGACCATAAACAGGATTTGCATTTTCTGTTGTATAGTTCCTTTGCTGTTATGGTGTTTTTGTTATGCATAAAAATTGTTTTTTGAAAATAGCTGATCTGCACTTTGCCAACATCTGTCAGCAAATATAGTTCTATAAAGTTACTCTATGGTGTGTAACTGTTGATATGCTGTTACATATTGTTAATGCAATTGTTATTGTTATTGTTATTGTTGTAAATAAATTTCTTGTTAATGCAACGGTTGATATGGCACTTTGACCTTTGAGGAAATTTTATATGGCACTCGTCATCAAAAAGGTTGCCTACCCCTGCTCTAACTGTTTAGCAGTGAACAGGAGTCCTGCATGACTAAGAAGTCCTTCACAAGCTCCAGATGCAGGACGAGCTGTATTGACTTTGATCGACAGCTTCTTGATGTGAGGAAAGCCATGCAATAGATCCACACCTCCAGTGAATGGACATGAAAGGTACCTCTCCAGCTCCCCTGCTTCTGGCTTTCCTGACCCCATGGATCCATCATCTTCTTCAAATAGGCGATGTTTGTGCTGGCCTCATCCAGCTCTGTGTCTAGGTGATGTCTGATGAAGTGGAGACCTGTGGAAAGATGTAAGATTTTCAAAAGAATTAGGTCTGGTCATTATTGTGCTGTATACACTGCCAAGCTGCAGATGTTTGTTTGGAGCTAGCCTCCAAAAGCTGGCCATACACTGTGCGATTTTTGGCCCATTTTGAGCAGATTTGTCAGTCGCGCAACCATTTTGGGGATCGGCCTGTGTTTTGCCTTAATCGTGTGTGCATCGTGTAGTATACATGGGGTAACGAAAAGCAGTTAACACCTCACGACCACCTCCCAATCATCAATCATATGGTCGCATGATAATCAAACCTGTTTGAAATCCTGTCGCCCCTCAACGCAGCCTCTCACACTGTGCACGCACAAACACAGAAATGAAAGAGAAAAGGTGGAGCAGCACGGCAGTGCAGCGTGTGATCTGGACACAAGAGATGGAGGCACAACTTGTAGGGTGAGGCAATCCGCTCATCCGAGTACGTAAGCGTAGTCGAATGAGCGCGCTCTATTTTTCTTTTGCCACCCAGGCAAAAGAAAAATAGAGCTATATCCTATTAAACGTGTTCTAACAATATACTTTTCATGTTCGTGCAATATACTATCATGTTAGTACAATATACCTTTCACGTTTCCCGTGTTTTGCCTTAATCGTGTGTGCATCGTGAAGTATACATGGGGTAACAAAAAGCAGTTAACACCTCACGACCAGCTCCCAATCATCAATCGTATGGTCGCATGATAATCAAACCTGTTTGAAATCCTGTTGCCCCTCAACGCAGCCTCTCACACTGTGCACGCACAAACACAGAAATGAAAGAGAAAAGGTGGAGCAGCACGGCAGTGCAGCGTGTGATCTGGACACAAGAGATGGAGGCACAACTTGTAGGATGAGGCAATCCGCTCATCCGAGTACGTAAGCGTACTCGAATGAGCGCGCTCTATTTTTCTTTTGCCACCCAGGCAAAAGAAAAATAGAGCTATATCCCGTTAAACGTGTTCTAACAATATACTTTTCATGTTCGTGCAATATACCTTTCACGTTTGAACAATATAATATCACGTTCGTACAATATAATATTTATATTGTACGAACATGATAATTATGTATATTGTAATAACGTGATATTATATTGTTCAAACGTGAAAGGTATATTATACTAACATGATAGTATATTGTACAAACATGAAAAGAATATTGTTAGAAAAATATGCTTTTCATGTTATAACGTGATATAGCTCTATTTTTTTTTTTTGCCTGGGTGGCAGCTCTACGCTTCTGTATCCGAGGCTTTTCAATGTGGCCTCACAAAATTATCACGACTACAACAACCATGAAAAGAGTTGGATGGACATTGCTGCTCAATCACAGCTGCCTGGTCAATGTTTTTCATTAGTAATTTAGCAAAGTTGATGGTGTGTGTGTGTGTGTCTGTGTGAGTAAAAGACAGAGAGAGGGAGAGTGAGGGACAGATTTTGTATGATAAGCTTCACGTTATGGACGCACAGTTTGAGCACTCAGGTTGCATCAGAGTATCAGGCCGTATAGTGTGAGACCCTGCATCGTGACCTATGAACTTCTAACTCCTGCGATTTAATTGTACAGTTTGAGCAGGAGCGGAATAACGTGACTGAAAACAAATCGCACAGTATTTGCCCAGCTTAATGCAGACTGTTTAAACTAAACAAGCTGCTGTTTCACATAATAATCCCTGTCACCCACAGTATTGACTTCTGTTTTAACACTTAAAGCAGTAGAGACGAGCTGTTTGCATGTGCGTGGAACTCTAGCGTCATTAACCAGGCTAGCTGTTAGCTTATAGCTCATGCTAGCTAACCAGCGAGCAGTTAAAAAGACAGCTGAAGCTGCACAAAACACCCACAAACTTATCTCACTACAACGTAGCACCGAAAATATGACTCGCAGCTCGAGCTCTACACAGCTGCTGTAACATAAGACTGACATCCAGCTAACCACAGCTAAAAAGATATTTAGAGAAAACTTACCATTTCCTCAGGTTACACGAGTTGAGTTGTTTCACGCTGAAAAGTTGGTTTGTTTTGGCTCTCACTGAAGACACCGACACTGAAGACATAGCTGTTCTTTTGTCCTGCTTTTAAGCGAAACATTCTTTGTATGTGAGGAAAATGCTGTTCATCCTCTTCAGCTCTAGCGTAGACTCTGCCATGTTTTTTAATGTTTCTTCTTTCCATGTGTCCGCTACTTTGAAATGCTTGGGCCGCTCTGCCCGCCACAGTTTTAAACTGGTCATGTGACTGCATGGCCACATCTCATTGGTAAAAAAGTTACCGGAAACTCCACTGGCGGCATGTTATCTAATGTGTTAAACTAATTATTTTTTTAAAAAGTAACAAGTCGAGTTTTGCAAATGTAGCGGAGTAAAAGTACCGTTTCTTCTTCATAAAGTAAAAGTAAAAAGTATCGTGCAAAAAAGGTACTTTAAAAGTACATTTTTTTCAAAAACTTACTCAAGTAAATATAACGGAGTAAATGTAACTCGTTACTACCCACCTCTGGCTAGCAGCAACTACAAAGTGAACTACAAATGAAAGCAAACAGTCACCGAAGGGTGAAAGGTTGGTTGGGGAGCCATTAGCCGCAGTTAGCAGTGGTCCGCAGCCTTCAGCTTAGCCTGTCCAAGCCAGTCGGGGGAAGAAGGCTCTTCTGTGTTTCTCTGGGTGTTGAAACTGCAAGGTGGCAGACAGCGCTGTGCCTTCGTTCCAAAACTCTGGTGATAAAAACAAAGCCCTTTTCTGCTGTGCCACCATGCAGTGATTCCAGCCACCATTGACAAGTCGGAGGGCCCCTGGAGTATCGGTGAGGGGGTGGGGGAAGCCGCTGGTGAGTCCGGGACAATCGCCTGGACACCGAAACTCCTGGTAGCCAGGAGGATGCAATCCACCTCTTCCGCAAAGGGAGCGGTAATCCTTCGTGGCCAATAGCGGGGAGTTGGCAAGGCCAGTGCGCACTGGAGCCGGCAGCTATTGGAGGAAGATGTGAGTGAAGAGGAATCCTCTGTCATCCGCGCCCAGTAAGGACAGCATGCTCTCCATGAGCTCGAGAGCGGTACCATCGCCCAGGCCCGCGAGGGAGAGGAGTGTCTCGGTCCGCTCAGCATCAGAGAGTGAGTAACGCCGCAGCAGCAGCGCCTTGAGGGTGGTGTATTTGGTGGACAGCAGGTCAAGTGAGGCCACCACATGGTTGTAGTTGGTATCGTTGGCTGAAACTCTACGAAGAGCAAACTGAGCTTCTACGTGCCATAAAGGAGGGTCGTGAAGCCAAAAATCCGGGAACTTAAGAGCCACAGCAAACGAAGCCATCGGCGGAGGTGAAGTCCGGCGGCAGCCGATGCTCCCAGGCCGGAGCTGGCTTCATCTTTGAACCTTAGCATGTTTGCCACAGGGGTCACCAATGTGGAGGTATGTAAAGACAACAGGAGAGGTCTCAGTGTCTCACTCCAACTTTATTAACGGATTCACCAGAACTCCACATACAAAAAGCGCCAAATCTCCACTCCAACACTTCCTTTCTACTTGGGTGTGAGTGAAGCCACCTGGTGTTCCGTCACAGGTTTGCCCTTAAGGGTCAGGTATAATCATGGTATGGAAAATTTACAGGTTGCTCGTTTTATCTTACAGAGAAGAGGAGTAGGCAGTGTTACTACAGGTGTTTCAGTACATAACCAAAGAACTGAAAGACTGTGGGCAGAACCCAACAGAGCTGTATCAAGACACTTTATAAATATTTTTAACTTTATGGAAGAACAGGGTATGCTGGATTCACCGAATGAGCTACATCTTTTTTGTGTGCATTATGTTTATTTGCCAAGGATTGAAAGAGCATTAACATAATTTGTCAATCAGTGGAAGAACCATGGTCTCTCTACACAAGGAGGATAGACACCTCTTCAGCTGTGGCATATAGGTGTCACAAACAATGTTGGAATACAGTCGTTTATAAATAACATTTTTTATGTTGATAACTCTCACCTCCATGAAGAAGGGCCATTACCAGAACTTCAAACAAACAATAATGTTATAATTCCAGATATTTACATCAACATAAATGAGACTGCAATGAACATTATTCAACAAGTGAATCTGTCACGAGCTCAGGAGGGACTCAGACGCAGACTGGAATCACAGAGATCAGTTAGTTTCTTTTCTCACACCAAGTGCTACTATGTACAGGTAAAGGGAAAGGAGGTTGGGGTCTCCAGGGGTCACGAAGGCAGTGAGGTCAAAACACAAGCGGGTTATTCACACATGGGGGCTTCTCCTCCCAGGGATTCCTCTTCATGCTCACACCTCACCGACTCACCACACTCACAACAGGCTGGGCATGCAGAGTCTGACATGGAGAGAGGAGATTAGTATTAGAATGATGCACAAAGGAAACTTGAAGAAAGCTGAAGAATTAAGGAAACACTGACAAGGGTTACACAATAATCCAGCCACGAGGCAATCCTAGCAGCTGCCTTAAGTAGTGAGCTTGAGAGAGTGCTGATCACAGATGATTGTTTGCAGGTGCGGAAGCCCACAATGAACTCCGCCCCCGGTAGCGCGAGAGGGGAGCGAGGAGGGACAAGATAGACAAAAACACTTGTAGCCACACTGAGCCAGCCAAACAGGCACAGGGACCATGACAGAATCCTTTAGAAAATGATGGAAATCATGAAATAGATGTTCACTATTACACCTTCTACATTGAATCAAATATTTTGCAAAAAAAATTTAAAAACAAAAAAACATTTCAGAACACATATCTGATCAAAAATAACAAAATATTGAAAGCATTTTCTTTAAGCATTTTCTTGCTCTTGCTCTTGACGAAGGCGGTCGCACATTTCTCCTCTCCTCTTCTCGTGTTTTTTGTATTACTTTTCCCTCGAACATTTTCACAGTCTGTTCTCTAAAACCTAAAAGAGGAATTATGGATTGGATCAACTGGTCCCCAAATGCAACTGACCCCCCTTTCTCAACGAGAAGTTTGGGCTTGGGTGAGCCTGAGTGCTGAAGATATCTAACCATGGTAACAGGGTTCTGGCTGATCGGAGCTGGCTTGGCCCTGACTTATCGAAGAATTAAGAAAGCAGAACCGGCTGTTCAAACCCCCACAAGGCTGCCCGCTGGGATTGGAATGATGGGAGAGGCGTGAGTTTCTCAAAATGGGCTCACTGAGTCAGCACGGATAAGATCTTGGAGAGGCTACGGCTGCTGTTAATACTCAGAATAAGATCTCTGACTGCAGACTGGATACATCTCGGAAGGGCTAGCTCAGAATAACATCTCTGGGCGAAAATTGGATGACATCTTGGGGAGGCACACTGCCGTGAGTTCTCAGAAATCGGCTCCTTGAGCACAAGAAATGACAACATCACAGAGCGCGAGTATGGCGAAGCTCGCGGCTCTCCAACGGGAGATTGAGAGACCAGTGTTGGACTGTAGAACTGCTTTGAAATTCATATGAGCTGTTCGCACTAAAGTAAAAACCACCATCACTTCATGCGGATACCCCCTTTGGCACCAGCTGCGGTCTCAAGGCTGGAGCTGAACAACAACACCCTGATAACGACTGTGTTTAGTCTGTTCCTTCCCATTCCATGCCACCTGGGTTGGCTGGAAGACTGTTTACTTAGCCTAGCAGGGCGAAGGACACTGTCTCAGCTGAACTCTGGACATGCACACATATACATATACACTGATATGCACAAACTCATCCACCCTCCCTTTCCAAACGCCTTCGATGCTTATTCCCTTCCGATACTGCACCCTTTACCCACCCCTGTTGCTTGTCATGTGTTTCTTTGGTGTATTAAGAGTTTTTCATGTGCTATGTGCAGAGGTGTTTTTTTCTCTCCTTATCTTTCCTCATGTGGTGCATTTTCCATTGTTATACCTCTCTGACCTGTCTTGCCCATGTGATGTTTTGTGTAATGTATGTATGGTCGGAAGGGTAAGATGGCGCTGGCACGGCTGGCAGCCTTAACCCAATTTCCCTCGGGATGAATAAAGTATTATCAATCAATCAAAAGGATAAAATGACAGCTCTGTTGTCAATCAAACAGAAACTGAGACAGGCAGAAGAATAAACAGACAGAAAGACAACCATATCAAAGACAGATGCACATGCACATGAAAAGACTAAAGTGAGACAAAGATTATATGTTCATACTCAACAGTCTAAATAAACTTCTGAAGTGCTGTTAAACAATTGGATTTTAATCCTGAAGAACAATCACTTCTTGTCAAATTGATGTCTTAAAACATCAATTTGACTGACGCAGCTAAATTTGGAAATATTAAAACCTTAAAAAGTTAATATTCAATGCTCACTTTGAATCAGCAGAGAGACCAATACAAAAGATAAAACCACAAACTCATACAGCATAATGTGTTCACACCCTGCCAAAGACGTAAGTGTTACCTAAGGCAAAATCAAACATCTCCTTGAACAACTGGTATGAAACATGCAGTGGCAGCCTAATACAGTTAACACACGTGATGGCAAGAGGGAAAATTGGTGTAGAAGAGAAGTCGTCATCTCCTCTATGAATGAACTCAATCAAGGGTGCTGGGGAAAAGCCAATAGGTGGCACCGCAGTTGCTCCAGTTGCAAAGGCCAATAGCTTCTCTAACTTGGAATGTCCTTCTTCTTCTGCATAAAACAGAGAAGGAAATAAATGTTATAAGGTAACTTTATATTAGATCATTTTGCCAGAATAATTTGTCAGTGAGTATTAATCTAAAGCAAGAATCTTTGAAAGACTGTTATTGTAATGACTATAGAACACGCTTTTCATCCTTCAACAGTTTCAAAGAACTATGTAAAAATGTTACTCCAACCAAGAGGGTAATTAAGAAGCAGCAGAAGCTGTGGTGTTATTGTTATACAAGTATGTTATTTAAAGTAAAGTTTTCAGAAATGCAGAACTATAAATCGCTATATCTGTTTATTGTACACTAAAGTGCCACTTACCTTCTGCATCTTGGAGATAGTCTCTCCAGAATGTAACAACCATCTCCTCAGCAGCTCTTCTGTTGCTTCCTTCTGGAGATAGATGAATGGTGAAAATGATGAATGTTAATAGATGAATGTTAATAATTATGCAATTTCAGGTTTCTAAGTTAATTGCATATTATCAATTTGGCAATTTGAATTGTATTAGGTTATTAAACTGGCCATTTTGATTAATAGGTAAGATTTTTATCACTATTTTAATTAATCTGAAAAACACAGAATACCCAAATACCTTTGAATAGGACCCTGTGGATGACCTGAAATATGACAATGTCATGTACCAGCAGATCCCTGTCTCTTAGGCTATGTTCACACTGCACCGGAGAAGACAAACGAGAAAGCATGGCGGGGGAAACTGGAGACAGCGAGTCAATGGACAGAAACTGAGGTTTTGGACTTGATTAGCATATGGGGAGACAATTCTTCTTCAACTTGGAACTCTTCGACTTTTTCAAAGAGTACCGAATCAGCTATGTCTTCCAGGGTGGATTTGCTGAATTTCCAACTAGAAAAGAAAATACTGTTGGTGACAGAAACTTAGGTGGTGGACCACCATGTACCAAGCTCACTGCAATGGCTCTGCCAGAGATGTAGTACCAGTACCCTCAGAGAGCTGCAAAGCAACAGAATAAAGGGAAAAAGCAAAACTGTCAGTAATGTTGCCTGTAAAAATAAATATCAGTTAAAAAGTTCACACTATTACTGTAGCTTGCCTCCACCAGTGTGTGAATGTGAGAGTGAATGAATAGTGGTATTGTAAAGCGCTTTGGGTGCCTTGAAAAGCGCTATATAAATCCAATCCATTATTATTATTAATATTAGAAAAATAGGTAATTACCAGTACTGTCAAGAGCCAAGTTCTTGCAGTTTTCTTTCCCCTCAAACATGGCTGACCTGGCAATGGTGTTCATTGATAGTCTTCCCTCCTTGGCCCGCCTAAATCAACCCCTTCCTCATTTTTCCCCATATCATCTGAGATTTTCACACTGATCATCAAGTTGGGATCATAAGATATCCTTTGAAAACCACGCAAGGCTCCCTCCCACACAGCAGAGCGGGGGGAAAAAGCGTCTGGACTTCTTTAAGTTGCTTAAAGATGTTTTCACCTCTCATCCGACAAGCTTCTTCAGTTCTAAGGGTCAAATGGTGGAGAGTCCCAGATTTAAACCCAGTGGGAGTATCCCCCCAAACCCTGGCTGATTGTGACCCACACTTGTTTTCACACCTTGCCTCATGTGAGTAGGTAGAGGATCATCAGGGTGTCCTTTTGTCCCTCTTTGGGGACTCTCCAAGCTCGCAATTATAGCTTGATTTAAATTGTCCTCATCTGAAGAATCGCCAGAAAAAGATACCATGAGAGTTAATTATGAAGTGATTATTTCAGAAAAAGTGCGGCAGAGGGTAAAGATCAATTTACCTCGAGATGTTTTGTATGGTAGAATGGGGGAAAAGGGCCTTCGCGGCAGATACACCAGGGCTACACATTTTCTCCAGGCAAGGCGCTGTACCACAGCCCCAAGTTCGCCTCGGTAAAGGGCAAAGCGAGGGGACAGAGGTTTTTGACCTCCTCGTTTGATTTTTCATTTTGGTCTATTCGTGCTCCCTCATCACGACCGTGTGGACGCAGTAAGCGTTTCTCAGCTCCCGGAGCTCACATTGGTAGTAGTGATGGGAATTCCAGCTCTTTTTTAGAGAGCCATCTCTTTCGGCTCAGCTCAATAAAAAGAGCTGGCTCTTTCGGCTCCCAACCGGCTCTTCAGGTTGTTTTGTTGCTTTAATTAATTTATTATCAACAACAATATAAAATTATGCACAAAAGGAATTACTAATGTAAAAAAAACCCCGTGTTTTTATTTATAAATGTTTATATATAAATATATACGGTGGCCCCTAGAGACAAAGCAGAGAGAGAAAGAGAGCCACAAGCCACAACACAATAAAATATAAATTAAAATATGCAAAACAAAAAGAAGATGCACTTTCTCTTTCACATAAGCCTGGGATGATTTTTTGGGAGAGTGTTTTCCTGCCTGGAATTGCACACATAGGATTCACAGCATGTGTAAACTTTCTGAATTCTTTATCATCCGCAACTACAAATAATTGTGGATGATTACTATACCTTTCTAATGTGACGATGTTGTCTCTTGTTGTTGTCCCTGGCTCTCTTTCTCTCTCTTTCCCTCCCGCTCTGTTCCTGTGCTACTGTGAGTGTACTATTGGCCGGAGTGCGAGTCAGAGGGCAGATCTCCTCGGACCTGTGGCACTTAGGACACCTGTGATAAAAGCATCCCAGAAACTCCCAGACCCACCTCTCTCTCCGAGTAACCGTCTACAAAGTATGGGCCTATTTTTTTTCTCTCTTTCCGTCTTTAACATGTATGGAATAGGGATTTTAGCTTTCCACTCCAACCACTGAATGGACGCGTGTGAGTAAGCTTTGGACAGACGCCCGTAGTTTTCGGGGGAGGGGATGGCCATAGTGTTTTTGGGAAGGAAATTACGGCACTATATCCAGAAGTTATAGTGACGCGTCACAACCTCGTTTTGATTTTGTACCCGAGATCCTCCGTGCTGATGCTCCGCAGGCTGCTCCTCCTCCTCCTGCCACCCCTGCCGGTAATGATGCTGCACTTATCTTTGAATCGTTTACACTTTTTTAAATTTATTTATAGGGCTGATTCATACGTTCAACGACGCAGAGAGCTTTATTAATACAACATCAGATTGTGACATATCCAGTTTTATGTAAATTATCTTAAAAATTTAATTGAACAAATTTTTTTAAATATATAGGATTGGTTCATCCCGGTCAATTACCTCCGAGTCTCCTGACGTGCAGCCCGCAAGGTTTGGGTGTGATAGGAGGGAGAGCTCGGGATGCTTCAACTCCCTCTGTTGGGTACCATAAGCGTGAAAGAAAAAAAACAGAGAATGTATTATTTTTTTTAAGAGAGAGGGAGAGCGCGAATTGATCAAACTTTTCTACAACACGTTATACCACTCCAGATCGGGAGGGGCAATATAGCATGGATCGGTTGAATGACTACGTCATATCCTGTGTATTTAAAAAAAGAAAAAACTCAATTCGATTTACCTTCCTCGTCCTCTGCCGGATTGTCTATAGTGGTGACCCAGCTCGATATATTCCTGATTCCCTTTGTCAAGAAAGAAAAAAAGAAAAAGAAAAGAAAAGAAAAACAAAACAAAAAGCGACAATGTAGTACACGATTATACCGCTCAAGGTCGGAAGGAGCGCTAGAGCCAGGATCGGATGAATTACATGTCATATCCTTGTATTTAAAAAATGAAGGACCCTAAGAGCCTTCATCAGGAACTCAGTGGAGATGTGGTGGACAATACTAGAGGCCAACTTCAAGCCCATAGCACAAGTCAGCATCAGGTGCGGGATCTACCAAGGAGATTCTCTGTCCCCACTACTGTTCTGCATAGGCCTAGACCCCCTCAATGAGATCATTGACAAGACTGGCTACAGATACCGACTACGGAGATCTCTGTCCATAACAGTGCAGTCCTAGGAACAGCTAAGATACTGCACAGGACCCTCAAGCTCCCAGGCCGCTAGACCCCCTGCAGGGCAATTTACACACATATATATATTGTATATATACAATTTCCAGATGGAAGAGGGAATAGTGAAGGGCAGCAGCAATGGCGTCTGATGGGACCTATTGGGTCGGTAGACATACTGCAGGGGATCCAGAGTGTCTGGAATGTTAGTGTATGGAATAGGCCAGTACCACTCTGTAGCACCTGACAGTACTGTGTGATGCGGTCCAGCAGATCCAGAAGAGTGTGCTCATGATGACTCCTCCGACTACAACGGTGCACTTGGATAGGCCAAACCGGTCCCCCAATGTTATGCCAAAGGTTGTAAAGGTATTGCTGTACAATGGAGACCGAACACTGGAGACTCTTGCAATACTAGATGATGGCTCAGAATGAAGCATCATTTTACCTGTTCAACGCTTGAACCCCTCAGTCTGAGACACTTACCGTGCAGACTGTCCACCAAGAGGTAGTGTAGCTTCGCAGTGCCTCAGTTTCCTTCCAAGTATCCTCCCCCTACAAATCTGGGGAGAAGTATCATATACACAAGGCATTCACCGCTGATGCTCTTGGTCTCTCAGAACATTCGCATCCAGTGAAGATTCTCCAGCATCACTATAAACACTTGCGTGACTTACCTCTGCCTTTGGTAGACCATGTTCAACCTCTGCTGCTTATCGGCTCTGACATGCCTCATCTCCTGACACCCACAGAACCAGTTCATTTGGGTCCAACAGGGGGACCCATCGCTGTCTATACCAAGCTTGGTTGGTTGCTCCAAGGTCCTACCAGCATTGACCAGACCCCTGCATCCGAGCAGCAGTGCCTGTTCACAACAACAGTGCCGACCTGCGAGCCTTTCAGGAATGTTGAGCATCTTCGGCAGATTGATATGCTGCCTTATGTGAGCGAGAAGCAGGTAACTCAATCGACGCAAGATCAGCAAGCTCTAAAACCTACTCCAACACCAACCATCTGGGTCACTGTTGATGGGATACAGAGGTATGCCACACCACTGCTTTGTTGAGCCAACTCCACCACGCTTCAAATACAGACATCAACACACTGAGGAATGTCTACAAAACACTCACCTGTCAGTACGATTGGCTAGGTTGTACAGTATAGTGCCATTCACCACACAAGCCAAGATTCTGTTACAGGATCTTTGGAAGGAACAGCTCGGCTGGGATGACCCAATCCAGCCACCTAGCCTTCGTG
Organism: Perissodus microlepis; assembly: GCF_051167445.1. Taxonomy (NCBI): domain Eukaryota; kingdom Metazoa; phylum Chordata; class Actinopteri; order Cichliformes; family Cichlidae; genus Perissodus; species Perissodus microlepis. The sequence goes on along the minus strand of NC_140478.1, from coordinate 5,542,528 downwards.
ACAGATGGCTTGCCTGGGAACAGGAGATTCCTGATCTTATCCAGATGGAAATCCCTAGATTTTAAGCACCAGTGTCTGCTGATTCATCTGCTTCAAGCAGAGATCAAAAGAAGTCTATGTTGCCTTTTTACTGGCTAGATCAGAAACAAAGAAACAGTTGTCCATGCTGTGGTTGGAGTTGAGTGCTGCTCTCACTGGTGCACAACTAGCTAGTCTCCTTCAAGCTGAGCTCACGCTACCCATCCGAAAGATTATTCTCTAGTCAGACTCTACTACTGTTTTCCACTGGATCAAGTCAGCTATAAAGTTTTTGTGGGCACACGGGTGGCGGAGATCCAGAGACTTACAGATGGGAGTACCTGGAGATATGTAGATAGTGCAAAAAACCCTGCTGATGACATTACCCGGGGCAAGACCTTGAAGGAGCTGTCACGACCACACCTGTGGCACTAAGGCCCTGTATTTTTACGTCAATCAGAGCCAAAGGATGGTGAGCTGAAGAAACCATATTTCTGTGCACAGGTGATGGTTAACTCCTGCCCTCAACTTCCTGATATTGGCATGTTCTCCGCCTGGAAGGATCTCATGCAGATGACAGAACGGTCGCCACATGGGGCAGCTGCTCTGAATTGTGGCTGCTGCCCTTACATCTTTTACACAGAGACACAGACAAAGAAAATTCCACAGACTCTTACATGTTGGCCCCTCTCACAAGGGGGCTATACCTTCTCCCTCACAGAGAGAATTATGACTGTGAGGTAGTCAGACTCAAACGTCAAGGAAGGTGGTAAGAGAAGCAGACTACGCAGTTCTTCGGGTTTCCAGAGGTGAGCAATTCATTTTCAGTGAACTCCATTTAATAGTGATGGGTCCAGCAACACTGACGTGGAGAGTGGAGAGTGAGGGGTTGAGGGAGCTGGTTCAGGTCCTTGATCCATCATATGTTTTGCCAACCAGAAAGGTTTGTATAGACAATGTTTCATCAGGTAGCTGATGTTAAGTACTGCATACTGATTTAATTTTGTTTCATCTCCAGACCATCAAGGAATTGATAGCCAAAAAATATGCGGAGGAACTCGAACGAGTGAAAATGGAATTACCACAAGCTGTGGCAGTGAGTATAACAGCTGACATATGGACGTCTTTGAGGATGGAGGCTTACTTGGCTCTTACCTGTCACTACATTAATGAGAATATGCAGTTGTGTACATCTGTGTTGGGTGTGAAACACTTTCCACAAAGTCACACTGCAGACAATTTGGCCCAATTCAAAAAGGGCATGATGGCTGACTGGGCCATCACAAATAAGGTAAGGTGTCTTGTGACCAATGCAGCACCAAGAACTCTCCAAATTCGACATTCAGTTTGCATTGCACACAAACTCAATTTATTAGTCAAGAAATCATGTGGTCAAATCCCTGAACTTTCATTTATAAGAGACAAATCTAGACAAAGAAAAGCTTGCTCAAGTGCAGCAGCAGATGGGACGGCCCGTCTCGAAACTTATCAACGAGATACCAACATGTTGGAACAGCACATATCAGATGCTGCCACGGCTTCATGATGAGAAAGAAGCAGTCTGGGTATCTGTTGCTTCTCTTCCAACAGATTTAACTCCACTTACGGCTGATGAGTGTAACATTGTAAAGGAAGCACTTCTTGTGCTGGCCCCTTTCCATCAGACCACAGTGGAGTTGTCTGAGTAGAGGAGAGTTTCAGGATCAAAGGAGATGATGAAAATGCTACATTGTGCACTTGAGTGGAACTCTTTACATTTATACACACAAGCAGCCACCCATCTCCATGACCAACTTAGGCTACGTTCACACTGCAGGTCATAATGCTCAATTCTGATTTTTTGATCAAATCCGATTTTTATGTCTGCTTGTTCACACTACAAATAAAATCCGACAGCAAACGCACTCTAGTGTGAACGCTCAAAGCGGCCCGCATGCGCAAAAGAAGACGTCACACACAACGCGCTCTGTTTAGACCCAGAGCAAACAATACTGTTTGACTGATGGCCCTTAACCCTTTAAAACCGGTCAGAGCGGGCACGCTCTGTTTTGCGCAACTACTTTTAAATCCCGGTAGCTTACGTGGTGTAAGCTAGCGCAATAATTTTTTTTGCATATGAAACCGGAGGAGTTGTACTTACATCTTATGCCATCAGCTTGTCCTAGGTCATAGTTTCCTTCCATGTATAGCTTTGCAAAAGCTGCATAAAAAGCCCTTGCAGCAACAAAAACATAATATTCCAGAAACACGCTTTGCCGATCCGATCAGCTGTTCATAACACTTCCTACATTGAAACAGACGTCAGCGCGAACTATCGCATGTCAGCCATTACCTGCCCGAAACCGGACGTGACGTCATTTTCGCGGAAATTTAGTTTTTTTACCATCAGGGCCTCATGACCCTTTTTTTAAAAGTTATGTTTGACTATCAATCGATCGTGGCTCAAGAGTTGGGCGTTCGCCTTGTAATCGGAAGGTTGCCGGTTCGAGCCCCGGCTTGGACAGTCTCGGTCGTTGTGTCCTTGGGCAAGACACTTCACCCGTTGCCTACTGGTGGTGGTCAGAGGGCCCGGTGGCGCCAGTGTCCGGCAGCCTCGCCTCTGTCAGTGCGCCCCAGGGTGGCTGTGGCTACAATGTAGCTTGCCATCACCAGTGTGTGAATGTGTGTGTGAATGGGTGGATGACTGGACATGTAAAGCGCTTTGGGGTCCTTAGGGACTAGTAAAGCGCTATATAAATACAGGCCATTTACCATTTACCATTTATGACTTTCTGTGTCGTTTCTGGGATGCTTAAATTGCACTGGTGGGAATAGTTTATTTTGATGCACATGCTGCTTTTTTGCAAATTTGCACTATAATATTTATTTTTGTTTTTCCTGCAGTATATAAAAATTGGTGTATTTCAAAAATAAAACTATGAAGACACTCAAAATAAATTTCCTGTGGTGGGAAACTATTTTGTGAAACTTTTTTGTATTTACAGTTTTGAGGGATAAGCCTCTTAAATTTCTCTAACTAGAAATATATGTTAAAAAAACAAAAACGATTTTCAATTTTTTTATAATTTATTGTACTTTGTTGCAATTTATGTAATTACTATGCACTTAATGCATACATATTATTAAAATTTAGGCTATAATGGTTGTATTGATGTATAACAACTTGAAATGCTCCCAAAAATGGCACTACAGCATGTAAAAATATAATATAAGCTCTGGCGGACTTGGTTCTATGGTAGGTCTTAAAGGGTTAATATAAAGACTTCGGACTTTACGTTTCCCAATTTTTGCTTTAAGTTATTTTGTTATTTACATAATAATGTAAATAACCTAATAATTATCCTTATTGCTGTTTTAGAGGGGAGCGGTGCTTCAAAGGATAGTTGCTGATTTCTGTCAGAATCTGCAGATTATACAGTACAAATAAAATGTTCACGTTGTCTTCCCAACAGTTTCACTAACATCTACACTGGATGGCCAGGAAGCGTTCGCGATGTCTTTCCCGGGCGCTTCTCCGGTGCTGATAATTGGCGTCTGTCTTGTGCAGAGATGGGTAACGCGTTACTGTAATCTGATTACTTTTTTCAAGTAACGAGTAAAGTAAGGGATTACTATTGCAAAAACGGTAATTAGATTACCGTTAATTTCCTGTAGGAACGCTGCGTTACTGCGTTACTAAAACCGTGATTTTTTTGCGAGAATGTCTCATGACAGTGACGTAAGAAAGTGCGACGTTCGTGACAACAGCTGTGTGCAGATTAACAATGGATAATATATCGAGTGCGGGAGAGAGTGTGTGCGTGCAGCGTTTAAAGCGTGGAAGTACTGACCTTATTTTGAGTTTGATTCCATAAAAAGTGACAAAAACATTAACGTCCGTTGTGCGTGGGAAGAAAACTTCTTTTTACAGCGAAAAAAAACCCCTAAACAAGCACCGAGTGCGCTACCACGTAATGGGAAATTCACAGAGAAGCTGCCGTATCCTTCCACTGACCGCTGCGGCACACCTGCACCAGAGCACACCTCCATCTACCCTACTCCTGCTTTACAGGTGAAAATAGAGCAACAGGACCGCTGAGTCTTTGATTTTATTTATTTTCTGCTGTGTTTTACTTGCATCTATTTGAAAGACTGAGTGTAAACACAAAAAAAATATTTTATTTTATGTGCTGGAATGTGCAGAAAATAGGTTTAAATGTTAAACTAATTTCTTCAAGTCAGACAATGTTGCATATAACTTAATTTTTGCTTGATGCATAAAGTTAAAAGATTAAAACTGATAAAACAAGTTAAAAAAAAAGAGACTTTTCCATTTGATTACATTTTGTATGATGGATTATGCAGAAAAAGTAGAATTGGGCTGAAAGATCTATTGCTTTATCACCTATTCAGGTTGTAAATCGTGTTTTTAAAAGTAACTAAGTAATTAATTACTTTTGAAAATAAGTAATCAGTAAAGTAACGGGATTACTTCTTTGGGGAAGTAATCAGTAATTAGTTACTGATTACTTTTTTCAAGTAACTTGACCAACACTGGTCTTGTGTCAGTGACGTAAAAGACGGATGTAATGCAACATGACCATTCAAACAGCTGTCGCTTTCTAAAACATCGGATATGTATCGGATTCGGTCACATACGAAACTGACCCAGATCGGATTTGAAAATATCGGATTTGTGCCGTTCACACTGTCATACCATGATCGGATATAGGTCGCATAGGGTCAAAAAAATCGGATTTGATGCGCTTTCGCCTGCAGTGTGAATGTATCCTTAGTCACAGACACTGCTTCCTGACCCTATCAACACTTTTAGACCCCAGATATAAAACACTCGGATTTCGTAGTTCCTCCAAGTGTAGTGAGGCAGTCAATCGCCTGAAAATGGAGTGTGCTGCAGTAATTGCCCGCTGTGGGATAAAAGGGGGTGTTCTTTTTCTTTTCTTTTATTATTTTGTTATTTTATCATCGGCATTATTGGAACCTCAGAATCATATAATCATAATCATATAAGAATCATATAAGCAGCCTTGAATTAACCATTGATTAAAGCTTTTGACATTACATTGACATTTGTATTACAGTGATGGTGATAACCTCAGGTTGATTTTCCATTTACAAGTGCCAGAATAATCATATGCTCTTTCATTGTAGGTGTTACCATGATCATCTCATACATATTGCTGTTTGTTGCTCATTATAGAGTTGTGCTCAAATTAATAAGGGTTAAAAGCTACAGTCAGCGCGAATGTCTGGCTGATCTATGGAGGGGAAAGGCTTTGAGCATAGAAGGCCGCACGCGCTTACACAACACTGATATCATGTTATTCTTTGTGATTCTGTATTCAGTTATATCTTTTGTTATGTTTTAGTAGTGGCAATTGATTAAACAATATTCATTTAATATTACATACTTGATTTAGAGCATTACACACTGATCACCTTAACCAATCTGGAAATCCTTGTAGCTGCAATGTTGTGTCTCCGCAGGGGACAGTTGGCTCCAGGAGATAGGCGGGAGTCAGTGCCCGTCCTCGGGAAGGAGAGAATGTTCTTTTGCTGTGTTAAATATTGTCAACATTGATTGTATTGCACCTGTCGTACGCATGAGGGGGCGTTCTAATACCCTGATTTCATAAAACTATTGTGATGTGATTTTTGAGGTGAGATCTGATGCTGTCTGCGTACGGTGTCCATCTCCCACGCGTGTGATCATTAAAATCATCGTTTGACTCAACCCGGCCGGACCAGTGTGGTTATTGTGGTTTTTCCTCTTGTATCCATCCCCAATATTTGAATCCGTAACACCGCACAACATCTAAGCCACAGCCTGGACCTTCATCAGAGCAGTCACTTGTTCCAGGCAAGTTCAGTATTATCAGCTTATTCGTACATTTATTTTGATGCTAATATGTATGTTCTGTCCTCACTAAGTGTTGTCCTCGTGAACGTAGACTCAGCTATACAGACAGCTAAACACTCCCCTAATCAAAATCCAAGGAACAGGCCGATGTGTTGATTTAATAAGGAAAAAGTGCGAAACTGTTGACAAAACCAGAAATAAATCAATAAAAATGTTGCATCAATATAAAATATAACAAACACATATTCAAAAATATGAGCACAATATTTATCTGTTTAGTGAGTGCCTAAATAAAACATCAAATGAAATCATGCTCATGATGAAAATGTTAAAGAAACCATATGGCATATGAGCTAGCTTAACCTTACTAGCTTAGGTTATACATGCATTCAAATTAAATTCAAACTACAAACTATATCACGCCTTCACAACAAATAATAATGCACACAAGTCGTCTCAGTGATAACAAACAATATTACTTACAGATGACGCCGTTTATCAACTTGTGAAGGCATGGATGGCAACAGATTAACAGAGGTGAAACTGCCTCTGGCTAGATCTTGCAGAGTAAAAAAATACACCAAAAAAACCCACTAGAGGGCAAACTGCTGCAGAACAGAAAATACCTAATGCCAGCATAGTGTACTAATTTGGAGTAGATGACAAAAAGTATAACGGCCATGCATTTTTTATTATTTCAGAAAACCTGTGGCAGCGGCTCGATGAAGAAGTTGGCAGACAAATAGTGATGTGTCGGTCGCGAACGAAACGGCTCTTAGTGAACGAAGTGAACGATGCGAGCCAACTCCTTATTGGGAGCCGTGTTTTGTTTTTTTTCTTCTTTCTCTCACCCTCTTTTTTCCTGCTTCACTCCGCAGGTGAGCCTTGTGCTTTGCGCCGGGAAGAGGGGGGAGGGGCGGTAGTTGCACTCGCAGTAGCACAGCAATAGAGCAGGAGGGTGTGGAGAGCCGTAATCACTTCTTTGTTTATGGAAAAAACAAAGAAGTGATTAAAGAAAGAGTGATCAAAACCAGTGATCACTGTAGAAATAAATAAAATAATTTAATAAGTTGGTAATGTTTAAACATATGTTTCTCTGGTTACGGCAACTTGTTGAGATATGACTCAGTATGCAAATTAGCTGGAGCGAGTGGTGACGAAGAAGTTTCCTGTGTGTGTGTGTGACTGAGGCTTTCAGGGGGGGAAGCATAGCAGAAAAGAGGAGTGCAGATTTGGATAGGAAATTTATAGTTTAGTGATGATATGTTGTCGTAAGGGGGTTATATCTTATGCTGAATCTAAGTATGTTAAAGTGCATAAAGGGGGTGATTGTTGTGTGCAAATTGTGTGGTTTTAACAAGATTTTTGGTGTGATTGAGGAGGTGAAATTATGTCAGTTGATTCTGTCAGTTAGGTTCGGGTTGTTTTTGTTTTTTGTTTTAATAGAGGGAGTTTTATTAAACATGGACATGTCTAGAATTGGGCCCATTATTTTTGTAACAGTGCACTTAGAGAAAACCTGTCAGGTGATTTTGTTTTGTGTTTTTATGAGCTAATAATCAGCTCTCTTTTTTTTTCATTTTTGTTCTAAGCAGGCCTGCAACAGTGAATGACAGCGCTGACAAATTCTCGGGAGAGCAAATATAAGGTGGGCTTTCCAGATTACAACTGGCTGAGGAGAAAGCTACCGGTGGGGACCTGATCAGGTCGTAAGTCCCTGTCTACAAGGATTGTAGCGATTCAATCCAGTCCAAAAGCATAAAGAATTATTTTCCTATGGAAACTAAAACAAATGAATGAGCTCATTTTGCTGAGGGTGGAGAATCTGATCACTTGCGCAGGAGGCTCCACTATTAGCAAATATATGGTGTGAATGCATGTGAGTGAGTGTGTGTGACTGGATGAAGGTGGGGATGAATAAATGTGGACAAACAATTTGTTTTTACCAGAGAAAATTTCTGTTTTATTGACTGGGGTTAGATTATGGTATTATAGTATATTGTTGGGAGAATGTCAAATGCTAAAGGGGAAACATTTTTTGATATAAGTCATGTTACCATTCACCAATCATCAGGGGGTCCTTTTGTCCCTCTGTGGGGGGATACTCCCACTAGGTTTATATCTGGGACTCTCCACCATTTGACCTTAGAACTGAAGAAGCTTCTCGGATGAGAGGTGAAACGTCTTCAAGTAAACTTAAAGAAGTCCAGACGCTTTTCTTTGCAAGCTCCTTTGACTGTTCTGTTTTAAGTTTATTTTTATGACATAGATTGCATCATGAGTGGGGAAAACTGAGCATTTTTAGTTTTGACACATGAGATGTGTCAAAAAAGGGGGGAAAGGTTTAATTTGAAAGGGGTTTGAGGATCATTTTATGACTTTTTGGGTTTTTGATCATTTAGATATGGTAAAACTGAAGCAGAAATTGTTATTTTTGTTATTTTTATGTTAAGGTTAAAGGATTAAAGTGAACTGAATCCTGTTTAGAAGATACAATGCCAGTGTTTTAAAGCTGTGTACAAATCTTAGAGGGAAATTGTGGGACACGTTGACAAAAGATATGCTTTGGGGAAAACTAGTGAAGGTTGTAGGAGTAGAAAAGGTTTGATTTCTTTTTGATTTCTAGAAGAAGTGGTTATAATGTAGGCTTACACATACAGATATTACATAGATTTATTTTTAGGATAAAGGGGAGAGCTTATACGTAGAAATGATTTTTATACATATTGCATTTTGTGCCTTAAAGGAGTTGTGGCTCAATTCGTCTCTTGAGGGTCACGAGCCTTTGGCTAGCGCTATGATTAGCCAATCTACTGTGAGGATGATATGAGTTATTGAAGGATTGCACACGCTTACAGACATATAGTCCATAAACACACATGACAGTAATAATAATGGATTGGATGTATATAGCGCTTTTCAAAGCACCCAAAGCGCTTTACAATGCCACTACTCATTCACTCTCACATTCACACACTGGTGGAGGCAAGCTACGGTTGTAGCCACAGCTGCCCTGGGGCAGGCTGACAGAAGCGAGGCTGCCATATCGCGCCATCGGCCCCTCTGGCCAACACCAGTAGGCGGTAGGGTAAAGTGTCTTGCCCAAGGACACAACGACCGGGACAGAGAGCCCGGGGATCGAACCGGCAACCTTCCGGTTACAGATACGCTTCCCAACCCCCTGAGCCACGGTCGTATTGATCCCTCAAATTAATTTAGCTTTTAACTGAATTTGAGCTGGCCCTGTAATAAGTGACAGAAAAGAGGAACTGAATAGGAGTTTCTTGCTTTAGAGAAGGACCAAAGGAAGAAAAGCATATATTTTGGTTAAGTCTGATAAACTAGAATTAGAAGGTATTGTTACATTAAAAGGAGCAAAATGAAATAAAAAGGCTATACCAAAAACAGGTTATAACATAGGAAATGTGAGGTTTTAAAATGAAGTTAGTGTTAACACACAAGAGTTGTTTCAAGGCAGCATTTAGCTATGATAAAAATTTATGCATGAGTAATTGCTTATATGCTTAAACTTAATTGATTAAAGTGGTTGTTTTCTTTTGGATCTTTTAGTAGAATAGGCGCTTGTAATGATTTTCTTGTGGAAGGTGACTTTAGATCAGAGTGGAGGAACTTGCAGTAGCGACAGTTTGTGTACAGGATGTTGATGATCAGATAAGGCGACAGGAAACGTATGCAGGGACGTGAAAGCAGAGCTTTAAGAGTTTTAAATGACGAGTAACGCTGAAGAATTTATATAAATACAAGTCAATAAGTCAAGAACATAATTAGGATCATGCTTTTGATTAAAGAGTCCCAAACATGATGAGTTAGGGAGGCATAGGAAAAGGTGTTTTGTTTCCTTTGAAGAAGATCTCGGCGACCACAGGGGGGTGAGGATGATGGAGGCCTGAGGCCTGATGGACCACAAGAGAGGGACCCAGAAAAATCTAATCTCACGCATGGAGTGTTCTCGAATGGGAGCTGGTGTTTATTACTGGACCACTTAGATGACATGAGGTTGTTGTCTGATTTGCTGAGCCAGAGGACGGCTAGAGAGGGTCAGAGCAATGACACAAGTAAAGTGTGGTGACCAAGAGAGGGAGTGTGGAGAGCAGGAAAATTATTTCATTGTTATCTTTCATTTCATTTATATCTTTTATTAAGCTGTTAGTAGAGGTTCTTGTTTATAACATTTATTCAACATAGTACATATAGTTTCAGTTAGGTTATTGCACCTAAGGATGAGCCTCTGTTCTGGTGAAAGGTCAGAAGTGCAACGGGTGAGATGAGAGAGCATTTGAGGACGACATATACACACACACACTCAGTTAGTTAGACTCATTTATAGGTGAGAGGTTAGCCATGTCTGCTTGTAACTGTGAAATTGTCTCTGCTAAAAGAGGAACAGTTTCTTGTTATCTCTGCAAAAAGAGGAACAGTGTCTTGCAGGATGAGTGTCTTGTGACGAGAACTGGAAGTCAAAAGGTTGACAGGAGACATCTGCTATGAAGATAGAAGACAATGTTCTTTTTAAACTGTGTTAAAAGTCATTGTGGTTTTGATGTGACCTATGTATGAAGTGTATCTGTGACGCATGAGGGGGCGTCAGTAAATTCAAACCCTGATGGTATAAAAAATCTGTTTATGTTTTGAGTAGTCGGAGATCAGCCCTGTCTGCGAACAGGCACTGGTCTTCCCACGCGTGTATTTCATTAAAATCAATTGTTTGACCAAGTTTTGGACCAATGGTTGTTTGTACTCTCCTTCCTCAATATTTGAACCTTAACAAGGGAGAGACAGAGAGAGAGCCAGGGACAACAACGTCACTTTAGAAAGGTAAAGTAATCGCGTGTGCCTGTTTGCGCGTGTGCCTGTTTGTCTGTGTCTATATGTGAGGTTGGGTCTTAGACTCAACCTCTCTGGGTACATCTCAGGCCCTCTAAAGTACGGAGGCCTATCTCCCCTCACCACACTCCCTGCCGGTGGCTGATGCCCTCAGACGTTGGTGTGTTGGTGGTCCTTGTCGTCTGGGGCTGGGCGCTCATGCATGTACCGGCTCACTCCTGGTGGCCGATTGGCGGGGCCGGGCGCCTGTGGCCCGGCTGGGCTCCTTCCAGGGGGTGGGATGCCCTCAGGCCTCTGGCCTCTGGGCCTGAAGCTCGGTCCTCTCTGGCACAGCTGGCTGCCGGCAGAGCCCGCGGGCACGCCACTGCAACCCCCTCTGGCCTCTGCTCCGTAGCTGTGGGGTGACCTCTCGTTTGGGGCTCTACTCAGCTCTTCCCAGGAGGGTGGCACGGTTCCCCCCCCCCTTTGGTGGTCCTCCTCGGGTCCTTGTACTCTGGGGCCTCTGGATATCTGGGGCCTGGATCTCCTCCATACCTGCTTCATACCCTGGTGGACGGGGCTATGGCTCCCCACACTCCCTAGCAGATCGTTACATGGAGAAACCTTTGGAATACAAGCATGCTGATCCACACAGGTGTGCACACAGGTGTACACACGGGTGTTCACAGACGCGGACTACACCTTTCTTGGCTGCTGCCTCAAAGCACATTGTGCGCTGTCTATCTTGCGTGCTGCACAATATCGTTTATTATTTAGTATCTACTGTTATCTACTGCTAGCTAGTTTATTGTGATGGTGCTGTTTTTATTATGTTGCTCTTTGTTGTTTGCTTTCTCTTCTGTTTTTTTTCTCCATACAGGTGATCCAGGCGTTTTGTTTGTTTGTTTGTTTGTTTTTTCCTTTCTTCCCCCCCTTCTCACCGTCTTTTCTCCCCTTTGGTTTTCTTTCTCTCCCTCTCTTTCTTTCATTCTTTCTCCCTGTCCTATCCCCCAGTCACGTCTGTCCCGTTTGTAGCAACCAAAAATAAAATAAATACATAATTATAATAAAGGTCAATCAAATGGACCAATATGGCAAGGCCATGATGATCCACTTGGTAAAATAAATCCGCTTGGCATCTTTCTTGGCCTTAAGACAACAATTCTGATGGCTAAAGATCCAAACGGGACACAAAAAAAAAAAAAAAAAAAGAAAGGTAAAGTAATCATCCACAACTATTTTCAGTTGCGGATGATAAAGGATTCAGAAAGTTTATTCATGCAGGCCCATATGACAGAGAATATGCATCTTCTTTTTGTTTTCATATTTTAATTTATATTTAATTGTGTTGTGGTTTGCAGTGTTTTGTGTTGTTTCACTTTAAATTTGTTTAAAAGGAAAAAGAAGAAAATTTAAATAGGTAAAAGTTGAAATGTGAATAGTTGGTTTTTGTATTATATGATTTATTTATTAAATTTTATGTGGAGTGAATAAATAAAAGTATATTTACGGTGGCCCCTAGAGACAAATCACGTACAAACTCCAAAACATGTACGAACTCCAAAACAGGTACAAACTCCAAAACAGGTACAAACTCCAAAACAAGTAAAAACTCCATAGCACATATAAACTCCGAAGCACGTACAAACTCCAAAACACGTTAAAAACTCAGAAGCACGTACAAACTCCAAAGCACGTACAACAGATGTGCTCCAGAATGCTAGACGCAGTGTTGAGCTTTTGTTACCTAGACAAGCCAGGAAGTAGTGATGGGTCGGTCGCGAACGAAATGGCTCTTAGAGCCGGCTCTTTGACGTGAACGACGCGAGCCGGCTCCTTATCGCGAGCCATGGGGTTTTTTTTTCTTTCTCTCACCCTCTCTCTCGCACTTTTTTTCCGCTTCACTCCGCATGCGAGCCTTGTGCTTTACGCTGGGAAGCGGGGGTAGTTACACTCAGTAGCACAGGAACAGAGCAGGAGGGAGAGAGAGAAAAAGAGAGCCAGGGACAACAACGTGACATTAGAAAGGTATAGTAATCATCCACAACTATTTTCAGTTGCAGATGATAAAGGATTCAGAAAGTTTATTCATGCAGGCCCACATGACAGAGAATATGCATCTTCTTTTTGTTTTCATATTATAATTTATATTTAATTGTGTTGTGGTTTGCAGTGTTTTGTGTTGTTTCACTTTAAATTTGTAAAAGGAAAAAGCTGAAAATTTAAGTAGTTAAAAGTTGAAATGTGAATAGTTGGTTTTTGTATTATATGATTTATTTATTACATTTTATGTGGAGTGAATAAATAAAAGTATATTTACGGTGGCCCCTACAGACAAAGCACATACAAACTTCAAATCATGTACAAACTCTGAAGCACGTACAAACTCCAAAACACGTAAAAACAGGTAAAAACTCAAAAACACGTAAAAACACGTAAAAACTCCAAAACACGTAAAAACTCCAAAACAGGTAAAAACACGTACAAACTCCAAAGCACGTACAAACTCCAAAACACGTAAAAACTCAGACGCACATAAAAACTCAAAACACGTACAAAACACAACAGAAGTGCTCCAGGATGCTAGGGGCAGTGTTGAGCTTTTGTTACCTAGTGGCTACACAAGCCAGCAAGTACCAACGACCGGATTTGGTGTGTGGTAATAACAGGTAAATGAACTTTTTTTTAAAAATTATTTGACTATATATGAATGCTTGTGTATAAATACACAAACAATACACATATGCTTTCATGCTTTGAATTGTGTAATTTAAGTGATCTAGGTAGCTCTGTTTTGGAAGTTCAGTTCATGCTAGAAAAATGTGTAAAAAGAATTTGTGTGTGCGTAAAAAAGATTTGTGTGTGGACTTAGCCAAAAAATACGTGTGAAACTCTGCACTCAAGTTTCACATTACAAGTATGAATTTTGACCCAGTTTTTCTTCCTTTCATCTGATTGGCCAATGTCATGTCAATCAGAAATTTAACTATCCAATCAGAGAATAGATGGGTTTGGCTGTCGCAGGGGCGCTTTTTTGAACTGCAGGTCAATTCAATGATGGTAGTAAGGTACATGCTAATCCGTACTCCAATCTAGAGGTGTCTGTAATGCACCTGAAAGTCATTTTTCCAACAGCCATAAAAACAGAGGAAGAAGAACAAGAAGCAGAAGAATGGTGGGCAACTGATCCCAAACCTTAGTTACATGAAAATAAAACCGTATTTATTTTTTAACTGTCCAAAACAAACAGACTACTTTCTTTAGTAGGATTTGAAAGTTTTTGTTTTTTGAGTGACATTTCAGTTCTCACTCAATACCAATTGGCGGCAGTTTTGCTGTATGTTAACTGCCAATAAATACTAACAAGAAGGAAAAGAGGAACACTCAATTCTAGAAGTAAAAGTTATCAGGCCTTATTCCAGTTTTTTTAAAGGGAGTAAGGGAGGATTTTAGGGTGTTTTTTTATGTTTGTTTGATTTTTTGAGCGATGTTCCAGTCACACTCCACACTAGTGATGGGATTTCCGGCTCTTTTTGGAGAACCGGCTCGGCTCACTAAAAAGAGCCGGCTCTTCACGTTGTTTTGTTGCTTTAATTAATTTATTATTAACAATAATATAAAATTATGCACAAAAGGAATTACTAATGTAAAAAAAAAAGTGGTTTTATTATTTTTTTTTTCAAATGTTTATTTATAAGATTTTAAGTTCAAAGTTACATAACGTCACACCAGACAAAGGACATAAGATTCAAAAACAATAACATTTAAGCACAGAAAAAAAAAAAGAAAAAACAGAAACCAAACACAACAAAAAAAAACCCAAACAGCAAGACAGGAAAGAAAAGGAAAAAAATAAAAATAAAATAAATAAATAAATAAAAATACACCAGTTAGCCAGTACAAATCAAAAGTTCAAAAGAAACACCATTGTCCAAAGAAGATGATCTTCTGTGTGAGTTTAGACAGGGCAACAGAGAGTTCACCAAGACCAGAAGATGTGGGAAACATGTCCAGGAAGGAATCAGGGTCCGGCAGAAGTGCAGTTTCACACAAACACAAAGTGCAGTCAAATGGGTTAAAGTTTATGTTAAATTCCCATTAATATGATTGAGAAAAGGGCCCCAGATTTCGACAAACTTAAAATGGGTGTCAACCAAACGATAACGAACCTCTTCAATATACAAACAAGCAATCATCTCACGTAGCCAAACCCTGAACAATGGAGGAGATGGTGATTTCCAGGCTCTAAGAATAAGTCTTTTAGCTACAATCATGCCAAACATTAAGGCTTTCTGAAGAGGACGTCTGAGTGCCAATGAGGTTAGGGAGCAGCCTAGCACTGCAAGTACACCATCCGGCTCTAATTTTAAGTCATAAATCCGGTTATATATATTAAATATCTCTGCCCAGAAACTCCTGAGTGTGGGGCAAGACCAGAAAAGGTGACCAAGGGTTCCATCCATTGCTTTGCATCTGTCACACAAAGATGAAATAGACGGAAAAATGCTGCATAGCTTTGTTTTAGAAAAATGCAAACGATGAAGGACCTTGAACTGTATAAGTTGTAGTCTGGCATTAACAGAGCATTCTTTAATCTTCTTCAACCCATTGGCCCACAAAGCATCCGATATATCTACTTCCAAGTCCTTAACCCAAGCATCCTTGATGTGGTTAGTAGGTGATATAAGTGTAAAAAGTGTAGTAAATTGGCTGATTAGGTGTTTGGAAGTGGGATTTTTAATCAAATAATCATGAAAGTCACTATGAGCAGGGGGCTTATCCAGATGGGTAAAAGAGTGTTTAACAAAATTCCTAATTTGTAAGTATCTAAATAAATGAGCAGAGGGGAGCATAAATTTTGATTGCAGCTGAGCAAATGAAGCAAAACAGTTGTCGATGTAGAGATCCTTAATAGTGTGAAGACCTAATGCTGACCAATGCTTAAACACAGGGTCCATCAAGCCAGGTGAAAAAGAAAGGTTTTCAGTTATGGGAGCAAAAATGGATAGGTCTGGAAGGCACAAAGCACCCCTAACTTGCTTTAAGATCCTAAGAGAATGACCTAGGACAAAATCATTACTTAAAAGTTTGGTAGGTATGTTGGGAGTAGAAAACAAAATACCATCAAGTGATGTACCAAAAATTGATTTAGCATTGTGTGCCTCTATCAAAGGCCAAGAAGGACCGCCTCCCTTCTGAACAGCAGGAACAGCTGAAACACTGTTCCAGAAAACCCACATTCTGGCATTGCAAGCCCAATAGTAGTGCCTGAAAACTGGGAGGCTTAATCCGCCCTCAGAGGAGGGTTTCTGCAAGTGTGCCTTTGAAATTCTATGGGGTTTATTTGCCCAGATGAAAGACAAAATGATACAGTCGATAGTTTTAAAAAAGGATGAGGTGAGAAAAATGGGTATGTTTTGGAAAAGATGAAGAAATTTAGGAAGTACTACCATTTTAATAATATTGACACGTCCAATTAAAGAAAGTGGGAGAAGAGTCCATTTATCTATCTTAGCTTTAATACTATCAATAAGTACCTGAAAGTTCAATTTAAATAGCAGCTTACGGTTTCTGGGAATGTTAATACCTAGGTATTTAAAGTGACTGCTGGTGGTTTTAAAAGGTAAGCTAGAGATGAAGCTAGAGTTGAGCCCATCTGCCAATGGCATAAAAATGGACTTGTCCCAATTAATTGTGAAACCAGAGAGTTGTCCAAATTTGTTAATGAGATGAAGCAGGAGAGGCAAAGAGAGCCTGGCATCAGACAGTGTTAGAGCCACATCATCTGCATATAGAGTTATAGTGGATTTGACAGGACCACAGGATATACCTACAATATCAGAGCTGCTTCTAACTGCAATGGCCAGAGGCTCCATAGCTAGAGCAAAGAGCAGTGGAGATAAACAGCAACCCTGCCTAGTCCCCCGGTGGAGTAGAAACGGATGTGATCTATCAAAATTTGTCAGTACCGATGATCTTGGCCGTGCATAAAGCATACGTACCAAAGTTGTAAAATTACTACCAAAGCCAAATTTCTCAAGTGTAGCAAACAGGTATTTCCACTCAATTTGATCGAAAGCTTGTTGTGCATCTAATGAAATAACAGCTGAATTTGGAGGATTTGTTCCATACAGTACATTCAATAGACGACGGGTATTAGAGAAAGCAAATCTGTCTGGGATAAACCCAGTTTGATCGTGTTGAATTAAAGTGCCCAAAAATTTATTAAGGCGTGAAGACAAGACTTTTGCAATGATTTTTTGACCACAGTTTAATAAACTAAGTGGGCGATATGAAGTCACATTGGTGGGGTCTCTGTCCTTCTTAGGGAGAAGACAAACGTGGGCATCATATATGCTATCAGGGAAAGAGCCCCGTGCAATAGAGCAGTTCACCATTCTGAGTAAAAGTGGAGCGATTATATCAATATGGGCTTTATAAAATTCTATGTTGAACCCATCCGGTCCGCAGTCTTTACCGCTTGGGAAAGAAAGGATAGCAGCTTTGACTTCTGTGATGCTGAAGTCAGCTTCAAGCGCTTGGGTGGCAGATTCTGTAAGGGTTGGAATACAAAGAGAGTTAAGAAAGCTAAAAAGCTCAGAGTCAGTGGCGTTCAATTTAGAAGAGTACAGTGTGCTGAAAAACTCAACAAATCTGTCATTAATCAGCTTAGGATCAGTAATTAATTCACCGGTAGAGGAGGCAATTTTGTGTATGGTGCGATGGGCTTGCACATCTTTTAATTGTCTGGCAACTCTCCCAACTCAAAGTGTCTTTGTTTCAATTTAATAATATCGCTACCGACTTGGGTTCCCAAAATATGATTGTATTCGAGTTTTAGTTTTAGAATAGCATTAGATATGTCCTCAGTATCAGATTGGCGAAGTGCCTCCTCTAATGCTGATAATTCACACTCAATTTGGGACAGACGATTTAATCTAGTTCTTTTCGAAAATGTTTGAAAGGAGATGATCTTGCCACGCAATACTGCCTTAAAAGATTCCCAAAGAGTGGAATCAGAGACCTCACCGTTGTCGTTATGTTTTAAGAAATCTGAAATCTCAGTGGAAACATAAGTGGAGAAAGTTTTGTCTGACAGAAGGGTAGAATTGAATTTCCAATTGAAAATTCGAGGCTGTAAATTAAAATCTATTTTCATGGTAAGTGGGGCATGATCAGAAATCAAGATTTGATGATAAGCAGAGCTGATAATACTGGGTAATAGTCTAGAATCTGTAACAAAGTAATCTATTCTGGTAAAGCTACAATGTACAGGTGAAAAAAAGGAATATTGCCTGTCATTTGGATGCTGAAGCCTCCAAACGTCTACCATGTTGTGTGATTTTACCAGATTGTTCAAAACTGCCGTGGATCTAGTAGTGGGGGCTGTTTTTGTAGACGATCTATCCAAAACAGGATCAAAATAGCAGTTAAAATCACCACCAATTATTATATTAGACATATTATATTCAGAAATTAGGTCAAATATTTTGGAAAAGAAGTCAGGACAGTCAAAATTAGGGGCATTAACTCTTTTCCACTGGTCTTGCTAAATGCAAGACCAGTGAAAAGAGTTAATGGACCCAGAGACCAAAACAAATCTCCCACCTGGATCAGTAACGACGGATCCAAATATAAATGGAGTGGTTTTCCGTATGAGTATAGCAACACCTCTGGCCTTAGATGTGAAAGTGGACTGGTAAACCTGCGACACCCAATTTGCTCTTAAACGTCTCTGTTCATTGGAGTGAATATGAGTTTCCTGAAGAAAAATGATATCAGAAGATAAATGCTTCAAATGTGACATAACCTTCCCACGTTTCTTTTTTCTTTTTTTTTTTTTGTGTCCCGTTTGGATCTTTAGCCATCAGAATTGTTGTCTTAAGGCCAAGAAAGATGCCAAGCGGATTTATTTTACCAAGTGGATCATCATGGCCTTGCCATATTGGTCCATTTGATTGACCTTTATTATAATTATGAATTTATTTTATTTTCGGTTGCTACAAACGGGACAGACATGACTGGGGGATAGGACAGGGAGAAAGAATGAAAGAAAGAGAGGGAGAGAAAGAAAACCAAAGGGGAGAAGAGACGGTGAGAAGGGGAGGAAGAAAGGAAAAAACAAACAAACAAACAAACAAACAAAACACCTGGATCACCTGTATGGAGAAAAAAAAACAGAAGAGAAAGCAAACAACAAAGAGCAACATAATAAAAACAGCACCATCACAATAAACTAGTTAGCAGTAGATAACAGTAGATACTAAATAATAAACGATATTGTGTGTCTATCTTGCGTGCTGCACAATATCGTTTACCTTCCCACATTTCAAAGCTCTGCCTAGGCCCTTGCAATTCCAGGATGTAAACGTCAAAGGACATGTTCCTAAACCAGTAGCATTGTTACCCCGCATCTAAATGAGAGGTGGTATGACATATGGACTGGTGAAAAATAATACAAAGGACTGGCATAAAAAATGTTAAAACAAAATTAACAACAAGAACACTGAACCCCACCCCCCAAAAAGAAAAAGGCCGCAAAAAAGAACAAGAACCACTGCGGCCCATCCCAGCGTGCATTAAGGGGACTGCCGGGAAGAGGAGCACAAAAAAACAAAAAAGAAAAAGAGAAAAAAACATCCTTCGTATACGGCAGCTCCGCACCAGACTCCATTAATCAAAACAATAGTTACACCCATAAATCGACTGATTGGGTAAAAAAAAAGAAAAAAGAAAAAAAGACGCAAACATAGAAAATGACTTGTGTATAACCAAAGTTATAATATAAACGTTCTCAGTACTTCACGATAGAGAAAAGTTTTAAGACGCCGTAGCAAAAAAAAACAAAGCAAAAACAATGATAGAAAGCTATCACCACAGAAGCATTCAAAAAATGATTGAACGAATCGCGACTCTCACTATAGGAAGAGAAGAGTGAGAATGTTCAAAAATACAGCCGTATCAACAACATGAACAAATATATTACCAGGTCACGATTACAGTGAGTCTGCAAAACGTTCAGCTTCAGCAGGAGACTTGAACGTGTTAGTGATGTTGTTGTGAACTACCTGAAGCTGGGCCGGGTAGCGCAGACTGCACGTCGCTCCGGAGGCACTAAGCTTTTTCCTGACTGTATTGAAGGCCATCCACTTCACAAGGACCTACGCAGTGTAGTAGGGGAAGATGGACAGATTCTCTCCATTGCAGCTCAACGGAGCACATTGGCGTGCCAGACGCAGGACATGCCACACGTCTTTCTCATGATGCAACTTGGCTATGATAGCCCTCGGTCGCTGGCCAGCCGTTGGTTTTGGTCTAAGGGTGCAGTGTGCCCTCTCCACTTTTTGTCTTTCCCCAACACATCCAGCAGCAGGAATGAAACAAAGTCCGCAGGCTTACCGCCCTCAGCACCTTCCTTCACTCCAACAATCCTAATGTTGGCCCGACGCGAGCGCGCCTCCATCTGGCCTAGCTTGCCATGCAGGTTATCGGTGGCCGCCATTAGTTCCTTGCATGTAGCTTCAAGCATACAAACACGGCTGTCCATTGTAGTAAGCGACTCATCGATAACATCTAGACGCTGTTCGGATGACCGGATATCTGCCTGGAGCTTAGACAGAGTAGACTCAATTGTGCCAAGGCGGGTCTCCATAGAAGTTTTTAAGCTAGCGATAGCTGCTAACATGGCGTCGGTGCTCGCAGAATTTTCAGCTACTGCTTTCTGGCAGTGTGTTGCGTCTTTTTTAGGCGGCATGTCGTCCAGTATTTATCGTAGTCGATGCAAAGCGGTAGTGCTGTTGACCAGTTAAGTAAAGAGGCAGGGTGTCGCGTTAAATTGTTGGAAAAAAAGAAGAAAAGTGCGGAGCTGAGAAGAGTGCGTCCTACTCCATCAGTGTACACGAGCGCCCCCCAAAAAGTGGTTTTATTTATATATGTTTATATATAAATATATGCGGTGGCCCCTAGAGACAAAGCACATACAAACTCCAAAGCATGTACTGTGAGCTGTGTTTTGCTGCCCATTTTATTTCGAATCTGGCACGAACAGAAGCATACTTTAACGGCTAAAATTAAGTGCAAAATCATCCTACCTTTGTTAATAAGAGCTAGAAACATACTCTGACGGGTAAAATGAAGTGCAAAACCATGCTACCTTTGTGAATGTTACCTACAAGCATACTTTAACGGGTAAAATGAAGTGGCAAACCGTCCTGGCTTTATGAATGTGAGCTACATGCATACCCTGATGGGCAAAGTTAAGTGGCAAACCGTCATACCTACTTACATTTGTGCTGGAATTACTCTGTGACAGCAGAAATGTGCATAAACTACTTATGGTAGGACGTTTTGCCAAAGTAGGACGTTTTGTCAGAACAGAACACCAGCGAGCCAGTTCCTAGTGATGTGTCGGTCGCAAACGAAATGGCTCTTAGAGCCGACTCTTTGAAATGAACAACACGAGTCGTGTTTTTTTTCTTTCTTTCTCTCACCCTCTCTCTCGCACTTTTTTCCAGGGGCAGTGTTGAGCTTTTGTTACCTAGTGGCTACACAAGCCAGGAAGTACCAACGACCGGATTTGGTGTGTGGTAGTAACAGGCAAATGAACATTTTTTTTTAAATTATTTGAATATATATGAGTGCTTGTGTAACAGGGTCATAAATCACATTGTTATAATTACACAAAATGTGTTCTAAACCCCCAAACTGCTCCTTTTATACCTGACTTTTAGGACCTCCAAGCCTGTAGTTATGTTCATTATCAGTTAGAGCCCCTCCTCATTCTTTTCTTCTTCTTCTTTGGTGCAATCCTATAAATACAGTGTACCCCTTTTGCCTCTCCCCTTTTCTACAATTCCCCTGTGGGAGAGGTGGGTGTCATTTCTTTCCAACACCTTAAAACACATATAATTCATATTTAGCCACCCTGATGTTGATTGCGATTTTAGTTCAATTATTGTCATTATTAAGCCTGTTTTTTGTTAGATGTTATAAGTGTGTAGTATGTGTGTATCATAAATGTGTTTCAGGTGCCATAAATGCTAACATGAATATACTCCTTGCTAGCTTGGAAGTTGTGGTGGGTTGAGCTAACCCTCTTCCCCACTGTTTGTATTTGGTCGTAGGAGCTGGAGTGGGCAAATTATTTACTTGGAGGTCTTTCTTTCTTTTACCTTTTTTATCAGGTATGTCGGATTTCATGTTGTTGTTTTTGTTTTATCTTATGTCAAATATGTTACATGTAAATGCATACTTAATGTTTAATGTAAAAATAAATGCCAGCCCTTTTCTACAATTCCCCTGTGGGAGAGGAGCTGGAGTGGGCAAATTATTTACTTGGAGGTCTTTCTTTCTTTTACCTTTTTTATCAGGCACAACGCAGAATCACACTGGTTACACTTGTGTATAAATACACAAACAATACACATATGCTTTCAATTGTGTAATTTAAGTGATCTAGGTAGCTCTGTTTTCGAAGATCAGTTAACGCTAGCAATGTGTTTTAGTTTGTACGTGCTTCAGAGTTTGTACGTGCTTTGGAGTCAAAGGAGCTTGCAAAGAAAAGCGTCTGGACTTCTTTAAGTTACTTGAAGACGTTTCACCTCTCATCCGAGAAGCTTCTTCAGTTCTAAGGTCAAATGGTGGAGAGTCCCAGATATAAACCTAGTGGGAGTATCCCCCCACAGAGGGACATGTAAAGGAAGCACTCAAAACGTGCGGCTATCCTAAATGGGCGTTCTTAAAGTCAGCAAAGAGGCACAGAAAAGAAGACCAGACACCAGCGAGGGAGGATAAGAAGGACAGACGCAACAACATTGTCATCCCCTATGTAGCCGGTGTATCAGAAAAACTTAGGAGAGTTTTCTCCAAGCATGACATCCCGGTGCATTTCAGACCCAGCAACACGCTCAGACAAAAACTGGTTCACCCGAAAGACAAAACGCCAAAACACAGACTTAACAATGTGGTGTATGCTGTACAGTGCAGCGAGAAATGCCCAGACCTCTACATTGGAGAGACCAAACAGCCACTTCACAAGCGCATGGCACAACACAGAAGAGCCACCTCCACAGGACAAGACTCAGCAGTCCATCTGCATCTTAAGGATAAAGGACACTCTTTCGAGGATGCCAATGTTCACATTTTGGACAGAGAGGACAGATGGTTTGAAAGAGGAGTGAAAGAAGCCATCTATGTCCACTGTGAGCGACCATCTTTGAACAGAGGCGGGGGTTTACGACACCAACTCTCTGCCATCTATAATCCAGTTTTGAGATCCCTTCCCAGACGCCTTAACGCCCACTCACATCCTGGGCCACCTGACCTCAGGAATTCGCATGATAAGGTGGGGCCAGGTTTCACAATGAACACACCCGAAACTCTGGCTGATTGGGACCCACACCCGCTTTCACACCTTGGCTCAGGCGATTAGAGGATCATCAGGGGGTCCTTTTGTCCCTCTGTGGGGGGATACTCCCACTAGGTTTATATCTGGGACTCTCCACCATTTGACCTTAGAACTGAAGAAGCTTCTCGGATGAGAGGTGAAACGTCTTCAAGTAACTTAAAGAAGTCCAGACGCTTTTCTTTGCAAGCTCCTTTGACTACGATGACCTGGATGACTGAGAACCTTCACAGACATACGTGCTTTGGAGTTTGCACGTGCTTTTTGGAGTTTGTATGTGTTTTGGAGTTTGTACGTGCTTTGTCTCTAGGGGCCACCGTATATATTTATATATAAACATATATAAATAAAACCACGTTTATTTTACATTAGTAATTCCTTTTGTGGATAATTTTATATTGTTGTTGATAATACATTAATTAACCCTTTAAAGCCGGTCCGTTTTCCCTAACTATTTTTAAATTCCGGTAGCACTGCAACCACGTAAGCTGGCGCAATAATTTTTTTTGCATATGAAACCGGAGGAGTTGTACTTACATGCTATGCCATCAGCTTGCCCTAGGTCCCGGTTTCCTTCCACATATTGCTTTGCAAAAATTGCATAAAAAGCGCTTGCAGCAACAAAAACATAATATTCCAGAAACACGCTTTGCCAAACTGATCAGCTGTTCATAACACTTCCTACGTTGGAATAGATGTCAGCGGAACTATCACATGTCCGCCATTACCTGCCCGAAACCGGAAGTGACGTCATTTTCGCGGAGATGTAGTTTTTTACCATCAGTGCCTTGTAAGCCTATAGTGGTGTTTTTAAAAGTTATGTTTGACTTTATGACTTTCTGTGTCGTTTCTGGGATGCTTAGAACTCAAATTGAACCGCTGAAAATAGTTTATTTTGATGCATGTGCTGTTTTGTTGTGTTGTTTTTTTCAAATTTGCATTATAATATTTATTTTCGTTTTTCCTGCAGTATATAAAAATTGGTGTATTTCAAAAATAAAACTATGAAGACACTCAAAATAAATTTCCTGTGGTGGGAAACTATTTTGTACAACTTTTTTGTATTTACAGTTTTGAGGGATAAGCCTCTTAAATTTCTCTAACTAGAAATATATGTTAAAAAAACAAAAACGATTTTCAATTTTTTTATAGTTTATTGCACTTTGTTGCAATTTATATAATTACTATGCACTTAATGCATACATATTATTAAAATTTGGGCTATAATGGTTGTATTGATGTATAGCAACTTGAAATGCTCCCAAAAATGGCACTACAGCATGTAAAAATATAATATAAGCTCTGGCGGACTTGGTTCTGTGGTAGGTCTTAAAGGGTTAAAGCAACAAAACAATCTGAAGAGCCGGTTGGGAGCCGAAAGAGACGACTCTTTTCAGTGAGTCGAGCCGAAAGAGACGGTTCTCTAAAAAGATCCGTAATTCCCATCACTACCAGTTACTGATACAGTCACGTGGTACGAACGTCACTGCATACGTAATCAAAGCAAGCCTCGATACGCGCTTCACAAAAACACCCCCGAGATTACCCGACACACTTCGACACATCACTACTGTTACGTTCATTAAAAATATTGAAGTTTAAATCTGAGGAAGATGCAGGATGATGCACGTTATCTCAAACGGTCAGTCATAACGTGAGTTTATTATTCTAAGAGTAATGTGTTTGCTAGCTGTGGTCACCAATTTAAGTAATATATTGTGTCCATACTATCACGTTAGCTTTACTGTGAACGTCTAACAAACACTTGGAAGATAAGAGGAAGCGTTTTTTAAATTGAAATTCTTGCTAATTAGCTTGCCCTGATCCATGGCATTTCTCTATATAGTGCGATGTTTAATTACCTTTCCAATTTGGGAAATTTCCTGTTTTCTTGCTCGGTGCAGAATGCGAGCATATAATTGTTTATGTTTTAAATAAATAACGACAACGGTCAGTTTGGCGTACATGCAGTTGACAGAAAGGTCACTTAAAATCTCTCACAATTTAAATCAGCCTTCATGGTTGTATTCACATCCCCTTCGTTAGCACAGTTACCCAATTATTTCTAAAAGGAGCCTACTGTGCATGACAACTTATAAACAAATAATGACTGATTTTATGTTTTCCACTGACTTATAAATCCGCCAATAAAAGGAAACATTCTTGAACTGGGTTTATTATTACCTTCCCTACGTGAAGGAAGGGGGATTGGAAATCTGAATTGGAGCTAACATAGCTAGCAAGCTTCCGTGCTAAACTGTGGTGGATAATCGCTAGCTAATTGCACGTAGTGTTGAATTTATTTGCAATCAGGGGTTTGCACCGAGTTTAGCTCGTGTTTGTCATGCTTTAACTCTCTGTGGAATCGTGTTTTATTGTTAGCCGGTTAGCCAGTATAGTAATATTATGCTACTGTCTGGGCGTGTCTTCCTATGTGTTATTGTTATGGGCGGCGGATTTTTTACTGGCTTGGCAATTAACGACCTATTTTCTGTAGTAACATTTAAAGTCATTTTGTTGTGAAATTAACTTGCTAGCTGATTTGCGTCGATGCAGTTATTATATGGTATGATGTAAATTAAATAACTGGAGTTTTATGTGTTTACCGTATTTTGTACTGCCTGTTCTTGATCGCTCAAAGCAAAGTGACTGTGGGCGGTTTGGACGTCCATCCCACACAGAAGGCCCTTGTAGTCCACTATGAGGTGGAGGCATCTATCCTTGGAGAGAGTGGAGGACATATGCTTGGAGAACGCAAGGAGGGACAAAAAATGTAAGTGGCCTCTTGACTCACAACTCCTAAACACTTCATTTCAGTTTCCTTTTGAACTCTAAATCTTTTTTTCCTTAAAAAGAAGAGCTTTTAAGTTGATTGGATTAGATTTTTATGTCAAATTAGCCTTTGCCAGTCTAATCCATCTAAACTGGACCGATAATGCTTAATCATTTCTTTTGCAATGGACTTTTATTCCGTTGCTGGATGGTAACAAAGCCATGTTACAAAACAAAGTTTTGGTCATGTGCTGACATATTTCTATCAGTTAATATTGCCCCATTTACAAATATATATACCTATTTGCAAATAAGGTAACATTTATCTGTGTCAGTGGCTCATATTTATCTGTTTTGTTACATTAATTTCATTCTGCCAGTGAGTGACGTTAGCATAATTGGGCAGGATATACGGTATATAAAAGACAAATGTAGCTTCTAGGTCTGAAAAGTAGGTCCCAATAATCAGCAGCAAAGGATTTATCTGATTGGAAAATGACTTTGTGGTCTTAACTGCTGTTAATAAACGCTAATAAATAAGGTTTTGTTGCAAGGCAGGCCTAACTAGATATTTTATAACCATTTGAGCGCATCTGTCTTTAGGTTTTACATCACAACAGGACCTCACAAACAAACTAGTGGGTGACATCATGACAGTGTCTTTTACATTAGGTGTGTGAAAAGAGGACTGTTCTGCCTGTGGAAAGGATTTAAAAAGTAAAAAATGTATTATTTATGCCAGAAAAAAAGGCTATTGGGCCACAGTTTTACAATCAGTATATTTATTTTGAATTTAATGAAACCTGCTAGCTTCTGCTTTCTCTTCTGCTCTTTTTTTCATGCTCCAGTATCCGCATGAAAAGTCTTTCTCCTAGTACAGATGTGGGAGCTTTGGCAAAGAAAGTGCTGGAGGAGTGTAAGATGATCCCTGCTTCCCGTCTGCCCCAGGTGGAGCAGCTCCTGTACTACCTGCAGAACAGGAAATCATCCCCAATGGAGAGCAACGGTTAGTCATACCACCTTCATTGCACCTGTGCTCTGGAGCCCAAAATCTTTACTGTCCAATTCCGACTTTGGCTAACTTCAGTCCCACATTTAGATTGGCAGCTTGTTAGTCCAGCATGTACTGTAAACATTGTAGAAATATTAAGACATGTAAGGAGGTTGTGTAATGGCAGACCTAAAGTATGCACTGTGATGCTAATAAAAGAAAATGTAAACTAATGCAAGTAAAGTTTCAAGTTTGGAATTAATGCTGATGTGCTTTGTTTTGGCTGTTTATGTATGTGTGTGTTTTGTCACCAGTGGAAAAAAAAGGAAAAAGAACAGTCAAGCCCAAAGAATTGACACCATTTGAAGGCATAGAGGTAACCATTTGTTCCACTGTAGTTTGATCTCACACAGCAGTAAGCACGTGTTCTGTCTTCATTATAGCAACAACCCGAAGTTGCTCAAATGTGTTGTTTAAATAGTTTGGCTGGTGAAAGAATGCATTTGTTATCAGTCAACAACTTTGTGTGTCTGTTTGTGTTTGTAGTTAAATGAGGAGGCCAGTATAACTAGAGTGGATGAGTATATTGAACTGCTCTATGAAGGGATTCCAGAGAAGATCAGAGGCTCAGCTCTCATCCTGCAGCTTGCCCGTAACCCTGATAACCTGGAGGAGCTACTGCACAATGGTACACTTTTATTCTCCATCTTAATTCTGATGGTTAACAGAGTCGTACCTACAGCAGTTTCCTGACATTCCTGGATAGTTTAAGTGTGTCATCTCTTAAAAATATTTTATATGGTTTGACTCAAACCATTTAATCAAGTTAGTGTAACATCATTGGTACAAACGCACCCTGAGAGCTCATCATTGTTTACTACCTTTTTTGATTGATTTTTATTTAGCTATATTTTTCTGCATACAGAAAGAACATTTGATTCTCTAATTGTCTAATAATGAAAGGCAGCATGCTTTACTTGTGCTCTATATAATTGTCATTTTCTCCAGAGCAGTAGCAAGTTCTTAGCATATTTTTCCATTTTTTTCTGCACTACAAAATAACTGAACCTAACCAGTGCTCAGTATCGACTCGAAGGTCGTCTCTTTGGGTTATTGTTAGAATACTTCCATTTTGACATCTGTGTTATGATGGTATTTGATGCTAGATATATTGTGTGGACTAAAGTATTGGGCTACCTGTTTGAATTCAGGTGTTTTCATTCTCATTGCCACAAGTGTATAAAATCGAACACCTAGCCATGCAGTCTGCTTTACAAACATTAGTGAAAGAGTGGGTCACTCTAAACCTGTGTTTCCCAACCTTTTGGAGCCATGGCACTTATTTCACATTAGAAAAATCACACAGAACACCACCAAACAAAAATGTCACAAAAAGCATATTGATAATTTTTCCCCGCGCACCAGATATGGCAAAATCGGCTCAGTTTCTTATATCAATGTTATTAATTTTAACTGTCATAAACAGGATGTGACAAGTGATGATAATAATAACAACTGTACTGCATTAAAACATTCACAGCAGGTGGGATATCCAATTTTTAAGTGATGACATATGAACTCTACTTCTGGGTCAAAACTACTCTGCGTTTATCAAGGCTGTTGTGTTTTTAACATATTTTAATGCTTTGTATCTTGTTCTATTTAATCTGAAAAAGCCCCTAAAAAAGGCAGTGATCACCTTCAGCTACTCTCGGTTTTTATTACCACTGTTCATTTTAAAGCTTATGCCATGCAGCAGTATATTAATGACTAACCTCGTATTGTGGATGGATTATCTCAGTTGTTTTCCTGACTGAAGTTTAGTCCATTTACAGCATCCTGCCACGCAGTTGCATTTGTCCCTAACCATCAGGAATAGGTCTGGGTATCGTCACTGATTTCTAGAATCTATTCGATTCCAATTCACAAGGTCCCAAATCGATTCGATTTGATTCAAATATTATAATTCTGATCACGTATCAGTACATATCCATATTTTTATTTTTGTAAAAAGAAAGCTGACACTTTCGAGACTTTATCAAAGGCGTAAGCATCACAGCAGATGCCTTTGTGTCAAAGTAACTGAGGATAAAACAGAAAAACATGAAGGCGATTTTCCTGGCCTGGGATTTTATAGCAGATGGCCTTAAAAATATTCTGCAGACTGGTGGCTAATAAGCAAGCGAATAATGCAGTAAAGTAAGAGGGAATTCATGACGATGTTTATGTGAAGCGTAGTTTGGATCTTCTTTTGCTGCTGGTTCAGTCAATATTGTTTGGAGAGAAATAAAACCTGCAGCTTCAGACTCTAGTGCAAAAAGGACGTAAACACAAAGCGTGGACCCACTGAAACATGAGAATCAGTGAGCTGTCTGCTTTCAGCCCTGACCGTGTCCGTGTCTGTGCCGCTGGGTGAGAAAGGCGACATCTCACTGATTCTGATGCGTCGGCGGGTCCGCGCTTTGTGTTTACGTCTTTGTGCAGAATCCGTGTACCTGCTCCCATTTACTGTTTTAGCTCTTTGGTGGTTGTTGAAATCTTGTGAGGTTTAACCTGAGATTCTGGCGTTTCGGGCAAAATAAATTTATATTTAAAATCAATTCAGGATTTTAATGAATTGATATCACGTTATCCAAGCTAGAATTGATCTTAATCAATAAATCAATAATCAAAACCCACCCCTAATCAGGAACCCTTGCTTTAACTTTTATCAGTGGAAAAAGTTAGCCTTCCTCCTCCAGCTTCACTGTGTTTATATTATGCTAACATAGCTGTGTCGCTAGCCACCATGTAGCACATCATCATATACCAAGCTAGACCAACTTCAGTAACCCTACAAACGTCACTGCTGTTTAGTTTTTCTGTCTTCGTTTATGTCAGAAGTGATGGCAGAGCCGTACATTTTAAGTTTTCAGAAATCCATCAATCAGAACATGGTATATTATTTAATCTTAAAACTTTTTTTGGGAGACTTCCTGCCTACCACTAGAGGGAGCCCACGTACCACAGTTGGAGAACCAATGGCTTATATTGCTAATCAGGTGGACCCAGATAATCTTCCAGGGCACACCTGATCATTTCTTGTGGCACAGTGGTTGGGGAAACACTGCTCTAAAGAACTCAATGAATTCAAGTGTGGTTGTAACAAGTAAGCTTGCGAAATGTCTGTCCTAGATATTCCACGATAAACTGTAAGTGGGCGCAGGCTAGCTGCTCTCAGCCGCATGACATGTGGTCGTCCGCTCAACGCACTGAGCTAACAGGCACCCCATAAAACGGCAAATATGAGACAGAAAATAAAGTTATGGGCTACACAGACTATACGACTAAGGATTAAGGATTTTTGAACTGCGAAACATGTAAAGCTACTTTAAGACTCCAAGACCAAAAATCTGCTCCTGGAAATGGGCTCACCCATATGGAAAAAGAAATAGTAAAAACTTATATGTGATTACTCATGAAAGTGGCCACTTTCATGAGTAAATCATATAAGGCTTACATGATTTACTCATGAAAGTGGCCACTTTCTCATTACTTTCATACATTGTTTTAGTAAGTATCCAAAACATACAAGTTTCATTATATAATTTTTCAAGGGATCTTATATCTGTTTTCACTCTTATATGCTTTTCATACAAGTTTCACACAAGACAGATACAAACTTTATAAGATTTATATATATCTGTTCCATATGGGCAATAGGTTCTCTATTGCCCCAATTATCTTTTTCTAACTGAAAATTTGTTAGATGGCACATGTTACATCACAATATATTATTGTGCCGTTATCTGCTGTACTTATGATGTGAAAACTCCCCTTGTCTTTCCTAATAGAGACAGCTCTTGGTGCTTTGGCCAGAGTACTAAGGGAGGATTGGAAGCAGAGTGTAGACCTAGCCACCATCATCATTTATATATTCTTCTGCTTCTCCAGGTAACACACACACTTACATAGCAGCTCACTTCCATCACATTTATTCTTACTGTTGTGTTTAATCCTCTTACCTTTCCTCCTCCAGTTTCTCCCAGTTTCACGGGGTGGTGAGTCATTATAAAATAGGCGCCCTGTGTATGAGTGTGGTGGAACATGAATTGAAGAGATACGACGCATGGCGTGAGGAGCTACGCAAGAAAAACAAGGCCTATATCCTTTTTGTTGGTGTTTTTTGCTTACTTTTCTGCTCTCTCCCTTTATAGTTTTGCTGACTTAATGAGTATGTACTCATTAAGTCAGCAAAAATAATGTTTTCCTTAATGTTCTTTTGCGCACGTGAGTCTGCACCAGAGAATGGCTCCCTGAGACGAGACCAGGACAAGGCTCTCAGAAAATACCATGGCCTTTTGGCTAAGCAGGAACAGCTGCTCAGAGGTAGGATTTGTTTTTGTTTTTTGTTTTTTTTAATCTCCTCATTCAGAACTTTTGTTGATCAGATGTAACTGAAATTACTATATCATCTCTAATTTTCTGTTTCTCCTCCTCACTTCTGCTGGCCTGTTTTTCTCTGGTTCTTAGTGTCTCTTTACCTCTTGCTGAACCTTGCTGAGGATACGAGGACAGAACTGAAGATGAGGAATAAAAACATTGTTGGCTTGTTGGTCAAAGTTCTTGAACGTGATGATGAGGAGCTGCTTGTCCTGGTGGTTTCTTTCCTTAAAAAACTCTCCATCTTTCTTGAGAATAAGAATGACATGGTGGGTGGTAGAAACAAGACTTTCAGATTCGATAACGCTTGCCAGGAGCATAGGGGAAACAGTCCTGATGATCATTTTTATGTTACAGAGATCTGTTGTTAACCAAGTCAACTTCATTTATTTTTATTCTATATCCTTTGTTTAAAAATAGGGGGGAAAAAACCCCAGTTTGCATTGCTTTTGCATTGTTATTCCTTCTTCCTCTGGTAATGATTGTGGGGAAACATTCTGTAAGTCAGTTGTCTTCCAGTATTGTAAGTCTTCTGTAGTGCAGAGGTTAGGTTGTTTTGGGTTTTTTTTTGGGGGGGGGGGGCTGTAAATGGTAGTGTCTTATTGACAAGCTCCACATAATATGTAGCTATTAGCTTCTAATATTGGAAAGTAGGTAAACAGTAGAATAATAGTAATCCTTGCTTTGGATTTCTGAATTTGTCTTTTTTCGTTTATTGTGATGCCCTTGATGTTCATTCAGCTCTTGTCAGTGGCATAAATTATTTTCTGCTGAATTTACCATCATTAGATTTGCTATAATCTGTGTTTGTCTCTGATTTGTAGGCTGAGGTGGATACAGTGGAGCGGTTGGCTCGCCTGGTTCCCTGTAAACATGAAGACTTATTAAACTTGACTCTACGTTTGCTGCTCAACCTCTCCTTTGACTCTGGACTTAGAGCCAAGATGGTAGAAGTTGGCCTGTTACCTAAACTCACTGTCCTGTTAGGTAATGATGCACGCTAGTTTAATAGCATGCAGCACATAGCGATCCATTCACAGTATTGGTGCAGTGCCTTTTAGCAAAGTGACTGCTGGGAACAAACGTGTAGCTTACAGCTTTTTAAGTATTGCTGATAAGTCGACACACAATCAACACTGTGGATTGTTACATCCTGAATAAAAATTGTTCACATTCTCCTGGTGTTATAAAAGCACTTCATGCTTATGTTGAAAATCTCCTCTTCAGCAGTGCTCAAACTGAAAAATGCAACCCAAACGAGAAACGGAGATTGTCGCCCACACAGGGAGATCTCTGTTCAGTCTCCGTTCAGTCCATCAAATGATCTCTGTTTTTCCCTTTTTGGTTGCACCTTTTCCACCTTTCACTGCAGCTTTGCGAGTAAATGGTAGGTGTGTGCAGACAAGTTGCGTCTTCAAACTACAGGTGACTGCAGGAATCTGCTGTTGACCAAAGAAAGTTCAGTTCAAGCAATTCTGACAAGTTGGCATGAATTAGTAGGGTACAGAGATTCACTTGTTGTTTGAGTAGAACAAAGAAAGGAATAGTTGGAATGGAATTTAAAACTAAATTAATGACAACCAAACTAGAAAAAAAGCCACAGGTAGCTTTAAAATAAAGGGTTAAACTCACCTACTTCAAACTGTGTCCTGTTTACAGCCTGCTTTTAAAGCTACTGTATATTTGAGATTCTTTGGACAATATAAATTCAACTGCCTCTTCAGTCAACTTCTTGCCACTTAGTTCAGTTAGGGAACTTCTTTAATGAACACAAAAACCTTGGTTTAAATCTTGCACTAGCTTAGCACCAGATGAAAGATGCTCTTTATATATCCCAGATTTGGGAAATGCATTTATCTCTGCGTTTTGCTTTTATAGTTAATAGCCTTGCAGTGTAGCTGTTATGAACCCTTGGCATTTTATGCAAAACTGTAACATGGTAATGGTATCATCGTTACTGTGTGTGTTTTCAGGGGATGAGAACAACCGACAGATGGCAATGCGTATCCTGTACCACATCAGCATGGATGACCGGTTCAAGGGCATGTTTGTTTATACTGACTGCATACCACAGGTACAAAATGTACACCGAGCTGAACACTCATAGTGCCTGAGTTCTAAAGTCTTAGGTACAATTTTGTGTGTCTGTGTGTAGCTAATGCAAATGCTGTACGAGCATGGTGAGGAGGAAATTGAAACTGAGCTCATCTCCATCTGCATCAACCTGGCTGCAAACAAGAAGAATGCACAACTCATGTGTGAAGGTATTTTACTTTTTGCACAAGTTAGACCATTGCCTCACCATCACAGGTACCAGATGTCTGTATGGCTTTTGGAAGAGATTATTCTGAGTGTCTCTCCATTCCTAGGAGATGGATTGAAGATGCTTATGAAAAGAGCTCTGAAGATGAAAGACTGCCTCCTCATGAAGATGATCAGAAACATCTCACAACATGATGGGCAAACCAAATCACTGTTCATAGTGAGTTATATGCAATAAAGAAAACGTTACAACCTAAAATTATCATAATTATCATTATTATCAGTCATTATTTAATAATCATTGTGTACGGAAATTGCTGTGATCAGTATTGACCCATAGTAAACATCAGCCTTGTTTTCAGGATGGTTGAGGTGGGGTGTTTTTGTTTTCTGATTGTTTGTTTTTAATTGTGTAAATTCTCTTCTTGCTTTGTCAGGACTATGTTGGTGACCTGGCAGCGGAGATTAAAGAAGAGGAAGAAGAGGATTGGGTTCTGGAGTGTCTGGGGACTCTAGCCAACCTCACCATCCCTGACCTGGACTGGGAGTTGGTGCTGAAGGAGTATAATCTAGTACCTTACCTTAAAGACAGACTTAAACCAGGTGCCTTCACATAATTTTTCATTTCATCTCTTTTAATATAGTGGAATTTGTGCACTTGTTGGGACAGAGAGTACTAGGAAACTTGCTATGGTTTGGCCATAGTTCTTTTCACAGAAAAAACTAACTGTTACTCCCCTCGAGTCTTAATAAAGCTCAACTTGTTCTTTGCGTTTTAACTGACATTTATTTCAGACAGGAGGATTCTTCGACATGTCTTAACATGTAATGATGTCCAACCACAGCCGATACAATGCCGTCAGAACTAAAAAGAAATACAAACTTAAATAAATATTCTTAATAAAGTCCTTAAGCATTATATATGACGAAACATTCCAAAAAAAGGATCAATAAAGTACACATTACACCTCTCACTGCGGTAATTGCACTGGAATATCACGCAACACTCGTGTATTTACATACAACGATAAGAAACAAAATAAAACATTTACCTCATTGGCCTCACTCAAAGGGAATAAAACTTTCATCTTTACATTGTGGGGAGATCCAACTCTTTTATAACTTTCTGTAGACGTGCAAACCTCGTGGCTCTTCTCTTAATTAGCTTGTTGAGTGTGACAGCCAAAAAAATGCCCTCTTAGCAACAACAGACGGAACTTTAGAAAAGGTTCCTATCTAATTGCACAATTAGCACAAATAACACATTTAAACATATAAATCTAATCAACGAAACATGAATTACTATTTATTTCTTATTTATTAATATTTCAACTACTTATTGTTTCAACCTTAACCCTCTGGGGTCCAGGGCATAATTGGTCGTTTTTGACTACTTTTGATTTTACCTCTATATTTCACCTTTAAAATATGTTTTTCATGCCTTGTTTGGTACCATTATTTTCAGCACAACCTCAAATATCTGAAATTTAATTTATTTTTTCATTTTAGTATACTATATTAGCACAGTTGATCTAAATTAAGACAAAAAATTCAAAATCCGAGTAGAAAAAAGTTATATTTCTTACTGTAAAACCCACAAACATGTTTAACGAATCATTTTCATAACTTGAAATGCAAATAGAAATTGTATATTTCTAAAAAATTATGCACAAGTTTTGCAAACAACAAAGCTATTTGGTACTATTTACCTAAAAATGCAGCCAAGGCCTCGGGCGTTTTTTATATAACCATTTAAATCTATTTACAGAACAATCAGGTGTGCTGCATCAAATAAGAAGGCACACAAATTATTTGTGCCAGTCCAAAAAATGTAGTTTGTGTTCAGTATAAGACAGAGGAGAACACCACAGGCCTAAACCCTGCAGGTCTGACAGCAGGAGGTGTATCAGTCCAGTTTTCCATGTGGGAACAGCGTTTACACTGGAATCTGCCTTTGACAGCTTTTTTTTGGAGAAAATGTGAAATTCAGCAGTATAACTGACACTGACACTCCTAAAAACAACCAAGTGCCACATGTTGCCATATCATTTTTTTGATTGGCTGACATGGTAAACCCTAACACCAATAGGGAAGGGGTGTTTTTTCTTTTTCTTTTTTCACTCGCAAAGGGAGAGTGTTTGCTAGCGCTGTCTGTAGAAAACGCCGTTTTTACTGTTCTTCCCGCTGTAAACACCACTGTTTGTTCAGAAAAAAACATTGTGTGTAGTTTTTATCATAACTCTGGTTTTACGTGGCCCATCGATACAATTCAAAAACTGGTATGTAGTTTGAAGTCCGCACTTTCGACCCAAGTTGAAATCGAGACTCTGAATCGCTCCATCTTGTAGCTGCGTCGTCTTAAATTGGTCATGTGATTTTGACGCGCCAGCGCGTCCGGCAACCCCCGAGGGTTAAATATCTAATAAAAGGAACCTAAATGCGAGAGTTGCCCATGACGGCAGCTACACTAACATTGTATTTGTTGTTCCCATATTAAAGATGTTTATTTCTTTGTTCTACTATAAAGCAGTTGTTTATAACTAGTGCTAAATAAATACTGAAAAACTATCAAAAAGTCAGAAAATGGTTAGCTTAACTGCTCTCTTTTGACTGGAATAACTTTCTAAAACTACACTTCCTTCTGTCTGTTTCAGGGTCAGCAGAGGATGATCTCATCCTGGAGGTGGTCATAATGATCGGAACGGTATCCATGGATGATGCCTGTGCCGTCATGTTAGCTAAATCTGGCATTATTCCTGCACTTATTGAGCTACTGAACGGTAACATGCATACCAGTGGTTTCCCCAAAAATGTATTACATATAACTTTCCTGTGTCCTTGGTCTATAAACTGCTT
Organism: Perissodus microlepis; assembly: GCF_051167445.1. NCBI lineage: Eukaryota > Metazoa > Chordata > Actinopteri > Cichliformes > Cichlidae > Perissodus > Perissodus microlepis. The sequence continues at coordinate 5,506,120 of NC_140478.1, read as the reverse complement.
ATTATGGGTCTCCTTTGTTTAATATAGCCCAGCAGGAGGACGATGAGTTTGTATGCCAGATTGTCTACGTCTTCTATCAGATGGTGTTTCACCAAGCTACACGAGATGTGATCATCAAAGACACCCGTATCCTTCCCACAGTTCATCCCGTCTTTGAGATATATATATATATATATATATATATATATATATATATATATATATATATATATATATATATATATATATATATATATATATATATATATAAAATTTCCCTGCTCGCCCTTCGGGCAGTCAATCCTTCAAGCCTGTGAGCTTGGGGGCCCTGCGCAGTATCTTAGCTGTTCCTAGGACTGCGCTCTTCTCATGTTCCTTCTTCCTGATGTTGCTGTCATTCGGGACCGCTACATCGATCACTACGGCCATCTTCTTCTGTTTGTCTACCACCACTGTGTCCAGTTGATTAGCCACCACCATTTTGTCCGTCTGTATTTGGAATTCCCACAGGATCTTAGCTCGGTCATTCTCCACCACCCTGGGGGGGCATCTCCCATTTTGACCTCGGGACTTCCAGGCACAGATGTTCCTGTACACTATGCCGGCCACTTGGTTATGGCTTTCCATGTATGCCTTGCTTGCTAACATCTTGCACATCTTGTGCTGGATTGTCTCTGGAGCATCTTTACACAGCCTGCACCTGGGGTCTTGCCTGGTGTGATAGACCACTCGGCCTCTATGGATCTTGTGCTCAGAGCTTGTTCCTGTGCTGCCATGATTAGTACCTCTGTGCTGTCTTTCGGTCCAGCTTTGTCCAGCCACTGGTAGGATTTCTGGATATCAGCCACCTCCGCTATCTGCCGGTGGTACAGATAGCGGAGGTAGCCTGTCCTTCCAGCCTGTTCCTCGTCTTCCCCCTCTTTCTTGGGTTTCTGCTGCCTGAGGTATTCACTGAGCACACGGTCGGTTAGGGCCATCTTCGTGATGTATTCGTGGATGTTCGTTGTCTCGTCCTGGACCGTGGTGCTGACGCTCACCAGTCTCTTGGGGTGAAACCCTCCATGCATGGCCAGGAGCTTTCTTGTCTTGATGTCAGTGGTTTCTATCTCCTCCTTTGGCCAGCTTATTATCCCAGCCGGTACCTGATCACGGGCAGGGCGTAGGTGTTGATAGCCCAGATCTTGTTCTTACCGTTCAGCTGACTCCTCAGGACTTGCCTGACCCTCTGCAGGTACTTGATGGTTGCAGCTTTCCTAGCGGCCTCTTCATGGTTTCCATTTGCCTGTGGGATGCCCGGGTACTTGTAGCTGTCCTCTATGTCTGCAATGTTGCCTTCTGGTAGTTTGATCCCCTCAGTTCTGACTACCTTCCCTCTCTTTGTTACCATCCGACTACATTTCTCCAGTCCAAATGACATTCCGATATCATTGCTGTATATCCTGGTGGTGTGGATCAGTGAATTGATGTCTTGTCTCTGTCTTGATGTCATCCATGGCTGACAACTGTTCCCTTCCGTAGTCTGTATCCGTAGCCAGTCTTGTCAGTGATCTCACTGAGGGGGTTCAGGCATAGAACAGAACAGCCGCAGAACAGCATTGGGGACAGAGCATCTCCTTGGTAGATCCCGCACTTGATGGTGACTTGAAGTTGGCCTCTAGTGTTGTCCACCACATCCCCATTGAGTTCCTGATGAAGGCTCTTAGGGTCCTGTTGTTCTTGTGTAGTTCTAGGCATTCCAGGATCCATGTGTGGGGCATTGAGTCATAGGTCTTCTTGTAATCAATCTAGGCAGTGTACAGGTTGGTCAGCCTGGTCTTGCAGTCTCGGCTGATTGTTCGGTCTACCAGTAGCTGGTGTTTTGCGCCTCAGGTATTCTTGCCCATCCCTTTCTGTGCTCCACTCATGTATTGACCCATGTGCCTGTTCATCTTAGCTGCTATGATGCCTGACAGGAGCTTTCACGCGGTGCTGAGGCAGGTTATTGGTCGGTAGCTGGAGGGAACCGGTCCCTTCTGGGGGTCCTTGAGGATCGTGACTGTCCGGCCTTCGGTTAGCCATTCTGGGTGTCTCTCATTGCCTAGCAGCTGGTTCATTTGTGCCGCCAGACGCTCGTGGAGTGCAGTCAGCTTCTTCAGCCAGTAGGCGTGAACCATGTCGGGGCCTGGTGCTGTCCAACTCTTGATATTGGAGACCCTTTCTTGGATGTCTGCCACTGTGATGGTTACTGGATCCTGTTCAGGAAGGTTGCTGTGGTCTGCCCTCAGATCCACTAGCCACTGAGCATTGCCATTATGGGTTGCGTCCTTCTCACATATGCACTTCCAGTATTGTTCTGTCTCCTGCCTTGGTGGTGCTGTTCTCATATTGTTCCAATGCTACTGAGAGTACACCTTGGATGGTTCTGTGGAGAACAGCTGGTTTATTCTCCTGCCTTCGGTCTCTCTGGTGTACCTCTTCAAGCGGCTGGCCAAGGTTGTGATTCATTTCTCTCTCGCGCTCTCTCTGTATGTGTGTATGTATATATGTCTGTCTGTCTTACAGCACTATCTGAGGATTTCTGTGGGTTTTCTTTAACCCTCTTTGTAGAGGCTCCAGCTTACCTCATTGATCTGATGCATGACAAGAATGCAGAAATTAGAAAAGTGTGTGACAACACCCTTGATATTATTGCTGTAAGTTAACAATGTGCTACTGATGGATGTCTGTTTTCTAAAATAAGGACTAGAAATGCACCTTCATATTTTTGGTCTGTCTCCTCCAAGGAATATGACGAAGAGTGGGGCAGGAAAATTCAGTCAGAGAAGTTCCGTTTCCACAACAACCAGTGGCTGGAGATGGTTGAGAGTCGGCAAGCAGATGAGTCTGAGCCTTATCTTTATGATAACGACAATGACCGGACTGATCTCTTCTACAGTGCAGGTACACTGAGCAAAGACTCAGCTGTGCATGTAGAACAGGAAAATTGACCAGCCTGACAGTAAATTTTACCTTCCCAACAAGACTTGACAGTTTGTTTTTTGGGGGGGGGGGGGGGACTGGCAGGTTGTCATTTTGACCTCATCCCATAACAGCAGCAGAAATGGCAAGGAAGTAATTTCCTGAGGAAGTTGATGTTTAATTTTTATAAATGATTAGGATTTGACAAAATAAGCATTTAACATGAATTTTTATAAGTTGTCTAGTGATTTATTTCATTACAGATTGTAAAGGTAAAATATATTTTAGTGTCCACAATTAAACAAAGAGTACAGCAAACATAATGAAGCTATTAATAACAAGGAACTCACTGTGAAACAGCTCATTGACTACATTTAAAAGTTTACCATACAATCGGCTACAACAAAATAAACCAAATTTTAATAAATAAATTATTGTAAACGTAGAATACTGAAAATGTATCAATCTGTCCACCTTTGTTTTATGCCACTGGACCTCTTCCCACACCGACCATCCACTGTTCCCCCATCTGTAGCCCTTCACCCAGTCCTCACCCCCTAAAACCATCCGATTTGGCTGCTCCTCTCCGGATTTCACTGTTGTGCGGATTAGTACAAACACTCAGGTCTCTGTTGTGTTCAACCAGCAAAAACTCTGGCTACAGCGCCTGTGCTAATAGTTATTTATCTTTAACTAGCTTTTGATCATGATATAGCAGCGTTCTTATCTAAATGTATAATGTGTTTGTTTTGTTTACACACAATACAGCCAAGTATGTACTGATTAGTGTTTTACATTTCTCTGGGGTCAAAATGACTTATTTGGCAGTTCTAGGCATAAATTATCATTTTTGTTTGTTTTTATTCCAGTTTATCACACAAAATTCACAGAATGAATAATCAATAATCGAAATCGAAAGACTGGGATCTTTCTAACAGTTATGTAATTTTAAAATAACAAAACAACCCACCTGACGGTTCTCTTAAGAGATGGAAATAAGAAGAGATGTCTTCTGTGTGACATTATTAAATTATTATTTGTACTGAATGTCATTGCATTCAGTAAATTCACATTTAACACCAAAAGCAAAAACTGACTTTTACAGGTAAGTAACTACATAGCAGGGACTCAAAATAGGCTAGAACTTGAAATTTAGACTTTTAGTCTGTTTACACTTTTTAAATTAAGTGAATCTGCTGGTTTATTGTTGTGTTCTTCAATCTTTTAGATGGAATAACTCCAGGAGATGGCTCAGTCAGCCCAGACTTCTTCAGTGACCTGCAACCGCAGAATGGAGACTCGCACCATGCAGGGTGAGTTAACAGAAGACAGAAACATTCTAGCCATTCTACAGCTTACTGAATTTTAAATTCAGGCAATCAAAGCCTCCACCTCTTTTGCCACACTATAAAATCCCAGTCCAGTGTTTCACATTTTTATTTTTCATACTGTTAAATTGGCTTTTTTTTTTTTTTTTTTTTTTGTAACTTTGTCTACCAGAGACATTGGCGATGTTTTCGACCAGACCAGCTCATCACCTGCACGACCAGCCACGGCCTATGGCTTCAGACCCGATGAGCAGCCCTTTTATCAGTACTCATAGACACTTTGAGTCTGCTTTGTTCACATCGTCTTTGATCCATTCCTCTCCACCAAGTGCATATTCACACATTATCTACAACTCCACTCTCATTGTTTCATTTATTAAAGTGACAGCCCCTTGCAGTGTAGCATTTCATATGCCTCATCTTGACATGTTAAGAATAGTTGTAGTTATTCAGACAGTGCTTTCAAATGCTGAAATTAATAATACAGACCACACTAACACTGCAGATTGCATACAATTTTCACTTAGCTATTTCATCTATTTACAATCATCTCAAGCAGAACTAGTTACGTCTTTCTTTAAAATTTGCTGCTGTATGTTGGTAGGCTTTGCTTTTCTTTTTTTTCTTATGTGATAATTAATATTTATACAAAAATATTCAACGTCGTTATTGAACTGTTTGAGATCCTTTATTTTGGCTCCTCCAAAACCATGTCAACATGTGACATTTATTTAATGAGTTTACAGCATGTTTCTTTTATCTATGTCACTGTAAAATGGGAACATTGTTGTTACAGCCTAGGGTGCTTTCACACTGGCCAGCTAGTCTGGATCTCCACAAAAAGACTTCCTCCTTGTGTATTAGTCGGGGATAGATTTCAGTTCATGTTAAATGTTGCATAAGTAAATTTGTGACTGTTAAAAGGTCCAAGTTGATGTAGGAGCTGAATGCTGACCAACAGATAAAAGCCTGGTGCCTACATTACCTGCAGGGCAGTGTAGTTGCTGACAGTTTGTTCAAATCATTCTGTGATCCGCTGGTATAGCTTCAAGTCTGCAGCAGAGAGGAGAGCAGGCTATAGTCTGCTGAGCCACATTGACATTATTCTTCAGCTCCTTAAGTGAAATTCTATGTTAGCATTATTAGAAATTAGGAAACTGCAAAGGCTTTAAACACCTGTCCCCCCGCCCCCTTGGTTTTTGTTTTGTTTTGTTTTTTTATATTGATGTGCAATAGTGAAGTGCTGTCTGTTTCCATCTCTGTTACTACAAGCTGAAAAATAAAATTTCGTCATGTCTTTCATGATCTCATTGGCTAATGATTTAAATTGTAAGAAACAGCAATGACTTCAAATATAATTCACAAGAAGGAAAATTAGTAAACGATGCTTGTTTCTTATTTTTTGTAGCACTCCCAGGTGGTACTGTGCCATTAGTTCATTTTCTTAGTCTTTGCCATTGTCCTCTAGTTTTCTGCATGCATTTCAAAGTGTATGTACATCACGTACAAATTAATATTTAAAAAATGCAAAGCCAGTCTCAAAGCGCCCTAAGATTTATTGTAATTTGAAATTTGGTTATAACAGATGTCAAAACCACAGCAGTATTATGGGGAGCTCTTCTTCTAACCACTACATTTATGTGATGTTTCTGACCTGCTACCCCACAGACTTGCTAAATCGAAATCTGTCCTGTCAGACCACACTTAATGCAGTGTTCATAAAATGAGGCCAGAAATCCTTTCCTTGAGGAAAGATAGCTGTGAACTGACAAAATGTGTTTCAAAAAGAAACACAAAAAACCCATCCATGATCATCAGTCACCTAGCACATCATTTCTCATGGCTGTTTAAATAGAAACAAGAGTGTACGTTGGGTATTCCTCATAATGCTTCTGGGTGTTTTTTAACAGCAATGAGATCTCAAAAGAGTTGTCTCTGTGAACATGCACTTAAAAAATAAAACAAAAACAAACTCTAAAAAAAGAAGCTAAATATAACATGCCTACTTTGATAACATGGTTTAACATGTATATTTTAAATACATGGTGGCATATTAATATACCGTGCCACTGATTAAACCACATATGGAAAAGATGGTCTGTTTGAAGAAAACTTTTACATACAGTATTGGTTTTAGTCCTATTTGCACATATGTACTTGTGTTTTTGTTTACTTTATCATAAGTTATTGTGCATCTATGTATTGTTTTGTTTGGTGGGGGTTTTTTGTTTGTAAACATGACTGACTTTATTACTACTTGACACGGTGCTGTTTAGCAAGAACTGGATCATAGCTACTGTCTATGGGCTCAAAATGTGGTCATAAATATTTTGTACTTGTAAATCGGTTTTGTACTTGTAAAAAAGATTTGTATGTGTAAAAAAAATTTGTGTGTGTGTAAAAAAGATTTGTATATGTAAAAAAGATTTGTGTGTGTAAAAAAAAATTTGTGTGTGCGTAAAAAAGATTTGTGCGTGTGTAAAAAAGATTTGTGTGTGGACTTAGCCAAAAAAAAAAACCCTGCAAGTTACAAGTACGAATTTTGACCCTATTTTTCTTCCTTTCATCTGATTGGTGAATGTCATGTCAATCACAAATGTAACAATCCAATCAGAGAACAGATGGGTTTGGCTGTCGGAGGGGCGCTTTTTTTGAACTGCAGGTCTTTGAAGGGAATAAATGCCCTTTTACATGCCAACCCAGCGTTTTCCTTCATCACCATGAAGGAAAACAGTCTGTGGTCGTCCGAGTTTGGTGATTTTTGTGTCACAGGACTACGTGTTTAATACAGGGACTTCCACAGCCTTTTCAACAGTGCTGCAGACCGCAGGGGAGGGGGGGGGGCAGTGTTTTGGAAATGACAGTCTTCATTACAAAGCTTTCTTCGTTATGAATTAGCATACATGTTTTTATTGAACATTTGAAGAACTAGCAAAAAAAACCCCAGAAACTCTTGTAGAGGACATAAAGTCAGAGATAAAAACGACAAGGAGCAGGTGCATCTAGTACAGGTAGAGCTGCTGCAAAAACCCACAGAGCCCAGCAGCCAGCAACAAATTCTGGATCCTTTGCTTTTAGTTAGCAATTAGCATTAGCAGCACATCCTGCGTCCGATGTGAAAGGACTTTTATGCTGCGCACTGTGACTCACAGCAATGGTCCCGGGTCAGCCCTAACTTTGTGTTAAACTAATCCTAAAGTAATAATGGTATTTCTAACCACTGATATACCACAACTTTATCCTTTCAACAGCTGCTGAAAGTAAGGGGACCTAACTGCTATCGGATATTTATATAGAGATTACCCTTCAAGGACCTGCAGTTCAAAAAAGTGCCCCTCCGACAGCCAAACCCATCTGTTCTGTGATTGGATTGTTTAATTTGTGATTGACATGACATTGACCAACCAGCTTAAAGGAAGAAAAATAGGGTCAAAATTCGTACTTGTAACTTGCAGGGTTACACACAAATCTTTTTTACACACGCACAAATCTTTTTTACACATACAAATCTTTTTTACACACGCACAAATTTTTTTTACACATACAAATCTTTTTTACGCACGCACAAATTTTTTTTACAAGTACAAAACCGATTTACAAGTACAAAATATTTATGACCACATTTTGAGCCCATAACTGTCTACCCTTCTGTTTTCATCCTAAGGTTCTTTAATAAAAAAGAATCCTACATTTCACTTTATTTACACTTGATCTCACTCACAATGGCATCAAAGTTTTCACACTCATGCTGTACAATTGGATCGTCTGTACTCTTTAAGTTCTATCGGAGATTTTAAATGTATTTTCTTTGGTTTATTAAAAAAAGGTGCAACATCTGTGAAATACAACATCATATACTTTGTCTGGGATAGCATGATATGAATTACCTGGCCTCTCATAATTGAATCATTGGTTGTAAAATGCTGATGGGCTATAGTTTTCAAATTTCCAGCATTATTCAACACTATTCTGCTTTTTTTTTTTTTTTTTGGGGGGGGGGGGGGGGTTGTTTGTTGGGGTTTTTGGATGGTGGGGGGTTGTTTTGTTTTTTGTTTGTAACCAAAATTACATCGATACAATTAAAAGCACTTCAGTAATCCATGACTTGATATGCGACATACAGTAACTTTAGCTACAGCAGCTGTATGGACTGTATCGTTAACTCTTCTTATTGCAAGTTAGCTAAAACATACTGTTGTAATTGCTATTTAATCACAAGTACATTTTATATAACATGACTAAACATAACGTGACTAAAACATAACCTTATCTGTGAACATAATTTGAGTAGAATCATGCCATAAAAGTGGCTGTTTCAGGTCTACAGCTTCTTGGCATGTCAAATTACATCTTTTGCTATTATGTTGGTTTATACATCTGTAGCATATACTGTATATTTTTACAATTTATTTATTTTTTATATTTAATATTTTATGAAAAGTAACTCATATATTCTATCTTCACTTCACAAAGTGAAATATTTAAAGCTTTTTGTGAAGCTTTGTTATAACCTGTAGCTCATAAAAATCAGATGTCTAGTATTAGAATATTTCATTTTACATTTGAGTAAGTTGCTTTTGAAAGAGTATTAAAAACAATGTATCTCTCTGTATAGTTCAGTACACCTAACTGAATGTAGAGAAGACTGCTGAGTTGACAATTTTCCAGATGACAATCAAATGGTAAATGATAAATGAACTGGTTCTTTTATAGCGCTTTTCTACTCTATATAAGTGCTCGAAGAGCTTTATGAAACATCCCTCATTCACGCCCATTCATACAAGCACTCTTTTCTACGCTTAAGCGCCTTCTATCTAATATTCATACTTCAATGGATGCATCAGAGAGCAACTTGGGGTTAGTATCTTGCCCAATGATATTTGGCATGCAGACTGGAGTGACCAGGGATTGAACCACAAACATCCAACACTGTACACAAGGAGGGTATGCCACAGGAGTTCATTGCTGAAAAGACTGGCTGCTCAGAGTACTGTATCAAAGCATATTAACAGACTAAAAGAGAAAATGTGCACAGCAACAGGGGTGACTGCAGTTTTTATAAGATTGTCAAGGAGCATCTTTGGAAAAGTTTCACAAGGAGTGGAAAATTATTGTATAAAAGATGGACGATGTGGCTCAATTCCTTCCATTGTATTAAAGTGTAGTCAGAATGTCCTACGTATGGAGGCTGGATACAATACACCACATTCACACAAGCACTATTATCTATACTTTGTGCTTTCTAACTATCACTCATATGCATTCATACTCTGATGGACGCATCAGAGAGCAAGTCAGGGTTAGTATCTTGTAGAGATGGACCGATCTGATATTACGTATCGGTCCGATACTGACCTAAATTACTGGATCGGATATCGGAGAGAAATAAAAAATGTAATCGATCCATTAAATATCACAAAAGCAGCTCACAAAACTTGCGACATGGCATAACTCTGCTTATAACCGTAGCACGTCGGAGCAGTATGCGTCACGTGATAGAGCGTCTGTGGCGCAAGACCCATTGGCGGTCTGGTTGAGCAATTGGAGCCTCTCTACCAAACCAGCATTTTATCTCCGAGAAAGTTATCCCAGAGAGAAGTCAAGCAAGTGTGTAAGTTCATCTCTGAATGTTTGTAAAGCATTCCAGCTTTAAGCTTAACAACTAGTGATGTTCGATTCGTGAACGAATCGTTCAATACTCGAGGGGGGGGGGAACAACAGCCAGCTTCTTAACAAAAGCATTTCTGCTCTGAACTGTTAGAAAAAACCCTGAGTAGAAGCTCACATCAAGAAAATAGCTCCTCGGTTCACGGTAGCATCGCTCTGCTAACATGCTAACAGCACATTTGAGCTACTCACCCCCTCCCTCCTGTGCTGAATCATAGAGCGAACGAACGAATCACTCACTCGCTCACCCCCTCCCTCCTGTATGGAAGCCCGTTTCCGCCACTAAAAAAAAAAAAAAGGATCCATAACTCAAAATTTCGAGTTATTTTCTCGAAATTTCGAGTTACTTTCTCGAAATTTCGACATATTAACTCGAAATTTCGATTTATTAACTCGAAATTTTAAGAAAAGCAACTCGAAATTTCGAGTTAGCGCTGCCAATCAGTAATCTACGTGAATGATATCATTTCCTTGTTACCCGGAAGCTGAAGCCCTCAGCTACAAATGCTACAGCTAAGCTACCGGTATTACATCCAGTCGTGAATGCACAGATTGCTGAGAGTTTTCAGCCTGGCTTCACAAATGATGAAATCCCTGTGTTATTAGCTGAATCACATGGTGTTACTATCAGCAAACGTACTCGCGAAAGCGCCAATTTGTTGGGATCCGTTTTTGAGTGCGCGTTCCTCTGCGCCATATGCTTCCGGGTAACAAGAAAGCGACCTCATTCACGTATATTTTTGATTGGCAGAGCTAACTCGAAATTTTGAGTTATATTTCTTGAAATTTCGAGTTACTTTTCTCGAAATTTCGAGTTACTTTTCTCAAAATTTCGAGTTAATAAGTCGAAATTTCGAGAAAATAACTCGAAATTTCGAGTTACGGATACTAGCTTTTTTGTTTTTATTTAGTGGCGGAAACGGGCTTCCATACTCCTGTGCTGAATCATAGAGCAAGGAACGAATCACTCACTCACTCACCCCCTCCCTCCTGGCTCACAGCTTCTTCTTCTTCTTCTTGGTTGGCAACCAATGTTAAGGCGCATTACCGCCCCCTGGCTCACAGCTCAGTGGACATTTAGATGAGAAAATATATATTTAACACATTTAAGGAAAATACTAATAAAATAAAAATAAACAAAATAAAAGTTTATTAAGCAATTTTGATAGGAAATTGCTTAATTTTAGAAATGTTTTTGCTCTTTTTTGCTCTATAAAATAGTTGTTTTTTTTAGAATCATTCATCTTAGCAGTGGGATTTACATGAAAAGAGAAACAAATTAAGTTTGAGTGAAAATGTAAATTTTTTGCACTCTCTGGTCAACTGACTCAGTGAATCAAATGACTCAAAAAATCCGATTCACTTTGGTGAGTGACTCATTAAAACTCGATTCAGTAAAAAGAATCAAATTTACCATCACTATTAACAACCGATATATGGACGACTGCCTCTTCTCTTCTCTTATCGCGAGCCGTGTTTTTTTTTTTTTTCTTTCGCTCACCCTCTCTCTCGCACTTTTTTTCCACTTCACTCAGCATGCGAGCCTTGTGCTTTACGCTGGGAAGAGGGGGGAGGGGCGGTAGCAGTAGCACAGGAACAGAGCAGGAGGGAGAGAGAGAGAGAAAGAGCGCCAGGGACAACAATGTCACATTAGAAAGGTATAGTAATCATCCACAACTATTTTCAGTTGCAGATGATAAAGGATTCGGAAAGTTTATTCATGCAGGTCCATATGACAGAGAATATGCATGTTCTTTTTGTTTTCATATTATAATTTATATTTAATTGTGTTGTGGTTTGCAGTGTTTTGTGTTGTTTCACTTTAAATTTGTAAAAGGAAAAAGCTGAAAATTTAAATAGTTAAAAGTTGAAATGTGAATAGTTGAGTGTTGTATTATATGATTTATTTATTACATTTTATGTGGAGTGAATAAATAAAAGTATATTGACGGTGGCCCCTGCAGACAAAGCACATACAAACTTCAAATCACGTACGAACCCTGAAGCACGTACAAACCCTGAAGCACGTACAAACTCCAAAACACGTAAAAACACGTAAAAACTCCAAAACACGTTAAAACACGTACAAACTCCAAAACACGTTAAAACTCCAAAACACGTAAAAACACGTACAAACTCCGAAGCACGTACAAACTCCAAAACACATAAAAACTCAAAACACGTACAAAAGACAACAGAAGTGCTCCGGGATGCTAGGGGCAGTGTTGAACTTTTGTTACCTAGTGGCTACACAAGCCAGCAAGTACCAACAACCGGATTTGGTGTGTGGTAATAACAGGTAAATGAACTTTTTTTTTTTTATTTGACTATATATGAATGCTTGTGTATAAATACACAAACAATACACATATGCTTTCAATTGTGTAATTTAAGTGATCTAGGTAGCTCTGGTTTGGAAGTTCAGAGCTACCTAGATCACTTATGCTAGAAATGCTAGAAATGTGTTTTGGAGTTTGTATGCAGTGTTGCCAACTCCTCAGTAAGGAAAATCGTTATTGGTTGTCCTAAAAGTCGCTAGAAGTCGCTAAATGACGTCATCGCCTAATTTGCATAATTGGTCATGCTAATCTAATTGTAACCTATGTTGTTGGAGAGAGAAATAACATCGTGGAAGAGACATAAAGTGAGTAAAAAACGTCCTAAATGCATTTAGAGTTTATTTAGAACTACAAATTAAATTTCTTTTAGCAATTATTGTTTTTTTTAATGTCACAATTCCAACCCTGCTCCTTTACCTGGGCTTGGACCGGCAAAAGTGACCCGAAATAGGCACTCTGGTGGAGTTACTTTGTGTGTGTGTGTGTTTTATAAGTAGTTTTAAACCTTGTGATCCACAAAACAGCATAAGGGTAAAAGAGTAAAAGAAGAACTGACTGCTTTACAGCACCCGCTGCTTGTTGAGAGTAAAAGCGATACCCGCTTTCACGTCTTTTTTTAGCGACTTTTTTTTCTAAAAAAAAAAGTCGCTGAAAACTCGCTAAATATATCAAAACTCGCTAAATATAGCGACAAAGTCGCTAAGTTGGCAACACTGTTTGTATGTGCTTTTTGGAGTTTGTACGTGTTTTGTCTCTAGGGGCCACCGCATATATTTATATATAAACATATATAAATAAAACCACTTTTTTTTTTTTTACATTAGTAATTCCTTTTGTGCATAATTTTATATTATTGTTAATAATAAATTAATTAAAGCAACAAAACAACCTGAAGAGCCGGTTCGGAGCCGAAAGAGCCGGCTCTTTTTAGAGAACCGGCTCTTTCGGTTCGGCTCACTAAAAAGAGCCGGAAATCCCATCACTAGTTGTTAGAATTTATTTAATATTACTTTCTAGACCAGGATCCTTTTCTACGCAGCTGACGGCTGGTAACTGTGCAGGGGCGGATCTAGCAAAGTTTAGCCAGGGGGGCCAATAGGGCATGAACAGGGAAAAGGGGGGCACAAAGACATACTTTTCTTTCTTATTCTCATTTAAAATATCTAGCTTTTAATAAATAATTATCTGAATCTTACACCCAAAGTTTTAATCTGATGTAAAATGTATAGAAGTCCATTACTGTATATAGTAACTATTAAGTCTAATATACCCTAGTAAGCTAGTACTTTTTCCTTTGGGAAGGTACCATCTGTGCAGTCTGAAATTCTTTTGAAGAAAGATGTTGAATCTATTTAATTATTCTTGAAAAATAATTGATTTCTGTGCATTTTTTTCACCCTGCATCAAATTAAAGTTGATTACGTCGATTAAGCATCATGAGGTGGGGGGTGGGTCCCTATTTTATTTTTTTTTGCTGGGAGTTTGCAACCCTATTAGTTAGGTTTTTTACTCTTTAAAATACCAGAATAGGGAGGATGGAGTAGGTTTAAGTTTATTAGATTGATTAGTATTGCTGAACTATGAAATATTTTGGGTGCAGTGTACTTTTTTGCATACAGGTATAACAGAATAGCTTTAGTGTTTGTTTGTTTTTAAACTTGAGTATGAACTTGTACAAAATGCAGCAAGATATTAAAAAAACAGTTTTATTTATTAAAAAACACTATATCGGATTCATATCGGTATCGGCCAATATCCAAATTTATGATATCGGTATCGGACATAAAAAAAGTGGTATCTTGCCCAAGGATATTTGGCACACAAACTTGAGGAGCCAGGGATCGAACCACCAACCTTCCAGTCAGCAGCTGACCTGCTCTACTACTGCTCCTTAGCTACAGCCAACCCAATACTTCTGAAAGTACTTTTATTGCACCATGTTCATTCACTCATGAGCTGCTCTAACATGAATCAAATGGCTGAATTGCTGCCTTATTATGCAGTCAAGTTCTTTAAAGTCTAGCTAAAGACCTACTAAGTTTGTTCAGGTGTGTCACAGCAAGGACACATTTAAAAGTTTCAGGACATTGGCCCTCAAGGACTGGAGTTTGACATCCACGATCTACACTAAACCTGTCATATTTAGTTTAAATCTATTTTCACAGTTACAGGAAAATCAATTCTGCATCTATCTATAATTATCAGATATTAACTTGTTTTTGTAAAACACTTTTAAACAAGAATAACAAAGAAATGTTGTAAATGACAATGCAATGAAATAATAAATCGAGGTCAGGTAGCATTTTTTTTTAAATGTTTTTAATGGAATGATTTTTATGAAATAGGTCTAGAGAGGAACATTTTTATCCTTTATAAATTAAAAAAAAATGGCAGGTCCAACACTGGAGCCTTTTTCAGAGGTGAGGACAGGTTTACCCTAAGCACATCGTGGAGTGCCCACTCCGGGTCAGGGACGAGTTCCTGCCCCAAGTGGAGGAGTTTAAGTATCTCGGGGTCTTGTTCACGAGTGATGGGAGATTGACAGACAGATTGGTGCTGCGGCTGCAGTGATGCGGACGGCTGTACCGGTCCATTGTGGTGAAGAGACAGCTGAGTGTAAAAGCAAAGCTTTCAATTTGCCGGTCGATCTACGTCCCTATACTCACGAGCTGTGGGTAGTGACCGGCAGAAATTAGCTTCCTCCCCAGGGTGGCTGGTGTTAGATTTGTATTGTTGGATTGTCATTTATGCCTAGAAATATATATTTATATATGCTTAGAAGTATATAATCATTTGTAGATTGAAAGAATGTCTCATCCTAGGAGGTCTGTAACAACTCTGTGTAGCATGAAGAGGGGAGTGCGTTCACTCTTCTTCAGAGTGTTCTGGCATAGATCACACACCTCCTAGGAGAGGTCGTATCTTCTCTTGCTGATGATATATGGTATGGTAGATACGCTAGATACCTATATGAAACGTCATATGTTAATGAACCTATGCATATTCATGTAACCACAATAAAAGGAGTGCTATGGGGAACCTGGCTGTGAGTCTGATGGAGGTCAAGTGGGTGGAACGACACTTGGCTCCAGGCAGGTCTCCTTCATGAGTAACACAAAGAACTTTGCCTACTTGTGTCTTGCTTTTTGCTGTGTAGTAAATTGTCTTGAATGTTCCAGCAAATAGGTTTATGCTACAAACCTATCAGCTGGCTTCTCCCTTAGAAACAGGTTGAGAGGTTCAGCCATCCGGGAGGGGCTGAACCAGGAGGGGAGAGTAGAGCCAATGCTCCTCCACATCAAAAGGAGCCAGTTGAGGTGGTTCAGGCATCTGACAATGATGCCTCCATGGGCATCTCCTGGGTGAGGTGTTCTGGGCATGTAACCACCAGGAGGAGGCCCCGGGCAGACCCAGGACACGATGGAGAGATTATATCTTGGTGTTCCCCTGGACAAGCTGGAGGAGGTGGCTGGGGAGAGGGAGGTCTGGGCATCTCTGCTTAGACTGCTGCCCCCCCAACCCGGCTCCAGATAAGCGGAAGAAGATGGATGGATGGACTTAATTAGCAAGATAAATTATAACAAGTTGTACAAGCAATCTTCCAGTAACAGTCATGTTCAGCATCCCAATATGTAAGCGTGAAAATACACAAACTCTTTCCCTGTTTTGTCAACAGGAATGTCTGTTTGGGGCAGTGTGACTTTCCAGTGGCTAGACTTTGTAAACCTACAGGAATATTCTAAAGTACCGAATGGTTTAGGCCCACAATATATTTCTGATATGTTATAAGCCTATTACTGTTAGTGTCAAAGTACTTTGAGGCGACTGTTGTTGGTGCTATATATTTTTGAAATATAGTGCTCCTTTTTACACTTATATTTCAGAAAAATAAAATGAATACATACATACATTTAATTAGTTATTTTTAAAATATAATTTAAAACTTAATTACCTTGCACAACGTTTCTGATTAAGTTAATTTTATTTTGTGTTAAACAAAAGTGTTTCATAAAAACAAATGTTGGTTGTCACATTGGTTGTAACTACAACATTAGAGGACACTGTGGGATATGGTTCATATCACACACTGGAACTGACAATCTGTTCATTGTCAGTTCTGTTCATGCAGTGGTTAGTTTGTGGAAAAAGCACAAGACTTTGAGGGCAGGAGGTATTTGGTAATTTTCACAGATCAGAGCAGGGCCAGTCTAGGTTCTTTAGGAGTTTTAGGAGTGCTCAGCTCCCACTCAGTTCCCGAGCACTTAGGTCTTCAGGTCAGAGGTTGCTTTTGGTCTCGTGTAATAGGTTCAAAACGCGGGGATGGGGCTTTTCAGGCAGTTGCACCAAGATTGTGGAATTCTTGTCCATTGTCTTTACGCTGCACAGACTCCACTGACTCTTTTAAAAAGCAGCTGAAGATTTCTATACAGACAAGCTTTTAATTAATTTGTTGTCTTATTTTTTCTATTTATTGTGTTTTATTATTATTTTATTCTTATTTCTGATTTTATTTATCTATGAAAAGTGCTATATAAATAAATTTTACTTACTTACTTACATATAATCTAGTGCATACAATGCCTTGCAATTAATATAAAAGGAATATGCCACTAGTAGTCAACTCTGTTCACATTTGCAAACCTCATTTTAGCTGGTTACATACTATGTTACTACTTCTTAAATAGTTGGCTGACCTATTGCTGTCTAAGAATGGTTCAGAATGAATAATCACAGTTTTTATTACAATACACCAGTTTTAGGGTGAAGACCTTTGTTATCAAGGCTTTCGGTTTTTCAGCTGTATTTTTGCATCTTTGAGAATTACAAAGCAGCTGCTTTGTTTAATGGCTACAGTTAGTAATGTTTTCCTGTGGCATTGTGTGGCGCTTCATGGCTGAATGAGTCTTTTGCTGAACACTAGGGTATTTGTAATCCTCCACCATCTCCAAACAAACAAAACAATTATGTATCATCTGATCGTATTACTAAAATACTGCAGGAAGAATGGTAAATGGACTGGTTCTTATATAGCACTTTTCTACTCTTCTGAGCACTCAAAGCGCTTTACACAACTTGTGCATTCACCCATTCACACCAGCACATTTTTCTAAGTGCTTTCTAAGTAACTAACTCACACACACACTCTCATACTCCGATGGATGCATCGGAGAGAAATTTGGGGTTAGTATCTTGCCCAAGGATATTTGGCATGCAGACTAGGGGAAGCCAGGACTCGAACCACCAACCTTCCGATCAGTAGATGACCTGCTCTACCGCCTGAGCTACAGAAAAATTCATAAGAGATGCTGAATTAGATTAAGCTGCAAAAACCAATCTACCAGCATAAAATATAAGCTTTTTATTCAGAGTAGTCCAAGGATGTCACTTAACAATAGTGGTTATCTAAGTTTTCTTAAATGCTGGCCTTTATACATCTATTTCCTGCACAAGAATATGTGAAATACAACTTAAATTAAATAATTAATTAATTATTTAAACAGACTTTAAGTTATAATTCAAATTTAGATCAACAAGACATTTATTGTTTGCATTTTTATGATAAAAACAATAAAAATATGTATGCCTTTTGCATTCAATGTGATTAAAAGATGAAATGTACAATGCATCTGTTCAAATGTTCATCAGGAAGAAAAGAATTGATTGACTTATTCATTATGTCTCAGATTTAGGGTCTTCCACACATGACTTGGCCAATGTCTGGATTGCTCTATAAAGTATAAACAGTCTACTGGCAGTAGGCTGGGAAGGCAAAGTCATCTTAAAGTTAAAATAGTGTGTTTAAAATTTACTAGTTAAAGCAAATATGACTTTAAATCAAAACTTCAATCTTCATCTTAATCAATCTTGTTTTTTACAGTTCCTGGAGTGGCATGCAGGTAAGCCAACACTTAGAGAAAAGAGGCACAACTGTCACACTTGGAATATCAAACTATTCATGAACCAAACTTTGCATTTCATTTGAAATTTCGTGTTTCAAATGTGTGTCACCTTGTGTGGTGACACACGAAATTCAAGGTGCTTGAAGACCAGTGTGAAGTTTCTGTAGTCTGTTTTGTGGTTTGCATGCCATCTTGCTAGCATTGGTGGGAGTTGGTCTACTGTGTTTTCTCGAATCTAAGGCCATCGCAGCTGTCCACCAGGAGATTATAGAGCTCTCCATGCTTCAGTCTACTGACAAGCTTTATAGAGATGCAGATTTCCTTTCCAGCAGGGCTTTCCACCTTCTCATAGTGCCAAAACTATTACCAAATGGTTTGCCGGTCATTTTATCATTGTGCTTGATTGACCATCCAATTTGTCTGACCGGAATCTCGTACACCAGGGGTGGACAATTAATTTTCCCAAGGGGTACATGAGAAACTGGCAATACTGTGGACAGCTGTTTCAACATACTGAATGGAATTGCAACTTAACATTAATTTGATTTCTTTACCCTAACACATGTACATAAAATTAAAAAGACAACTGCTTGGATCACATGGTGTACAAATTTTCCATATAAAACTGAATATTCATCCTGGTACACCCCAGGAGTGGTTACATGCCTGCCACAACAGCTTTAGAAAGGTCTCAGAAAGATCTCAGTGCATTAGTTGGAGCTTATTGGTTAAAGAGGACCAAATCAAATGAATTATTAAAGCGACTTTTTAAAAAAAAAAAAAAAATCACAAGTTTAACATCTTTATTTGGATGATTCAATGCAATTGTTATAGAAAATATATAATCAAAAAAAGCAACAAAAGAGTTACAATAGAATGACAAACTATTCCATTTTTCAGTTTACTGTTGTATGAAAACATGGCACATTAATTAAATCAGCACAAATTTCTGTCTGGAATAATTAGAAAATGTAAGGCTTATTGAAGTGACTTTTATCTGGTTGGGAATCATTGGCCTGGACCTGCTCTTGCTGTTTTAATGCTTGTTTCAGAGATTGTTGCTACTGTCAGCAACAGGGGAGACTGTTGTTTCTATCTCAATAATCTCAACCACAAGTTCTCTGATGCAAGCCACACTGTCCGAAGGTAGCTCATTAGCACTCTCCACTGGTTTATCCTCTTCTTTTTTTTCTTCTGTAGAATATCCTTTCTCTGTGACTGCTTCATCTTCATCCTTTTTATTTTCAATCCTGAGTTCACTGCTTGGCACTTCTTCCTCCATCATCTCTTTATTCTTTTTCTGCTCTGTGTTTAAGGCAGTGGTGGTCTCCACTGGTGATCCAGATGAGCTGTCATCAGCAGGCTCACCTCCTGTTTGGATCTCCATCTGCCCCTCACCTGTTTCTTCCTCTGTTACCTCTTCTTTCTCTCTCTGTTCTTCCCGTGCTTGAATTGTCTCACGCCCCTCAATTTCTGCTTCATCTTTGTGTTTCTCCTCTTTTACTCTCTCCACCTCCC
This sequence comes from Perissodus microlepis, assembly GCF_051167445.1. Lineage (NCBI taxonomy): Eukaryota > Metazoa > Chordata > Actinopteri > Cichliformes > Cichlidae > Perissodus > Perissodus microlepis. Next base: position 5,486,452 of record NC_140478.1, on the reverse strand, counting down.
AATTGTCTTTAAGTTCTCCTGTCAAATAGACTGCTCTGTCAGTGGTCTGCTGTCCCATCATTGGCATAACAGAAGGTTCTGAGGAACTGCAAGCAATTGCCTCACTTAGTGATCCGAGGCTGATTTTTACTGGACTATCTGCATCAGGTGGGTGTGATGGTAAGGCAGGCTGGATGGAAGAATCCTCTTCTGATGGCTGATTTAAGACTGAAAGGTCAGGCATAGCAGGTTCACTTTGAACTTGGATCTCTGTTGTCTGAGGTGAGACCAGAGGGGACGACTCCAGAGAGTCTGGGATGGTTGGTCCTTGTTCAGCAGATAACTTGGGTGCATTGACTTCATATGTAACATTTGCGTCTGTGTCTGATCTGTTTGCTATTGTTGGTTCTGTTGCTGTAGAAGATGCATCAGCTGTGATCTGAACTGCTATGGTTTCCTTCAGGAACAGGTCCTCTTTGCTGCCAGTTTCACCCAACTGTTGTGTCACGATAATGACTGGAGAAAGAAGCACTGTGCTCTGGTCAGAGACATGTGTCTGGTCACATTCACTATCAGTGTTACCTTCTGTCTTGCTCTGGGGGCAAACATCAACTGTCTGACTTTTTTCTTCCACTGCAGAAATAGTTTCTTGATCATCAGTGGGCATGGCTGAGGAGGACTGTCGGGCATGAACGGATGGGCTGTCTGGTGCAGAGTTTGGAGGCGTCTGTCCCAGCAAACTGTACTGACTAATTGCAAGATCTGAAGTGTCCAACAGGAGATTGTTGCTCTTCTTACTAGCTGCATCCTGGACAGCTGATAATGAGGAAGAGACAAAATCATAATTTATGTTTGGACCAAACAGGAATGTTCCAGTTCATATTCAGTATTTGTCACAGGTTTCATTATAGGACAGAGCACTTCATTCTGTCAGCTGCCTAATGGATGTCCAGGTTTTCAGAACCCATTTTTTTACACGGGAATTTTCTACACGGAGTAGAAAATTCATTATTGTCAGGCTGTCCTAAAAACACCTTGAAAAGCCTTCAGTCAATCTAATATTGAGTACTGACAGGGACTACAAAGAAAGAGCATATTTTTCTCATCCTGGATTATGTTCAATGCCTCCCTGTTAAATTCAGAATTGAATTTAAAAACCTTTTTATCACGTAAAAGGTCTTGAATAACTGGCCCCATCTTATCTTAAAAACCTCATAGTATCGTATCACACCAACAGAGCACTTTGTTCTCAGACTGCTGGCTTAATTGTGATTCCTAGGGTGTTTAAAAGTAGAATGGGAGGGAGAGCCTTCTTTTGGGCCCCTCTTCTATGGAACCAGCTTCCAGTTTGGATTGGAGAGACAGACACCCTCTTGTAAAGATCGGGCTTAGGTCTAAGCTGCGGGAGGGGGCTTCCCTTGATGCACTGGGGAGAGTGTTTATTCTTCACTAACCTTTTTCTCTCACTATGTCTTTATACAGGTTTCTGCATTCAAATATTAGTCATAATTAATCTCTGGCTCTCTTCCTGTCTTCCTCCCCACACCCCCACCCGGTCGCAGCAAATGGCTGCTCCTCAATGAGTTTGATTCTGCTGTTTTTCCTTCCCACTGTCACCAAAGCACTTGCTCATAGGGGGGGTAATATGATTTTTGTTGGGATTCTCTGTATTATTAAGTCTTTACATTACTTTACTTTACTTTACTTTACTATACAATATAAAGCACCTTGAGGCAACTGTTGTTGTGATTCAGTGCTATATAAATAAAATTGAACTAAATTGAATGGAATTAGATTGTAAGATATATATAAACAATAATAAATACAGAGAAAAAACCAACAGTCATATGACCCCCTATGAGCGAGCACTTGGGTAACAGTGGGAAGGAAAACTCCCTTTAAACAGGAAGAAACCTCCGGCAGAACCAGGCTCAGGGAAGGGTGGCCATCTGCCAACTGGTTGGGGCGAGAGAAGGAGGACAGGATAAAAGACGTGCTGTGAAGAGAGCCAGATATTAATAACAAGTATGATTCAATACAGAGAGGTCTATTAACACATAGTGAGTGAAGAAGAAATACTCAGTGCATCATGGGAATCCCCCAGCAGCCTGCATCTACTGCAGCATAACTAAGGGAGGATTCAGGGTCACCTGATTACTGTCTAACTATACGCTTTAGAAAAAGGAAAGTGTGGCAGGCGTGGTTGTTGCGCAGCTGGAGGAGAAGTCAACGCACTGGAGCTGCATCGGGTCATCACACCACCCTGCTTAAATACTACTGGGTCCTGAGTGTGGTTCTTGTTGTTGTTGGTATGTTGAGCTGGCTGTGGTGTGAATAGCAATGTGTGAGAGTTAATAAAGGATGCTTAAGAGCATAAAAATGTCACCAGGTCTGCCGTGGTTTGTTACAGAAGGTTTTAAGCCTAATCATACAAGTACGATGTACTACTTTTTTACTATTTTTAAATCCTCTAGGAACCACAAGTAAGTTTGCAGTGCAAGAGCGAAGTACTCTAAAAGGGTGATATGGTCATTAAGATAAGATGGGGCCTTGTATGTGAGGAGCAGGATTTCAAATTTAATTCTGGATTTAACAGGGAGCCAATGAAGCGAAGCCAATATCGGAGAAATCTGCTTTCTCTTTCTAGTCCCTGTCAGGACTCTTGCTGCAGCATTTTGGATCGACTGAAGGCTTTTCAGGGAGTTTTTAGGACATCCTCATAATAATGAATTACAGTAGTCCAACCTAGAAGTAATAAATGCATGAACTAGTTTTTCAGCATCACTCTGAGACAGGATATTTCTACTTGTGGAGATATTGAGCAAATGGAAGAAAGCAGTCCTACATATTTGTTTAACATGTGCATTGAAGGACATATCCTGGTCAACAATGACTCCAAGGTTCCTCACAGTGTTACTGGAGGCCAAGGTAAAGCCATCCAGAGCAAGAATCTGGTTAGATACCATATTTCTAAGGTTTTCTGGGCTGTGTACAATAACCTCAGTTTCAATTTAGAAGCAGAAAATGAGTGTTCTCTGTGCCTGATGAATGGGCTTGGATGCACTGTCATCCAAGAATAGGTTGAAGATGCTTCATGACAGGGTAAAAGTGACCAAATCCTTACAATTTATAGATTCACAATGATGCTTCTCTCTGAGGTAAAACCATGTAAATAAAACGAGTCCAGGATTTTCGTTTAATTTGTAACCTGTCTCCTTGTAGCCTAGGAGAGAATACCAGAAAAAAGAAGAAACAAGAAACTATACCAATGCACGAACAAAGATCAATATCAAGATCAATATTTACCTGTCTCTATCTGCTTGCTGAGAATGGTTTTCAGAACATCATCGTAAATGTTATGAACCAGGATAAAACTGCTGTAGTCAGCGAAAATGTACTGCTCAAACTGTTGCAGCTCCTGGACACAGAAAACCAGACAGTCCATGCTTTGTAGAATATAAAATATCAATAACACACAATAGAGTCAGAGTGAAGTAGCAGCAGGTTGACCTACAGTTTTCCACTTGCTGTCCATCTTCCTGGTGAGAGTAGGCAGAGTGATCTCCAGCAGGGCTTCCTCGTACAGCCTCCTCTGGACTACCCTGCTGTCATAGTCCAGCTGCTACTCACACACACAAGCAAGATTTTTTGTAATACTCACTTTTGAGCAAAGATTGTATTGTATTTGTGGGGCACACTAGAAAACAGGAACAAGTTACTTATCACTGTGACAGGTTAGTTTACTTTGCTGTCTGAATCTGCAATTGAACTTGTAGTGTGTCAATTTGCAACTGACCCGCATAAAAACACAAGTTGCCAGTGACACAAATACTTTTTCTTTGTAGATTTCAAATAGTCTCTCAGGGCTTTCCAGGTTTAACAAGCTGCGCACTACACCCGCTACAAAGACATGTTTTTAGGGTTTGGGACCAGAGTCCAGGGTTCCCACTAGAATGCACGCATCATTTTGTTTCAGCGTGTAACATTTTAATGGTGTATCTAAGCATATTTATTCCTTATTTTATGAAAATCACATATCTTTCATTTATTTGGATTTCTAAAATACACGGTCTATACAGTTCCTTCAGAAATCTTCTGATCACACATGATAGATTTTTTATTAAATAAAAATTTAATTAAAAATAATTAACTTTTTTACCTTCAGCACTCTTTCTGTAGCCCTGTTCAATTTAACAGGAACCTGAGTGGGCTGCAGTCTGGCTGATGACTGGAGGAACTGTTCCAAGGTGTAGACAGCACTGTCCAGCAACTGTAACACACACACACAGCAAACACTAAAAAACAGCTCACGTCAATCTTTTCTACTTTTAGGCTCCTTGAGAGGCCATGTCTATACTGAAGATTGTGCTTCATACCAGCTCCATCTCCAGACTTGCATAGTGAACCAGTCTATGAATGCTGCTCAATCCAAATCGCTCTTTTAAGGCTTCTAGTTTCTCTGTCAGGTTCTCCACCTGCTTGTAGCACTGATCTAGACGCATTGATCGTAGACTGGACAAGGCCTAAAAGAAATAGAGCAAATGCTTTCTGTCAGCACTTTTGAAAATTTGGGCAAGCAAAAACTTCAAACATCTTCAACTTCAAACATCTTGTGTTTCTTGATTTCAAATGAGACCCTCTTCAAGATGGCACAAAAGCGGCACAAGGGGTGCCTTCCAAAAGTCTAACCTTAATGAAAATGTCCCAGCTGTGTTGAAACTACAATATGAGGAAGATGGAGTACAAAATGCCACACTGTGTTCTGTTTTATGGAGATTATGTAAACGAGAACAGCCTGTGAAAAATATCCCTTCATTACAAAGGCTGGCACTTTAAAGAAGAAGGAACATTTATGGCCAGATTTACTAACATCTTGCATGAAATCTAATGCAAAAAAACCAAAACAAACAAACCATAAAATCATGTCTTATGCCCGTTGTGGTTGTGATAGTTGCTACTAGGGCTGCCACGATTAGTTGACTAGTCACGATTACGTCGACTATCAAAATCGTCGACGACTGATTTAATAGTCGACGCATCGTTTGAAGCTTTGTAAGATCCTGAAAGACACAGGAATAAGTAGTAGGATTTAAGAGTGTAATAACGGACTGAAACAGAAGATGGCAGCACTGCATCTACACGGATGCCAGCTGCCGTTAAACCCCGAAGAAGAAGTAGCTCTGTCCCAGAATTCACAGCGCGGCTCAGCGCAGTTGTCAACAATGGCGGCAGCTAGTTAGTTTTAATATTACTCTTATTATTCTTTCTGGGTCACAAAATAAACGTTTAACATATTTTCAGGCGAGAATGTAGCTGTGTAAACCCCAAATATCTGCTCAGTTTATCAAGACACCACAGATTTTCAAAAGCGCTCCGACGTTTTCGGAGACGTCTGTTACCCACTAGCTCGATAGCTAGCCGGGGGCGAGGCTCACTAGAGCCCGTGAGAACACCGGACTCCCAGCAAATCGTTTTCAAACCCACCGCCGTCTTTCGCTACTCAGGTTAAACATACATAAGTCACTTAGATAACTTAAAAATGTTATTGTTTGGCTTTTTTTAGTATTTTATTTGTTCCTGAGTAAATCGGTTTGGCTGAGATTAAAGTTATAGTTTTTACACAGCTGAATAAACGTCAAGCAGACAGCTGATTATCAGAAATGTGAGATGCTCGAGAATATACTCCGGTGTCCTGTTATATTTTAGATAGCAAGGAATTTATTAAACTTCACCGAAGCAATCTGCAAATTTCATTAAAATTCAATAAACTATCATCTTGTCTTTATTTTTAGTTAGCACATACCTTAAACACTTAAAGCTGTAAGCTAATGATAGTTATATAAGAGCAGATGCTGCTGGTGCAATAAGCTGTACGTTTTACGTCTAATGGATGCATGATCTGATTAGTCGACTAATCGCAAAAATAATCGGTGACTAGTCGACTATCAAAATAATCGTTTGTGGCAGCCCTAGTTGCTACTAGGAGAGTTTACTTTTAGAAGGGGTGATGTTATCAGAATGAATTCGTAATCTGCACTTTGCATGGATGGCTCAAAGTTGCTATTGCTCTTGTTACTGCTAAAACCTCAAACTCTTCACTCAGTCTTCACATTGAGTGTTTAGAGGCTCCTGGTGATATTCAGCTCTGAGCTTAACAAACTGTTGGTAAAAATTGTAAATATATCAAGAGGTTTGGAATGAAATGGAAAATGCAGCTACTGTACAAATAACATTTACATGATCTGCTCCACTTATGTCGACTGTGTTCATAATTGTCAGATAGTCCATTGTAGTAAATTATGGGAGTGTTTTCATCTCCGTTTTCATAAAGGATGGTGCACTGTATCCTATGCTAAAGGAAACGATAAAGGCAGCATTCAAACTTCTTTCTTCAGTATTTGGAGAATTGGAACAGCTCTTATTTTGGCTGCCACACAAATACTTTAGGGTAATGTCTCTCAGTTAGGAACCTTCCTAAGTAAAATGGACTACTGGAACTCACCCAAAGTCCTCTCTCACCTTCTTTGTCTCCTCTGTCCCTTCGTTTTTGTGTAAAAAGGCCGAATCCATCTGTGTTTTCAGTGTGCGCTGCATCCCAAGAATACCTCCGCTTATGTTCTCGGTAAGTGCTTCAAGGATGGAGGACATGTAGGGTGCTACAGACTCACTGCACACTTTCTCTGCCTCTTCACATACACATGCTGAAACAGATACAGATTCACAAAATGTGCACAAAAGCTGAACCATGGCTGGATGCTCAGTTTGTAGCTTAATATGGATTTAGCTGAGTTTAGCCATTAAAAACAGTCACTCATTTTCTAGGCATTTTCAGATGAGATTAGTCAAACAATGTGTACCTCTGACTTTTTGCTCCAGGAACAAGTGAGAGGACATTATCTGGTCCAGATTGGATCTGATGAGTGCCTGATTGTCTGATGCTGTCTCACGGCACTCCTTCTTCAGAGCCTCCAGACCTGCAGTCAGCTTTTCCAGCACCAACGTGTGGGTTGCTTGCACTGTCTATACATACGAACAAATTAATATACTGTGCAACAGAGAGATTAAAAACTGATGCTAAAACTGCCACACACAATTTGTTGGAACACGGGGTAAAAGATAATAGTGTTGTAGTTCAAAGATACTTGCTGTCAGATAATTCCCTTAATTCTGATAAGTTAGGTAACATTCTGAGAAGATCAGATTGGTATGGTATCAGATTATATCATTTCGAAAGAAAGAAAAAGTCTTGAAGTTCACTTTAAAAAATGCTATTTTTTGGCCACGTGGGGGCAGCATAACAAGGAACTTTTGCTTAAGATCCCCAGTTGATTACAATAGGGACTTTTGTAATACAAGGTTTATATTTAAATATGCCAATGACACATTACATTATCTTTAGACAGCTATCTAAATATTTGTTTACATTTTTGAACATTGTTCTAATTTGCATAAATGGCCATGGAGAAAAAGTGTAGTAAAAGAAATACCCCTATGTATTGCTAAATATAAATATATTGTTAAACAAACCTTGCAAAGCAGCTCATTACCTCATATGTTCACAAGCTGCTCAGAACTGCTTGATTAGATGATAATTCCTGTGAATGTTGCTTAATGCTTTGATCATTTTTTACCGTACCATTCAGTAGTGTTAGTTAGAATATTGCTAAATGTTACACATACATGCTAAACGAGTGACATAGTACTAAAACAATCCTGAACAGGAACATTTCATAAATAGATAGACTCAGAATTTGCAGAGACTTGGTGTCATATTTTTACTTACTGCGAGCCATTGCCGTATCTTTTCAGTCTTCTTGCCTTTTATCCTGGACTGAAGCTGACTGTGTAACCATGGCAACACTTCCTCCATCACCTGGGAGGCTAGCACCTACATACACAAGCACACTGTTTATGGCTTTGTTTTTACAACACTTTGCATTTAATCATAAATTATTGCTAATCTCTGTCTTTTTTCCACAGTTTGTCTTTTCTGCTGTCTCCCTTCCCTACACTCTAACTGGTTGCAGCACAAGGAAGTTTTCCCTCCTTGTGCCTGGTTCAGGGAGTTTTTCCTTCCAACTGTCACCAAATGCTTGCTCGTAGTGGGACATCTGATTGTTGGAGTTTTCTAATTCTTGCATGTTATTGTAGGGTCTTTATATTAAAAAAAAAAGTGCCATGAGATAACTATTAATGTGATTTAGCACTATAAAAATAAATTGAACTAAAGTGAAATGAAGAACACAGACAGGCTTAAAGTTTTAATGTGTGTGTGTGTACAAACTTGTTCCTCAGTGCCCAGCAGCATTTCCCAGGATTCATAGCATCCTTTCTCTTGTCGGTAGAGTCGGAGGGCTCGTGCATATGCTTGATTCTCATATGATGAATTACACCACGGGTCTGCAGGAAGTAGGGATTTTGTTATTATTCTGAAAGAATCTGGTGGCATGCTCATCCTGTCCCTTTATTTTTGAAAGTTGAAATCAGTATCCCATTCTTATTACAACACCCGTGGCTTAAAATGATCTACAAGTGTGGTAAGTATTAAAATACTTAATTCTTAGTATTTTGTCATTAGTCATTTTAGTTTGGTAGAAATTGTGCTGATCCTGTATCCTCGGTGGATCCCTGACATCAATATTCCATTCTCATTACAACACATCTGACCATTTTCACATCTCTAATTTTTTTTTCTTTTTTTCTTTTTTTTCTTTTGCTAATTCACTAAAAAACATGTCTTGTAGTGTAGTTTCCCTTGAGCTGTTTCAGATTTCTTTTTTTCTGCAGAAGTTTAAGGAACAGAAAGTCATGAATCATATCCTGCTAAAAATTAAAAATAAATAAATTTAAAAAAAACAGCATGCGGCCATTTCCTATTTGACTTTTGGTCAGCCTCAAAGCGATTCTGATAAACCATCAGATATTTCAGGAGAGGAAGAGGCATTTTACACACGGGATGCTGCTGACATCGACTGAAGATATAGTTTTGACTAGATAGCATAGATTTTACTTAAAAACATATAGACAACATCTTATCTCAAAGTATAGTCTTCACATACTTTATACAATATACATTCTCTGTTGATTGATCTGCTAATTATATTGACAGTATTCACTAAATGTGTCTCTAGGGATTCGCTTAGATTAGCTCATAGCAGACTCTCTAGCAGCATGGTCTTTTCACCTGTTCCTCCTGCACTTTCCTGCTCATTGTGTCAGATGTTTACTTACTCCTTGGCCTACTTTAGTAACAATGATACTTGTAATTAAATGCCTATTTGCAGCTCTGGAGGCCAGGATCACTGAATTGGAGACCCCGTTTAGCACCCTGTTTGAAAACCCTGACTGTCTGAGTCTGAGTGGTGTCCAAAAACTCTTCCACTCCAACTTGTTAATTAACCAAACACCCAGACAGAGTTTTAATTAATTTGAAAGCCTGGTTCTTAGCCTTAGCTGGAAATAGCAAAAACAAGTTTTATTTGTTGTTATCTGTCATCCACCTGGGCCTTACTAAGAGTTTCTGAACGATTTCTCAGACTTTTTATCTAAATTATGTGCTCAGCTCAGATAAAATAATTGTTGTGGGTGATTTTAACATCCATGTAGATACTAAAAATTACAGCGTCAATTGGCTTCTTTTAAAATATAAAACAACCCACCCACCACTTTAATGACATTCTAGATCTTGTTCTGACATATGGCATAGAAACTGAACATTTAACAGTTTGTTCCGAAAACCCTGTCTGGCTCTTTTCCACAGCTTGTCTTTGTCCTGTCTTCCCCTCTACACCCCCAGCCAGCCACCGCTCTCCGACTCTGGTTCCGCTGGAGGTTTCTTTCTGTTCCAAGAGTTTTTTCTTCCCACTGTTGCTGAAGCACTTGCTCATTAGGGATCGTATGATTCTTGTTGGGTTTTTCTGTTGTGATTTGGAACTATATAGATTGAATTGAATTGAATTGAATTGAATTGAATTGAATATGATGCATGTTTTTTTTATACTCCTCAACCCACTGAGTGATTTTTTGCACCTATTGTTGTGATTTGTTTAAATTGAAATCAAATTAAATCTAATTGAATTGAAGACAGAGGTCAGCATAAAAGCAAAGCCATCAATCCTACGCTCCAGCCTTCACCTATGGTCACGAGCTCTGGGTAGTGACTGAAAGAATGAGGTTAAATATACAAGTGGCAGAAATGAGTTTTCTTCAATGAGTGGAAGACCCGACCAGGGACTTGAAGTAGAGCCACTGCTCGTCCACATCAGAAAGAGCCATTTGAGGTGGTTCGAGCATCTGACTAGAATGCCTCCCGGACACCTCCTAGGTGAGGTATTCCGGAAATGTCCTCCCGCAAGGAGGTAGACCCAAGGACTCGCTCAGTTGGTTTGGATGGATGGATGGATGGATGGATAGAAATAGTTCTGTGGTAAGTAGACAGTTTCAAATGATAGGTAGTCCCATCACTACCTATCACCCCTGAATTTGCCCTGACTAACATACCAAGTCTGCATCTGTGTCATTGCTAAATTCACAAAACAGTGTGCATTTTTTTCTCACTGCAGCTACTGAGAGGTTTCCTAATTTTAGAAAAGACTATGTAAAACCTAGTTTGTATGCACAAACACTAAAAATAATAGCTATCCAAACAATCTCCAATAATGATTGCAAAATTTCTTTTTTAAAGTCCAATATTTAGACATCTGTAAATACCCTCCACATGATACTTTTAAACTCTCTTAATTTAATTTGCAAACCTGGCCAAAAAAATTCTCCACTCCTCTAAAAGCCTTATCCTAGCTACCATGATGTGAAGGGCAGGGTAAAAACTAGACAGGCTATTGTTTAATATTGTTACCATACCAATTTAAATTAAGTCTTCTAATTCTGCCAAGATGAGTGGTCAAATATCCAACCAGAATTTGCCAGAAGCCTGTCAACAACTACCTGTTCAAGTTGTGTTTTATTTATAAGGATATGAGTGCCTATATGTCTGTTTCAGCCTGTATGATCCTGTGTGGATTAGAGAAAATGCAAATTCGTAACTCAAATGAAAAAAAATAATTAAAACCCCCTAAATTAACAAGATATCCATGCCCATTCATGGCATTCATGAGTTTATGTAAACATCTGACCACAACTGGCAGATTGCAATAATCTAAAATGAACATTATGTGTTATATATCATACAAGTGTACAGTGGGGGCAGAAGTACTTCAGGTAGGCTAGCTTTTTTTTTTGAAGGGACACCAGAACATCATCAAATGTTTAAAAAAGTCAAAGACTTAAAATTCCAAGGAAGTGTTTAAATGAAGAGATATGGTTATTGGAAGAAGAGGTTGATATATCACTTTGAGATGAATAAAATCAACATCACTGTAAGTGCTGTGGCTTTACACATCTAAAGTGAAATAGTCAGTGGTGGCCATCTGTGTGCTATTTCCTGCTGAGGATATCTTTGTGCAGATATGATGTGCTGTGTTTTTGCAACCTTATTGCTTAAAGTGAAGGGGTTTGTTTTTTGGTTTGTAGCCTAGCTAACCACACAGGAAGTCAGCAGCATTAATATTTATATCTGTCACCCGGGCAACTGTCACAACATGAATGACAAACTAAAGACGAGCCAACCAGAAGCAGGACTCTGCTACAACAATTTGAAATATTTTACACTCACATCTGATATTAGACAACTGTAAAAAGTATTTGGATTTAATCAACAGCATGTAGCACTGCACACCATGACAAAATATTGAAAATCCTTTTGAGCTCTTAGCTCAAAAATATTAGCAAGGACTACCAGCTTAGGAGAGAGTTAGAAAAATTCAGAGCTACTGAGTAAGAAATGGACCCAAACTTGTTGTTGACCTTGTAGTAGTTAGAATAATGCATACTTTGTAAAACTGTTTTCATTTGATATGAAAACACATGAACAAATGCAGTCTTGTAATGAACAATAACATGGATAGACTCAGACACAGATTTGCTCTGGTGAGAAATATGAATACTACAATGTTGTTAACATCTCTGATGAATAAATATGGAAGTCAGATATCTGAAAACACAGACCTACACATGCCTAGTGCAGTACTATTTGATATGATACTCCTTCAGGCCTTTGAGATGTCACAAACTATGTCATAATATGAGACAGTTAAACTTTGTAAAAAATCAATATTTTTTTATGAAAAATATATTTTAATACATCTGCTGATGTTCTCCAGAAAACCAGCAGAAACATCTTATCGTTTACTCTTAAGCATCTTTAAAATCTTTCTCCCCACTGCAAGAAAATGTTCACCTTGGGATCTCTATTAAGAGCTAAGTTTTTGTATATAACTTTCATCTTTACCAAGATTTAGTATTACATTTATTGAAGTACTCTTGTAAAATGTTGTCATCTTCTTTTTATTTGACTATTAAAGGTTGGCAGGAAAAACCACTACTGTGGCCAAAAAAAGGTTAAACAATACTCAGTTGTTCAAATGCTGCGAACCCTTTAAGATTTTCTATATTTCTGGATAATTCTGAACTAGGACATCTTCAGAAATTAGAAGTCATGCACATAGAGAAATTGCACTTGGTAATACCAACATATAAAGACCTTTTAAAGACCTTTGGGGAGAAAAAGTGGGGTAACTGATGGGTCTGGTCATTTTTAAAAAAAAAAATTGGATATTTCAAATGATTTGAAAGCGAGCGATTCATCTTTTAAAATTATCTACACGTGTGATGGCTTTGACTGCTTAGGGAACTTCTTAGCTTGCAGTGATTGTGCAAGCAGGCATTTGACATTGTTTTGTCTTTATTTTGTGTTATTACCCTGCACATCTGAAGCAAGGCTAAGTGGGCCACGGCAAAAGCATACATATGAGTGTTTACCAAGGTTGCGATGTCTAATACAGGTCTTCAGGCCAGACAGGAAGTGATCTCGCTCCTCCTCTTGTTGAAACAGGAAGCAGGTGTGGCCTGTGTAAGCCAAGTGGAGATGCACAGCAAATGCATCTGGATTAACGACTGCAGAAGAAGAGTCCTCCTTTACTCCTGGAAACACAAATACAACAAAATTACTGATGTGGGTTTGACTGTATTCTCTATTAATTTGTGTCCAACAAAGAAGCTTTTGTTTATGTTACACTCATAGCCTCTGACTGTTTAGTAAATTATCTATCATGTAATTAAGTGACTAAAATCGAATCTATCAAATACTGGACATCTTCATAGATACTGGTGACCTTTTTTACTTAATAATGATGAATCATGGTATTTGATTTGACAGATTGCTATGAAATCAAATTGCAACCCAGCCTGAACATGACCCAGCCTGAACATGTGAATTTGAGGTTCATTAGAGATTCTGTTGAGCTTGATCATCTTTAGCAACTTTCCACATTTTCTTCTATTCTGATCAAATTGTCCTGTTATGTGAGAGGAGTAGTACACACTCTTGTATAAAATCTTGTGTTTGACACTTAAACGGGTCAACACAATCTGATTTTTCAGACACCTCATTATTGTAAATTTCATTTACAATATTATAACCCTTTTTTTATTTAAATGTTCTTAAAAAAACACACAAAAAAAACAAGGACATTTACAAGTGGTTTCGAACAGTTGATAGATAGCGTGTATCACTGTATAATCTTACTTTCCTCGACTGCACTGGCGGATCCTTTATGAAAGGAAAGAAGAAAATGCTATACCATAAGTCAATGTGGCACAGTGTTAGACATTCACAAACATAAGCGGTCAGCATCACTGATTGGTAATCATCCTAATGGCTGCTGTGTTTTCCGCCTTTTATCACAGCTTGCTAAAATTCAAATATGTTTTGAACGGTCAGGAATTTGTTAAATCCAGCGGAAAACCTTGAAGGTTACACTTCTTTATTAAAACCTGCTTGTTATCAAGTTGTTGCCTTGTGTGACGTGTTCTACATATATAAATAATTATCTGTACTAAAATGATTAAGTTTGTAGTGTTACTCAGTTTGCTGTACTCATACCCTCATCATGGAGCATTTCCCTACTGACAGTCGTTTCATTTTCATTAACTGACTTCAGAGATGCTGAGTTAAAGCAGATCATATCTTCACTGGGAAGACAAACTATGAGTAGTATCAGTCATGCTGTTGCACATCTAAAATACCATTCAGTATTCCGGCACAGGTTTTCTCAAGGTGAGCTCTTGATTCGTCATCTTTGGTGAACACAATTGCCCCCGTCAGCTGGAGGACCATCTTAGCCACACATCCACGGTTGAAAGTCTAAAAATTGGAATCACAGATAGCAATGTTCATCACAGGATGCAAATCATTTAGACTGCAAATTTCACGTGCTGTGTGTGAGCCTATTAATCTGTGTGTTACCTCCATGCTGTCATGTATCTCTGCTTTGTAGTCTCTTCGCAGAATTATGTATCTCTCTCTGCATTTCTTTAGCTGCTCATCCCAGTTGGAGAACTTAATGCTCCCTTCATACAGCACCTCCTCAGGAGCATACTGAGGCTGTACAGTGCACAAACACACACACACACACACACAATCACACACTGGTTAAACTTTAACATAATTAGAAATTTAGACCAATTTTCCAGCTCCATCAACATGCATAAATATATATGTAGTCGAATTGAGTTTGAAAAGATTTAACTCTTACCCTCCGTGTAAGCAATAACCCCCTCCCCTCTCTCTTAGGCTCCACCTCCTGGTGTAAGTGTCCAAGGTAGGCTACAGAGTACTGTTGACGGTAAAAGTCACTGAAGCTCTGGAATGTACCATCAACCAGTCCTGGATGCATACAGAAACACAGCTTGTTGTTGGGATTATTATTGTGTTTGATGTTACTCAAACTTGTTTAGAACAATTTTTTTCATAATGACACATATTTACATGTGTATTATTTTACAAAAGTAATCAGCATAGTTTTCCTCTCTCTGTGCATTGTTACACAGATATTAAAAACTCTATGATATTAAAAACTAATTTCAAAACGAGTGTTTGAACTTATACATAATACATACCCTTCACTGAAGGAAACCATTGCAAGTGCAGAGTAACTGGGAATGGTAAATTTAGTTTTAAGGATGGAAATGTACATATTAAAGCTGCACTTGTCAATATTTTTATACTGACAAATGTTTAAATTGCTAGGCCAATGCCTTTCATAGCCTGCTTCAGATATGGGCTACATAACTTAGCTAGCTTGTTCAGCATGTTAAAGTCTGTCTGACATTCAGGCAGGGACCAAATGTAAGTGTTATTTTAAATTTCATTAAGAGTTAGTGAGACACCACACTGTTATATACATATTGTTGAAAATAATCCTGATGTTAATGAGCTGAGCACAAGATACATGTGGAATTATAATGTTGTGCATGCTCGTTTATTAATATAACTACGTGAGTTAAAGGGTCACAGGTGAGAATGTCATTGTAGTTAGATAGCACTTAAAGGCATAGAACACAGCACTGCATGAATGGCTGTAAATGGTTACAAGGCGATTCACCATTTAAATCCGGCCCAGCAAGTCTCTCATTGTGACTTATATGGGAAAGCAGTGTGACCACTAAGACATCAGGCTGACATAACTCCAATATCGCTGTCAGCTCACTGTTTTGATAGTCATCCCTAACCTTTTTTTAATGTTTTGAGCAAAAAACTTACAACTGTGCAGGATTTTCAGCACTAAACATGAGCCAAACCCCCTATAGGAAAAACAAAGTCCTAATTTTTATAAGGTAAGAATTTGTCAATGCTAAGTTTTTTGGAGTTGTAAGGTAAGGTATAGAAATTGCCCTAGCACTGGACTCCAGGGAGATTTTTTTTAAATTTAATGCAGTTAACAAAACACTTAAAGCTGCACAATAATATTCAATATTTGGTATTTACTGTTATATACACATAGATTATCTATATATATATATATATATATATGTATTCATATATATATGTATTCATATATATATATATATACCAATGGCCGTATTGGTCCATGGTCCACTTGGTATAGTAAATCCGTTGGGCATCTTTCTTGGCCTTCAGACAATAATTCTGATGGCAAAAGAACCAAACGGGACAGGCGGCGGGAAAAAAAAAAAAACAGTAATAAATGGTAAGTAAAAAGTAATCTTGGAGAGGTAAAACAAGACAGGCATATTTGAAGAAATAATGTACATGTCTGACAAGGGTGAGAGGATATATCAACTACCTCACACATATACAAAGGAACTCAGCCAAATATAAACAATACCACAGTGTGCAGGTGTGAAATAATTTGTCATGTGGCCGAATTTAATAAAAGTCCTGCTTGTGTACGCTGGTGTGTAAGTGGCTTTTGACTGTGGTTCCGGATTTTTAATCTGGTGTCTTCAGTGTAGATTGATCATAATCATTTGTTTACAGTATGAGACCACTATCTAGCCTGACTTTCATCTTACATACTGACACACATAGATAGACAGAGATCTGACAACCCATAATAATATAATAGTTGGAAATAGCTGTAATTACATTTGAGTTTGCAAGGGAGATTAGTGACAGGATGTGACTGTGCTGATAACATGTATAGGAATGTACACATGGAGAAATAAGCAAAAACATTCACAGAGCACATCAGTTTTGTTACTTTTTTCTATTAAAGTTAAAATATTCATTAAAATAGATATAATTTAATTAGACTTTAAAGCATAATTTCCTTTGCTTGGTTACTGTCACACTCTTAGCTTGGTGGTCAAGGCTGGTACCCAGCCCAAAATAACCGCAATTTCCCCAGTCAACCCATTATTCCGGGGACCCTTGTAACACACCGCACCCCTAACCAGGTTTCCTGTCAGCCTTTTGCTAAAAGTTAGCAACTAGAAGACTAATAAAAATATATTTATGCTGTCTAAAAGCAATCGAACCAAAGTAGCAGTTTGGTTTATTTTTAAATTTACTACTACATTGATACCGCTATATCATTCACTGCTACTTTTGCAACAAAGGCTGCAATAACCACATCTATCACTTTTATTACTGCTACTACTTTGACTACTACAAAGCCAAAGTAGCTGCTATCATTGTGCCCATACATTTATAGGTTCTGTTTCACTTTTACTCTCTCCCTTCTATTTCTTAGGATTAGAAAACTGACATTCAAGTTTTTCTGAGCTGCTCTGAAAAAGAAAAGTGATTTCTTAGTTACCTTTGATGTAGCTGATTTTGGCCTCATCCAGCAAGCCAGAGGAAGATGCTCCCATGATGTCTACTTTCTTTCTTTTGAAGGTTGTTAAGAACAGGTGACTGGGGTTATTTAAGGATCTGCGCACAACACACATAGGAAACACATGTCAACTGAATGAGCTGCTCTGATGTGTCAAGAGGCTTTTGCTCAACTCATTTCCTCTGTGCTCTGTGAGTCAGTGTGTAGTGAGGTGGGGCGGGGCCAGCAAAATGTGAGGTGGAATCTGTCACTGCGGCCCCTACCAACTTTAACGTTGTACCCAAGTGTCACAGCCATCCTTGCAAGGCCATCTGCTGGTATGCACAAGAGTGAAAGTACATGTTTAACATAATACCCTTACCTAACAACATAAGTATTTTTTTATGTGATGCATTTATTGAACAAGTTAGAAAAGATAACAAGCATTTAGTCCCTCATCTTTGGGTTATCTGTGGCAGTTCACGGAGAGATCGTTATTAATCAGTCTATGTTCCTGCCCCCACCTCTGAGCTAGAACTGTGGGTAGTGACCAAAAGAACAAGACGGCAAATGAAAAAATGAACTTATTTAAGTAACAATTATTTGAACCTTTCTCAACTCTGCTGAATCTATAAAACTTTGAAGTCAACCTTATATACTAAGATGAAAAAAAGTACCTTTGTAGCAACCAATGAAAGTCTAGACCCTAACCTTCTACATTTCAAAATATACAGTTGCCAGGTAATAGCAAATTTAACTAAATCTCTTAAAGATTATATTTTGTATTGTGTTTATTTAAAGTTCAATTTGGCTTTATTCTTGGACAGTGAAGGAGTAGCTTTTAAAAAATAAACTTCTTCATCTTTTACCGGGCTTTGTTGCAGAGTGTCTGAAACAAGCTGTTTTAAGCCCCTCCTCTTTTAAATCAAATGGGTGGGGCTTGTATGCTCAGCCAGAGTGTGCCTGAACTAGGCTATTCACACTCTGACAAGGAGTAAACACAGGACCAGTTTAATCAATTCCAATACCGATACCGTCAACCTATAAAGGCAGCTTATGTAGGCGACAACATGATTTTTTAGATAAATCATCATCAATTTGCAAATTCTAAACACATTTTAATGACCGCTGTGATTTCCACAATATTTAGCTAACACAACAAAACAAAACTTTCAGCTTTTGGTGTACTTTACAACTGGGTTTTTGTACAGAACACTTAGAGTTTGTTTGCAGTCTTATGAGTTTGTGGCTCATAGGGGTTACTTTTTCAAACACTGACCTAAAATTTTGTCCATACTTAATATGAACATCATTGAACAGCATGTACACGGAAGACAATCACAAAAAGCACAATTCCCTACTACAGCGAAAGTGCCTTTTCATCATGCACATCATTTTCGTGAATCCAACTCACAACCCTGAAATGGATAAGCGGAAGTGAACGGATGGGTGTATATTTGATGATATTCTAATGGCCATGTGTTTATGAAAGACACAAAGAGTTAGGAATGATACAATAGTTTAACTTGTTTGTATAATTTTTCATATACGATATGACGTATTTTTATATAAATATTAAAATATAATTTGAAAAAAGTCTCTATATTTCTAATAGTTTTTGTTACAATAAGCAGGATCAGTTTTCAGATATTCTGGTTAAACTAAATACCTTGTGGTATATTTCGAGACATTAATAGTAAGAAAATTGTTTGACATCGGTTTTAATGGGAACCTTATTAAACGTGAACATACTGTGAGGTTTACTGGTAAAGCAAAAACAGTTGTGACATGATAAACCGCTCGGGACCTTTGCAGTGCCCAGTTAGGCTACTTTGATTGGCTGGCAAGCTGCAGTAAGCTGTGTGTAATGTTAAGTGTTCAACCTGGAGCCATTCTGCTCTCTCTCTCTCCCCTCTCCCTCCCCGCCCATCTGTCCCACTCCCACTTCAGGCTCAGGCTCGAGCACAGTTAGTCCAGTTCTGATCGGGGCCGGTGTTGAGGTCCGTCGGTGCCACCCAGCTCACCGGCGACACGTCACACTGACCCGAGTTAAAGCAACTTTTTTTTAAATTATTATTATTTTTTTAGCTTTTAAGTTATAATTCGTTTCTCTTACAACAATTATTTTAATACGAGTCTTCATAAAAAAATAACAAGTACACGAGATCTTTCTTTCTTTCTTTTTTTAAGTTTGAGTACTTTTTTTTCAAGCTAAACCGTTTTATGGACTCGTTTTTACCCGCTCGGAAGGACAATAAGCCTACTTTCTAGTGAAGTAATTTACTGCACCGTTTGATGCGTGGGTGTTTATTCATTCGTACTTGCTCCGCAATTTTTGGCTACAACTACCTGATAAAGACTAGTTTGTATACAGAGTCCTTCTTATCCTTAGCTGCTGTGCAGAAATGTGGCGCGGACTTTCACTGCTGATTTTCTGCTGTGCTGTAAGAAGCCTGGCGGTGGACGGAAGCATTCGGGAGAAGATGCTGCTAGCTGAAACCGACGAGCTGAGGCCGATTAAAGATGCCAACTCCACAAGCAAAGCAGAGGGTAGTCACCAGTTCCCGGAGAAAGCCACTCAGGAGAGAGTTCCACAGTTCCAACCCACTGTCGAGCCTCTGGAGGACGAGCTGGAAAACCAAGAGAATATAATAAGCCAGGTTTGTGAACTATAATGTGCGCCTTTTTATGATTAATTGTATTCTATGTTAAACTACACTGACAAAGAAGTTTATGTATATTCACATACTGCAAATGAGTTGGGAGAACAGAAATTCCTAGTTTTAATAATTAAGGCAGTTATCAAATTTAAAACGTTTTAAAAGTTAAAAGCACAAGATGATGTGCTGTTTGACCTATTTTTACATTTGACTGAACTGAAGTAAAGTTCTGCAAAGCCATGCTCTTTTATGCAAATTATAAAAAGTAAAACTTCAATCCATGACCTGTTTACTTCAACCTGCTTAATTCTTCTTCCAGGAGACTTCAACTGAGTAACAGCAGTTAGTACCTCAGCAAAACTTTCCATCTACCTCACCAAGGGAAAACCACATGAGATCCCACAGCACTTGTGCTGTTAGGACTTACTTTGCTTTAAACAGTAAACCCTGAACCTCTCGTTTTCCATCTTGAGTTGGATTTCAGGGGTTGTTTCTGACACAGCGATTCCAAAAGTTTATCTATACGGGAAATTTCCTTTTACCTCATACTGTCATGGTAAATCAAGCCCAGAGCTGTGTGTTTGTGTGTGTGTGTGTGTGTGTGTGTGTGTGTGAGTGTACACTATGGTAAAAGTTTGCATCCCCCTGGTGGTTGGTTATGTAATATTCTCAAACTGTAAGTGGTCCAAACCAAAGAGGGCCTGTTTGTAAATGCCTATAGCTGTCTTCATTCCACACAGCTCACCACTGTTGCAGCTGCATATCGTCAGACATTTCAACTCTTTTTCTGATTTTAGTTCCTGCATTTCTGCTAAATAAATTATAATATAAGTATAGTATAATATACTATCAATTTTACATTCACTATTTATTCAGGATTCCTGCTGTCTGGCCTATTTTGTGGAAAAAATATATTGAGAAAGACAACTTTCTGCCTCTGTTTCAGTTGCTGGGAGATTACGACAAAGTAAAAACAGTGTCTTCAGGGTCCGACTGTGTGTGTCGCTGTGTTGTTCGACCAATCAAGCGATCCGACTGCAGCCATGTCCATGAAAGTGACCTAAAATCACCATCTCAGGATTTTTACACTGTAGAGACAATTACCAAAGGAACAGACTGCAAGAAGTGTGTGTGCATGGCTCCACCTTCCGCTGTCAATCCCTGCGAGGGAGAGTACAGGTTTAAAAAACTACAGGAAGCGAGCAAAGATGACATCAAGGTAGAAACATATACATGTGTTCTGGTTACTGATGATACACTGTTAAGTTAGTTTTGAGCAGGAAGATGTTTAACTAATAATAATAATAAAAAAAACAATTTCTTGATTTTGTTTAGCTGGCAACTATCATTGACTTGTTGGAAGTCTCTCTGTATGGAATGGACTTGTTAAAGCTCCATTCTGTTACCACCAAGCTACTGACCAGGGTGGACAACATAGAGAAGGTGAGCACATGTTGTCGACATGTAGACAGACCTGCTAACACAAACAAATGGTAAATCTAAACACTTTGGCTTCTTCATATCCTCTGTCAGCTTGCTCTTTGACTGTGCTTGGATGTTAAACTGTGCCATATCATATACTTTAGGGCAATACTAGTATACCAGTTATGTGCTCTAAACTCTTGACATTGTTGTAGCAACGATATAGCAAGGTCAAGCGTTTACGTTCCAAAGTGCCCGCAAAAACGAGACAAGCCCGGACCTGACTGCCTTCTAAAGGTGGAAGCAACAAACCCTACTTAAGGCAAAAACACATCACCAATGTGCGACCAAAAAATAAAACAAATGACTCCACCAAGCATTGGTGGAGCACTTGCACTCAACTGCACTCAATATAACAGGAAAAGCAAACAGTGGATGAAAATTACTCACAGTTTACATGGTGGTAAAAGGAGGGCCTTAAATAGCAGTTCAAAAGGCTCAACCTAAGATGCAACTTCCCTTTACTTAAAATTTCCAAGGAAAACACGTTGGCTACTTTTGCGTTTACATTTGACTGTGTCACTACTATTGTACTATAATGCTGCAAGTAGCTCACTGGAAAAGAAGGATGGCAAATGCCCGTCACTCACTTACACTTGTAAAGTTTGTTATCTGTGAGCCGCAAAAATCAACAAAATGTATTCATTTTTTAAAAAGATATCAGAAATATGATTGTTGGACATTTCCTTGAAATATGATACCCCTACATGGATGGCTGTACTGCAATACTGGAATAGCTTATTTTTACAATTAATTTAAAAAAATATATAGTTGGTATTGTCTTTAGGCCATAGAAGTTTTACTCTTAAAGAAATATTTCTGTGATTTTGTTTTAAATTCTCCTCTGCACATACAATGAGAATGAACTTTATAGTGAAGGAGAAGACATATATCCATCCATTTTCCTGCATTTATCCTTATCAGGGTCAGGGGGCACTGGAGCCTATATCAGCTACTTTAGGGTCAGAGGCAGGGTACACAGGACTGAACCAGAGAGACAGATAACCATTCATACTCACACTCTCTCCACTTTTAAGATTAGGCTTAAAACTTTCCTTTTTGCTAATGCATATAGTTAGTGCTGGATTAGGTGACCCTGAATCCTCCTTTAATTATGCTGCAATAGGTGTAGGCTGCTGGTGGATTCCCATGATGCATTAAGTATTTCTTCTTCAGTCACCTTTCTCACTCACTATGTTTTAATAGACCTCTCCGCACTGAATCATACCTGTTATTAATCACTGGCCCTCTTCCACAGCATGTTTTTTATCCTGTCTTACTTCTCTCTCCCCAACCAGTGGCAGCAGATGGCCCCGCCCCTCCCTGAGCCTGGTTCTGCCGGAGGTTTCTTCCTGTTAAAAGGGAGTTTTTCCTTCCCACTGTCGCCAAAGTGCTTGCTCATATGGGGTCATATGATCGTTGGGTTTTTCTCTGTATCTATTATTGTAGGGTCTACCTTACAATAATAGATTGTAAGATAGTCGTCTTGAGGCGACTATTGTGATTTGGCGCTGTATAAATAAAATTGAATTGAATATCCAGACTTCTAAAAATATATATTTGTATATTCACAGAGTCCAGACTAAGTGCAAAGTGATGTCATCTGAAATAGTTTGTTGACCCTGCATGTGTCTTTTTCTGAACTCAAGGCATTCACACAAAATTTGACTGAAAGAATGAGAGAGAAAGAATGTGTAAAGGAAAGAGCGAGGGAAAAGGATAAAGAAAAAAAGATCCAGCCGAAAAAAAAGAAACTGAATGATGAGCGCTCAAGAGTTAAAAGTGGAGCAGCTGCCTACGCCCACAAGCAGGTAAAAACCTTGGGAAAATCTGTGTCTTAACAGATCACAAGCCAAGACAAACTCTTGTCTGATTTTATGCTGTGCACTCTTCTAGAAGATTGCTATTGTGGATAGATAGTCCCTCTTCATTATAAATGAGACTGAATTTTCTCTTACAGAAGAATTATGACAGCCAGCTGAAGACAAACCACCAGCAAGATGGTGTGGAGGAACAGAACCCAATCAGGAATCAGACAGAAACACGAAAGCCGATCAAAGAGAAGACAGAGCCAAAGCAGCCAATGAAAGACAAAAACACTGTTGTCATCAGGGGTGTGACCTTTTACAAGGCAGAGGAAGAGAGCTACAAGGAGGATAAGAAAGGCAAAGCACAGAACAGTAAGTCTATTGCATTGCTCTGTAAAATCAATGCTTTCAAGTTATGTGCTAAAGGCTTTTTTAATTTAATCAAAGGTAAAATTTATTTTAAAAATTACAGAGAAAGGCCCTTTCTTCTTTTATCTTGTCTTGTAGCTTCTGTTACCACAAAATCATCAGTGGATTTGCAGGTGTCTGAGCAGCTGCCACCTAACAGGCCTTCAAAAACTACCATAAAGCCAGACCTCAAAGACATACCTTTGACCAGTTCTTCACCATCCCATCCACCAACAGCTCCCCCATCTACCAGCCAACAAACCATAACTGCAACCCAACCAGTTCGCTCCTCCACAACAACTCCAAAGCCAACGGCAACTACCCAAAAATCCTTAACTACCAGAACTGCTATTCACCCCACTCCGCCTGTTAGCCAGTATACCACTTCACCCTCAGACACCAATATCACTCCACCTATTGGTGCAGCTCCCACCTCAGCGCCTCAGTCAAGAACCAAAAGCCGCCTCAGCTGGACAGAGAGCCCCGCTGACCAACCAATGGTTACCAAAAAGCCAGGTAGAGTAAGACTAATGAACCTATTCATTTCCATATGAAGCTAATAATGTTGATTATTTCATAAAAATGAAATGGTAACCTCCAGGGCTCCAGTGGCCACTTGAGGGAGATCTCACAAAATCCTGTGTTAAAATGCCTTCAGTTTCAGCTTCCCAGCCTGATAAAAAATGTGGTCTTGGTCTCTATCAATAGTTTCCCTTTTCAACATAACTGTTTAGTCTTATAGATATTAGACAGACAAAATAATTACTAGAAAGGTGTAATTATAGCATTTTGGCTGATCTGCGTATTGTAATACCTCATCTGGTAGTAGGTGTATCCTTGCTGACACCTAATGTGTATTTTTACAGGAGTGTGTAAGGACACAGTAGCTAGCATCTCTGAACCGGTCCAGAAAAATACTTATGGCCTTAGTGATGGAGCCTGGATGAGAGATGCTCGTGGTCATGGGAACGTCATCTACCTCACTAGTGGTCACTATGGCAACAACCTACTGGAGTTCCGAGACATGGACACCTTCAAATTAGGTACAGAGGTTTGTGTTTGTGAAAAAAATTATCTTCTAATCTCAAACAGTGTCAGGTACCCTAATTCATCTCATAAAAGTTCTATCAATGTTTTAGCAATCAGAACAGATTCCACTGGTGAATGCATTTCATATTTGAACGACAGAACAAACAGTGACATGAAGATCCGTAAAAGTAAAAAAACAGAAAAACAGGAAACAATATTTCACACACAATGGATGTGTTAGAAAAAGATTCATGGATTAGAATCAGGTCCTTCAAGCTGAACATGAGTATGGTAAAATTCTATACACTTGTGAAATTCATTTTAGCACCTGTGTTTCAATATAGCCAGGTCTAGGAGTTAAAGTTTAGATACTTAACAATCAAATGATCTTTATATTTAATCCTCTAAATCTTGGTTGCCAATTTCATTTTAAATGAGGTTTCATAAAGTACGTAAAAATAGTTTAAATTAATGGTTATTTGTGTAGTGCCAGTAGATAACAACAGTTGTTCCAAGTGCTTCATATTGTAAGGAAAGGCCCATGTAATAGACACTATTAGAGAGAACCCTGATGAGCATACGGCTCATTATGAGCTAGTATTTGGTGATGGTGGGAAGGAAGAACACCATTTTAACAAGAAGGGGCCTCCAGCAGAACCAGGCTCAGGAAAGGGCATTCATCTACCATAGCTGTCCCTTTGCAGTGATGTAAAACTGCCTTCGCCTTTGCATCTGGATGAAAAGTTAGCCTGAACATCATTTTGATGCATGAGCATGTAATATTTGTCTTCTCCTGGATATTGCAGGGATTTTCTGCCTTAGAAAATAAGGCTTCTCAATTTGGGGAAATTTTACAATGACAATTACTTAGCTCAATATCCTAATGACGATTACTTAATCACAAGGTTTTGACAAAAATCATATTTGTTGTTCTTCATTGGATGCTTGAAACCGAGATGTTTCTAAAAAGCTGAAATAGTTGAAAAAATTTTCTTGACAAAGACAAAGATCATCCACAGCCTGGAAACAAGTTGTTGTTTTTTTTTAAAGGGTGTGGAGGCGGGTCTTTTAATTATAAGACAGTACAAATGAGAGGATAATTGTGAAACCATGATTTATTGCATAACATTATAAACAGAAATAATCTAGTCTCAACACTAGTGTTATTAGAAAACAAAATAAATTTTAGCCATTTGAAATACTGTTATTAATTAAGGTAAAAATCGTTGCAATGTTTATTAACCCAATTTCCCTCTGGATGAATAAAGTATGATCAATCAATCAATCAATTAGTTGCAGTAAAATATTTTCTCTACATGATGGACATATCTTAGTTTGATGATCATTAAGGTTGTGCATATCTATTTTCTGTGTGTCCTTCCTGTTCAGGTCAGACAAGTAATTCATACAAGCTACCTTACAGTTTCACTGGAACAGGCCATGTTGTGTTTAATGGGGCTTTCTACTATAATCGAGCCTTCAGCAGGGACGTTATCAGATATGACCTGAGGCACAGATATGTGGCTGCGTGGACCACACTGCACGATGCTTTACTGGAGGAGCAAATTCACAAGACACAGACTGAAGTAAGACTCATTACTTTCATTTTTAAATAACGGCCCAAGAAGTACTCCATAATGATTTAAACAAGAACATTTAGAAGTCTTTCAAGCATCATTAAAATTATGTGTGGGAACATTATAAATTACTAAAGAGCTCAACTGATCACTTTTGTGGTTTGTTTCTGTCAAGAGATGTATTCTAAAACACTTCTTCAGCTGAGAATCAGAGAGGAGAAACACACAGTTTTACTTGCAGCAAGGGCAGTCACAGAGCACTCGCACGGGAGTGAGGGCTCAGGCACTCGCGCTCTGCCACTGCCCTGGTCTTTATTTATATACATCAGTGTGTGTGTTCCTTACATTGGAATGTGGATGTGTATACGTTGGAATGTGGATGTTTATATGTGTGTGTGCGATTTTAGTGTGAAAATGACCATTAACAAGTCTCTGTTTTGTATAGTGTATCTGTTTCCAAAACAACAATGTCCACTAAGTTAATTAGGATATTTTATTGATACACCAAGTTAAAACAAGAAAGGGCAAAAATGAGACATCCAAAATTATTAGCCCCATGGCCATTAATAGTCAATACTGTACCCTTTCTGAGCCACAACTGACAACAATTTCTTAGAGTAGGTCTTTACTAGGTTTGCACAGGTCTCCGGAGGGATTTTGGCCCATTCCTCCATTGCAAATTGTTCTAGCTCGTCCAAATTGAATGGTTTCCAAGCATGGACATTCACTTGGAGCACTCGCCACAGATTCTCAATAGGATTGAGGTCTGTGCTCTGTGCGGGCCACTCCAGGATCTTGGTTTTGGTATCCTTGAGGAACTGTTGGACTAATGTTGATGTATGCTTTGGGTCATTGTCTTGTTGGAAGACCCAGCGACAACCTAAGCCTAGACTATGAGCGGATTTCTGCATTTTCTCTTTCAAAATGTCAACATAATTTCTTTTTTCATGATGCCATGCAACCAAACAAGGCTCCCTGTGCCTGAAAACAGCCTCACATCATGATGTTCCCAACTGTGTTCCTGGGGTTGAAGGCCTGTGCCTTTCTTTGCCAAACATAAGCAACAACTATGTGCTGAAACAGTTCCAGTTTAGTCTCATCAGATCAAAGCACTTCCAAAACTGATCTTTACCTTACAAATGTTCATTGACAAACCTCAGTCGGGCTGTGATGTGCAGCTCTTTGAGTAAAGGTGTTCTTCTGGGATGATGCCCCTGAAGTCCACCATGATGAATAGCCGTCACAACTGTGTTCCTTGAAACATCAACTCCAGAAGAGGCCAGGTCAGTAACAATCGTCTTGGCAGATGTCCGCGGTTCCTTGCTGACATCTGTGACTATTTTCGTCTCCAGGGTTCTTGAAATCTTGAACTTACGGCCACGGCCAGGTTTGTTTCTTACAGAATTTGTCTCCTTGGACTTGGCAATGATGCAACATACAGCAGTTCTAGACACTGTGAATTGCTTGGAAATGGCATGTAGCCTTCCCCCTTATCATGAGCCTCTACTATCTTTTTTTCTGAGCTCCAGAATTATTTCCTTTATCTTTGGCATGGCCAGTAACAGTAGTTCCTCTCATGTGTTCAAATGCCCTGTTCCTTGAACCCTTTTTATGCTGATTGAATGTTGTTAGGAAGCCAGTTGACTGCACAGATGTGGTTTCAAAGCTGACTGGTTAATTACTCTAGGTGTTTTGAAAGCAAACATTCACGTAGGGCTAATATTTTTGACCTCCCCATTTTTTATTATATTTGATATGAAGCAAACATAAAAAGGTATTTTATATTACAAAATGTACCGAAAGCTACTAAATCGCACTGGTGAATGTTTGAATGTATCAAGTTTCATCAATGCTGCAAACGTTGGGCAGAAGTTTAGCAAAATGTTCCAAAATTCCTGGGGGGCTAATAATTTTGGCCTCAACTGTAGTTAGAAAGAAAAGTCAGCCAGTCAGGCTCTTTTTAAACTCTTTAAAATCTCTTTAAAGATTCTCTAAATCTGTTTTTGATCTCCACCAGCAAGGACTACCTTAATCTACCTTAATCTGCTGTCTGGAGAGCTAAGCAAAGTATGTAAACAACTGCCTGCTGCAGATGAATAACTGCAGTGGGAATGAATAGATCAGTAAAATTATAGGTTCTAAAACCAAAACAACAACCTGAAAGATTGCAGTCTAAAATTATTTTAAGATGCAAAAGTCATACAAACTTGAGCTTGTGTATTTTGCAGGTCGAGTTTGCGGTAGATGAGTCCGGCCTGTGGCTGCTTTACCCTGCTTTGGACACAGAGGGCTTCCACCAGGAAGTTATCCTGCTAATCCACCTCCACCCTCGAGACCTTCAGCCAATACAGACCTTTCGCACAGGTCTCAGAAGAGGTCGTTACGGTAACAGCTTCTTGGTATGTGGCGTGCTTTATGCAGTGGATAGTATGGAGCGTCGCTATGCAAACGTGACCTACGCATTTGACACTCACACGCTTACGCACACAGTGCCAAGCCTGGCGTTCACAAACATGCATGCACATAACTCCCAGCTGGCTTATTGTCCACTGGACAAGAAACTGTACTCATGGGATAATGGTCATCAGATGATGTATGATGTCATTTTTGCTTATTTAGAATAATGGGCAGATGGTTAGATGAATATTTGGCAAATTAGTTTGTCCAGTGAGTCAAAACAAAGCCGAGGATGGAAGAAATACGAAAACTGAACAGATATTCCATCTGTGTTTTGTTTCGAAAAGACTGTGGATAAATTAAACACTGTGTGGTCACTGGGTTGCTGCTCTGATGTGCACGCACTTAAGTCAGTAACTGTCGGACACAGCACTTGCAGACAAGAAAAGCAGAATTGTATTGTATCTTGGGTGACATGAAGAAGATACTTTTTCATGGCAGCAGTGTTTCAAACAATCCATACTAGTTCAATTGTTTTCTTATTTTACTGTCATGAACTGTAACATTTAACATACTAATTAGGGCTTGTAGATTCTGAGATGTAGCTCTTTGGTTGCAATTTCTCTGAGCACTGTATGATCTGACCTTAGGGGGAATTGCTGGGATGTTAACGCCTGGGACAATTGGCAAATGTCTTGAATATTTTCCACATCAATAATCTTTCTCACTGTAGAGTGACTTTGGAAATGGTCTTATAACCTTTTCCAGGCAAAATGATTTATCAGAAGCAACGATTGCTTTGGTTATAGTGGATGTGGAAACAGTAAGGGACTGTAAGTTGGGCAGAGGTTTATATTTACTCATAATGACCATGAATGTTATGGTAATTTGGGGCTTTTCAAGATGTCTTTGAACTGCTCTTTTTACAGAGTGGAATGATTGTACAACATACATCTTTAATGACTTAAAAGAGAAAAAAAAACAAGA
Source organism: Perissodus microlepis (assembly GCF_051167445.1). NCBI lineage: Eukaryota > Metazoa > Chordata > Actinopteri > Cichliformes > Cichlidae > Perissodus > Perissodus microlepis. Next base: position 5,456,951 of record NC_140478.1, on the reverse strand, counting down.
ATTAGGTCAACAAGTTTAAATTTATTTTGAACTTTCTTTAATCTACACAGAGTCAAAATTACACAAATCAGCCTCAAATACAGCAAATACAGCTTTTCAAATTCTTTGCTTAATGAAAGCAGATTTGCATATGATAGGCCCCATGTAACCAGTATAATGTGGGTTTTTTTTTTAGATTTTGTATTGAAGTAATTGCCTGTTATTTTCTTTGTGATAAAAAATTGTATTGTTTGTCCTTTTAATGTGTTTCCCATTGTTGATAGAAGTGGTAAAATAATTTTTAACTTGTACTATTTTGGTTGTAAAAAAAAAAAATACCCAGACAAGGGCAAGAATTTTGACTGCTTAACTAGGAGTTTGTACATTTATAATAAAACGATTCAAACGTTTTTCAGTGTCATTGTCTCACTTTCCTCCTTCTCTGTGTGCCTCTGTATCCTGTTGTGGGCATTATTTGTGAGGTATGATTAAATTTTCCTGGAAGCAGCAGAGCCACTGGAAGGAACACAGGATGGAAAATAAACCCTGGACCAGATGCTGTTGAACTTCAAACTGGAAATGCTCGGGACACAAATCAGACCTGCTACATGTTAGAGAAACACACATGGGTACAAACAGGGTGATGCACTGCTCACTTTTAAGATAAAAAGCTGCCGCTGTTCTTCCAATCTGGTTCAGTTCAGCCAGCTCTTTATCTCTGCTCTACAGTCTTACCAGCTGAAAAAGTATGTGTGTGCACAGCAAAGTTGTAACAAGAAAGAAATGAAATTTAGAAAAAAAATTGTTTGAAAACATTAAGTCCAAGCTGATTTCAAATGCATAAATTCTGAGCAGGAATATTCCACTAAAACTCAGTGGAACATCAGTGGAGATGACATCAAAAGTTATATAACCATCATGTTGATGTGGTGGTGGAGTGTGTGTGGTAAGTGACCACTGAGCAGGATGCAGAAGAAAGACGCCCATACACATACACTACAGACTTGCCAAACTGAGTGAATGCGTTAGTGTGTGTGTGTTCTGTACAACTTTGAATGACTTGTTCTAAACGCCTGAAAGCAAGGAGACCACACAAATGGACACACACTCACAGTAGAAGTCATATGCTAAGGATGCTCTCTTCTGACAGAGTAGTCTTTAAACATGTAACGCATAATGTCTAGTTTAAAGATAACAGTGGTATCTAGATACACATTCTAAAATACCACTGAGCTAAAACTTTAAACAAAGAAACAAAAGAACGATAGAGAAGGGCTCTCATGGAGATCAAGATCTTTGGGTTGCAATTACACTCACTTAAAGGTTATTTATATTTATACCAAAGAAAACAAAAAAGAGACTACCAAAATAGGACTTGGTTAAGAAAGAAAAAAAGAAGGAAAAGCAAAAGAAAAAAAGTTGGAAGAGAATGAGAGGTTAAAAGTTTAGAGATTATTTTAAGGGTGAAAGAATGGATAAGATGATAAAATTGAAGAAAGCAGTCCCACGTATTTTTTTAATATGTGCATATTCTGATCAAAGATTCTTCGCAGTGTTACTGGAGGCCAAGTTAATGCTACTCAAAGTTAACATCTGGTTAGATACTGTATTTCTAAGACTGTTAGTGTGGAGTACAAAAACTACAACTTTATCTGAATTTAAAAGCAGAAAATTTGAGGTAATTTATGTCTTTAAGACATTGCTGCATTTGGTGCATGTTATCAGGCTTCATGGACAGATAAAGTTGGGTATCAGATGCATAGCAGTGAAACTGTATCCTATTCCTTCTAATGATACTGCCTAAAGGAAGCATGTATAACAGAAACAAAATTGGTCCTAGTTAGGAAACCATTGTAATTCCACAATTAACCTTAGTGTGTTAAGAGTACTCTACATTTACATGAACAAATTAGAGTCTATTAGACAGATATGATTCAAACCACTGCAGTGAGGTGCCTTTAATACTGACAGCATGCTCTAATCACGTTGACATATTATGGTCGACAGTATCGAACGCTGCACTGAGGTCTAGCAGGACAAGCACAGAGATGAGTCCACTGTCAGAGGCCATAAGAAGATCATTTGTAACCTTCACTAAAGCTGTTTCTGTGCTGTGATGAGCTCTGAAACCTGACAGAAGCTCTTCAAATAAGCCATTCCTCTGCAGATGATCTGCTAGCTGTTTGAAAACTACTCTTTCAAGAATTTTAGATGCGAAAGGAAGGTTGGAGATTGGCCTATAATTAGCTAAGACCACTGTGTAAAGGTAATGGCTTTTTAAGTAATGGTTTTTATTACTGCCAGTTTGAAGGCCTGTGTTACATATTTGATTAATAGAGATAGGTTGACCCTATTTAAGATTGGAACATTAATTAATTCTTTGAGCAGTCTTGTAGGTATGGGGTGTAACACGTTGATGGTTTGGAGGAAGTAATTACTGAAGTTAATTCAGGAAGATCAATTGTAGAAAAAAAGTGTAAATAAATATCAATGGTATTAAAGCAGCTGTACACAGTGTTACGTCTGTGAGATGGTTATGGGTAATTTTTTCATGAACTCATTAGTTAAGGTTAAAGGTTACATGTACCGTTTAAAAAGGTGGTATTTAGAATACAGTTACTTTGTTGAAATAAATGGATTACACGGCGGTACTTTCCTGTTTCATACTGTGGCGGGTCAGGGCTGTTTCGGTTTTGTTTGACAGTAGTTCCAGGCGGCAGCGTTGCGGTTGCCATGGTTACAGGGTGACACTCTCGCTCTGCTGTTTCCTGGGTGAGAGAGCGCCTTTTTGTTGTTGTTGTTGTTGTGCTAAGCTAATAAGCAGAATGCAGAATGTAGCATCATGGGCAGTGTAGTCCGTGCTGCAGGGAGAATGGACTGCCATACTCGTTATGTGTCTGTGAGAGCGAGGTGGGAGAAAAAGGAGAGTCGAAAAGTACGAGTTGTCATCGAGCCAAAACGGGAGCTGGAAGCATGTAAATATAATAATAACCACTGCAGCCAAGAAGAGAGCCTGACGAGCCCAGTTGTAAGTAAGCTATTAAAACTCGACTGTACGCTTTGTTCGTGTTTTCCTCCGAAACAATAAGTTCCTTTGGAGCAGCCTTTCAACGCCTCTCTCTGTCTCTCGCAAGAAGAGTTGACCCAGACAACAAAGTAAAGCTATTTTTCGGCTACGAGCCCGACACGAACCCGTATTGGTCAGAGGTCCCTTTACTACAGTTCAGAGCCGCGGACCTTCAGTAACAGTAATAAATCACACAGCAATAGTACATTCATGTAGTTGTAAAATGCATGATAATATGTTAAGTAATCCAAAGTATTCAGAATATGTTACTCTCATTGAGTAACGTAACGGAATACGTTACAGAATACATTTTAGGGCATGTATTCTGTATTCTGTAATGGAATACATTTTAAAAGTAACCTTACCAACACTGGAGAGACGAGACAACGAAGCTCCAGTTACATCAGTGCAAGTAAACAAACAATAAATATAAGAAGAGTAAGAAAATAAATATACACTTTAGGACTAGAGGTAAAGGGATCAATAACAATTTAAATTTTATATTTTATATTTTGATGATTTAAAGTCTCACACACAACCCGTGGAAAGGGGAGGGAGACCTGCTGCTTCCAAATAGAGCACATTTCATTCATAATGTTGTAAATTCAAGCCCATTATGTATTCATGATTTGAATCCTGGGTTCAAAGCCATCAGGTCCTCAGTTTAGAAAAAAGAGAAAAGAGGAGGAGGAGAAACGGGCAAAAGATACAGGTAAGCAGATGTGTCATTGGATAATGGCAGGTCATCCTGAAACAATCAGAATCAGAATCAGAATACTTTATTAATCCCTAAGGAAATTATGTGGGTTACAGTTGCTCCAAGAAGAAATGGTAAAAATAGTAACAGTAACAGACTAAACTCTAAACAATACATTATGTTACAGATTTTAATATTAATTAGTCATTGTCAATTGTTGATTTGTCCTGTTCTCATTGTATGACGAATTATGATGGCTGTTTGGTAGCTGTTTACTCTCTCTTTTGAGGATGCCAATGTTCACATTTTGGACAGAGAAGACAGATGGTTTGAAAGAGGAGTGAAAGAAGCCATCTATGTCCACTGTGAGCGACCATCTTTGAACAGAGGCGGTGGCTTACGACATCAACTGCCATCTGTAATCCAGTTTTGAGATCCCTTCGCAGATGCTTTAACGCCCACTCACATAGTGGGTCATTTGACCTCAGTAAATCACATGATAACGTGGGTCTAGGCTTCACAATGGGTTCACCCGAAACCGTGGCTGATTGTGACTCACACCCGTTTTCATACCTTGGCTCGTGTGATTAGATACAGGATCAACAGGGGGTCCATGACCCTCTTGGGGACACTCCCATAGGGCTTAAAATTTGGGACTCTCCACCAATTGCTCTTAGAACTGAAGAAGCTTCTCGGATGAGAGGTGAAACGCCTACAAGGAAACTTGAACAACATTTCAGCTTCTTGTTAAACACACTCAAAATCTTTTAGTTCTCTCTTATACAAGACTGAAGACTTGGGGGAACAGAGCCTTTCAGTCTGTGGGCTCTGGAAAAGTTTACCACTCCAGCTCCATTTAGCTGAGTCTGTGGACTCTTTAAAAGAAACTGTTGTACATTTTTCTGGCCTTAATCAGGCCTTCAGCTGATATTCTGTTGTTATTTATATATTTCTTTTTTTTTTTCTGGTTTAATATAGTTCTCTATTAACATTGTGATTTGTGAATTTTATTGTGACCCTTATGTCTGTGAAAAGTGCTATATAAATAAACTTTATTTACATTACTTTATATTGAATGGTAAAAAATGCTATTGAGAAAAGTGCAAGAAAAAATCTGGAGATAGAAATGAACACAGTGGGTCCTCTTTAATCGTTTTCAGTCATTTGTATTCTTGGAATTTGTTGTTGGAGTTAAATAGAACCTATTACAGAAAATGAAACTTGCTCACATGTCCTTTGTCTGCTACATATGACTTAGGGAACATCTTGGATTTTTGATACAGTAATTTTCTCATGTTGAAAGAAAATATTTTTGTGTATTTAGGAAACCTACTTCAACCATATGTAGATTATGTAAGTTTGAATATTTCTGCAGCAGATGGCTCCGTTTAGGTTTCCAGCCAGACCATCAGTGCTCTAAAAGAGGAAATACTAGAAAGCAGGGGAGACGCAAATGATGAGAACAGAAAAAGACGACGTGGGGAGAAGAGAGAGGTGGAAAATAATAGGGATTTGAGGGCAGCAGACAAGTAAAGATGAGAGATGAATGAGGGGAGTAAGAAAAGCAGACAGCAGGGAGAGCTAATGTGTCCCCCAGGCATTACGTTACAACATCTGGTTTGTTACTCTAAGCTTCTCAGACAGACTGAGAAATACAGCCAAAGTACTTGCAGGAATAACCTTGTTGTGGTTGTGGTGTGGTAATGGAGACAAGACAAAAATAACAAGCAGCTTAGGTAGCTTATGAAAGTAAAGATCTTTGAAGAACAGTCTGAAAATAAAAAATTGTTGGAAGCAAGAGGACCACATATCAATCACTCGGAAAGGAAAATAACTTTTTTTGCCGTGTCTGTCTACAGCCAAAGGCAGAGAAGTATAAATGAGGCAGAAAGACAGAAATAGCTTGAAAAGTAGTTCTTGAACTAATCTGCAAAGATTTCACTTTACAAAGACTCTTACTTCTGTGCCAAAACAATTGTTTGCATAATGATAGCCTAAGTCACCTTTCCTCTAAGCCCAGTCAGAGCAGCAAATGCCTGCTGAGTGCTTTCTAAATAGACATCCTGCTCCATGAGCCCAGACATACAGACCACAGAGTCACATGGTTGAAGTTTGAATGTGACTCACATCCTCCATCATGTCACTTCTTTGCTTTTCCTGGAGGTCCTGCAGGTCTTGGATCACGTTACACGAAGTAGGTTAATGGAAGTAATCTTGTGATGTGATAGCGATAAATGGCAAAAGGTGACATCCACATATATTCTCTGCTTATTTGTGTATCTCATCACGATACATCTGCTTTATTAGTCTGTGGTCATTTTCTCAAAAAAATTCTTCATTCTTCACTTCTTCATGCTCAGCTTAAGTTGTTGTTTTTCTACAGGAAATCCTCTGGGTCTGGAGTTATAGAATGACTGTTTATCATTAGCCAGGTTTATCTTTAAAGGATATTAAACTGCTAATGCATATAGTTGTGTTTCTATTAAAGAGCGATTTAAAAAAAAAAAAGTTTGTTTTTTTTCTTTTTGTAATCATAAAACTACCCCTATCAATGTCTGCCCCTGTCTAAATCAATGAAGAGATGACAAATCAACTTTGGACTACTGCAGAATACTGCAGCAGTTTCCTGTGCCTTAAGGCAGGTATAAATACAAGTGACTGTGAGGGAAAAGTTGTAGCGGTGAGAGAAGTGACCAACGCCTCAACAAACTCCTACCACATCTGAGGTTTTGGTTCAGCTACTGACATTACTGCACTCCAGTTGGACTGCTTATAGTCCCACAGGCTAATCAATCCTGTTAGCATTCCTTCTTTAGCTTGGTGGCTCCCTTCACCTCTGGTGTCCATCATCTGGTGGACAGACACCAACCACCTTTCAGCAACATCTTTGTACTTCGACATCAGCACTAGAGATGCTCAGTATGGTCCACTCAGACTCAGTGTCCCAAGCCTCCCTCTTGAAAGATGTTGAAGAGCAGCACCCTCTTGAGCACCCTCAGCAACCCTGGACCCAAGGGCTGATGGACATGATTGGGAGGAACAGCCAGCCTGATCTAAGCCTGAGTAGTGCTTTGTTATTGAAGTTCTGTGCAAACCATAGTTTGTCTATAATGAACAGCATGTTCAAGCATAGGCGTGTCCATAATTGCATGGGACCATTGGCACACCATGTCACACATTAATTTTGTAATTGTATCATCAGATCTGTGATTGTATGTTCTGGACACCTGGATGAAGAGAGAAGCTGAGGTGTCAGATGATCACTACCTGATGGTGAGTTGGATCAGGTGGTAGGGAAGGATGCTGGAAAGGCCTGGCACACCTAAACATACAGTGAGGGTGCTCTGGGAGTGCTGTTAAGAGGTCCCAGACTGTGAGATCTTTAGCTCCCAACTCCAACAGAAATACAACAACATTCCAAGAGAGCCTAGAAACATGGAGTTCAAATGAACCATGTTCCGCACCTCCATTGTTGTGGCCACTGCATGGAGCTGTGGTTGTAAGGTGGTTGGTACCTGTTGTGGTGGTAATCCTCAAAGCAGATGGTTGGACAGCCATTGGTTGACAAAGCAATCCTATCCACCTTGATTATTATGTGGGACTTCTGAGGGAACTGATGTGTTAAAAGCAGGGCCAAGTGCTTAACAGTCATAGATCAAATAAAATCTCACACGCACGCACGCGCGCGCGCACACACACTCATTTAACAATTGGCAGTTAATAAGCATGCCATGTCCAAAGACACTTTCTAGAATGAAAGGACGCTGTATCATAATTATGGTATTGCATTGCTGTTTGCAAAGGAGTACAGAGTGAGAAGCAAAGCCTAGATGACTTTATGCTGAGGGAGATGCTGACCCCCAATTAAACTGCAGGTATGCAGCACAACAACAATAGGGGAGTATTTGATTTTTTTCCTTCTTGTGAAATGCTGGAGTGACTCTTTAGTGGCTCACAAAATCTGAGTGTGTGTGGAGTTCATCCATCCAGTCTACTTTGTTTTGTGGACTTGGAGAAGGCATTCAATTGTATCCCTCAGGTTATCCTCTGGGTGGTGCTTTGGCAGTACGGGGTGTCTGACGCCCTTTCTTATGAGACATTTCAGTCCCTGTACAACTGTTGCAAGAGCTTAGTCTACATTGCCAGCAATAAGCTGGACTCGCTCCCAGTGTGTTTTGGACTCTACCAGAGCTTCCCTTACCACCAATTTCTAGGCGTGGTCAATTATTGGCATGGCTCCATCTTGGTGGCCTCAGAATCTCATCCTTCCTTTTGTAGATGATGTGATTCTGATGGCTTCATCAGGTGGTGGCCTCCAGCTTGCATTGGGGAGTTTCGCAGCCTAGTGCAAAGTGGCAGGAATGAGAATTAGTCCTCACACAGAAAAACGTGGGGTGCTGACTCTGGGATAGGGACAAGTTGCTTCTCTAAGTGGAGTTTAAGTAACTTGGTATCTTGTTCACAAATGAGTTGAGAGGGAAGTGGGAGACAGATAGACTGCAGGGAGACTCAGGCTGCACTGGTCTGTCGTGGAGGAGAAAGCCAACTCCACCTCTTGGTTTTCACTTTGGGGTTCCCAATACCAATATGGTGATGGCAAAAATATGTATTTTGAGGCTTCACAACAAGACTTGACTAAATTAATGAGTGATGTCAGTGTGGTTGTATTTTATTTAATTTTACATATAAGGTCCATGGTTGAAAAAAAGCTGTTTAGGTGAATTACCAAAGCTGGTCATTTTTATGGAAGACTTTATGGACCATCATTGTGTTTATAAAGTCTTATAAACAGAGTTGCTATGGTTTTAGAACAAAGACATTTGATGAACTGCAGAAAATGTGGTTGCAACACGACTCTTGAGAAACAGCGAAAAACTATGATTACTGTTATGCTGAGTGTGGGATGTGCTTTGATAAGGCAGTCTAATATTATGCATAATTAACTGTGGGAAAACTGTAACTTCTTCTTTGTACGGTAAACTACCACTCAGACTGGCTGCACTGAGCCTAAAATTTTGTCAGTTAAATCAAAATAGAGCTGTAAATTTTAGGAAGGACTATAGTTGACCCCAGAAACACTGCAGACAGTATTCTAAAAATGGTTACCACTCTTCTTTGGTGTGAAATAGCAGCATAAAATGGGATTTCCACCAGGACCAGACAGGCTGTTTGGCCATGAAAGGAAATATTCTGATTTTTTTAATAATTTTTTTCTTAACAGAAGTATTTCATCTGTCATCAGGACAGATGGTTTGAAAGAGGAGTGAAAGAAGCCATCTATGTCCACTGTGAGCGACCATCTTTGAACAGAGGTGGGGGTTTACGACACCAACTCTCTGCCATCTATAATCCAGTTTTGAGATCCCTTCCCAGACGCCTTAACGCCCACTCACATCCTGGGCCATCTGACCTCATGAATTCGCATGATAAGGTGGGGCCAGGTTTCACAATGAACACACCCGAAACTCTGGCTGATTGGGACCCACACCCAGTTTCACACCTTGGCTCAGGCGATTAGAGGATCATCAGGGGGTCCTTTTGTCCCTCTGTGGGGGGATACTCCCACTAGGTTTATATCTGGGACTCTCCACCATTTGACCTTTGAACCGAAGAAGCTTCTCGGATGAGAGGTGAAACGTCTTCAAGTAAACTTAAAGAAGTCCAGACGCTTTTCTTTGCAAGCTCCTTTGACTACGATGACCTGGATGACTGAGAACCTTCACAGACATCTGTCATCTGTATTAACAGACATACTGCTAGAGCACAGGCTGTCTAGGTACTCCACTAATGGTAACTTGAGACAGAACCACTTAAATTAATGAAATCCTGGGCATATGTGAGATCTGTTTAAAGCACTTTAAAAGGATTTCTTAAACCCTGCACTTTATGTTTTGCTCTCGCAGACCATAAAGTTAAAGAAACCATCTCAGCAGACAGATGAATGACACTTTTGTGATCAGCTTTAGTAATAAAAACAAACCTGGAGATTTCAAAGAAACAGCAGTGCCTGGTATTGTTCAGTGAGCAAATATTTTATCTTTCATTATTTCCACTGAAATAATGAAAGATGAACTATTTAGAACTAAACATTTACAATAGGTACCATTTATAATGTAAGTCATTATAAATGGCATCTAAAATTTAGGAAGACATTATACACTATCTTAAGTGGGCGCAAAATGTCAACTTTGAAGAAATTATTGTAACTTGATGTAAGCATTCTGACCACAGCAGGTTCTCCCAAGTATTCTCTGTACATGTGCCTTGTTGGGACCTTGCGAGTGCTGCAGGATTTCTGTCTATTACAGATGAGCACCAATGGTAAGTTGGTGTTCTTAGTAATTATGGCCCCAACTGCCTTCAGAACATTAACAAGCTCCTCCCGTACAAATCAATTTAGAATTATTATTTTGGCTTGCTAGAAGGTTCAGTGTACCACCTTTGTGAAGAATTTTTTTAAAAAAAATCTCTATTATGTATTGCAAACTGTCTTGCGATCTTCCTTGCAAACCACCTCCCCTCCTCCTTTGATGCAGGTTCTGCATTAGTCACAGTCATAAGTCATATCTTCATTCTGTGCTGGAGCCTTACATCCATAAGTAAGAGAGCTATACTGCCATCATCTAGTGCTACCATTAGCTCAAATATACAAAATTAATTAGTTTATTTGAAATAATTTTTCTCTGAAAGAGGTGCCTGTTGTTGTGATTTGGTGCTATATACATTAAATTGAATTAAATTGAATTGGAAGCAATGCTAACATTGCTCTGCCACACCTTCGGGCTTATTCTTTTTTCTTCAGTGTAAGTTAATGTTAAAACATAAGAGGATGTAATCGTAATTTACATAAAAAGAAAAAAAGGTTGTTTTATTGTGATGATATTGATGATATGAATGTATTAAACCAAACTACATGTTCTGTTTGATTTTGAGTTACAAAGTGGCCAAAATAAAGTCAGTGTCTTTATTTGTCTCCCCTGGGAGAAATTTGCTTTGGACTATACAGGTCTATTGCACTCCTCCATCATAGAAAAACATAAATACATATATATACATATATATACATACACATACATTCATATGTATGTATATATATGTGTGTGTATATATATATATATATAAAACAATGGTGTGCCTGGTTTCAATGTAACTTTATTCTTTCATGAGTTATTTACAAGTTTCTGACCACTTATAAAATGTGTTCAATGTGCTGCCCATTGTGTTGGATTGTCAATGCAACCCTCTTCTCCCACTCTTCACACACTGATAGCAACACCGCAGGAGAAATGTCAGCACAGGCATCCAGTATCCGTAGTTTCAGGTGCTGCACATCTCGTATCTTCACACCATAGACAATTGCCTTCAGATGACCCCAAAGATAAAAGTCTAAGGGGGTCAGATCGGGAGACCTTGGGGGCCATTCAACTGGCCCACGATGACCAATCCACTTTCCAGGAAACTGTTCATCTAGGAATGCTCGTACCTGGCACCCATAATGTGGTGGTGTACCATCTTGCTGGAAAAACTCAAGGAACGTGCCAGCTTCAGTGCATAAAGAGGGAAACACATCATCATGTAGCAATTTCAAATATCCAGTGGCCTTGAGGTTTCCATTGATGAAGAATGGACCCACTATCGTTGTACCCCATATACCACACCAAACCATCACTTCTGTTGTTCCAACAGTCTTGGAGGGATCCATCCAGTGTGGGTTAGTGTCAGACCAATAGCGGTGGTTTCGTTTTTTAACTTCACCATTCACATAAACGTTTGCCTCATCACTGAACAAAATCTTCTACGTGAACTGAGGGTCCTGTTCCAATTTTTGTTTTGCCCATTCTGCAAATTCTGTGCGCCGATCTGGGTCATCCTCGTTGAGATGCTGCAGTAGCTGGAGTTTGTAAGGGTGCCATTTGTGAGTAGCTAATATCCGCCGAAGGGATGTTCAACTAATGCCACTCTCCAGTGACATGCGGCGAGTGCTACGCTGTGGGCTCTTGCTGAATGAAGCTAGGACAGCCACTGATGCTTCTTCATTAGTGACAGTTTTCTTGCGTCCACATTTTGGCAAATCCAACACTGAACCAGTTTCACGAAACTTAGCAAGCAGTTTGCTAACTGTAGCATGGGAGGTGGGTGGTCTCGTAGGGTGTCGTGCATTGAAATCTGCTGCAATGACCCGGTTACTGCGTTCACCAGATATCAACACAATTTCGATCCGCTCCTCATGTGTTAACCTCTTCGACATGTCAATGGCTGTGAACAAAGAGAAACTTGTAAATAAGTCATGAAAGAATAACGTTACGTTGAAACCAAGCACACCATTGTTTTTCTTGTGACATTACCAATAAGTTTGATGTGTCACATGGCCCTCTTCCTATTGAAAAAACAAAAGTTGTATCCAAGATGGCCGACTTCTAAATGATCACCATGGTCACCACCAGTGTTGGGTAAGTTACTTTAAATTAGTAACTTAGTTACATTACTAGTTACTTCCATCAAAAGTAACTCAGTTACTTCAAGTTACTCGTTACTTTCAAAGTAACTAGTTACTAGGGAAAGTAACTTTGGTTTTACTCAGACTTCTCTTGTTAATGTGTTGCTAACTGGATACCCAGCAAGAGTGCCAGTCTTCTAGCTTTCTTACTTGCCACAGTGCACTGTGCCACCTACCAAAGGAAAAAATAATGTGCATATTTCCACGAGAGAAATCCCACGCCTGGACCGTCGTTGACCGCCGCCATGATTCTAGCCTACGTCACAGCGTCATGTGCGCTTTTTACATCCAACACAAAAACTGCAGTCGTGGTACTTTGATTGTACTCAGAACTCGGAAATTCTGCCTTCTGAATAGGAAGATGTAGGTAACACCAGACTGCAGATGAGCTGCATACAGGGCTGGACTGGGACAAAAAATCAGCCCGGGCATTTTGACTAGAGACCGGCCCGCCATTATAGCAAATATCATAAAGCCTTTGAATGAAAACAAACGCTGTTGTGACAGTGATGTACACTGTCTTGATGGTATATATGTATCAATCTATCAATCGTTTGTTGTAAGACTCAGATAATTATTTATTAAAAGCTAGACATTTGAAATGAGAATAAGAAAGTATTTCTTTGTGCCCCCCTCTCCCTGTTAATGCCCTACCTGGCCCCCTGGCAACACTTTGCTAGATCCGCCCCTGCACAGTTACCAGCTGTCAGCTACATAAAAAAAGGATCCTGGTGTTATTTGTCTCTCAGAAACAGTTCATAACTTCCCTTCAACTCATTCATGTCACCTAAAAGGTAAACCTGTTTCTCCATCACCTGTTCAGCTCTGATGATTCAGTAAGGACATCTCCTGGTTTCATCTTCATGTTTCCCACTCACCAGATATACAAACCGATATCATGACCAGCAGCTTTTACAGCTGTGGCTGTGGCTTGTGGCTTGAGGAGTTTGCCCCTCACATATACTAATGTGCCACAAACAGGTAGAGTTGGATGTCTCGAGCAAACATCAGCTGATACTAGAAATTAATATTAAATAAATTCTAACAACAGCTGATCAAACGTGCTGCTGTTGTTTAACGCGACATCCGGTGGTTTCCTCTTTCTGGCGCAAAGCGGACGATAAATAAACAAGAGAGAAAAGCCGATCAGCTGATCATTGATCAGTTTCATGATTAAAGTAGCAACAGGAGAGGGAGGGGAGAGAATGAGAGAAGAAGAGGCAGCTGTGCAGCAAAGACACAGAATAACTCCAGCTTTGTGTCTTTTTCATTGTAGCTGAAGTCCGGGACAAACTGTTCCTTTTCACCTCAAGACGAACCGCGTAATAATTTCTCTGAATACGAGACGATTCCGTCTTTTAGGGAACGGTTGGCAACTCTAATAATTAACCGTATGAACAAAATAAAGTTCAACATCAGTAACATAGCACCACCCAGCTGTATAGAAACCCCGTCATGCTAGCTAGCACGCAGTACAAAAAGTCAGCACAACGGAAATAAACTCCAACTAAACTTGGTTTATATCTGACCAGATAGACTGCAGGTCATAACGTCTTACCTGAAGTTCAGTTCACCTGACACTCGGACGGGCGGCCGCTTCGGGTCTCTGCTCCTCCTGCGTCCCCTTTCTCTCATCCACCTGCTGGCCTCCACCACTTGCTAATGTTACTGAATCTGTGGAAGCTCCGCGATAGCCACCACACGAAGTAACGAATAACGAGCCGATCTAAATCCCAGTAACGAGTAACGCGTTCCTGATTTTGGCATAATAACTAGTTACCGTGCTCGTTACCACAATAATAACGTAGTTACTGTAACGCGTTACTTAATAACGCGTTAGTCCCAACACTGGTCACCACCCATCTTGAGGAGTTTGCCCCTCACATATACTAATGTGCCACAAACAGGTAGAGTTGGATGTCTCGAGACCGGTCTCGAGACCACTTTTACGTGATCTTGGTCTCGTCTTGGTCTCGACGGACTTTTGTCTTGGTCTCGTCTTGGTCTCGACGGACTTTGGTCTTGGTCTTGTCTTGGTCTCGACGTACTTTGGTCTCGGTCTTGTCTTGGTCTCGCTGTCTCGCTGTCTCAGGTCAACATAGTGGTCGGGAGATTTGGAGTCAACAGTATCCATGACACACAGCGTAACGTTCGATAATGTATCATGCGCAAAAGCTTTAGCTCTAGGAGCCGTGCTTAGAGAGTACTTTGTAGTGAATCAGAATAGTCGACTCCCATTGAGCGAGAGCCGGCTCCTCAATTAATTTCCTTTCGCTGCTCAGCTGTCACACAGCGACACACAGTGGCTCAGCCATGCTCAAATCCCTCCACATTGTGGCATTTTATTATTTCGCCTTTCGCACCCTTCAAACACAACTAAATGCAACCCGTTAGTCCTAAGGTTCTTAAATCGAACTTAAGGACCTTTGACTATGACTTTCTTAGGTGTTTTCTACTATGTTGCCCTACTAAACCAGTCCAGTGTGTAGGGGCTATTTTAGCATTATTAGACACAGTTATTTTGTATTGGTGTAACTTCAGACTTTATTGAGTAGTTCATTTCTTGTCAATACAGCTGTGTCTGATAGCTGACTGGCAGGAGGAGGCTTAATGCAACCTGCAAAGTTAATGCACAGACATTTTGTCTTTTGTAGATTCCATTCAACTGTTTTTCTGTTCTTGTTATTTAAGGTCTTGCAACCCTGAACACTCCAGTATTTTCATTATTACTAGTTGTGCCTAATAATCTATATGTGTCACACTGGATTAGATTAGGTTATTTTGTATGCAAAGGTCTGCCCTCATTGATAGGTTTAAAATTACTGTGCTTGTAAGATACAGTAGTTTTTGTGGTTGAATAGAAACCGATGTTTTACAGATTCCTATTTCCCTGTTTTGTAGGTACTTGGAGTACAAAGCAGGATCTGCAACATCAGTGATAGCGGTCAATCCCACACAGCCTCAATTATCATTGTTTGCTCCAAGCATCCACTTATTTTCCCCAAATTCACCCAGGCAACAGGCCATCACCCAGTCCATCCTCCAGGACCTTATAGTTGGATGCT